>NC_047122.1:60322519-60922519 GCF_902500255.1 Thalassophryne amazonica
GATGAGCTCTTTAAAGTTTGGATATCTGTCTTTCAGACGGGCTCGCTCCAGGTTCTGTCCCAACAGATGCTGGTGGACTGTACCTGGGGTTTTGGGAATGACGGCTGTGATGGAGGGGAACAGTGGAGAGCCTATGAGTGGATCATGAAGCATGGAGGCATCGCCACCAGAGAAACCTATGGAGCCTATAGAGGAATGGTGAGGTCATGTGGCTTCTGTACGCATTGATTCCTGATTCCTACGACTCAAACTCTTGAAATCCAGATAGTCGGTAACTTTGTCTTGACTGGCGCAGATTTAGCCCTACGTATTTAAGATATGGGGTGTTATTAGCTCCAGCTAATAAGGTGAGGAAGATGATGAGCTCCTGTGACGACCCCTAACCGGAGCAGCCAAAAGAAAAAGACAAAGTAGTTCTGGAGAAACCAGTCTGGTTTTCTTCCCACAGAATGGACTCTGCCACGTGAACTCTTCCCAACTTGTTGCCAGAATCGAGAGCTACACAAATGTCACTTCAGGCGACGCAGAGGCCCTTAAGATGGCAATCTTCAAAAAAGGTCCAGTAGCCGTTAGCATTGACGCTTCTCATCGATCGTTCGTCTTCTACAGCCACGGCGTTTACTACGAACCTGCTTGCGGTAAGTCTACTTCCTGAAGGCTGGTATTCTAGAGTTTGGTTTCCAGTGATGCCAGTCCTTGTGTTCTTGCCTCACTGAGCGGATCTTGTGTTTTCCAGGTAACACCATGAAGGACTTGGATCACGCCGTGCTTGCGGTGGGATACGGCACCATGAAAGGGGAGCCGTATTGGTTGATAAAGAACTCATGGTCCACCTACTGGGGGAATGACGGCTACATCCTCATGTCTATGAAGGATAACAACTGTGGCGTCACCACTGACCCCTCATATGTTACATTGGCATAACTGTGGCATGCGCTTTGTCTGTACCACTGCACGTCCCTGGGGCGAAGAGTTAACTGTCATTTTATCATGTTGTGCTCATCGATTATTGTCTTTAAATGTTTTTGAATGGCTTGTGATATTAAAATGCTTCAATTTTGCGTGCAGGGCGAGTTTATTGGCTTTATTTTGGCTGAACAATATACATTTTAAGACCTTTTTCCATCATTTAATTGGAGTCAAGGTCTTAAATGTTGGAGGAGTCTGTTCACAAGCTGCAGTCATAACTGGCGGTGTAATATTCTGCAGACGTGTCCACCACCTCCTGGATGGATGGTAGAGACGCCTGCCTTAGTGTAAATGTTGGGAATAGTTAGTGGATGAACCATGTAAATGTAGGTTCTCTGCTGCCTGTACAATGGACATGTTGGTGTGCTTGCTGCTCCGACTAGCTATCAACTTTGCAACCACGGCAAGAACATGATGCTCACCAGGTGGGGAGATATAAGTCAACATATACAACACACAGGTTAATGAAAACTGGAGTCAAATATGCTGTCTGATGGAACAATACCAGAACTTTTCATCTGTACTGCAAAGTAGTGATGTTAATTTGAACAAAAGGAAGAATAAATGACATTTTTATCATCTGGTCTGCATTTCCGGGCATGATCCAACACACACGTAGTGAGGAACCCACCAAGATGGGTATGGGCTGGGGGTCTGCCTGGGTGGTTGCCAGTCAGGACTTAAGACCAGTCCAGTGATCAATCAGTGTTTTTTCAAATGGAGAATAATTTTCTGGATGTATTGTTTATTTAGTGTTTCACATTTCAAAACTGTGAACCAATTTCTGAAACAGTTCTTTCACATTGTGACCATTTCATCACTCAGTCACTTCAAGTCTTGACTCATAGTGCCGTTTATTTAAAAAACGGTTCATATGGCTCTATGTCTGTTGTACCTGCAGCAGTTGATGGAAACACTTAAATCAAGGATTTTAGGCCTGTATTGTACTCTTGTGGGTTGTGATGCCATATTGCTGATCTTTTGCGGTGTGTACTGGGTGTCAGTCCTGATACAATGTGCAATTTTATAAGAAAAAAAAATTACATGGCAATAGCCAGGTTTCATATGCAGACGAATCAGAAAATCCACAGATCACATCATATATCGAGAAGAGAATAAATGGTTTTCCTAACTGGTTGGAATGTAAACTCTTATATATTAATATAAGATATATAAAAATAAAATTGATTTGATTTAAACTTTGAAGATATTTCGCATAATTTACAGCACATTTCTACAAATGAGTTTTGTGTAAAATATGTCTGTGAAATATGAGGTTGAGCCTTCAAATTCCTCAGTAGGAACTGTGAACATCCTGCTGTTTATAAAGTTAAGTTTTAGTTAGAGTTGAGTTTCGTCAATACGTGTGTATATATATATATAAAGGTATTTCCATAGTGAACAAGATTTGTACCTCCTCTGTGTGTACAGAATTTGTCATCTTTTCCGATCGAAGGGAGTGGCAAGATGGCGGCTGTGGCCCATCCTTATTTTTGTTACAGCTCAGTGACGAGCTTGACAGGAAAAGAAACAAAAGATGAAAGATTTCTTTAAAAATAAAAGCACAAATCTCTTATGTAACTATATAAAATGAATACTCGAGTGTGATTCATTATGTTCTGGTAAAGATGTTTTAAGTGACTTTTTTCAACCACTAGATATTGTGCTTCCTCCACATTTCAGAATCTAAACAAAGTTGGCCTTCTCAGCCACTCCTCCCCAACTCTCCTTCCTCCGCACTGAACAAAAGAAATGCCATTTAGATATTTTAAGCAGGTCAAAGAACTATGGGTGAAAAGTCAGACATATGTGGACTGAGTCTGATGTTATTGACTCATTTTTCCAATGTGGGCTTTTTTGCTTTCACCGAGTTCATTAGATGGGTAGTAAATTTTCAAACTTGTGCAGTTTTCTCTGTCTCTTCACGGATCGGACATCACTTCTTTGCCCTTTGAGCAAACAAAGGTCACGGCAGCTTATTGATCTCACAGTGAACGCATCCCGTAAATGGACTTTTGTGTCTTACTTCACAAAAATCTAAAAGGGGCCATTTCAGATCTAAATTTTGATTATAGCAGGGGAATTTCTGCAAGCCAAGACATAGAATTGTGGAACTTTGAGTGTGTTTAAAATGAAATCTAAAGCACATTTTACTGAAAAAATGGACAATTATTTCTATACAATATTTTTCCTTTAGTTAGTTCCATTGTAACTGTCAGTATAAAATAAAAGTACAGAAATGTTATTAAAATATCCAACATACCAGCTGATAGTTTTGAAATAATTTGGACCAAACTGGAGGACATATATATATATATATATATATACATATATATATATATATATGGGAACATCCTGAATATGCAAATAGCACTGGTGTTGGTCGCCACCAGACCGAGGCTTTCAAAAATAAACCACACCTGCTCCTAATTTTCATGATGCATGTTATAAGAAGACTCTACCATGTAACAATGCCAGACATATCCAGTGAGATGGCAGGCACGTATATGGAATATTGCATAAGCAATTCAAAGTTGATCTGGTGAACTAAAATGAACTGAATTTCACTTAATTTTCTTTGTATGCCTTTTTTGAATTTACACACTTAAATCTGAGATCATTTATTCTTTTTATGTTATGTTAACAAACAAGAGGAGATGTACTCATAAACATTGCATTTTGCAGGGTATATGCCAAAACTTTTGCCAAAGTGTAGCAATATGATGAAAAAACTCTACATGTAAGCATATAAAAGTGTTAAATATGCTTTGAACGTTAAATACTGCGTAAAATACAGATTGTATATTGAATTTACTCATTGCTGCATCCTTAGGTCAAACGTCGCTGTAATTTGTGTAAGTTTTATTTTGAAAGCGTAGACGGATGTCGGTGTCTAACCTGACAGACTGGTTCCCAGAGCTACGAAGGTAGGAGTGAGCGAAAAAGAGAGAGAGAGAGAGAGGGTGATGGCTGTGGGAAGGAGGAGTGGACCGGGTCAGAACCGTCTGTGGGAATCAGCATTCAGGTGACCTTGTTCTGTCAGCACACACAGGCCGCCTGTTCCTCTACAACCGACGATATTCGCCGCCGGAAAAAAAAAAAAAAACTGCTCCAGAATCCAGTTTGATGCAGAAAACCCGGACCAACCTTTTTTTAATTATTTATTTTTAATAGTGTAAGTGGACCCCGTGGAGCGGCCCTGCTTCCACTTATGTTTATTCTTTTTTTCCAACTTATATTGTGTGATTTAGCGTGACGGTAGTTGATGTTGTGATCTTTTATTGTGATACTGTAATAATACGGAGGACACGAAGATCCGCATCCGTGACGCGACATGTTGATGGAGAACAGGCCACGCCCTCGCGCGTCCTTCGTAAACACTGATTACACGCGCATGAGTGACCTCTGACCTCTTCTACTGTGAACGCAGGCAGCGCCATTCTATGTCACGTTTGCCGTAGTTTTCCTACGTCTATTTATTTCCTGCTCATTTGTAACTAATATTATATCACAGTTGATAACGTGAGTTAATTTGATAATCGCAAATCAACAGTTTTTCTTTTATGTGTCTAAATCTGAAATGAAGCTGTGAACTGTCCAGCAGGTGGCAGTGTTCACCATGTGCTCCTTCGAAAACGTGTGTTGCAGTTTTTGATATTTTGTGAAGCAATGTTACGAGTTTGGCCTCACTAATTTGTACTAATGAACAGTGGTGGGCACAGATAACCAAAAAATTAACTTCGATAACAATCAATCAATGAATTTTTTTTTATATAGCGCCAAATCACAACAAACAGTTGCCCCAAGGCGCTTTATATTGTAAGGCAAGGCCATACAATAATTATGTAAAACCCCAACGGTCAAAACGACCCCCTGTGAGCAAGCACTTGGCTACAGTGGGAAGGAAAAACTCCCTTTTAACAGGAAGAAACCTCCAGCAGAACCAGGCTCAGGGAGGGGCAGTCTTCTGCTGGGACTGGTTGGGGCTGAGGGAGAGAACCAGGAAAAAGACATGCTGTGGAGGGGAGCAGAGATCGATCACTAATGATTAAATGCAGAGTGGTGCATACAGAGCAAAAAGAGAAAGAAACAATGCATCATGGGAACCCCCCAGCAGTCTACGTCTATAGCAGCATAACTAAGGGATGGTTCAGGGTCACCTGATCCAGCCCTAACTATAAGCTTTAGCAAAAAGGAAAGTTTTAAGCCTAATCTTAAAAGTAGAGAGGGTGTCTGTCTCCCTGATCTGAATTGGGAGCTGGTTCCACAGGAGAGGAGCCTGAAAGCTGAAGGCTCTGCCTCCCATTCTACTCTTACAAACCCTAGGAACTACAAGTAAGCCTGCAGTCTGAGAGCGAAGCGCTCTATTGGGGTGATATGGTACTACGAGGTCCCTAAGATAAGATGGGACCTGATTATTCAAAACCTTATAAGTAAGAAGAAGAATTTTAAATTCTATTCTAGAATTAACAGGAAGCCAATGAAGAGAGGCCAATATGGGTGAGATATGCTCTCTCCTTCTAGTCCCCGTCAGTACTCTAGCTGCAGCATTTTGAATTAACTGAAGGCTTTTTAGGGAACTTTTAGGACAACCTGATAATAATGAATTACAATAGTCCAGCCTAGAGGAAATAAATGCATGAATTAGTTTTTCAGCATCACTCTGAGACAAGACCTTTCTGATTTTAGAGATATTGCGTAAATGCAAAAAAGCAGTCCTACATATTTGTTTAATATGCGCTTTGAATGACATATCCTGATCAAAAATGACTCCAAGATTTCTCACAGTATTACTAGAGGTCAGGGTAATGCCATCCAGAGTAAGGATCTGGTTAGACACCATGTTTCTAAGATTTGTGGGGCCAAGTACAATAACTTCAGTTTTATCTGAGTTTAAAAGCAGGAAATTAGAGGTCATCCATGTCTTTATGTCTGTAAGACAATCCTGCAGTTTAGCTAATTGGTGTGTGTCCTCTGGCTTCATGGATAGATAAAGCTGGGTATCATCTGCGTAACAATGAAAATTTAAGCAATACCGTCTAATAATACTGCCTAAGGGAAGCATATATAAAGTGAATAAAATTGGTCCTAGCACAGAACCTTGTGGAACTCCATAATTAACTTTAGTCTGTGAAGAAGATTCCCCATTTACATGAACAAATTGTAATCTATTAGACAAATATGATTCAAACCACCGCAGCGCAGTGCCTTTAATACCTATGGCATGCTCTAATCTCTGTAATAAAATTTTATGGTCAACAGTATCAAAAGCAGCACTGAGGTCTAACAGAACAAGCACAGAGATGAGTCCACTGTCCGAGGCCATAAGAAGATCATTTGTAACCTTCACTAATGCTGTTTCTGTACTATGATGAATTCTAAAACCTGACTGAAACTCTTCAAATAGACCATTCCTCTGCAGATGATCAGTTAGCTGTTTTACAACTACCCTTTCAAGAATTTTTGAGAGAAAAGGAAGGTTGGAGATTGGCCTATAATTAGCTAAGATAGCTGGGACAAGTGATGGCTTTTTAAGTAATGGTTTAATTACTGCCACCTTAAAAGCCTGTGGTACATAGCCAACTAACAAAGATAGATTGATCATATTTAAGATCGAAGCATTAAATAATGGTAGGGCTTCCTTGAGCAGCCTGGTAGGAATGGGGTCTAATAAACATGTTGATGGTTTGGATGAAGTAACTAATGAAAATAACTCAGACAGAACAATCGGAGAGAAAGAGTCTAACCAAATACCGGCATCACTGAAAGCAGCCAAAGATAACGATACGTCTTTGGGATGGTTATGAGTAATTTTTTCTCTAATAGTTAAAATTTTGTTAGCAAAGAAAGTCATGAAGTCATTACTAGTTAAAGTTAATGGAATACTCAGCTCAATAGAGCTCTGACTCTTTGTCAGCCTGGCTACAGTGCTGAAAAGAAACCTGGGGTTGTTCTTATTTTCTTCAATTAGTGATGAGTAGAAAGATGTCCTAGCTTTACGGAGGGCTTTTTTATAGAGCAACAGACTCTTTTTCCAGGCTAAGTGAAGATCTTCTAAATTAGTGAGACGCCATTTCCTCTCCAACTTACGGGTTATCTGCTTTAAGCTACGAGTTTGTGAGTTATACCACGGAGTCAGACACTTCTGATTTAAAGCTTTCTTTTTCAGAGGAGCTACAGCATCCAAAGTTGTCTTCAATGAGGATGTAAAACTATTGACGAGATACTCTATCTCCCTTACAGAGTTTAGGTAGCTACTCTGCACTGTGTTGTTATATGGCATTAGAGAACATAAAGAAGGAATCATATCCTTAAACCTAGTTACAGCACTTTCTGAAAGACTTCTAGTGTGATGAAACTTATTCCCTACTGCTGGGTAGTCCATCAGAGTAAATGTAAATGTTATTAAGAAATGATCAGACAGAAGGGAGTTTTCAGGGAATACTGTTAAGTGTTCTATTTCCATACCATAAGTCAGAACAAGATCTAAGATATGATTAAAGTGGTGGGTGGACTCATTTACTTTTTGAGCAAAGCCAATAGAGTCTAATAATAGATTAAATGCAGTGTTGAGGCTGTCATTCTCAGCATCTGTGTGGATGTTAAAATCGCCCACTATAATTATCTTATCTGAGCTAAGCACTAAGTCAGACAAAAGGTCTGAAAATTCACAGAGAAACTCACAGTAACGACCAGGTGGACGATAGATAATAACAAATAAAACTGGTTTTTGGGACTTCCAATTTGGATGGACAAGACTAAGAGACAAGCTTTCAAATGAATTAAAGCTCTGTCTGGGTTTTTGATTAATTAATAAGCTGGAATGGAAGATTGCTGCTAATCCTCTGCCCCGGCCCGTGCTACGAGCATTCTGACAGTTAGTGTGACTCGGGGGTGTTGACTCATTTAAACTAACATATTCATCCTGCTGTAACCAGGTTTCTGTTAGGCAGAATAAATCAATATGTTGATCAATTATTATATCATTTACCAACAGGGACTTAGAAGAGAGAGACCTAATGTTTAATAGACCACATTTAACTGTTTTAGTCTGTGGTGCAGTTGAAGGTGCTATATTATTTTTTCTTTTTGAATTTTTATGCTTAAATAGATTTTTGCTGGTTATTGGTAGTCTGGGAGCAGGCACCGTCTCTACGGGGATGGGGTAATGAGGGGATGGCAGGGGGAGAGAAGCTGCAGAGAGGTGTGTAAGACTACAACTCTGCTTCCTGGTCCCAACCCTGGATAGTCACGGTTTGGAGGATTTAAGAAAATTGGCCAGATTTCTAGAAATGAGAGCTGCTCCATCCAAAGTGGGATGGATGCCGTCTCTCCTAACAAGACCAGGTTTTCCCCAGAAGCTTTGCCAGTTATCTATGAAGCCCACCTCATTTTTTGGACACCACTCAGACAGCCAGCAATTCAAGGAGAACATGCGGCTAAACATGTCACTCCCGGTCCGATTGGGGAGGGGCCCAGAGAAAACTACAGAGTCCGACATTGTTTTTGCAAAGTTACACACCGATTTAATGTTAATTTTAGTGACCTCCGATTGGCGTAACCGGGTGTCATTACTGCCGACGTGAATTACAATCTTACCAAATTTACGCTTAGCCTTAGCCAGCAGTTTCAAATTTCCTTCAATGTCGCCTGCTCTGGCCCCCGGAAGACAATTGACTATGGTTGCTGGTGTCGCTAACTTCACATTTCTCAAAACAGAGTCGCCAATAACCAGAGTTTGATCCTCGGCGGGTGTGTCGTCGAGTGGGGAAAAACGGTTAGAGATGTGAACGGGTTGGCGGTGTACACGGGGCTTCTGTTTAGGGCTACGCTTCCTCCTCACAGTCACCCAGTCAGCCTGCTTTCCCGGCTGCTCGGGATCTGCCAGGGGGGAACTAACGGCGGCTAAGCTACCTTGGTCCGCACCGACTACAGGGGCCTGGCTAACTGTAGAATTTTCCACGGTGCGGAGCCAAGTCTCCAATTCGCCCAGCCTGGCCTCCAAAGCTACGAATAAGCTACACTTATTACAAGTACCGTTACTGCTAAAGGAGGCCGAGGAATAACTAAACATTTCACACCCAGAGCAGAAAAGTGCGGGAGAGACAGGAGAAGCCGCCATGCTAAATTGGCTAAGAGCTAGTAGCTACGCTAAGCTAGCGGATTCCTAAAAACACGCAAAGTGAATAATGTGTAAATAATTTAGAGGTGATTCAGCAGAAGGAGTGCTTTAGTTAAGGCACGTAAAGATTACACTGGGAAACAAATCGTAATCTAGATAACTAGATCAATCTAACTGCGCAGATTAAACAGCTAACAGATACAGAAAAACACCGCTGTGCTCCGGAACAGGAAGTGATACAATACCGCAGTGAGAGCCAACCACCAGTAGATAACAGATAATAAGATAACTGAAAAGTTATCTTTGATAAAGATAAACCGATAAACCACCCAAAAATGTATTGGAAGTTACAGATAATCGATAAATTCCGGTGTTGTCTATGGGACATTTGCAGTTACTAAAGAGCTGAAATTGATTTTTAACACGATCGCTTTTGAAAGCATCAAAAGCGGTAAAAGACCTAAAGAATAAGCAAGAATGTTTGACCATGCTGCCCCCTGCAGGAAGCAGCACAGACAAATCCTGAGAGCACCCACGAAATCATCTCTTTACTAATCATAATCATTTTTCAACATTCTGCCTCTGCTGGAAGCTCTTGTTTACAACAGCGCTCTCACCACAGAGAGACACCGAGAGCAGCCATAAGGCCAGCTTTCTATCAATTTCAACACTCCGGTCAGGCGGAGGTCTTGAAAAATAAAGTCATACTAACTTATGTTTTTTTGAAAATACTGATAGAATAACTCCATTAATGTCAATTCTGTCATTTGTACAAAGTTAAAATATAACATATATCTTTTAATGTTGAATAAGGCACTAATTCTGAGGTTTTGTAAGAAACACAGGCCGCAAAGCATTCTGGATAAAAGTGCTAAACAGTGATTGGTTCAGTAATCCATTATGTAAACCAACACATTAATGTGACGTGTGTTGGTTTAAAGATAAATGTGCTTTTGTAAAATATTCCATTTTTTGTAAAAACAGGCATTTTTACGGAGCCCTGGAAGTGTCATCGCAATTGCATGTTTTAAAACTTTTATGATGTTGTAAAACGTGCAGTCAATATTAGTAAGTAAGTAAGTAAATTTATTTATATAGTGCCTTTCACAGACATAAGGCCATGTACACACGTTGTCGGGTATTTGTAAAACCGAATATCTTACCCTTTCAGTTTGGGGAAAAAACTTCATCCACACTACGTCGTTTAAAAAAAAGCCATCCACATCGAACCGTATAAATGTGTTGTAATTAGTCTGCCAAACCTTTGGGTGGCGGTACTGATTAAAATTCTATCCAATCAGGAGCCTTATTCTCTTGTCGTCACTTTCACAAAAACTAAAAACATGGCGGCAACCTCGTGCGTGTGGACCGATAAGGAGTCGGAATTACTTCTAACCGTAGTTTTAGAATACAAAGTTAACATATATGCACACAAAAAGCGCCTGGACAATGGACAATACCAACACTTTGAGAGCAGCCATGTGCCCAGACGTTTAATACTGCCATGAACACTCCTTGCCAGTAGATGGCAGTAGCGGCCTTGAAAAAATGTCAAACAAAATTCCAGATAATCCGTGTCTGCTACAGTTAAGATGCGTGGAATTTAACAAACACAAATACACTAACATCTATAAACCCAGAGAATATATTCACAAGAGTTTTAGGCACTAGAGTTTAATGCTGTTATTTGTGGACCCTGAACAGTGTCTGAAATGCATTTGTCCTGTCGTGAACGTCTGAGATTACTTTATGCTACCCATAATGCATTGCTGCCTGGCACAGCATGTGCTCACAAAACCTTAAAAATTAGCACATTACTTTAAAACGAAAACATATATCTGATATTTCACTTTATAAACTTCAGACATGACAATAATTTTAAATAACTTGTCTAAAATGAGTGGTTAAAATTTGAACCATAAGTTAAACATGTATGCCTCTGGATGACTTGGTGACATTGCGATTAGATTAGTATGGTATTAAAGGAAATGACTTTTATTTTGGTCACCAGTTCTCCTTTGCTTATAGACGATAGAGTGGTTTCTGATTGCAGAGAGTAGAACAACATGTCTATTAGGAAACTTTTAACAGGTAGGTCTCAACAGCTTTAACAGTTTTAAAAATGTTTTTCACTGTTCAGCTTAGTTTAGTACGTTATCGGTCTAAAAGTTAGCAGACGGTAATTCATCGGAAGATAATTAGTCTGATGATGGTTTTTAAATTCATCTAAAAAGGTAATCCGATAATGAAAACATTATTTTCGATAATTATCTGTTATCGGATTATGGGAAGTGTGCCCACCACTGCTAATGAAATTTACAGTTCCATTTTTTTCTTTCCCATTCTTTCATATATTTATGTTCTGTATTTTTTTTGGGGGGGGGGGGGCAGCTTTAGGGATAAATATCACTACTCACAATATTGCAGTATTTAATTTTTACCATAAGCAAATTGATTTTTAAAGCCTAGAATTGATATAACTGAGGTTGAAACAAGGTGGACTTGCAGTTCCACTTTCATTTTGCAGAGGGCGCAATGATATCACATCCATTTCAAATAGACAAAAGAAAAAAATAATAGCGAACCGTGAGATATTTCCCCGGAGATGAAGATTTGAGTCATGTTACGGAAACGGAATTACAATCAGCAAATTTTAATGATGATCTAAAATCTGGCCAGATTTTGCTATCACTGTAATTCCGTTATCGTAGAATTGCCCGTTTCCTTAAAGGAGGGGCAAAAATTAGGGTTCGGGGCGATTCTTTACTTACCCCTTTAAATATCTTTTGAACCAGTGATGTCATCAAGCCTAATTCATTTTTAGATGCTGGTTTGTTTCCTGCAGTGATGTCACATGTTTCACACCTACTGTTACCATAGTAACAGTCACTCTGAGGTAAGATCTGACCCTTTCAGAGGAAAGTCACTGCAAATCCATTAGCCTCCATCCCTCACTACGTAACAATCCTACAATAAAAATGGATATTAAGAATCCGTCTTTGCATTTGGGAAACAATGTTATTGTATTTACTTCCTCTTGCTTTGTGTGTTGTGTGCGTATGAAGGGACTGCGCTGTGCATTTATTCATCACATCCTGCTGTGCACTTGCAGTGGTGCAAGATGGAGCACTGCAAGGTCACTGCCTGAGTGTTGCTGTGTTCACATCAGGCTGGGAATCGGGGATCACCTTGTTGTGTCTGGATTATCCAGAGACCGGGGTCAGGTGGGGTGCAGGAGAGGCCGGAGATGAGCTGATGAATTCAGCCTGATGCCGGGGCCTTGAGTGTGGCATGAATGTGACTTCAGTTTCTGAGCCATGCTATCATGCTACATGCTAACTTGCGAAGCTAGCATAGAATTGGAGGGGGGAGTCGACATTTCAGCATGGGACATTCCAGCCTCAGATGTACTGCCACAGACACCTCGTCCTGGGACGTTTTGGCCGTAGGCGTGTTGGCATGATGTTCATAAAGAGTCGCCACAGCAGAATTGTAGGTGAATTTGATACACTTCACTATTACATGGAGAATGGGCAAGGGGTGGCATTGAACCAGGAACCTTATGGAAACAAGTGCACATAACCACTTGGCCACCATCCCTTTCCCAGTACATGCTAATAATTATTAGTGTAATATTAGGGTTTGGGTTAAGATTGGGGTTAATATATGACCTAATTAAGGGTGTAAAAGACCTTTTATTGTGCCTAAACATCTTTGGCTGGAAAGTCCTAGTCAGAAACATCCACGGCCAAAACATTCTACACTCCACACGCAGACGTCATAACTGTGCTAACGAGCTACAATATCCACTACCCAGAGAACACATTAACAATTGCCTATGTCTCTGTTGAAATTTTAGTTTTATTTCTCTCTTTGAGGGGATTATTCCTTTGATGTCTTCGTGAACATTCTTAGATCCTGATTCCTGGGCTTTGATACTGAATACTGATCTGTGACCTGCAATTCTGATGTTTGATCATAATAGCTGATTTTTTTTATTCTCAATCTATGATCCCCCTGATTCCTGTCCTGTTTTCCGGAGTGCTGACCTTTGATCATGATCGTTGGTCTTTATTAGTGACCTGTAATTTTACCTTTATTTAACCAGGTTAGTCCAATTGAGATCGTAATCTTTTTTACAAGGGAAACCTGGACAGTTATAAAGTTTCCAATCCATCTAATCTGCGTGTCTTTGGATGTGGGAGTTAAGCGGGAGTACCCAGAGGAAACGCAGACAGTAACATTGAAATCATGCAAATTCCACACAGAAAGGCCACAGGTGGGAATCAATCCCATGACCTTCTTGCTGTGAGGCAACAGTGCTAACCACTAAGCCACCGTGCTGCCTACATGCCACATGCCACATGGTGATCCTGATCGTTATTATTGACCTGTGATTCTGATCTTTAATCCTGGAATCTGACATGTGGTCCCAATCTTTGATCCTCCTGATTGCTATCCAGTGATTCTGAGTCATGATCTGTGATCCTGATTTTCAATCTTGATAGCTGATGTGCGATCCAGATCTTTGTTCCTTCTGACTGCTGTCCTGTGATCCTGATCACTCAGCTTTGATCCTAATCAGAGACCTTTAACACTGATTGTTAACTGTGAATCGTGATCACTATGTTTTGATCCAGATAACTCCTCTCTGACCCTGATCTTAGACCCCACCTTGGTCACTCATTTTTAATCTTGATTGCTAATCTTTGACCTTTCACCCTCAGCAAGGATGATATTGTTGCA
Organism: Thalassophryne amazonica; assembly: GCF_902500255.1. NCBI lineage: Eukaryota > Metazoa > Chordata > Actinopteri > Batrachoidiformes > Batrachoididae > Thalassophryne > Thalassophryne amazonica. The sequence goes on from NC_047122.1 coordinate 60,336,357, forward strand.
GTTTGTCTTTCTGTCTGCCCTGCTTTGATCCTGTAACAAGGATCAAAGAAAATGAATTTGATTAAAATTAAGAATGCAGCGTGGCTCGCTAATGGAAAATCCACTTACATTTGGGACTTTGCTTACTTGTGTTGATCATTTGTGGGAGAGCAGCGTAAAGCAGGAACGTCTGTTCTCTCATTAGATTTGCCTTGAATTGGGGAATCACTGTCTCCTTTTGAATTTATTTCTCTACAGAAGTTGAGGATCTGCAGTGCTATGATTTATGCAGCTTGTTGGCAGGCGGCACCGTGTGTGCATTTAGGAGCAACAGTTAGTTAAAAGCCTTGACGTGGAAAAAGGGAAATGGAAAAATAAAGTTGTTTGAGCTCCTCTCTCCTTCTCCCTTCCTATCCTTCCGAAGTGATTTTACGGTAACAGAGTTGTAATGACGCAAAATATGGCCACACTTATCTTACCATTAAAATTTTGCTCTGTTTGTAATTGTGTTACTCTAGAATTAGCATCCTTTCCTTCCCAGGTTGCAGCATTGATTGATTTCTGTGTATCAAGTGAACCTGGTCACCCAGTGGACCTTCAGCTTCAGAGGTCCATGGCTCCTGTTTCTGTCCACCTTTGAGAGGTGAGCCAAGCTGGCCTCCCCGGTCTCACACCTGGACCAAGATCCGCAATCCGAGCCACACCAACAGCACATCCACGAAGAGCAGTATGTGAGCGAGGGTGAGTCCAGACTTCTTGACCCACAACCGGTGCCGCCCGACTGCAGGGACGCTGAGACTATTACAGGTACCCACGTGCATGTCAGAATCAGCTCCAGCATCAGAGGCTTTAAAATCATTTCACCAACTCAAAGGATTTCTCACGATTGTTTGCCGGCATCTTTGTTGTTCAGATGTGTGCAACAGTACTGATCTGCCAGAGTTTGAGATCATCAGTCTCCTGGAGGAGCAGCTGCCTGTGTACCGCTTACGGGCAGACACAGTCTATGGCTACGACCGTGATGACTGGCTGCACACACCGCTCGTCGCGCCGGATGTCAGGTTCGACTTGACCACCGAGCAGATAGAAGAGACGCTCAAATATTTCTGTAAGTCTGCCTGGTGGCGAGTTTGTGATGGCGTGATGACGTGTCTGTTTCCTGTTCTGTCAGTGTTCCACAGCTTTGGAGAAGCCGAGGCTTTTATCCTAGAACATGTAGTGAGTGAATAGGTCAGGTGAGGTATGGAAACATGCACTATAGTGCCACTCATCACTGCATCCACCGCGTAACTGCCTTGGGTTCTGGATGGCAGACATTCGATCCACTCTGCCTCTCAAAAGTAACTAGTCCCCTTAAATAATAATAATAATAGAGCATATATTTTATACATACAAATTTGTCCTCTGCATTAACCCATCCTAATTACAGGTAGACACAATCCAACCACTAGGAGCAGTGGGCAGGCACACAGTCCAGCACTTAGGGACCAACTTCAGATGTAGAGATGCTGCCTTGATCAGGAGCAGACCCTAAATAAGTATGTTTTTGATTGTAGGTGGAAACCCACACAGATATGTGGAGAACATGCAAACTCCACACAGAAAGGGTGGGGGAAGCGATCCCACGACCTTCACGCTGTGAGGCATCAGTGTTAACCGCTAAGCCTCCGTGCCTTCTCTACCTACTGGTGTCCTCAACACTGAGACACCTGTATGAGTGAAGAGATAAAATTGACAATGCGTTCTCACATCTTATAACCAACCTGATTAAATGGGCATTTAATGAGGGTAAACTGAGTAAAATGCGATTAACTTTGATACACCAGCTCAATCCAAAAGGCAACTTTGCCTTTCCTATGTTAGGGTGACCATATTTTGATTACAGAATCCAGGACACTCATCCCAGCAATGAGATACTCAAATGATACTCGAATGTCCGTCATTTTAGTGGCACAATGAAAATCAGTGAAAACCAGGACATTGTCATCACTCTCTAAAAACAAACCCAGGACGGCCGGGACAGGATGTGAAAACAGGACATGCCCTGGAAAAACAGAACGTTTGGTCACCCTAGCTTATGTAAAATTCCAGAGACCTGCCGGCCACTTCCACGTTTGGTCTTGTTGTCTTTATATGTGACGTCATCATGACGCCACATATCGATTAGCAGGTGGTAGTCTGGCTGGTGTGTCAATGAAAGTAGAGGATTTAGTTATGTTATTTCTACTCGGTTCTTTTATGTAAGATTCTACTCCTTACCAAAAACCAAACCCTTGTATTCCTCATTTTGAATTTATTCAAGGTCACGTTAGAAACCAGGTCTGGGACCCTCACAGACAGTGCCCATCTTGTGAAAGGCCCCTAAAATGAGTCATAAAACACTTTTTATACCTTGTGGGTGTTAACAACAGGTGTGGTTTAGTCTCACATTTCTAATGTTATTGACTCTCGCCAACAGAGGAAGATCTCCTGTGTCTGAAACTTGGACACATGATAAAATAAAACTTAACATAGTTCTCAGAACTTCCAAACAAATAACACAAATACTTGATAGCTAACATAAAATAAAGAATTAGCACAGATATTATCTAACAGTTACATCAAGTTCTGTAAATGTTCCCGGAAGGATGAGTTTTACCTGATGGCCAAAGTATGGCTTCAGGTATTGCGAAGGCCTTGCATCCCTCCGTCCATTTGTCTGTGCTCAGCATAACTCCAGTCCTGTTACTGCCAGGGTCTTCAAATTCACAGGGCATATTCTTGGGACTTAGACCTTGGACAAGGTCAAAGATGGCTAACCTTGACCTATTTTAAGTGGTCAAAATGTCACATTCTGTTTTCCATTGTTATGCTCACACATTGTTATATTCTATAGTGTGAATGTGTCAAAATGATAAAGCATGTTTACATTATACATTCATACATTTACTTTTTTGACATAACTTATTTTTGCATCAGGGGAAGATGGACAGTTCCAGTCTTGACTATGCTTCATGGCAATTAGACTCTTAGACCAGTTTTATATCCTCTGGGATAAGGTTTATAGTCCTGGTGTGTAAACACACCAAATTCTTCTATATTTATAAATGTGTACATGCCTCCATGACTCATCTGCTGTGGCTACTGTGTGCTTCCAAGGCCGCTTTGATGTATAATAAAGGCTTTTAAATGGAAAACTGTCCCACGAGCCATGGATGGAGATAGTTTGTTCCTCTAATGCCTCTGTATTGGCAGCCTGCTTTTCAAGTCAAACAGCTGAGCACTGGATAATGATGTTGCTATCCACTATCGAGGCAGGCATTAAGTGTTTCTTCCCATTGGCTCAAGGGGCCAGTAAGTTTTTACTGATTTACTGGCCCTTCTCCAGATTTTTTTCCCTTTCCCTGAGCACAACAAAAGCAGCATGTATACCTGCTCCCTGAATCAAACAAAACTGTGCCAAAACCAGAAAATGTTCTTATAGACTTTGTTGTCAGGTCTGGGAGCATCCACTGTACCACAAAACCACCTTGGCTTTTGGATGGAAACCACCCAAGTGTGGACAATCAGTCTGTCCTCACCTCTCAAAAGAAAAGAAACCATCTATCTGGTGCAGCCAGGTGAAACATGGTTGTTCCTTTAGTTTTCCACAAGCATTGGGGTCCTCAACAATGAGACACCTGCGCGGTGGATCACGCATTTAAGAATGTGCAACATGTACAAAATGTCATACCTGACTTTCCCTCACAATGAAGTGACACTTAACATTCGTTTGATACAAAGTCATTCCAGCTGTACCCAAGGGACTTCCAAAGAGATCTAGTATGAAAGACATCCAGTTGGGCTCCTGGTTAGTGTCCAACTCTCACAACCATTCAGTGAGACAGGAAGTACCAGTGACCCTAAAGAATCAGACTTGTCTTGTCTTTGTTCTCCTGTAAAAGTATCAGCATGACAAAACACCACTGTCCAGTGACCCCATGTCTCCATAAGATCTTCCCAGTTGACTCTCAATCTCAAACACTGAAGAACCAGAGATGGTCCCTGCTGAGATTATTGAATCTCTCTTCCAGTTTGACATTTTTACCACACAGAGATACACTTCTGATGGCGAAGTCCAAGAAATCACTGAAACCCTAGATCTTAGTCTTTTTTGTTATCCCCTTGTATTCAAGTTGAAAGTTGACACTGCAAACACTTCCTCTTGGCCCTTTTGGTTCATATTCTTAAATATGTAAATTAACTGTCAGTAGCAGTGTGATCACAAAAGTAAATATAACGCAATGCTAAAATACCCTCGTCCGCATGAGCATAAAATAGGAAACAGAATGTGACCTTTTAACCTTCTTAAATAGGTCAAGGTTAGCCATCTTTGAACTTGTACAAGGTCTGTGTCACAAGAATGCTCCCTGTGAATTTGAAGATCCTGGCAGTAATAGGACTGGAGTTATGCTGAGCATAGACAGACGGATGGACAGACACAAGGCCTGTGCAATAACCGATGACCATACTTTGGCCTCGGGTAAAAAAAAACGGTGTCTGTGGCTGTCCTTAAAGGATCCAGTCTTCCAACCCAGGTTTAAAACTCTGTTCTCAACCTGAGTTACACACAGGTACAGTCAGGTTAATAAATAATTAGACAGTAACACAATATTTGTACTTTTTTCCTCTGTACACAACCACAATGGAGGTGAAATCAAACAATCAAGGTGTAATTCGCAAGTAAGCTTATCATTCCCGCTCTATTGTTTAACGTTACTTAGCAATACAATCGCCAACATAAAAATTCGATCTGTGTGAGTGAAAGTGTTCTTGTTTGTCTGTACATTATTGATGTGGATCGTCATGGTAACTGCTGCTAGAGACAAACATCTTCTTCATGGCCTCCAAAAGAGGGGAAGTAAGAAAATGAAAGAAAGGTGAAAAAGGAAGAGCAGTGGCTGTTGTACCAACATTTATACTGTAAGTACGTAGGAAGCCCCTCCCGCCCGTTGATCCTTCAGCCTCCCCCATCCAATCAGAAGACATCTCATCCAATCAGAAGACAATCTCATTCCATTCAGAGTTTGAAAAATCTCAATAGTTGCTGAATTGCAGGTAAAAAGTAAGCAAAGGTTGTCTTCTGATTGGATGAGAAGATAACCTCCTTTACCCACCTTCAAATTGTCTACAAAAGCCTTGTACATGCCCAACTGGCTGGCCAGCTTTTGGAAGAGGTGTCCCATGGTCACCATCTCGTCCCATTGCTGGATGTTGAGCAACAAGGCATCGTAGAACTCCTTATGGATCTCAAAGATGTCCTGGATTTTGTAGAAGATGGTTTCTATCTGCTGGATGATGGTTTCTATCTGCCTATTTATTTGACCCTTAATGAGAGTAAGCAGGTATAGAAAATGGATGGATTAATTGATGTTATCAACCTTCTTTCCAAGAAACTGAAGCAACACAACTGCATTTTTGCCAATTTTTTCTCCCCGTGTATTATGGTTGATGTAGAGCAGAGGCTCTGTGACTTAGAAGTTGGACTACCAACCTGTTGACCGGGGTTCATTTACAGATGGACACTTCAGGTTACCTCTCTGCATTCTCCCAGTCCACCAAACCTTAGTTGGAGAAGTAAGGTGTGATCAATGGACATCCTGTCCAGGGGGATTTGTAGGCTTTTCTCTTTTTATTTGGGGATAAACACCAGCTGCTGGAGAAGGATAAGGGGAAGCCCATGTTTCACCTTGTTGTGGCAGTTAGTCACTTTCAGGACGTGTGGACAGACCAGTTGTCTTCCTGGGTTATTTCCGTGCAGGACCAAAGGGCTTCTTGTAGTGTGGTGGATGCGGTGAAACTTGATATTTATAATATGGACGAATGAATGTACAAGCTGTCAGCTTGTACCACCATGTGGACATATTGCTGGTTTATCCATGCACGTTCTCTGAGAAGATGAACTTTATGTTGTATATGGTGTTTGGGCAACTTTAAATGTGTCGGTACATCACTCTAGAAGTGATGACAAAATGCTGACGCTGGCCTCACTCAGAAATTGGAACCGTTAAAATCTTCTTCTTGTGTGATTCTGCGTTCCTCCCTCAGTGCTATGTGCGGACAGAGTGGGCCAGATGACAAAGACTTACAATGACATCGATGCAGTCACACGTCTGTTGGAAGAGGTGAGTCAGTCTGTTTCTTCATCTACTTTATTGGTGTAAAATAAATTAAGATTGTGTGTTTATGACAAAAGCACCAAATTTTGCACTGACAATTTCTGGCATATTGAAAAAAAAATGATATCGTACCATGCTCTATTTTCCCCAGAGGATAGGTAATCCTCATTCCAGATTATCTTCAAAATTCTCTCTTTATTACTGTATCTCATACAGGTGCAAATGTAGTGTTGTTTTCTATGTTTTCTTAAAATCTATAATTCCATTCCAACCACAGTTACATTGATTTAAAAAAAAAAGAGGTTGGCGTTATACAGTGCATGCGGAAATTATTCACAGCACTTCACTTTTCCCATGATTTCTTTTAAAGATTTTTGCAGATTTATTACAACCCCAATTCCAATGAAGTTGGGACATTGTGTAAATTGTAAATAAAAACAAAATACAATGATTTGCAAATCCTCTTCAACCTATATTCAATTGAATACACCACAAAGACAATGTTCAAACTGCTAAACTTTATTGTTTTGTGCAAATACTTGCTCATTTTGAAATGGATGCCTGCAACATGTTTCAAAAAAGCTGGGACAGTGGTATGTTTACCACTGTGTTACATCACCTTTCCTTCTAACAACACTCAATAAGCGTTTGGGAACTGAGGACACTAATTGTTGAAGCTTTGTAGGTGGAATTCTTTCCCATTCTTGCTTGAAGTATGACTTCAGTTATTCAACAGTCTGAGGTCTCTGTTGTCGTATTTTGCTCTTCATAATGTGCCACACATTTTCAATGGGCGACAGGTCTGGACTGCAGGCAGGCCAGGCTAGTACCTGCACTGTTTTACTACGAAGCCACGCTGTTTGTACACTCTTACAAGTCCCGAAACAAATTTACAAACGGCAGAATGCTTTTACAAGTCCCAAAACAAATTTACAAATGACAGAACATATTTACAAGTCCCGAAACCTGTCCAAGGTCTGTATCCCAAGAATGTTCCCTGTGAATTTGAAGACCCTGGCAGTAACAGGGCTGGAGTTATGCTGAGCACAGTTGGACAGATGGAGGGACGCAAAGTCTTCGCAATACCCGTTGGCCATATTTTGGCCTTGAGTAAAAACTCCTAGTTTAAGAAGCCATTTTTACAGATCCAAGATGGCCACTATGATGGCTTTCAGAAAAATGTAAATATCCATTTTCTGATTGGCTCTCGCATGCACTTTCCAAAAATGTATAGTTTTACTAATCTACTCAGAGTTCCAATGAAAATACATAATGACCCTGACTGCGGACCCAAACTTTTAATTTTTTTTTTTTTTACAAAAACTGGATCACAGGTTTTTGAGTAATCCTGGATATGATAAAATACCAACTTCTCTTCTTGTCATGCTTCCCAACCAACAGAAAGAGAAAGATTTGGAATTAGCCGCACGGATCGGTCAGTCACTGCTGAAGAAGAACCGAACTCTGACCGAGCAGAATGACTATCTGGAGGAACAAGTGGTCCAAATCACAGAGGAGGTATTCACACACATTACAGAACTTGAATTTGAAAATGTGTTTCTATGTACAGCACATCAAACAAATACACAGCAGATGCAAGTATTTCCTCATAGCAGTAATAAGAGTACTCTTGTAGTTGTTCTAATGATATTCTCTTTTTCTGTAACTGCAGCATGAGTGTACGTGTGTCTGCTTGTCTCAACCATTCCAAGACCATTCTGTCATTTCACACTGTACAAGTCAAATTTAACTGAATATTTATATTAAAAAAAAATCCAAATACATCAGAAAGAGAAACTGTCCCTTTCACTATCTACAGACCTTTGATCACCAGTCTGCAGTCATCAGACAAAGTGTTAATAGAGCACAGCGCTCATAAAGCACAAACCTCCATCATCACTAGTTACCAATTCCACAAAATTTTACCTTGGAAAAAATTTCAAGGTCAAAAGTCCTCTTGGAAGTGGATTTTCATAAGTTAAATTAGATGTGATCAAATGTCAGATGAATTTAGTTGATGAACTTGAATCAAAGGTTTTTTGTGGTGTTGTCAGTTTTTTTTTTCTTCAAGTTTTTCAGTTTCTGAATTCTTTTTCAGATAATTTTCACACAACATTGGTTATCTCTGTTATGCACAATTTGTCATTGCTTTTTGGCACTTGGTTTTCGGCTGATAACCAGAAGACAGAGAAACAGGCGTAAAATTGGAACCTCCATCCAATTTTGGTGGTGCAGGTAAATCCATAACAGAAAAATGAGAGTGACTGAGGCACTTTTGATTGAGATATAATGCAAAATGTGCACCAAATGGGCTTTTCAATATTAAATTCAAATGTCCACAAAATTCACAATCCAGGTCAGATCCAGATCAAACTTTGCCAGGTGATAGTGAGTGTCAGTCTACACCTCACTTTCAAATATGAGAGTGATTGGGGCACATTTTATTAAGATATAATGTCAAATATACATTCAATGGGATTTTCAATGTTAAATTTAAATGGCCACAAAATCTGTAATCTGGATCCGATCTGGATCAAACTTTGTCAGTTGATAAAGGATACCATCCTACATAACGCTCCCAAATATGAAAGAAATTTGATCTTTTTTTTTTTTTGAGTTATGAATTTTTGAAAATTCAGTCAATGTTAAGGATGGGGATTTTTCCAAGATTTTTCCTGACTTTGACCTTTGACCTATGACATTGAAATTGAATCGGTTCTTGCCTGTCAAGATATGAATCTTCTATAAAAAAAATTCATAATGATATATGACAAATTGGGTGAAACAGGGGTGAAAACATAACCAACTTCATTGGTGAAGGTAAATATAAATACCAGGCTGTAACTTTAGGATATTTTTAAAACCAAATTCCAGAACTGAAACCCATTCTGAGACACATTTGGCTTTATGTCCTTAGATGATGCCTAATTGTGCTGTATGTATAATGACAAAATTATGCATTGAAAATTACATGGAAAAAAAAACAGCTTTTTTAAACACAGAATAAATGGGTATGTTCAGAGAGTTTTTTAATGTAAATTTCACTCTACATTTCTTTCAGTGTAGCAATCATACACTGAAACAGAGTAACCAGGCAGGAGGTTTATTTGTAGATTAATCAGTGTCGTGCTAACAGTAAGGACCCAGTGTCTTTGGAATCTACTAACTCTAGTTTAAAATAGAGGTGTATGAGTGGCAATTGAGAAGTTTTGAGCCTGACCCAGAATACGTACGACCTGGTTCTCCATTTTTTCCATTCTGAGAAACCAACATATCTGGAAAATTGGTGATTTTCTGAAATTTTGAAGTGCAATGTTGAGAAATGTTGGTTTCTCAGAATGCAAAAGTTGGTGAACCACCCCCTACTTTTTAATAAATAAAAAAAACACTAAATAAGTATTAATGTGTTATACTGTGGAGAATTTGCAATGTTTTGCATGAATATTGGTGTACTTGGGTCCCATCTTGGTCTCGAGAGCACCTGTTCACTTACTCAGTCTGGTCTCATCAATGAATTGAATTTGCTCTTGACTCAGTCACAAACTAGAATAAGTATACACATTAATTAAAAATGAATAATGACAAAATTAATATGTTAGTTTGCATTGTTTTTTATATTTGATGGGAGATCTCATAGTCATCGCTCTCTTGAAGTTGCTGGTCCTAGTTAACGCCAAGAATGAGCCAACAGTCCACTGTGATTAAATTTGGTTTTGCCAACCACAAAAACGTCATGTGCAGTAGAAATTTAAAAATGACGCAAAGTATAGATTGTAAGCTCCGTCATATATAAGACACTAAAGCTGCCGCTGATTGTTTTTAAGCAGGTCATGATTTCGTGCAGAAAGGGATTGTTTCTGTATGTGCTGAATAACTTTGACATCAAAATCAACACAATATACTCCAACCAAAGATTTTGTTATTGCATATACATTATGGTGATAGTTTATAATGGAATGAAGTACAACTCTTAAGCTTGATGTGTTTGTGTTTTTGCAGGTGGCTCAGTTTCACCACGAGCTGAACCTGAAAGATGAGCTGCTGCAGTTTTACACCAATGCAGCTGAGGAGAGCGAGGATGAGTCTGCGAGCTCCCCAACGTTAGAATACTGTCTTTGATTCTTAATATAACTCCGCCAGCCTATAAATAGTCCTGTTAACATTTGTGAATACAAAGTTAGAGTAAAAGCTTCAGAACTCTGTGCTGTGTTTAGTGTTGATTTTTGTGATCTAGTTCACTGCAGAAAGCCGTCATGCTGGCAATAATTTAATCCCGTAGCCTAGTTTGTGTTTTGTCTTCAAACTAATTGTAAAAATTGCTGAGAATCCTTGTTATGTGGCTTACAGGGTGCTGCTTGTTGCCAGGTTGTGAAACAGAGTTTTAGAGTTGCTGCTTTTGTGTTTTTAGGGGTAAAAAGAGTAAATTGGAAACAGCCTGTGGAGGATTTGTGAGTGACACACTCCAGCGGAAGCTCAAAGAGTTGGAAGAGGAGAATTTGTCACTCCGCTCGGAGGTAACTCCACCCACACTTTTCCTGTTTTAAGACATTGAGGATGCTGGGAAGGTTTCATCATGCCTGTCCTTCCACAGGCCAATCATCTGAAGTGTGAGACGGAAACCTATGAGGAAAAGGAGCAGCAGCTCGTCAGTGACTGTGTGAATGAGCTCAGTAAGCCATTCATGGTCCATTTCTGGGTGATTTTTGCCATACTGGCCTAAATGTAACACAGTGTCAGATTTTTTTCCGTTATGGTGTCATGCTATAATATATCGCAGACTAGACTTTTATATGTCAGACAGATGCACAATAGTTGGAGAGAAATACTGTTGAAAAGAGTGTATTATTTTGTGTTTTGTTTAATTCGCAACCACCTACAACAGGCAACAATGAAAAAGTCATGTTATTGTTATTATTATTATTATATGTTACAGTTGTCCCTTGTGTTCCTGCTGCAACATGGCTTGAAACAGCTCCTCCCCCTCCCACAATTTTATTTCAACAGTGAACCCACATTATTTTTGCTGCTTTTTTTTCCTAATAAAGAGACCAGGAGAATCACATCACATCGTGTGTTTTTACTTCCACCTTTGTGCCCCTCAGAACACAGCGCCTGCTGCTGGGTTCATTAATGCTGTATGACAACACTTCATCTTGTTTGTTTTGAGATTTGTCTTATTTTGTTTTGAGATTTGTCACATATTTGGGCCAATATTTTCTTGTATTTGTGTGCTATTTTAAAAATCCCATTTTCCCCTATGTGTTTCTTCCATCAAGTGGAATGAGCTAAACTGTCTTTGTATCTTCTCAGGGTTGTCCAGCCTCCAAATTTCTGCCATTGCAGAAGAACTGGCTCGTAAGACCGAGGATGCCTCCCGACAACAAGAGGAGATCACACACCTCCTTTCACAGATAGTGGATCTGCAGAAAAAAGCCAAATCTGTGAGTGCAAACTAACAGAGACACATATAAACCTCTTTATTCAAGATTCACTGTTAATGTTTGCAAAGATACTTGGCACCTGCATTTTTAGAAGTCTTATATGCTGGACACAGGCAGATTAAAGTATGGCAGCGCAGGATACTGATAACAAAAAGATTATAAATCATACCAATAGAATGTAATGTAATGATTGTACAGTACGAAAGAAAAACTTTTAAAAACCCTCAAGATTTTAGGAAACAGCCCAGTAAAGATATCGATTATCAGTGTAACAGAGTGACATATGGGGAAAATAAATAAGGATATTTGCACAGAAGATAAATTAGGTACTTCATCATCACCTGTTGAAAAGGCAGCCAAAAATATAATAATAAGAACCCATCATGCCTCACTTGCAAATTCACAGTGAGAGAACATGAAATGCCAACACAGATCCCAACAGAGAGGAAGGTTCTCATTTCAAAACCACCCTTGTCCATTTTCCACGTAATATGAAGTTGTTTCAGCCATTGCGTCCGGGCTATAACTTGTGCCAAATCAACATGCAGATCCATACCGGATTTATTGTGGCAGCCCCGAGTGCACAAGGTGGAAAGCTGCTAGAACTTACTTTTGGTGCCTCACTATCAGTCGATGTGCAGGAAAACTATAGTTTTGCTTCTGTGGAAGGAATGTGCCACAGTGCCCTCTAGTGGTGCCAAGATCATGTGATGGGGAAGAAAGCTTCATAAATCACCTGCAAACAAAATGCCTTCAAATTATCTTGCCACTGCAAATTAGTATGTTAAAAGATCTCAACATTGAGCATTAAGTCAACATTGCTAATATATAAAAAGAATAACTGAAAACGCCAATGGTCTTCTGTGTGTGTGTGTGTGTGTGTCCAGTATGCAGTGGAGAATGAGGAGCTGTCTCAGCACCTAATGGCAGCTAAAGACGCACAAAGACAGCTAACAGCAGAGGTACGCCTGCTTCAGACGACATATTTATCCATGCTACTCGAGTCCCCCCTTTGAAACATAATTATTTAACGTTATCTTAAATAAACACATGATCAATGCCGTATTTTACATGTAAAACATTCACTGTCCTCGTCATTCACACTGTATATACGTGTGTGTGTGTTTGTGTGTTTGGTGGATCACAGCTGCAGGAGTTGGAAGAGAAGTACAGCGAGTGTATCGAGATGCTGCATGAAGCCCAGGAGGAGCTGAAAAACCTGAGAAACAAAAACTACCCTGCAGGAACCCCTCGACGCTGTCACCCCCTGGGACTGTACCCCATGGTAAGACCGTGCATGCATGTGTGTGTGTGTGTGTGTGTGTGTGTGTGTGCATGCATGTGTTTCCTGACATTCCTTTGTGTGTTGCAGGATTCTCTTGCAGCTGAGATCGAGGGATCAATGAGGAAAGAGTTGAGTCTGGATGACGGAGAGTGTGAGGAGCAGAAGTATGCACTAAGTATTTACCGTGACATATAAAGTACACAATTTACTTTATACACAATGCAGAACACAGACTACACCCAATGTTAGTATTCAAGAGGTTAAAACTACAGAACATTTACAGCAAACCAGTACCCCACCTCCTGAACACAGTTTATTTAAACTTGAACTCACAGCAAATATAAGATTTTATTCACCTTATGTATTTACTGAAATGTTGTATAAATAGTGGGAAATTTGTTGGTGTTATAAAAAAACAGATTTTAGCTAACATCTTCTCAATGTCAAGTTAAAAGTATTTGCTCGGATGCTGGCATTAAATGATTTACTGTGAAATGGTGCCAGCAATTTGAACTATCTGATATTGTTTAACTTTGGTTCCAGTAACATCAGCGAGCCACGCCATCTTGGAAGTACAAATGTTACAATGTTAATCAAAATAAGAGTGAAGGAGGCGTGGTTATCTCTCCCCCTAGTCTGCTTTGTCCAAATCAAACAGAGGGATACAGCCAATTGAAGCAAATCACTGGATTATTTAACCCAGAAACTTTGAAAGCATAAATGGAATTGGTTAATTAACCTTTTTCTTCTGAAATATGAACCTAAATGCAAATGTGTACTGATACAGGTTTGTGTTAAACCTCTGTCTCCGTATGAGGTCAGTCCGCATTCGAGTTTATTCAGAAAACAGCACCAACATATAAAATTCACATTTTATATGAATTACTGTAAAATTTCACAGATGAGATGGCCGCCAAATAGACACTGTGTACAATGATTTCAAATCTGTACAATGTGAGGTTTTGTGAGTTCTGTTGTTTGCGCAAAAATAAAACTTAAATTGACAAAATTTTGAAGACAGTCTGGGCTTCAAAATTCAAAACAAAAAACTTAACGTGCTGCACATTAAATTCATCCCAATGCGGTTCTTCGATGTATTGTTTCTACCTGTGCACTGAAAAAAGGCGATTATTACTCATTATCTACCTTTCTGAAGAGTTATGTGGTCAGACTTTAATCATTGAAACCAGGATTTTCCACCTCTGCTAATAACCTGAATAAAATTGCAAATATCAACATAGTCCTCAAACAAGACCTGCCGTCATTCCCACTTGTGTTCAGTGAGTTCTCGCAGAGCTAGGATGCAAACGTAGAACTTAGCTAGAAATGTTATTTTTTGGCTCCGTGAGCAGAAAAAAAATGTTTTTAAGTAACACCGACAACATACTGTACATCATAGGCCATCTGCTTTATGCCATGCTTACAGGATTCATCATAAGCGCGTGTTTGAGACGGTCAAGAACATCAACCAGATGGCCCGTCAACGTTCACTGACCCCCTGCAACACCAACATCCCAGGCTCCAACCAGTCCCTGTCGGCTCGTACGTCTCCTCAGTCCAGTGGACTTTCCACACCCCGTTCCAGCCTGTACGAAGGCGACATAGGCGGAGACGGTGTCGCCCTTGACAACCGGACACAGAGCATCCTCATGGAGGTGGCGTCCAACCATGACAGGTGAGGAGAAGTGGGTTTGACAGCCCGCTGCAGAGAGAAGCATGTATCGCTGAAGCTAAATCAAAGTCTGACCTTTTCAAGTTCAACATTTTGTATTTCACACTGACATGAGTATTTGTGAAGACGTTTTCCTGCATATACTTTGGAAAACCTGCAATATATTCAACAAATTCTTAAACCCTAGATGTTTGTTTTTTTTTGGTTTCACTGGCAGCAGTGCGGAAGGCCGCGAGAAGAAGACAAGCGGAGCTGAAGACCTGCGGCTGGCCTTGCGCCGCCTGTCTCTGCGCCGGCAAAATAACCTGAGCGAGAGACGGTTCTTTGAGGAGGAGAGGGAGAGGAGACGTGGAAGACATGAAGAAGCCCAGGACAGTCATCGGAGTACTCTGACCCCCTCAGAAAGCATCATGTCCCTGGGAAACCTGCACCTGTGGGCTTCTCGAGGACCCTACCTCCCTGACAAACTCCAGATTGTCAAACCACTTGAAGGTGAGGTTTAAAGGGTGACTTTCTGCAAGGTGGGAAGAAAGTGAAAACATGCGATGATGTTGTGTTGCTGTAAACTTCAAGGCTGCTGCTGTAATGTGCTGCCCCCTGCTGGACAGCATGTCTACATCCATCTTGGCAGACTGATGGGAAACTCCTGCTGCTTCTGTTTCTTGTATTTATTTGTCTGTCAAGCTGCATGTTTCTAATGAATATATATTTCTATATATTTGTCTGTCAACTCATTTTTCAAAGGCCTTTCTTGTCTTTTTCTGTTGCTGCTTGCTTTTGCTTTCATTTTGTTATGTCTGTTATTAATTAAAAACATTTTTTCATACTTACTCCTCCATTTAATTTCATTTTTCATCTGCTTCCTTCGATCATTTTTCACTGCCATCTGTTTTCTTCCTCTCTTTTCATGAAGACAACTGACTGTTATCTTTTTTGTATCAATATTATAAACCCCCTAAGAATTTGCACTTGTTACATAATTTGAAAAAGAATAACACAAGAATTAGAATTAAAGAATAGATAGAATGTGTGGCTGGAGACAATACCAATATTTTTGTCAGGGCTGTAAACTATTGAGCACGGTTCTGAAATGTTTACAGCATCTGTTTTTTGGAACATTGTTCCAGAATGTGCATCAAAAGGAAAATGTCACATATTGAGTGAAGTGGGTCTCATTACTTTGCCAACTGTACCAAAATGCTACATCCACTGCAGGGTCTGTACGTGCACTAGCATCTACATTAATTGTTGGTGTTCTGTCCCGTTGTCTTACAAATGCCTGTCTGTATGTCCGTGTTTTCAAATCAGCACATTCATGACGCTCCAAAATTCCTTTCTTTGAGTCTTAGCAGAATTACTTAAAAGTCTCCATTAGTCACGACATACCCGTCAGGCTAGTCATTTTTTACATTTCAATCAAGTTTTTAAAAAGTAAAAAAGGAAATTTGCTGGAACGATCCGTTATCAAGAACAAGAACCAGTAAAAAGGTGTTTGTTCATATTAATGTGGCATCTGTGAAGAGATTGATAACTCATAATTGTCATAATAATATAGAAGGATTTAGTCCTTTTGGACTGCCAACACAAGCAATTCAGTCCTCTAGTCTAAAATTTTGACTGGCACTGCACATTTGGACAGCAGGTTAAAGCGGTGGTCTTGAGACCAAAAGATCTTCGGTGTAACTTCCCTTCAAACCCCTGACCAGCCCCTTGTTGTTGCTCCTGATGTACAGTTGAACACCTTGGATGGCAGCCTCTTGGCAGACGTGTGCTGTCAGTGTGTTTGTCAAGTTGATGAATCATGTTTTCACACTGGGGGGGAAAAAGAGTTAGTAAGGCACATACTGAGGAGTTGTAACCGAAACATTAGGAGCACTATCTTCCACCTGGCGCAAAGGAGCACATAGCATTGTGCTACCATCATTGCTAGTTTCCACTTGAAGGTAAATGTATTTATATTATGCTTTTTGAATTTTAAGGCCTGCAACATATCCCAAAAAAAAAGAAGTTGGGACAGGTATTTTATTCTAAATATAAGGATTAAAACTTTAAAACAGGGGATGATACATGAACATTTCCAAATCACTGAATATGTCTTGGGCTTCATTTATATTAATCATTACAATATGCAAACAGTATGATATTATGTGCTAAATCTGTGTCCAAATAGGCAGTTTTCAAAAACTTAGTGGCCATGCTGGAAGGAGACGAGTGAAGGAAGACACCAAGACATTCTCAGTGACTTGGGAATGTTTATGTATCTGTCTCCATTCCCCCGAGTGATGATTTAATCCGTATATTTAGAATGAAATAGCACCGCGGGGTTGTAAATAACTCTAGTTTATAAATGGTTTTGTCCTCCCTGTGGCTGGGGTGGGTGGACGAACAGCGGGGGGGGGGATTCAGTTTTCATGGGGGTCCAGGCTGTAAACATGGTTTGATTCCAAAACAGACTGTTGATAACACCTAACAACCCTCGCTTGGACACAAAAACACATTACAACAGAAAGAGGAAAACTCACTCCGTCTGCATCAGAGCACACAGATAAAGAGCAGAGTCGCATCAACAACAACACATTTCCAGAGTCAGAGTGAACAGTTTATCTTACCTTAAAAACTAATGCAGGCAACACATCTCCCTTCTTCCATTCACCTAAGAATAGGGCAGCACAGTCTCATTTGGGGGTGGGCGCTAAAGGGGTGAAATATGACGTCATTTCTCTACTTCCAGGGTACAAACCATGACATTTTCAGTGGGGTTTTGGGCAAATTACACACAAAGTGAAAATGCAAAGAAAAAGTGACAGTGCGGTGGGAAAGTGGACATGTGTTGGGGTTTGTTTATGATCCAGAGCACAAACATGTCGAGGCGGTTCTGCAGGCGAGAGAACGGAGTTACTCTGGTTAGCTGTGTAGGCTAACACTTACCGACACGACGTCTCCCACCTCCTCGCCTTTTCTTCTCCACCAGGAACCGATAAAAAAAAAAACTTTCCCGACTGCTTCGGTGATGACAACCGAAAACAAAACTGTATACCATTTATCCGTGTGATGTTATGCTGTGTATATATTAAATGAAGGTCCCCGTAAGTGATCATATCACGGAGTGTTCAAACGAGACTACGGTCTCCTATTCGTGAGGTCCATCACATTGTCCAGCTGAAAAAGCTGCACTATGAGCATAACGTATACATGCCCGGATATCAAATCAAATCAATTTTATTTATATAGCGCCAAATCACAACAACAGTTGCCCCAAGGCGCTTTATATTGTAAGGCAAAAGCCATACAATAATTACAGAAAAACCCCAACGTCAAAACGACCCCCGGTGAGCAAGCACTTGGCGACAGTGGGAAGGAAAAACTCCCTTTTAACAGGAAGAAACCTCCAGCAGAACCAGGCTCAGGGAGGGGCAGTCTTCTGCTGGGACTGGTTGGGGCTGAGGGGAGAGAATCAGGAAAAAGACATGCTATGGAAGAGAGCAGAGATCAATCACTAATGATTAAATGCAGAGTGGTGCATACAGAGCAAAAAGAGAAAGAAACACTCAGTGCATCATGGGAACCTCCCAGCAGTCTAAGTCTATAGCAGCATAACTAAGGGATGGTTCAGGGTCACCTGATCCAGCCCTAACTATAAGCTTTTTCAAAAAGGAAAGTTTTAAGCCTAATCTTAAAAGTAGAGAGGGTGTCTGTCTCCGTGATCCAAATTGGGAGCTGGTTCCACAGGAGAGGAGCCTGAAAGCTGAAGGCTCTGCCTCCCATTCTACTCTTAAAAACCCTAGGAACTACAAGTAAGCCTGCAGTCTGAGAGCGAAGCGCTCTATTTGGGTGATATGGTACTAAGAGGTCCCTGAGATAAGATGGGACCTGATTATTCAAAACCTTATAAGTAAGAAGAAGAATTTTAAATTATATTCTAGAATTAACAGGAAGCCAATGAAGAGAGGCCAATATGGGTGAGATATGCTCTCTCCTTCTAGTCCCCATCAGGACTCTAGCTGCAGCATTTTGAATTAACTGAATGCTTTTCAGGGAACTTTTAGGACAACCTGATAATAATGAATTACAATAGTCCAGCCTAGAGGAAATAAATGCATGAATTAGTTTTTCAGCATCACTCTGAGACAAGACCTTTCTAATTTTAGAGCTATTGTGCAAATGCAAAAATGCAGTCCTACATATTTGCTTAATATGCGCATTGAAGGACATATCCTGATCAAAAATGATTCCAAGATTTCTCACAGTATTACTGGAGGTCAGGGTAATGCCATCAAGAGTAAGGATCTGGTTATACACCATGTTTCTAAGATTTGTGGGGCCAAGTACAATAACTTCAGTTTTATCTGAATTTAAAAGCAGGAAATTAGAGGTCATCCATGTCTTTATGTCTGTAAGACATTCCTGCAGTTTAAGTAATTGGTGTGTGTCCTCTGGCTTCATGGATAGGTAAAGCTGGGTATCATCTGCGTAACAATGAAAATTTAAGCAATGCTGTCTAATAATACTGCCTAAAGGAAGCATGTATAAAGTGAATAAAAGAAGAAGAAGAACACACACACAGCAAGTGTAAAAGAAAACAAAAGTCACATACACGTGTGTGTGTGTGTGTGTGTGTGTGCGTGTGCGCACACGCACTTGCACATGCGCTCTCTCCATATAGATCTTGCCAGAAAATGTCACTATTGCGTCTGCTTAATACCCACAGCACGGTGTGCCTGGTGCACTCCAATTTAAAATAACAGGTGACAACACACTGATTGGTTGAATTTATGTTCGTCCCACAACATGCCTGTGATTAAGGAACAAGATGAATCCAAGCCTTTTGTGGTATAGTCAGCTGGACAGTAGTTGTATTCAATTTTGATTAATTTCTCTCCGCCAGGATCCGCCACCCTGCAACACTGGCAGCAGTTAGCTCAGCCACACCTCGGTGTTATTCTAGATGCAAGGCCCGGAGTCGTGTCAAAGGGCTACAGACCGCTAGAACTGGAGCTGGAGCAGGTCAGTATGTGTGTGTGTGTGTGTGTGTGTGTGTGTGTGTGTGTGTGTGTGTGTGTGTGTGTGTGTGTGTGTGTGTGTGTGTGTGTGTGTGTGTGTGTGTGTGTGTGGTGTGACGAGTGTGTCCTGTTCACTACACTACAGCACATATAGTGACAGCTGTCATAATAGCACGTTATAAAACATCTAATTTAAAATATTCTGACCAGAAGGTAGCTTGTGAATCGTGCTTCCATGCAAAAATAATGTATTCTCAACATTATATGCAGGTTTAATTTTGCAGTGTTAAATTAACACCGCCGAGTGCCTACGGTCCCATTCAAAACAGTGTTAAAACAACTTTATCGTTTTGTAAACATTATATGAATAAGTATGTTCATGTAGTCATGTGACTGTAGGGATCCCTGAACTTATCAGATCTCAGAAGGTAAGTAGAGTCGGTCCTGATTCGCGATTGGCTGAGATCACTGGGTGTGGGTTTCTTCATGTACAACTAGAGTATAAAACCTCTGCCATAATCCCACTGTGGATCTACTGTGCATAAACAAAGTGTTGATCAGCTTGATTTTAACACTCTAATAGTGTTGACTGAACAACATTTTGAGTGGGACCATATGAGAGAAGGTCATCTGGTGTAAAACTACGGGGAGATCCACTGTGTCGACCCCGAGCAAAACTGGAGCAGCTGAAGGAAGGCTAGTTAACTGACTTTTTGGGCTCACTATACAAGTATATCTAGTTCAGTACTTGCAGTAGCACTGCACATGTTTGTATAATTCTTGAACTCTTGCCTCACAATCTGTTCTCTCCGCCACGCTGTTTTGTTTGTAGGTGTACCCATGGGGAGGCTTTGAGGAGGATGAACCAGGCGAGCAGTACTTCCAAAACCTGCCCACCTCCTCAAGTACCGCATCGCCGGCTGTGCCACCCACCACCTGCACTGCCAACACCAGTGGGCAGCCTCTTCTCAGCCTCGCGCCACCCTCACCACCTTCCCCAACGCCATCACCGCATCTCAGTAACACTGACGCACTGGGTGAGGATGCTGTTCATTTATACACTTTTCCAAGTGAATTGTAGATGTAGACACATTGATTTGATGACTGGCTAGTTATTAATAATGGACAAATATCTTGAAGTCAATCCGTCCACTCGCAGTAAAATCTCCTCATATATCATTTGTGATAAATACAGTCGGGATTCTGCCCAAACATCTGCAAAATACCACAAATCTATAAGTTTTTGTGTAGAATTTCTTATCCTACAAGCAAAGTTTATGCTAGAAATGGTTTGTTCCAGACTGATGTGACATCTGTAGGAGAAGGTCATGTCTGGACTCCTCCTTCCTTTGTCTTAGCATCTATATGTGCCACTGATCAACGCCCTTGTCTTCCAGTTTGATGTTCACTGACCTTCAGACTGAACAGCTTCCAGTTTGTGAGTGCACAGTGTAATTTAATGCGTTAGTTTACCTGATACTTTGAGGAAATCATTTATAGGTCATTGCAGGTCTGGGAGATGCACCGGTGCCACATGTTGCTGCATCCATCACACCACGGGACCACGGTGGGTCCTGAATGGCAACCATCCAGGCAGAGAGCTAGGTCATCCCCAGCTTGAGAAAGTAACCATTTATCTGCCTCAGCCAGGTGAAACATGCCATTCTACAGATGATGGGGTCCTAAACCCTGAGGTACCTGCGTTCTAGATCATGGCCTACGAAATGTGCCACATGTCCAAAATGTCATAGCCAGCATTCCCTCACAGCAAAAGAGATACTCCTCATCTCTTTGTGTCAATTCATTTGACACAAAGTCATTGCAGCAGCACCCAATGACCCTCCAAAGTGACCTATAGTACCAGACACATCTTGTCGTCACCTTAGGTCACAGGTGAGCATCCAAGTCTCAAGTAAGAAAGGAGGGATGAGGACCCTAAAGACTTGGACCTTCATTCAAAGATGTTGGCATCACCAAACACCTCTTGTCATTGACCTCATGACTCCATAAGCTCTTCTCAGGCATCTCTTGATTTCAGAGGCCAAGAAAGACATGGATGTCACTGCTGAGATAAGCAAATATCTCTACAAGTTCCACACTTTCACCACGATTAGTTACATTTTTGATGGCCCGGTCCAGGATGTCACTGAAGGCCTGAATCTTTGTCTCGATCCAGGACACTCTGGTTCTGCGTTGCTGCATCCACCATCTCAAAAGTTGAGGAAATCTGTTACTCTAAAGCATTTAAACTTAGTTAACTCACAATTAAAGTATTTAAGTGGGATTACTACTGTTTATATTTCTTCATAACTGGTGTAAATAAAGTTCAAGACATATTCAGTGATTTGGAAATGTTCATGAATCCATCCTCTGACTTGTCTGAAGAAAACTGGCAATTAAACTGATTATTCACAGGTATTATTACAAAGGGGTTGATTACTTATGCAACCCATCATCTTGGCTTTTATATTTTTAATTAATTTGTATCAAGTTGTAGAGATTTGCTTTCAGTTTGAGTCTAAGGAAGATAATTTTATAATTTTTTATATTGAGAAGCCTGATTTACTTTTTGTATTTGAAATGCCATAAACAAATTAAAATGCGTGAAATACTGAGGGACTGAATACTTTTGCAAGCCACTGTATTAATAATTTGAGATATTAATTTTGATTTAATAGTGAAAATTTGTCTGAATTAAGTGATACTTAACTACCGTATTTAATCCATTAAACACCCCCTCCCTATTAAATGCTCCCCCAGTTTTTCTTGGCACATTGCATGTTGTGAAATTGTAAATTCCTGAGAGAACAGAGTAAGATGACAATGAAGTTCACAATTTGTGGCTAGTGTCCAGGACTGTCATAGTCCTCCTCTGCCGATGTGTCTGCATCAGCTTCACTTTCATCCACATCTGACTCAGTCCACTCGTCCACTTTTTTATCCATCAGTTCTTTCAGGTGCTGAGCAACATGAGTGCATTTTCGGCTTATGTTACGCCGTTCCACAAACTTCAAATACCAGCCATTCGAGGCTCTGACGTTCTAGTTTCTATGTTACTTATGCAGCCACAATGCCTCATATTTCAGACTCTTCCCTGTCAGGTGGACGCCTGCTGTTCTCCTTTCCTGGAACCATTTTACCAGCTCCTTTTCAGTGTCCTCATAACACACTTTCCTACCCCCCACCACTCAGCTGTTTTGGCCAGGGTTGTAAGGTTATCCTTGTTCCTACACCAATCCCAGGTGCGTGTCCTATCGACTAGGAAAATCCAAGCAGCATGGTGCTTTGCCTTCTCTTCCGTTTTTATCATGACTTTTAGCTTGAACGCTTGAGAGTAGCAATGTTTACGTGGAGCCATTTTATGTAATTGTGTAGCAGCTACTGCATGCAGAAAAACATTTGTCTCAAGTTTGCGCTGCTTCTCTTGGATGCAGTACGTATGTATGTAGATACCGTAAGGCAGGGGTGGGCAACTTGTTCCAGAAAGGGCCAAGAGGGTGCAGGTTTTCTTTGCAGCCACTGACTCCACCAGGTAATTTCACTCATTAACTGATTCCATCTGCTCAAAGTGATATTAATGAGTGAAATCACCTGGTGGAATCAGTGGCTGCAAAGAAAACCTGCACCCTCTTGGCCCTTTCTGGAACAAGTTGCCCACCCCTGCCGTAAGGCCATAGTGTGTACAACGTGCATGCAAACATGCGCACAATAAAGATCGTCAATAAACGCCCCCCCTTGTTGAAATTGCACACCCTGGGGTGTTTAATATCTTAAATACAGTGTCTCATATTGTTTTTCATATTGTTGGGATCAGGTGCAATTTGCTTGGTGTCTTGTTTGAGGACAATTTCACAGGAATAAATTAAAATGGGTGCAAAATAACATTACTATTTGAGTTTGATTGAGATACCCTCAGTTTATTTGCGCCACTTCTGTTTTCTCTATATGTTCTGATTTCAAAAAGCCCCGTCTGTTATTCGGGAGAAACACTAAACAATATTTATTGCCTTGGAGCAGTTTTTTATCCAGTACCAAGTAGCAGTACTAGACCCTCTGACTGATATTGATTATATTATATTTCAGATTTCTCACAATGTGACGTTGATATGTACAGTACAGTAGCATTTATAAAATTAAAACCAAAATCTGCTGAATTCTAACAAAATTCTTTCAAATTATCAGAATGTTTCATTTTATTTATTTATTTACTTTGCTGACTGGCTGTCTGTGTGCAATTGTGTGCTTTGCAGCTGCGTACTACCCAGGAAAATGTATGGCCCATACAAGTTCTACCTACACCTTCACCACCTGCCGGATCCTCCATCCAACTGACGAGCAGACACGCGTCACGCCCAGGTAACCGTCACTGCTGGTATCCAGTCACCGATGACCTTTGTCCCCAAACATATTCAAGAACTCATCATCGACTATTTGCAAATGTTTGTCCAAACTTACTGAACAACAACACAAAAATCGATACTTGA
The DNA here is from genome assembly GCF_902500255.1 of Thalassophryne amazonica. Taxonomy (NCBI): domain Eukaryota; kingdom Metazoa; phylum Chordata; class Actinopteri; order Batrachoidiformes; family Batrachoididae; genus Thalassophryne; species Thalassophryne amazonica. The sequence continues at coordinate 60,360,355 of NC_047122.1, forward strand.
ACAAATGAATGTGTAATTTACGTAAATCGTTAAGAAGTGTTACTTATTTTGCTGCATGAAAGTGCTTTTAAAATGATAAATGGGCGGCATTTATACTGAGCTTTTAGATATTGTTCAGTAAGTTTGGACATTTTATTAAGTATTCAGATTATGTGCAATTGGTTTGTTCGTATTTATTTCTGAACAAATTTTGATTTCTGTCCTTAAAATTTGGCAGTGCCAAAAGTTCCCCACAGACTGTATAAACATAAGCCTAATTACACAATTCCTTTTGAAATAATGACTTTTTTGTTGTTGTTTTTAACCTCTGAGTGCTGCTGAGGCACATTTTTCTCTCATTTGCTGAATGTTTTATACAATAAAAGCTGCTGGACTGACTGATGATGTACATTTAGTCTGGTGTAATCGAAGAAGAAATACAAACATAAACACAGCTTAAACACGATACGGCATAACTTGCTAATGTTGTTAAGCTCCGTGGTGAATTGGTGTGGTGAGAGAGCCTAAATGCTCACTCAGTCTGAATTTGACGAATTCCCTTAAGACAGTTAAACCAAATAACAGTGAGGGGGGATGATGATGATGTCCAAGCGGCAGCATTCAGTCAATTTCATGCCAGATAGCGGAGGAACGCTAAATAATTCATGCATGTGCTCCTGGCTTAAAGAGATAAATGTCCCCAGTGTGCAAAAAAAAAAAAAAAACCTTCACTTTTGAGCTGTTAATGGCGAGTTATCGAGTTTAAGTCAAGGAAATGAGTGAAAAGATCTATCTGGTTTCATTTTGTTTTCCCCTCCATGCTTGCCAGTCTGAACACGGGCCCGGCTTCATCGTCATGTGTGATGAGCAGCACGCTGTCGGTTACTCCTGCTACAACGCCCTGCACCCCCCGCAGGCTCAGTCTCAGGCCCTCTGAATCATCAACCAACCTCAGGCATGTTTCATAGGACTTGGTGTCACAGAACAGAAAAAAAACAAACATTCCTTTTGTAATGAGTTTATAGTGTCATGTCATTGAAGCAGAATATTTTCACTTTTATCCACTGAAAAGTCAACTGTTTCGGTCATTATCTACAAAAATTGAGTAATAATGTGAGTCATGGCAGAGGTAAACCAACTTCTTAAAAAAAAATTAGGGAAATCAGGAACCAGTAAAGCACCTACAGGACTGTATCTTCAGTTATGGTTGTCATATCCTTTATGTAAATATGAATCACATACTGCAGCCTTAACAAAAAAGCAAAGCTCACTCACAGCTAATTTCTTATTTGAAGACAGAATGGACAGTTTTTAACTTACCTTTAAACGTACTGCATACGAAGGGGTGATATTTCCATTCATTCAGGAATTTGTGTGACGTCCACCTCAAAGGCTAAAATAGCTGCATCTATGTGCACAGCCATGCACAGCGGTCACTGAGCAGTCTTCACACTTCGCAGATAAAATAGGAGTTATGCCAACTTTTAGAGCAAGTAACTATGAGTACATTCCCAGAGTCACTTGTCTTTTTCCCCACTGATTCCACAGGTACACTCTGTCTGTGCAAATCCATTTTGTTGCCAAAAAAATCTCACTTCTGAAAGCGTCCTCAGAATAGCACATTTGTGTCTTAAACCCCCGTCATGCTCACCCATGTCCTTCAAAAATTACATGGATGCAGTAGGAACTTGTACAACATAGTAGGAACATAATAGAAACCGATAAGGATGTGGTATGGTCTCCATAAACATGTAGGCCATACTTGAACTTTGAACGCATGCAAAGAAATTACTAGTGAGGACATGGTCGAATAAGGAACCAGGATGAGCTTCAATGGGTGCGTTTGGCAGGAGAGTTGTTTTTCTGACTGCAGTTTATTGTTGAACTTACATGTGGACACAAGATAACTTGCACAACGAATGAAAAAGCACATCACATGACGCAATATTGATAAGGACAGGGCAGACACAGTGAAAATGTGGTACGTGTGAAGTGCATTGTGATTGTTCATAGTAAGAATGTTGTAAGAATTAAGTGGGTGTGGTACATGCATGATCGTGTGCTTGGTAATAAATTAGTGGGAATGTGTTGGACGCTGTGAGAATGTGGCAGGGGAATAATCAGGATGAACAATGGACTTGAAAATGGCATATTGTTCCATTTTTGTCCACATCCCCGCTGTGTTTATCAAACTGTTCAAGGTGTGCTATGCTATTCATGGTCTTCATCTGACTGTGAGGGGCCCCTTAAGGGCGATCACAGATGTTTTACCCACAACAACATGCCAGTCAATAATGAACAGGATACAGTACATAAGCCAGAGTTGGATCCCATTCAACACCAACTTTTCATGGATTTTCCCTCTAGATCAGTTGTTTTTTTGTTTTGTTTTGTTTTTGAAGACTGGGTGAAAGCCTTTCGAGAAATGAACTGAATTACTGAAATTTAATTTTAAATTTTAAATTTTAATTTAACCTTTATTTAACCAGGCTAGTCCCATTGAGATCAAGTTCTCTTTTGCAATGGAGACCTGGACAACAATAAAGTTTCCAGTTCACCCAACCTGCGTGTCTTTAAATGTGGGAGGGAACCCGGAGCACCCGGAGGAAACCCACACAAACACAGGGAGAACAAACTCCACACAGAAAGGCCACAGGTGTTTTGAGTAAACCTGCCAACAGACATACACAAACTCCTGGGATTATATTATCTTCTTACCGAGTAATCAAAAATTCTTAATTGTAAGTATTGTAAATAGGTTGTTGTAGAAAAATGTAGATGATGGTGTTCTGTGGCATCTTTGATGAGCATCAAGTGATCACTAGGTTGAGTTTCTATTAGTGAAATAACATTAATTAATTCATTAATTAATATGACAAAATTCTATTCTATTGTACCTTCATAAATGGAAAATATCCACTAGGTGGAGATATTGCTCCATTTCAAGAACCTTTGGACAGAACCACGTGTTGCTTTCACAAGTGTGTATATACATATATATATATATATGTGTGTGTGTGTGATGCTGCTGCCATGCAAGGCACCCACTACGCACTAGGATTAGTGGATTAAAGCCTCTTAGTGATTTTCCGGTCAGGCTGGGATTTGAACCGAGGATCCTCTAGTCTCAAGCCCAACGCTTTAACCACTAGACCATCACCTTCCCCAAAATACAGTCCATTTACTATATATGTATGTGTGTGTGTGTGTGTGTGTGTGTGTAGATAGAGACAAGAAGAATGTAATACATATATCATTTTGAGGAGTTATTCATCAGTTTTTATCTCACCTTTTTACAGAGATGCAACACGCACCACCAGCACCTCCCTGGGGTTAGTGCGCCTCCTCCAGGAAAGAGGTATCTCAGCAGTGATGTATCACCAGAGTCAGGGTTTGGAACACGGTCAGGGCAGCGGAGGAGTCTTGTTCAGCACCTCCATCACGCCCAACAGAGACCCTAACCCTGACACCCAGCGCCCCTCCACCCCACCCAACTCCCCAACAGGTGAGGTAGGTTCAACCGCACCACCAGGAGGAAGCGTGGACACCCCAGTGGGGTTTGAGTTCAAGAGCCCTTCATATGACAACTTCCTAGCATCCAAGCCAGCCCGTTCCATCCTGAAGGAGGTGACGGGGAGGATGAGGAGCAGGCAGAAAGCAAGGGACTGTGAAAGCCAGACGGACGTTAGCGTGACCATCCACAACCTCAACCTGGTGGACAAAGTGAAGAGGCTGGGAGTGGGCGGAGCTTCAGGGGGAAGAGCTTTGAGTCCTGGACCCATCCTGGGGCCTCTTGGTGGACTGCGAAGGTCTGGCTCACCTTTTGGACCTGATGGAATGAGGAGGAATAGAAGTTACCCAGCTGTGGTTGGAGCCAGCATGGCTATGAAAGCTCCAGGGCCTCAGGAGTAGTTTGACCATCTGACAATTTCGATGTCCAATCAGGCAAGGAGGCACGGCGGGCGGAGAACAGGCTCCTGAGGAGCCAGCCGGAACTGAAACACTGACTTACACAGTTATTACTGCAACAACATGTCACTACTGAACAGTCGCTGCTGTGGTTCTGACACATTCAGGCTACTTTCACTCAGAGCCGAGCGCTGCACTGAGAGCTGAGTGCTGCACTGAGAGCTGAGCGCTGCACTGACCTTCCACTATTGTGCAAAGGAAGATTAACGCTGCTGTGCACGATGCAACCTGCTCAATATTTCTTTTTTCATCGGCGTCCTCCACAGCAAAGTTTTCAAACACAGTGTCCCTCAAATTTAAGTTCATGTGGTACTTTGGTTCTGCTTTCGAGTGAATGCCTTCATGTACACACTAAATAGAATTTTAATTAGGAGTGTTTGAGTACTCTAGTCTTTTTTTTTAATGATCTTTTTGTTTGGAGAGGCAGATTTCCATCACATTCATTATTTACAGATTTAAGTCACTCAAGGACACAGAAATAGATGGATTCAGAGAGTTCAAATGATTTGTCCCTATTGCACTCCTGGGATTTTCTTTTATTTAATTATTCCAGTTATGAACAATATCAGAACAGAACAGGGAAGCGCCCCACCGCAGACAATCTCAAATCTCACATCTCAAAATGGTAAGAGGGAAGATTCACACGAAGCATTAGCACCGCTAAATGAAATCAGATCTGATTGGTTTTACATAATCAGTCCATTTGGTCCAGATCCTCTAAAATTTTCCTTTCTCAGCTTTGAGGGAAAAAGAGATCTTCTCCATGACATGAATCTCATAAACAGTTTCAATCCATTCATCAATGGTGAGCGGTCCTACTCTTTACCATTTCCTTGTCCTATGTTTCAAACAGTAAATCACCAAAATATATAACTTCACATTTAAATGGAATACTTACACTAAATACATTTTCTATATGTTGGTGGATCTCTTCCCAGTAGAGTCTTATTACCTGGCAGCCCCAAAAAATATGGAAGTGGGTACTCCAGTCTTACAGTATTTGCATATACAGTGCATCCATAAAGTATTTGCAGCGCGTCACTTTTTTTCACATTTTGTTATGTTACGGCCTTATTCCAAAATAGAGTTAATTCGGTCCTCCACCCCTCAAAATTCTACTCACAACACCCCATAATGACAACATGAAAAAGGTTTTTTTCCAGTTCTGTAGAATTTTGAGAGAAAAAAAAATGAATTTCATCCATTTTGGAATAAGGGTGTAACAGAACAAAATGTGAAAAATTGTGAAACGCTGTGAATACTTTCCGGATGCACCGTACCATAACAACAACAACTTTCCATAAAATCAAAGGAATTTTATCGTAAAAAAAAGTGAATTACCAACATTATTGGAAAGTGTCTGACTGATGGTTTCAAAACTTGAAATTGCTCCACCTAAGCAGCAGATACATGGTTACTTTCAAGAGGCGGGGATATATCGGGTGCCTGCTTGGATGGTTGCCATCCAGGACCCGGGGTAGTTCTGTGGTGTGGTGGATGTGGCAGCACCGCATGCCTCCACATTTTAGTTGGCTTGACAAGCACAGTAAAGAAAGTATTAAAATGATCCAGAATCCACATCCAGATCCAAACCAGATTCACGAAAAATACTGGCGCAATCCTACGAGAAACAAACAACACCAACAAACAACACTAACACTCCGGTGTTGATATAACTGTCTCCGTGGAAGAAAAATCACGTATTGTACAACAACAGATTTATTGGTAAAGTGCGTTCAATACAGTTACTAATGTTTTTGCAACAACTCGATAAAAGATTAACCAAAACACCATTAAAACCAATATTTAAAAAAAAAAAAAAAAGAGCATGTGCTGTAAGTAAGGGCAAAAATTAAACTGTTACATAAACTATATTAAAGGTACATAAATACATTAAAAAAAAAAAAATTGTAAATCCTACAAGACAATTAGACAACCAGGTAAATAAATTAAAATACCTTTAAAAAATCTCAGCACAACTTCTCTCATCTCAGCAGGTTCCACAGAAATGGAGCATAATCAGAGAAAATACTGTGACCTACTTTTGGGAAACAGCATAAACCTGCATCAAGAGAATTCAGAACACAGAACTGGACAGAGAACTGAATGAACTGCCTCTGCTAGGCTAGTCAGTGGACACTAGTTGCTGTGGACTTGACTGTGTTTGTTCTTTCAGAATGTTTTAGATGAAATATCTGCTGAAATAATATGGCTTGCAGTGCGGTTAATTTTACTAATGGGTCATGCAAGAAGTTGGTGCTCTGGTATTTCTAATGAGTGGAACTTTAGTAATATTTAAGTTGGATGTTAACACCGTTAGCACTCATTAGCAGGTATCAGTAGTGTTGTGATATTAAGTGGTGAGGAAGGTTCTCAGTTGAAACCTCAACCCTATCACATTTCTCCATGTACTGTGAAGTTGCATCAGGAAGTAAATCTGGCATAAAACCTGTGCCAAATCAACATGTAGACCCACCTTTGAACCTGAGTGAAAACAAGGGAGCGCTGTAAGTCCGAAGGGACTTGTTAGTTGTGACATTAGCTACACTGTGACATGGCGCCATCAGTGGACCTAATTAGGTGGTGCCACAGTTACTGAGGCAACATGTTGAAAATAGTTTTTAATACCTGCAGCCAGGCTGCATATTATGAAAACCACCACCCAGTTCATACCCCTGAACCAAAGTTAGCCTGTTAGCCCATTAGATGTCATTTGCTTGGTAACAGTGAGACGTGTTTGGGCTTCATTTGTCCCGCCGTCGTCACTCCGGTCTTTCTCACACTCCAGCTTTATCCCAATATGAGTTATATTTTTTCCTTTGATTTTTTTTTTTTTTTTTTTTTTTACTTTCTTGTTTTGTTTTGTTTTTTAGTTCAGTTAGTTCAGGGATGTTTAAAATTGAAGTCATATTTAAAAAATAATCAAATAATCATGATCCCAATTTTGGCCAAAATAATCATAAGTAGGATTCTTGCCATAATCGAGCAGCCCTGATTGCAGGAGAGTTTCTCCATAAGCAGTCACAGAATTGTAAGGGTGTTGAACATGAAACCCAAACTGTACTGTAACGGTAAATATACAGTTTTGCGCAATGTGACCTAACCCTAACTCTAACCTGACAAAATGTCACCACTCGAATACTCAATTTGTTACATAGCGTTTGCAAACGATGTGCTGCTTGTCTTCTCTGTATTTAAAACCAAGGCCGTGTTATAATGTCCGCCTCAGTGCACCAGCTGGGAAAGCAACCTTATGCAACTAAAACCTATGGTGCATGTATGTGCGTACCTGTGGACTCGAACTCTGCAGGCTGGACATAAAACTGTCTGAAAGGACGTGGCTGTCTACTGTCTAGTCTACAATCTAGTCAGCATGGTCCAGTCCAGGTGTGTAGCTAAAGTGGTCAAGGGGCTCATCAGACACCCATCCATCCACCCACCCACCCCACTGTGAAATCTCATCCTGAGACAAAACAGACATAAAATCCTAGCATTTGCAACTGCAACTAACATGTATTTTCATGGTCAGTCCAGATGTTGATTAGTTCATAGATTAATCCATTAGTCCATAAAATGGTGAGAAACATTGATCAGTGTTCCTCAAAGCCCAAAATGAGATTCTGTCCACAACACAAAGGTATTCAGTTTATAGGACTAAAAACTAAACAGAAAATTCTTACATTTCAAAAGCTGGAATCAGAGAATTTTAGAGAGTAAAAAAAACACACAATTTATCAGTAGTTAGCATTTACTAATCAGTTAATAACTGATTAATGGTAATGGTAAATGGACTGCATTTATATAGCAATTTTCCATCAGAATCAGAAGCTCAAAGAGCTTTGCAATGATGCCTTACATTCACACACACTCGTGCACCGATGTCAGGGTGCTGCTCGCTACACAACGGGAGCAACTTGGAGATTAAGGACCTCGCCCAAGGACCCTCAGTGATTTTCCAGCCTGATGGGGGTTTGAACCGAGGATCCTCTGGTCTCAAGCCCACCGCTTAACCATGAATTGTTGTAGCTCTCGTTACTGTACAAAAGGACTCTTCTGAAATACCTCTATTCGCCTCTCTACATCTGAAAGGGATGAAAATTGATCAGTAATGTCAAACACGTCTTTATCCTCTGTTGCCATTTTGGATTTTGGTGCCTCTGATGTCACACAAGATGATTTCACACAAGAACAGACAAGATGTTGTATCTGTAGCCATGATGACTTTGGACTTTTGAACCTGTAACTGCTCCCTTCCTGGCATTCCCACTGGCAGATAAGCCCTTTTAACCCAGTTTGTAGCTGCTTGTTAACATTTTATAACTAAAAATATTTACATCGCTGTCATTCTTCTCTAACTTTGCGCCCATATGTCTGTCCGTGATTCCTTTCTGAAGTGTACGAGTCACTTTGAACCTGTCACTGAAAAGATTTTTTTTTGTCAGTATTAACGATGCTTAGAGTTACATTCCTAATTGGCCATTAGAGAGGGCAGCTGATGGTACTTCAGTGAGTGGGATAGATCAATACTTGCAACGCTCACAAAGATGACCCAAAGAGGATATTGAAGGGGAAAATACCGAGAAGGATGAAGATGGTTGCTAATTGTTGTTGGAGGCTTCTGGACTCCTTCCTTTGGGTTTCGTTGGATAAATGAAGCAATGTAGTGCGTCAGCTGTCTGCGTTTGATGATTTATGTTCTGCACTCATCCAGACAAGACTGTCTCATTTCCAGCAGCTGTCGCAGTCCCTGCTGCACTAGTTTTTATTTGTTAAACATCGTTTTTTAAAATTATTATTGCTATTAATATATTATTATAAGTATGTTTTCTCATATGTGCACTATATATACAATCATGTTGTCACAGAACTATCGGTAATGATTAAATTAATTAAAAAAGGAGATGCTGGTACTGCAGCATGCAGTTTTAATAAAAAGTAACAACAATCTGACCCCCAAAAAATGAGTTTTCATCCATCTATAGATGAAAATATAGTCATCTCTGAAAGGATTGGAACAACTATGGAACAACTAGGTTGTTTTGTTCAATTGTTGTTGCCACCGATTTAGCTTACATGAAGAGGGTTTAGAACATAGTCCTTTATTTCCTATTGTTAGCCTCTAGATGTTTCAGACAACATAGAATGTAGCCGAGTTTAAATCAGGCCACCCAAATTTGGGGGAAGCAAAAGCTTTATTTTGTTTTTTTCTTACCCGTGAAGACTGCAGGTGTTATTCAAAAGGATAACGCACCATGAACACCAGAGAGCTGTTTATGGAAGAAAAGGGAAGTAGATCCCTCTGATCCCTGTTGCTGTGGTGTAGAGGGACAGGAATTTGGGTACTGACTTTTGAATCTTCCCTGATTTGACCCAGAAAAGTTTTTCAATTTCAATTTATTTTAATTTATATAGCGCCAAATCACAACAGAGTTGCCTCAAAGCGCTTCACACAGGTAAGGTCTAACCTTACCAACCCCCAGAGCAACAGTGGTAAGGAAAAACTCCCTCTGAGGAAGAAACCTCAAGCAGACCAGACTCAAAAGGGTGACCCTCTGCTTGGGCCATGCTACAAACACAAATCACAGAACAATTCACAGAACAATTCACGGACAAATATACAAGAAATGCTATTGGCGCACAGGACAAGAGGGTCGCCAACACGAATACAACTCCCATCTCTGGATGGAGCTGCACCTTAAACAGAGAGAAAAAAACAGAATCAGGCATCAGAAAGACAAAAAATACTGTATAATTTGCCAGCATTAAACAACAAGAAAAACAGAGGAATACTAAGGTGATCGCCGGCCAGTAGCCCTAAACTTCACTAAAAGACCCAGAATTTAGGTGAAGTTGAGGCCGCGGCCCGCTCCAATTACTAATAAATGAATTAAAAGAGTAAAAACTGTAAAACAAAACTGTACCAGTATGCTAGCCATATGAAAGTCTGGACTTGAAAGTCTCCACAGAATCTGACTGTTTTATTGATGCAGGGAGATCATTCCACAGAATAGGGGCATGATAAGAGAAAGCTCTGTGACCCGCAGACTTCTTATTCACCTTAGGGAAACAAAGTAGTCCTGCACCCTGAGAACGCAAAGCCCGGGCTGGTACGTAAGGTTTAATTAGGTCAGCTAGGTAGGGAGGTGCCAGTCTGTGAACAGTTTTATAGACTAGTAGCAGAACCTTAAAATCTGATCTCACTGGGACAGGAAGCCAGTGAAGGGATGTGAATCTTCTTCACAGACTAAGGTTAATTATGGAGTTCCACAAGGTTCTGTGCTAGGACCAATTTTATTCACTTTATACATGCTTCCCTTAGGCAGTATTATTAGACAGCATTACTTAAATTTTCATTGTTACGCAGATGATACCTATCCATGAAGCCAGAGGACACACACCAATTAGCTAAACTGCAGGATTGTCTTACAGACATAAAGACATGGATGACCTCTAATTTCCTGCTTTTAAACTCAGATAAAACTGAAGTTATTGTACTTGGCCCCACAAATCTTAGAAACATGGTGTCTAACCAGATTCTTACTCTGGATGGCATTACCCTGACCTCTAGTAATACTGTGAGAAATCTTGAAGTCATTTGTGATCAGGATATGTCATTCAATGCGCATATTAAACAAAAATGTAGGACTGCTTTTTTGCATTTGCGCAATATCTCTAAAATTAGAAAGGTCTTGTCTCAGAGTGATGCTGAAAAACTAATTCATGCATTTATTTCCTCTAGGCTGGACTATTGTAATTCATTATTATCAGGTTGTCCTAAAAGTTCCCTGAAAAGCCTTCAGTTAATTCAAAATGCTGCAGCTAGAGTACTGACAGGGACTAGAAGGAGAGAGCATATCTCACCCATATTGGCCTCTCTTCATTGGCTTCCTGTTAATTCTAGAACAGAATTTAAAATTCTTCTTCTTACTTATAAGGTTTTGAATAATCAGGTCCCATCTTATCTTAGGGACCTCATAGTACCATATCACCCCAATAGAGCGCTTCGCTCTCATACTGCAGGCTTACTTGTAGTTCCTAGGGTTTGTAAGAGTAGAATGGGAGGCAGAGCCTTCAGCTTTCAGGCTCCTCTCCTGTGGAACCAGCTCCCAATTCGGATCAGGGAGACAGACACCCTCTCTACTTTTAAGATTAGGCTTAAAACTTTCCTTTTTGAAAAAGCTTATAGTTAGGGCTGGATCAGGTGACCCTGAACCATCCCTTAGTTATGCTGCTATAGACTTTCCTGATTCTCTCCCCTCAGCCCCAACCAGTCCCAACAGAAGACTGCCCCTCCCTGAGCCTGGTTCTGCTGGAGGTTTCTTCCTGTTAAAAGGGAGTTTTTCCTTCCCACTGTCACCAAGTGCTTGCTCACAGGGGGTCGTTTTGACCGTTGGGGTTTTTCCGTAATTATTGTATGGGCTTTGCCTTACAGTATAAAGTGCCTTGCGGCAACTGTTTCTTGTGATTTGGCACTATATAAATAAAATGGGTGTAATGTGGTCGAACTTTCTGCTTCATGTCAAAACTCTGGCTGCAGCATTTTGAACCAATTGGAGACCCCTAATGCTGGACTGCGGTAAACCAGAAAATAGAACATTGCAGTAGTCCAATCTAGAAGAGATAAACGCATGGATCAGGGTCTCGGCATCAGCCATAGACAGGATGGGATGAATCTTCGCTATATTTCGCAGGTGGAAGAAAGCAGTCCTAGTAATATTTCTAATGTGGAGGCCAAAGGACAACGAAGGATCAAAAATTACCCCAAGGTTCCTCACTTTGTCAGTGTGATGTATGACACACGAGCCAAGGCTGAGTGTTAACTGGTCAAATTGATGCCGATGTCTCACTGGACCAAGAACCATCATTTCAGTCTTATCAGAGTTTAAAAGTAGGGAGTTTCTAGACATCCAGCTTGTCACTGCTGCAAGGCAATCTTCTAAGGATTTTATGTGGATTTTATGTTATCGGCATGCATAACTGAGTATCATCTGCATAGCAGTGAAAGTGAAAAGTAGCTCAAGTTCAGCGTCATCTAAACACACATGAGGGTGCAAGATGAACTTGGAATATCTGTTATGTGTCGGACGCAGCTCGGAGAACCGACCAGCGTTTGAAGGACCCAGTATGAAATAAGCAGAGCACGGTACAAAGGCTAACTGAATTTAATACATAACAGTGAAAATGTAATAACAGAAAGGTGCGGCCTGGCGTGGTGCGCTCCCAGCAGCGCTAACGGTCCGGAGCCAGAAGCTGTTTCGGACCCAAGGACCCCGCCGACACCCCCCAGGTGGCCGCAACAACCGAGTCTGTGAAAGAAGGAACCATTATGTGAGTCCACACTCTACACACAGAACACTTAAAGGTGTACAAACAGCAAACACTTCCTGGCTTGATTACTGATCAGCTTCCCAACCTGCAGGCATGGAACATCCCGTTCACAAAACTCCACCGCAGTGGAAGCTGATACATGACTAACATACAGCTCAATATAAAAAGGTGTGAGGGACACCACATTTACTGACTGTATAACTGTTAGTCACAAAATCCAACGTACCTCAGGAAGTGTGCTGACGAGCGTGAGACCTCACCCCCTCCTCTTTCACAGACTGTGCATCAAACCTGGACATTCTCAGCGTCCGCTGCTGATGAGATGGCTCCCAAGACGACGATCTCACCCGTCTGGTCACAAGGTCGAGTCTCTGGCCAATACACACTGTGCACTCCAGTCTTAAATGCCAACATGCTCCAATCCATCCAGATGCACCTCAGCTGTGAGTCCTGACGAGTCGCAGGTGATCAGGGTGAGGTCCTAACAGCCTCAGCAACACAGCCACTCAGTCCCAAATGCACGCCACCTGGGAGGAAAACAAAAAGACAAACAAACCGGCAGCCAGGCCCCCCCAGCCATATAACAATATCCCAAATATCTTGAGCCTGGGAGGATTTGGTGTCAAGCAATCCAGCAACAGCCTATTTTTAACCACTGACTGTGTCGACCCTAGAAAAAGTAGGCTAAAGTCAAATCCCTACGCGAGATGAACTTATAGCTGAAATATCTTTGGTATGGTCACGGACCAGGTTGAAGACCCCGTCGCAATGAATGACAATAGCGAGTGATATTAAACAGTGTTTAGAATTATACTCATATAACTGGCTTTTAATGCTGAAGATCACTTTTTAAAACAACACAGAATCTCAGGTCCAGCAGGCATCACTCAGGCAGCCGTTAACACGCGGCACTCTTTTAAAAGGGCACTGCAGAGGAACAAGAATAATATTCACAGCAGACGTTTGTTTCACAGCAACAGTCTTTCAGAGGAAAGGCGGGTTGGTTATCAGAATTGTAGTAGCAAAAGGTCAGCTCAAAATACCAGGAACAACTTCTGTAGGCGCAGAGGTCAAAAAAATACTTGGCAGAGGTCAAAACACGGGTTAAATTCTCAGGTTTCATGGTTGTACAGAATCTAAACCCTAAGGACTCGACCGACTCAACCGATCAAAAACTCTGCATACTCTACCTCCAAACGAAGCTCTCCAGAGTCCCTGTGAGTTTCTACCTCATGGTACTCACCCACAAGGAGATAGGCTGCATCTCCAGGAGTGGAGTAGGTAGAACCAGAGACAATCTCCTGTTTTTGGGACAGATGAACTCAGCTGAGTGCCCATGTGGCCACCCTAATCAAACCATGCAACATATTCTCCATAATTGCGAACTGGCCTAAATGTTACCCAACAAGACCTATATGAAGTCAACCAAGAAGCCCTGAACTGGTTGCAGTACTGGCACAATAATATATGATGATGACTGGTTAAATTTAAAGGAATGAGAATACTCACTCACTCAGAGGAATTGTGAACACTTGAAGATCATGAGAAAGCAGGATGGAACCACGACAATCTGGCAGAGGACCTGTGAAAAGGACCACCTTTTAAAAGATGCATTTCGTTGTGATTGGTACCTGTCCTGCCCTGTTCCCCATGCAGGGAGTCTTTCCTGCTGCTGTCCCTCTACGGTCTTTCTATGTAGGCACATGGGGGGTACTCTCCCCGCTTATTGGCTTTTTCGTGTTGGCACATGGAAAAGTAGGGAGGTCTGACACTGATGCCTGCTCTGTTCTGTTCCTCGTGCTTGAGGTCTTTGGTCTGCCTTCCTGTTGCAGGCTTTTACTGTACCTGGGAGGGCATGGAGATCCAAGAACAGCTCCACACCACCAAATATAACATATTTCAATGAAACAAAGCTTCCTGTTTGACTAAAGTGATCCTGACTGAAATACTGTTTTTGATTTATGAATGGTCTGTCCCAGTGTTTTGACTCATCTGATACAAAAGCTGCTGTTCTATGTTGTTCGACACATCTCGATGTTAATACCAAGAAATAAAAAAGCCAACATTCTAGAACTGTCTTCTTGTTTTCATCTCCTGATCTCAAACTAAGTGTACAGCAAAATCAAATATATATTGGGCTTTTTGTTCCAACATATTCAGAGGGAACTTTATGACTCAGTCATCTCCGGTCAGAGGGACAGATGATTATTGAAGCTCCTCCAGCAGATGGTGCTGATAAATAACAGAGAAATGTGTCCACAGCGTCATAATCTATTAAACATCAGCTGGATCTGGTGCGCTAAGAGATATGACGAGTGCTTCTTATTAAACTTCTTTTAGCTGCAGGGTGGTCGAAAGGTCAGCCTTTACCAAATACCACAACAACGGGAGGCGAACCTAATTAATGGAACTTAATTACATTTCAAATGCCACTGACGTTGTCCATTGTGGATATTTATCCCCTCAGAAAAAAAGCATTTGGATAATCTTATTAATGAAAAGATCAAATTGTCAGTCTGCAGATCGAGAAGAAGAGTTTCATTTTAACATAAATGACAAACGGAGAACTGACGGGCGCCGTTTCCGCTCATCACTAACTTTGAAACATTTCCGTCTGTTTGTACACTGAGAGCTTGGAGTTTCATCTCGAGTGCATCAAAGATATTAGAAGTTGCTTGCGATGCCAGAAAAGAGAATGGCGTGGACGAGGACCAGCGTTGTACCATCTGCTCCACGCTGATGCTGGAGCTTCATTACAGCCTCGTACTCAGAGCTCATGTTCCTTTCATGAGCATCGCGCATTAACACGTACAAATCAGAGTATTTATGCAAGCGCGAGCCCTGCAAAATCTCTGTATGAAGAGGTTGTACTCATGCCTCTGCCTTCTCTTTCTGACCTGGTCTTGTTTTTTTTGTTTTTTATGCAGACCTTCTCTGCGGTCGCTCCTCCTGCGGCCTCCACTGAAGCCTTTGACTCTGAAGTCTTTGGGGTCAGCTCCTTAGACGTCTTTGAGTCGATTTCCTTTGCTCTGTCAGAATCTTAAGTGTCTCTCTGTATCTGATCCAAGTGTGACCTCAGTCCAAAGCAGCACACAGCAGCCCCCCCTTCGCTTTGCACCCACAAGGCATCCAGAAGCCACTTCTCTGAATAATTCCTCAAGCGTTGTCCATCGATCTCTCGCTCACACAAACATGTCGTTCACTTGATATGAGCAGCAGCACAATGGGCTGCTTCATCGCGGCTCGACGCCTCCTGAATGTCAGGAGTATATATTTAGTTCATGCACTTGAATAGAATATTTTGTAGTGTTGTCAGTTTTTTCCCAACTTTTAATTTTCACAGAACATTGGTTATCTCTGCTATGCGCAATTTGTCATTGCTTTTTGGCACTTGGTTTCCAACTGATACTAGAAGACAAACAGGCATAAAATTGGAACCTCCATCCAATTTTGGTGGTGTAACTAAATCCATAACAGAAAAATGAGTGATTGAGGCACTTTTGATTGAGATATAATGCAAAATGTGCACCAAATGGACTTTTCAATATTAAATTCAAATGTCCACAAAATCCATAATCCGAATCAGGTCCGGATCAAACTTTGTCAGGCGATAGTGAGTGCCAGTCTGCACCTCATTTTCAAATATGAGAGTGATTGGGGCACGTTTGATTAAGATATAATATAAAATATACATTAAATGGGGTTTTCAATGTTAAATTTAAATGGCCACAAAATCTGTTATCTGGCTCAGATCTGTATCAAACTTTGTCAGGTGATAAAGGACACCATCCTACATAACACTCTCATATAGTAAATACATTTTAACTTTTTTGACAGTTATTAATTTTTGAAAATTCGTTCAATGTTAAAGATTGGGATTTTTCCAATTTTCCAAGATTTTTTCTGGTTTTGACCTTTGACCTATGATCTTGAAAATTGAATCAGCTCTTGCCTGTCAGGATATGACGCTTCAGTAAAATTTTATAACGATATATAAAAAATTGTTTGCCTTCCTGTTCATAAACAGGCAGACAAACGGGCGAAATCATAACCTTCCTAATTTGTTGGTGGAAGTAATGATCCTGGATTAACTTTGCTGGTGGTGTTGCTGTAATGAAATCCAGTTGGTCCAAAGGAAACGTGTATCAATAAAGTAAGATCTACAACCAAAAATAAATAAACACTTTCTGCTGTCTTCATCTTGTGTGTGACCTTCACCGTATAAGTCCAATGAGGAAAAACTGCACAAACCCTCTCGCGAGGCTACATTTCTTCTTCAGGCCGTCACGTTGTATTCTCAGAGAGCAGTTTGTGTCTCTTTCTATGTCAGCTAAAACCAATTATTTAGATTTTATTTTAAGCTCGCTTTAATAATTCAGTGGATTTCTCCAATCTGGTTCAGTATTTAGTGGCGGCATTATGGCTGGTAATGATCTCGCTGTTCTTTTGAAGATATTCTCAAACATTCCCCGGTCCCAGAATGATGAATTCACTGACTTTCATCTCTTCAGTGCGGCTGCTCACTGACCCCCTTTTTTTTCCCAGCAGCAGGCTTTTTCCCTTTTTTTGCATTCGGAATTCTGGAGCCACAGTCTGGTTTGTGTATGTAATGTGCACATTACTGATTTGTCCTTTCAGTGTGTTGCATCAAATGAAAACCTTTGACGTCAGAACAGTGGGTAGGGTCGACCAAGGCATGTGTAACTGTGGTGTTATGCAATCTGCATGCAAAACACTGTTACATTCAGACATTGAGGTCACAGTTATGATGGATTTCTCTTTTGTTTCAGTGCATTTAATGCTCCCCAGGTTTGAAACACCTTCTGTGGACATCATCCAATCCCCAGCAGCCCCGAGGGTTTGGTTTTAGAAGAACTCTGGCATTGCATTTGGAATAACAGTTGTGTCCCTTGACACAGTCTGATTTTGAAGTCTGACCTGATTTGTTCTTGGACACTGAGCAGATAGCAGTCTGGGAGCTTTCATCCCAATCCTCGTGAAAGCCACGGCAAGTCTGTTATTTCACAGAGACAATTCCAGAAAAATACCCCGTTTTTCCGTTCTCTTTCTCATGAAAATCAGGATGAGCGGTGGCCGCTGACATGGCCGGGCTTCATGCCTACAGCCTTGTACTGAGACGTGACAATGTGATCTACAGTATAACTGTTAAACAAGCAGTGTTGGGCTTGTTGGTCACCAAAACCACAGCTTCAGAAAAACTGACATACAAGCTCATTTCAAGCTCCATCTAACTTCAACCACAGTTACATGTGATGTTAAGATTATTACTTGCAACAAGCCCAGACATTTCCAGGCAGCACACACCTCTAATTTCCTGCTTTTAAACTCAGATAAAACTGAAGTTATTGTACTTGGCCCCACAAATCTTAGAAACATGGTGTCTAACCAGATCCTTACTCTGGATGGCATTACCCTGACCTCTAGTAATACTGTGAGAAATCTTGGAGTCATTTTTGATCAGGATATGTCATTCAAAGCGCATATTAAACAAATATGTAGGACTGCTTTTTTGCATTTACGCAATATCTCTAAAATCAGAAAGGTCTTGTCTCAGAGTGATGCTGAAAAACTAATTCATGCATTTATTTCCTCTAGGCTGGACTATTGTAATTCATTATTATCAGGTTGTCCTAAAAGTTCCCTGAAAAGCCTTCAGTTAATTCAAAATGCTGCAGCTAGAGTACTGGCGGGGACTAGAAGGAGAGAGCATATCTCACCCATATTGGCCTCTCTTCATTGGCTTCCTGTTAATTCTAGAATAGAATTTAAAATTCTTCTTCTTACTTATAAGGTTTTGAATAATCAGGTCCCATCTTATCTTAGGGACCTCGTAGTACCATATCACCCCAATAGAGCGCTTCGCTCTCAGACTGCAGGCTTACTTGTAGTTCCTAGGGTTTGTAAGAGTAGAATGGGAGGCAGAGCCTTCAGCTTTCAGGCTCCTCTCCTGTGGAACCAGCTCCCAATTCAGATCAGGGAGACAGACACCCTCTCTACTTTTAAGATTAGGCTTAAAACTTTCCTTTTTGCTAAAGCTTATAGTTAGGGCTGGATCAGGTGACCCTGAGCCATCCCTTAGTTATGCTGCTATAGACGTAGACTGCTGGGAGGTTCCCATGATGCATTGTTTCTTTCTCTTTTTGCTCTGTATGCACCACTGCATTTAATCATTAGTGATCGATCTCTGCTCCCCTCCACAGTATGTCTTTTTCCTGGTTCTCTCCCTCAGCCCCAACCAGTCCCAGCAGAAGACTGCCCCTCCCTGAGCCTGGTTCTGCTGGAGGTTTCTTCCTGTTAAAAGGGAGTTTTTCCTTCCCACTGTAGCCAAGTGCTTGCTCACAGGGGATCGTTTTGACCGTTGGGGTTTTACATAATTATTGTATGGCCTTGCCTTACAATATAAAGCGCCTTGGGGCAGCTGTTTGTTGTGATTTGGCGCTATATAAAAAAATTGATTGATTGATAAGCAAGACAATAAATGTTCAGCTCCCACTAAATGTGTTAAAATATCAATAAAAACACACTGTGCAAAAATTTGAATTGTTCCTATAATATCTAGAGGCTGCTCAAGGCCTTCACTCATTTTGCACAAATTGAACCATTTAAGAACGCACAACAAAATAACATGGAATATTACTTTTAATAACATAGGCACAGTGGTAGTGTAGTGAGCAACATAATACAAGTATAGTACATCACAGAAAAAAGAAACAAACCAAAAACACTTGTCATGCTTGTATGACAGAATGCTGAACTCAGAACTACAGTATAGTATCATATTCGCCCTATTGACGTTTCAAATCCCGCAAAACCTTGGAGAGGTCGCCGCGCCGCGAGATCTCAGTAACACTGAGAACTGCATTGAGACGCTCTGATCACACGGACAACAGCATTAACATCGCAACATAAAACTATTTTTATACTGTGCCTAAAACTCTTATGAATATATTCTCTGGGTTTATAGACATTGTTATTGCATTTGTTTGATGTAACTGTCTCTCCGTTATTTTCAGTGGGAGCTGCTGTGAGCTACGATCGCTTCCTGATCTCTGGGGGAAAGTGAAGTTTGCTCTTTAACGTCTTGATTATAGCCAGATTGATGAAGAGTACTGTTTGTCACTCATTAAGTCCATGCCTCAGAGACTGCAAGCTGTTATAAAAGCCAGAGGTGGTGCAACAAAATATTAGTGATGTGTTGGAGCGTTCTTTTGTTTTTCATGATTCCATAATTTTTTCCTCAGAATTGAGTGAGTCCATATTTTTTTCCCTCTGCTTGGTCTAAAAAAGTAACCGTTACTGACTGCCACAATTTTTTTTTCCTGATTTCTTATAGTGTTTCTTAAAGCCAGAAAGTTGCCATTTGAAATGACTTTAGTTTTGTGTCATGTCTGTGATCTGCTTTTTTTTCTACAAAATTAAACAACTGAATGAACATCCTCCAAGGCCGGTGATTCCATAATTTTTGCCAAAGGTTGTATACACAACCCTACACCAGTCTGGCGGGAAAAGAATCCTTAATTTTTTTATCAGTACATACCTGCATTGCTAGATTTTATTCATCCCGCTGAACTTTGCTGGTAGTGAAGCTTCAACACCACGGAAGAAGAAGTGATGAGACAAGCTTCCACATCCACTGTAATTCCTCACAGACGGATTGCACGTGCGATTGCAGGCTGCAGCTCCGCCTTCTCCTCCTCAAGTTCTCTCACGATTGTGGCATGTCAAATAAAGTCCATTAACTCCTGGAAATAATGTATTCTGACTTTTTCCAGTGTATCAAATCCATCTGCGTGCCCAGGCAGTCTGTAAAAAGAGTGTCATGGGGCCAAGCCCCCCCATGCATTCCTACCAAGCTCCCCCTGCGTGCAACTTACGCAGCTATTCCTGCGTACTAGATATGCAGCACAATGCAACTCTACACATGCCTGGTGTGAAAGGGGCCTTGTCATTGGTCATCAAGGACTTGTATTCCTTGATGAGAGCGTCACCCTCTCAGCCAAATCACTGATGACCTTCAAGCTATGTGTGATTGAACAGGCCTTCCAGTTGGTCTATGAAGGCTTCTACATATGACTGCTGATTCTTGGAAGTTCTCTTGCCATTTTTCATCAGCTTCTGTCATTTGTCGTGAAGTGTTTCCAGCTGTTTTATGGCATGATGTTGGGGACAAGGGTGATTCTTTAACTATGGGCACTATTGGCCTTGTAAATGTAATTTCCACCACACCATTGCCTTACAATATAAAGCGCCTTGGGGCAACTGTTTGTTGTGATTTGGTGCTATATACATGTGCTCTGATGTCACTGTTTATCTCCATAGAAACTACCCAAACAATCTTTCATACAAACTGTTTAGGGACATTAAAGTGTTGTGGTGGAAATTACGACAATAGTGTGGGACAACTACATTTTGTTTAAAAAAAAAATCACAACAGTTGTATGACATTGAATACCCCAATTATGTTTTGATTATTTTACTGATATTTTATTCAGAGATATTTTAAAACATTAGAAAAAATGTTTCTTTACCATTCATTTTTATCATTGAAGATCAAAAGTCTGGGTGTGGGACAAGCACAAAACGGCAATATTTGCATATAATGATGCTGAAAAAAGGTGAAAAAGTCATTATAGACTACTAGAACAAATTTCTCAACACACTTTCGTTGTAAAGATAACTATAAAAGTGTGAAATTTTCCCTTTTTTCTGTTTTTCATACAATATGATCAAAGGACATAAGTGCCCATAGTCTAAGAATCACCCACAAACGGGAATCCTGGCCTTGTACCAGAATACCAAGACTTCTTTGACTGCTGCTGTTCCACTTTCATGAATATCTTTTTTCAATGTTTTATGGTGATATAACAACACGCATACAACCTGTTCTTGAAGGGTAACTTTATTCCAGTTATTTCTGTCTCTTCTGATCTGAGAAACCATATAGCAGACTCGCTTCGTGTTGCTTTAGCTACTGTCTGAGCGTATATTGTCTATTGTGCTTCATTCACACTGAAGTGTTCCTGCTTTGAAAGACAGATCACAAGTCAAACAAGAGTTGCTCTGAAAATTACAATCAGCAGATGAGATCAGCAAATCAGCATTGGAAATTTGCACAGACAATATGAATTCTCATTTTAAGATTCATTAGGTGATGTAGGTAAAACAACCACATGTGGTCACCTGTAATCAATACATGATGGCTGCATGGTCAAATAAGTCCATTGCTGCCATAAGCACACATTATTAAACAATTATAAATGTAAATAAGCCTAAGTACATTTATTTCTTTGCTTGTATTTTAATTTGGCGCTTTTTGCCTTTATTTACTATCAGCTACGGTTAACTTCCTGTTTGAGATTCAATCCATTTATTTTGAAGAGAGTACTTCCTATTTTTAACTGTTGGTGCGAGTTAGCTTAGCAGCATTAAGAAAGACGAAGAAAAGTGACGGAGTAAAATAAAAAATGTATTTAATTCTTAGCTGCCCCCTCGTTAGAGGAACAAGGTACGTTAATATGTAAATAATAAAACAGTTTGCATATTTGTGTTGCCAAATATGTACATTTGGTGAGTTCGCTTGCACGAGTGTGGATGTTAGCTTTTGTTAGCTTACACAGTTTTTTGTGTCCTCAGCTGATACGATGAAATTAAGGGTCTATTGCCATTAAACATAATGATTCATCAGTAAAGTCTCATCCTTCAGCACGGGGGGGGGGGGGGGGGAGGGGTATGCTACAATACATGCTAGCACAGTGTATCGCATAATACGCGAAAAGTTCTGAATATGCATAGTATGTGTTAAACTTCAAAGTTCTTGAGCAATCTCTAAATATTCATTAATACTGATAAAATGTTGCCTTATTTATTCAAACATATTGGTGGGGTGAGAGCATGAACTTTTAAAAATTGAACCATAAGGACCACCCTAGTTATTGTGTAACATGCTAGAGTGGATCACTCACTGCTTACCACATGGTTAGACTTTTCCAAAACCAAGGAATAACGAACGTCCTTTCTGACGCAACTCCAGTTTCACCTGGTGAAACACACACGGCCCCCGATCTTCCTAATAGTTTTCCCACCAGGACCTACGCTGTGTAGCTTCTGAGCACTGATGGGATCAAGCGCGCACAGAGCAGACAGGTATTGCAAAGTAGTGATTGAACACGTTCAGCTCAGATCTCACATGCACTCCACTCAAAAGAATTCCTCTGCAGAAAGTAACATTTTCAAGATTTTATTCTCTCTGATTAGACTGAACAGAACCCAAACCGTTCTGCAGAAAAACACAAAAGAAACCAGAAACAAACAAACCACGGACAGTGACGGCTTTCCTGCAAAATTTGGCATATGTATATTGCATCATTACAGTTTACAAATGAATGTACAACAAATACTTCATAATTAGACTCTTGCTGTGAGACAGTGAGGAACCAACGTGAGTAGGTTTGGCTTCTTTATTTCCATTCTGATATATGTTTACGAGGAATACTCATATTCCTCTGCGCTGCGGCGGCCAAAATCCATCCAGCCAACATAGTCCCGGTCTGCTATCCGATGGTTGGCGCTCAGTCCACCGCCTCTGCTGTTCGCTGTGGAGTTTCTGCGCACAGAACCTGGAGAAGTGGCGAGAGGAGATCGTCAGGAGGAGCGGGGATGTGGGTGGAGGACGAGTAAAAACAAGGTCGGGAGAAGCTGAAAAACTTTTTATTTCTGCAAAGTGAATCTGGGTTTAAAGGCTGTTGATGAATCTCTTTGGCTCATTTAGGATTCTAACAATTGACCTAAAACACACAATTTCATCTGATCTGTGTTGAATATGTGGTAGGTGCTTGCAATATTGTGCTTTTCCCTCTAAAGTGCTGCACAGACACACACGCACACTAATATCAGGGAAAAGGCTCAACTGCACGATGGGAACAACTTGGGGGTGATTAATAAAGTTTGTTTAGTGTAGCGTAATGAGTTGTCTGTCTGACAAGGAATTGAACCGATGATCCTTTGGTCACACACCTGCTGTTCTCACATCCAGCCTCGACAAAAACCCAACACCGTCTTTGCTTTCAAACACAAAATATTCAAATTTTTGCAGCAAAAACACAAAAAAAACGTTTGGTTGGTTGCTGCATGAATTTAAATATTCTTGCACAATTATACTGGTTTGTATTTTGATGTGAGAACAGCTGGAACATTTTTGGAATAATGTGCATTTAGTCCTTTTTGTTCTGCACATGTACACTTTTATGGGGGGGTGCTGGCCTGCTATCAACTGAGACTTGCATGTTTTTCTGTTTCAGCAAATCGGGATGGTTTTCTGTTTGGTAATCTATCGTGCGCTTGCAGAGACACTGTTTTCACTCCTCCCACATCCTCCTACGTGACACACACACGTGCACGTGTGTACACTCTGTTACAGGTCCCTGGTGTGCTGTGAAGATTGGCTGCAGAAGACTCGACGACGACACCTCCTACACCGAACGCCAACTGCACGAACACCCACGAGCTCACACACACACACAGACATGTGCACGCTCTGATATGCACATTTAAATCACACAAGCGGATGGATTACATATTCATTAACACGTGCCCTTTGACCTTTTTGCAGGCTTCGCCGTCTAACAGAGCGGCTCCTCTTTATCGATTCTTTCCAAAGACTCTTACTGGCAGCTGTGAACTACACACATTGAGTGTTGTTCGCACACGTGCACGTGGCTCTGCGTGCACATTTCTGAGAGAATGAGCATTCTTAACTTGTGACTCGGTTTGACTTGATCGCACGCATGGTGAGGAAACCCTTGTTCTTCAGGGGTCGATTTCTAACCTGTGATCACATTTTAAAGCTACAGTGTGCAGAATTTAGGGGCGTTTATGAGCAGAAATAGAAAACAGCCATCTGTTTAATAGCGTTTAATAGCTGGAACAATGAATCGATGTGTTTTCATGAGCTTAGAATGAAGTACTTCATACCTACAGGCGAATGCCTCCTGATAAAATCCAACACATTCTTGAAAGTTGCCCAAAAGGACCATAATTAGCCCTGTTTTTGCATTTTGCAGTGCAACTGCAGGACTGAAGAAATCAGGAATCAGTGGTTGCTCCCCTCTTAACTGTCTACTGGTTCCTAAGTTAGACATCCCTCATTTTTTTGAAGAGGAGGATCATAAATGCTGCTTATCACAAGAGAAGGCAAAAAGAAGCAAGAACATGAAGGGATACGAAATCGTGACAATTGACGAACCACTAGATGGCACTACGTCTTACACTCTGTAGCTTTAATACGAGCAAAAGGTTCTACAGCTTCAGGTGCAACCAGCTGCTCTTTTCTTCTCCAAACATCTGGAAATCAAGCGGGTATTTCAGATCTTGGCAGTGAGATGGCTGCGCCTAATGACCGGCATCTTTTGTTTTTGTCAAGCAGGGTGGGAGTCAAATGAGCAGAAACGACTGAAAGAAGATGGTTTGGAGGGAAAAGCCGGAAGGCTGCTTACACTAATAAACGCACTTTGAAACCACAAAAGCTTTTCAGAGCCATTAATTCGCTTTACAAAGCAAGACTGCCCTCCGATTACAATAATTAGGAAAAGAATGACAGGAAAAAGCCCTTTTTACTGAAAATGAACTAACATGGCAAATAAGTCTTTGTTGCCAGATCCTGTACGGAGTCACACTCGAGGCTCCCGGGAGGAGCGACGACAACACCCGAGCGCTTTCAGCTTTTGTCGTAAACGTCTCCACGCACACAAACGCACCTTTCCTGGTGGAGATGAGCCGTGTCAGCAGCTCGCTGAGGTTGGCTCGGGAGTCAGCACCATCCTCGGGCAGGGGGAGAGCCTTCAGGTGGGGGGGAGAGCGGTTGTGCCGAAGGTGCAGTTCCCTCAAAGTGTTGGCGTCGGCCTCGAGGAGAGCTGCACAACAGACACACACATACACACACAAGAATGAGCTTGCGGTCGTGTCTTTGCTGCTTTTGCAGATGTTTGATTTGTACTTTCGTGTGGAGTGGAGAAGGTACGCAGACCTTCGTCTCGGGGCTGGGAGGAGTAGGGGAGCCCCAAACAGCTGGTGCACAGAACTGTCAGCACCACAGCCACACACGGCCCCGCAGTCATCTAAAAAAGAGTTCGGAACACACAGAAAGAAACTTAAACATCCGGCACACTGCGTCTCACTCTCCGCAGGGTCGGCTCTGACTGAAACAGAGTGGCGTCATCGACGGGCAGCAGAGCAGAGTTTGGCAGATAGAGAATGTTTAGTTTTGATAGCCAGAGGGCGATCGCAATGTGTCCAGATGAGCCAAAGGTCACAAACAAATTTCTGTACGTACTTAAAATAAAATCCATGCATGAAATATGGAAAAACTCGTTATTTAATTTAAGAAAAAATTCCAAACACAAAATTGGACATAATAAATGAGTAGTACTGGATTAACCATTTTAAAGCAGTATATTAACTATTGTTTCTTCACATCAATATTTTTCAGTGGGGTTAAATTCAGCACAATTCAAGCAAAACATAAAAGATCCAACTTATGAGCTCTTGAAATCTGCTGGGTAAAAAGCAAAGTGTCGTTTCTTACCTTGAGCGAAGAGGTTGGAGCGTGTTGGAGCAGCGTGAGGAGTGAGGAGAGCACTTCTGTGCTGAGTGGGAAGGATGCCCCTTTTATACTCCCTGCTCAGCGCTGTGCGTGTGTGTGTGTGTGCGCGGCGCACTGATCATATCCAGTGCAATTACAAGTCCAGTGTGTTTGTTAGAACCCAAAGAGCTCAACATTCTGCACCATGTTTATTGCCTTTTTGCTCATCATAAATGTTACGCTGTGTGTGTGTGAGTGAACATGCAACCAACAATTCATTATTAAACTCTCACACAGATGGTGTCGATCTCACTCTCCAATAAATGTATAGGTGAGAAATGACACATGCATAACGAAGAATATATGCACAATGTGTGTGCTAGCGAGCATGAGTGTGTGTGTGTGTGTGTGTGTGAGAGAGAGAGTCTAAGAATAAATAAATGTGTGAGTCTAAGAATATATGAAGGTGTGAATCTAAGAATAAATAAATGTGTGAGTCTAAGAATATATGAATGTGTGAGTCCAGGAATATATGAAGGTGTGAGTCTAAGAATATATGAATATGAGTCCAGGAATAAATAAATGTGTGAGTCTAAGAATAAATGAATGTGTGAGCCTAAGAATAAATGAATGTATGAGTCTAAGAATAAATGAATGTGTGGGTCCAGGAATAAATGAATGTGTGAGCCTAAGAATATATGAATGTGTGAGTCTAAGAATAAATGAATGTGTGGGTCCAGGAATAAATGAATGTTTGAGCCTAAGAATATATGAATGTGTGAGCCTAAGAATAAATGAATGTGTGGGTCCAGGAATAAATGAATGTGTGAGCCTAAGAATAAATGAATGCATGAGTCTAAGAATATATGAAGGCGTGAGTCTAAGAATAATATGAATGCATGAGTCTAAGAATAAATGAATGTATGAGTCCAAGAATAAAGGAAGGTGTAAGTCTAAGAATAATATGAATGTGTGAGTCAAAGAATATATGAATGTGTGAGTATAAGAATATATGAATGTGTGAGTATAAGAATAAATGTGTGAGTCTAAGAATGTATGAATGTGTGAGTCTAAGAATATATGAATGTGTCAGTCCAGGAATATATGAAGGTGTGAGTCCAAGAATATATGAACGTGTGACTATAAGAATAAATGAATGTGTGAGTCCAGGAATAAATGAATGTGTGAGCCTAAGAATATATGAATGTGTGAGTCTAAGAATATATGAAGGTGTGAGTCTAACAACAAAAATGCGTGAGTCCAAGAATAAATGAAGGTGTGAGTCTAAGAATAAATTAATGTGTGAGTCCAAGAATAAATGAATGTGTGAGTCTAAGAATATGTGAAGGTGTGAGTCCAAGAATATATGAACGTGTGACTATAAGAATAAATGAATGTGTGAGTCCAGGAATAAATTAATGTGTGAGCCTAAGAATATATGAATGTGTGAGTCTAAGAATATGTGAAGGTGTGAGTCTAACAACAAAAATGCGCGAGTCCAAGAATAAATGAAGGTGTGAGTCTAAGAATAAATTAATGTGTGAGTTCAAGAATAAATGAATGTGTGAGTCTAAGAATATGTGAAGGTGTGAGTCTAAAAATATATGAAGGTGTGAGTCTAAGAATATATGAAGGTGTGACTAAGAATAAATGAATGTGTGAGTCTAAGAATATATGAAGGAGTGACTAACAATAAATGAATGTGTGAGTCTAAGAATATATGAATGTGTGAGCCTAAGAATAAATGAATGCATGAGTCTAAGAATATATGAAGGCGTGAGTCTAAGAATAATATGAATGTGTGAGTATAAGAATAAATGAATGTGTGAGTCTAAGAATAAATGAAGGTGTGAGTCTAAAAATAAATGAATGTCAGTCTAAGAATAAATGAAGGTGTGAGTCCAGGAATATATGAATGTGTGAGTATAAGAATAAATGAATGTGTGAGTCTAAGATTGAATGTGAGTCTAAGAATACATGAAGGTGTGAGTCTAAGAATAAATGGTGTGAGTCCAAGAATATATGAATGTGTGAGTATAAGAATAAATGTGAGTCTAAGAATATATGAAGGTGTGAATCTAAGAATAAATGAATGTGTGAGCCTAAGAATATATGAAGGTGAGTCTAAGAATATATGAATGTGTGAGTCCAGGAATATATGAAGGTGTGAATCTAAGAATAAATGAATGTGTGAGCCTAAGAATATATGAATGTGTGAGTATAAGAATAAATGAATCTGTGAGTCCAGGAATAAATGAATGTGTGAGTCTAAGAATATATGAATGTGTGAGTCTAAGAATATATGAACGTGTAAGTCCAAGAATAAATGAATGTGTGAGTCTAAGAATATATGAATGTGTAAGTCCAAGACTAATATAATTTTATGACTGCTGAACAGATGTTTCTGTGTAGGCTCTCAGTTGTCCAGGTGGTTTCCATAGTAGAGAAGCTTGAATCTTCGACTGTACTGGGTTGCTTGACGCGAGGACGTTTCGCTTCAAATCGCAGAAGCTTCCTCAGCTAAAATTCTTGCTCGACAGAGTCAGACAGAAGTCAGACTTCCAGAGCAAGAATTTATCTAAGAATAAATAAATGTGTGAGTCTAAGAATATATGAATGTGTGAGTCCAGGAATATATGAAGGTGTGAGTCTAAGAATATATGAATATGAGTCCAGGAATAAATAAATGTGAGTCTAAGAATAAATTAATGTGTGAGTCCAGGAATAAATGAATGTGTGAGCCTAAGAATAAATGAATGCATGAGTCTAAGAATAAATGAATGTGTGGGTCCAGGAATAAATGAATGTGTGAGTCTAAGAATAAATGAATGTGTGGGTGTTATGTGTCGGACGCAGCTCGGAGAACCGACCAGCGTTTGAAGGACCCAGTATGAAATAAGCAGAGCACGGTACAAAGGCTAACTGAATTTAATACATAACAGTGATACAAAAATAACAGAAAGTGCGGTCTGGCGTGGTGCGCTCCCAGCAGCGCTAACGGTCCGGAGCCAGAAGCTGTTCGGACCCAAGGACCCCGTCGACACCCCCCAGGTGGCCGCAACAAACCGAGTCTGTGAAAGAAGGAACCATTATGTGAGTCCACACTCTACACACAGAGAGAACACTTAAAGGTGTACAAACAGCAAACACTTCCTGGCTTGATTACTAATCAACTTCCCAACCTGCAGGCATGGAACATCCAGTTCACATAACTCCACTGCAGTGGAAGCCGATACATGACTAACATACAGCTCAATATAAAAAGGTGTGAGGGACACCACATTTACTGACTGTATAAATGTTAGTCACAAAATCTAACGTACCTCAGGAAGTGTGCTGACGAGCGTGAGACCTCACCCCCTCCTCTTTCACAGACCGTGCATCAAACCCTGGACGTTCTCTGCATCCACTGATGATGAGATGGCTCCCGAGACGACGATCTCACCCGTCTGGTCACAAGGTCGAGTCTCTGGCAAATACACACTGTATACTCCAGTCTTAAATGCCACCATGTTCCAATCCATATAGATGCACCTCAGCTGTGAGTCCTGACGAGCCGCAGGTGATCAGGGTAAGGTCCTGATAACCTCAGCAACACAGCCACTCAGTCCCAAATGCAAGCCACCTGGAAGGAAAAACAAAAGACAGAAACAAAAAGGCAGCCAGGCCCCCCAGCCATACAACAGTGGGTCCAGGAATAAATTAATGTGTGAGCCTAAGAATATATGAATGTGTGAGCCTAAGAATAAATGAATGTGTGGGTCCAGGAATAAATGAATGTGTGAGCCTAAGAATAAATGAATGCATGAGTCTAAGAATATATGAAGGCGTGAGTCTAAGAATAATATGAATGCATGAGTCTAAGAATAAATGAATGTATGAGTCCAAGAATAAAGGAAGGTGTAAGTCTAAGAATAATATGAATGTGTGAGTATAAGAATATATGAATGTGTGAGTATAAGAATAAATAAATGTGTGAGTCCAGGAATAAATTAATGTGTGAGCCTAAGAATATATGAATGTGTGAGTCTAAGAATATATGAAGGTGTGAGTCTAAGAACAAAAATGCGTGAGTCCAAGAATAAATGAAGGTGTGAGTCTAAGAATAAATTAATGTGTGAGTCCAAGAATAAATGAATGTGTGAGTCTAAGAATATATGAAGGTGTGAGTCTAAAAATATATGAAGGTGTGAGTCTAAGAATATATGAAGGTGTGACTAAGAATAAATGAATGTGTGAGTCTAAGAATATATGAAGGAGTGACTAACAATAAATTAATGTGTGAGTCTAAGAATATATGAATGTGTGAGCCTAAGAATAAATGAATGCATGAGTCTAAGAATATATGAAGGCGTGAGTCTAAGAATAATATGAATGTGTGAGTATAAGAATAAATGAATGTGTGAGTCTAAGAATAAATGAAGGTGTGAGTCTAAAAATAAATGAATGTCAGTCTAAGAATATATGAATGTGTGAGTCCAGGAATATATGAAGGTGTGAATCTAAGAATAAATGAATGTGTGAGCCTAAGAATATATGAATGTGTGAGTATAAGAATAAATGAATGTGTGAGCCTAAGAATATATGAATGTGTATCAGAATAAATGAATGTGTGAGTATCAGAATAAATGAATGTGTGAGTCCTAGAATAAATGAAGGTGTGAGTCTAAGAATAAATGAAGGTGTGAGTCCAGGAATATATGAATGTGTGAGTATAAGTATAAATTAATGTGTGAGTCTAAGAATGAATGTGAGTCTAAGAATACATGAAGGTGTGAGTCTAAGAATAAATGGTGTGAGTCCAAGAATATATGAATGTGTGAGTATAAGAATAAATGTGAGTCTAAGAATATATGAAGGTGTGAATCTAAGAATAAATGAATGTGTGAGCCTAAGAATATATGAAGGTGAGTCTAAGAATATATGAATGTGTGAGTCCAGGAATATATGAAGGTGTGAATCTAAGAATAAATGAATGTGTGAGCCTAAGAATATATGAATGTGTGAGTATAAGAATAAATGAATCTGTGAGTCCAGGAATAAATGAATGTGTGAGTCTAAGAATATATGAACGTGTGAGTCTAAGAATATATGAACGTGTAAGTCCAAGAATAAATGAATGTGTGAGTCTAAGAATATATGAATGTGTAAGTCCAAGACTAATATAATTTTATGACTGCTGAACAGATGTTTCTGTGTAGGCTCTCAGTTGTCCAGGTGGTTTCCATAGTAGAGAAGCTTGAATCTTCGACTGGACTGGGTTGCTTGACGCGAGGACGTTTCACTTTAAATCGCAGAAGCTTCCTCAGCTAAAATTCTTGCTCTGGAAGTCTGACTTCTGTCTGACTCTGACTCTGTCGAGCAAGAATTTTAGCTGAGGAAGCTTCTGCGATTTAAAGTGAAACGTCCTCGCGTCAAGCAACCCAGTCCAGTCGAAGATTCAAGCTTCTCTACTGCTGAACAGATGAAAACGTGTGTGTGTGTGTGTGTGTGTGTGTGTGTGTGTGTAGCTGTGGATCGTTGGAAAAGACGACTTCGCTCTGATGTCTCTCTCTTTGGGCTACTTACTCTTCCGTTCTTTTGTCCAATTATTTCTCTATCTTGTTATTGTGGCAGATTAATTCAGCTCATCGACTGGGCAGGTGCAGAAAATCAATCAGCTGGATCAATAGTGACTGAGCGGCCAGTGTGAGTTAATGTTTTTATTAATAGCTCTAACGTTTGGCTGCAGCCGAGTGGAAGTTAACCAACGTTACCGTCCACTGAGGGACCACAGAGGAAGAACATGGCTTCATGGCTGCCATCTAATTAGGAGAGAGAAATGACCGAGTTAAAACACACACACAAACACACACACAATTACCCTCCAAACTGTGCAATTTGAAGTGCTGAGTTGAAAATACACTTAATGGAAACACGGTATTTAAATGACCTCATAGACGTTTTTATGCTACTAGGTCACAGAAAGAGTCACATAACATTCTAAAATACATGACGTCGTACATCTGGATGGAGTAACGGACAGAGAGCTGAACCTGATGCTGGGGGGGGGCTCAGTGGGTAAGAGGTGGGTTACACCCTGGACAGGCCGCTAGCCCGTTGCAGGGCTCTGGCAATATTGGAGCTGAAAAAAACAATAAAATGCCGATATTTAACGGGACTTACCCGTCTGCCATCATGACTACTGGAATGAACGTCATCGCAAAAATAAAAAAAACAGAAGTTGCATTCCATCCCTCAGTGGAAATGCAGTCATTTCCCTGTTTTGTGAAAATGTTGCTTGACTTTTTTTGCATATCTCAAATGGAAACCCAGTGAGTGTTGATAAATCACCCGTGTGAAGGTGAAGACATCTGGCAGAGGTGCTGAAAACAAGATTTGTAAGGGTTCAGGCTTTGCATGTGTCTTGTTGTTTTTCCTCCCTGGTGTGTCATGTTTGTCTCAGTCTGTCTTTGAGTTTCTGGAAATGAACTCTTGGTTTGCCTCCTCCAGCCTGCCCATCTGATCCTCTGCAGCAGCTGAGTCTGCTCACCTGCAACCTATCTCCGATCAAACCACTGCAGTATGTAACCACAGCTCAGACATCCGCACGCCGCCAGTGTTATGGTTGATCCGGGAACTGATAGCTAGAGCCTAAAGTTGAGACACAACCTGGAGTCACAGAAAGATTTTTTCCTGTTTATTTTGTGTTATATGCAGGCAGGCTTGGCTGGAGTGGTCTGACAGCGGCGGACCAGAACAGCTGGGCAGGGCAAGCAGAGGCGTCGAATATGGGTGGACTGGTTGTGGTGACTCTGAAGCATAGAGAGAGCAGGTAAGCAGAAATTTCAGGAAGACAAACATACAAATACAAACAAAAATACAACACATGGTGGCAGGTGAGCAGACGCAGCAGCTGCTGAGGATCAGTGCAATGCATTAAACAACAGAAGTTAGAACAAGTCCACTGGGTAGGAACCTCTTTTTGTGCTGTGATTTCTTCTGCTGCTTTGTGGAGCTTTGCACAGCCTCTGTTTTTTGGGTGCATTGTGTGAAACTGCCACAGACATGTTATCGTGAATCTGTTGCATGTGCTACAGGCTACATTTGTTTGTATTCTTGATATTTTGTTTGTGAGGGTTTTTCAAGATGGGTTTTGATCACAGTTTGTCCATCACGAACACCATGTTCGAGCACAAGGGTGTCCATAAGTGCACGTGGCACCAGGACACCCTGAGCCGGAGGTCGATGATCGACTTTGTAGTCGTATCATCTGACCTTCGGCCACGTGTCTCGGACACTCGAGTAAAGAGAGGGACAGAGCTGTCGACTGATCACCACCTGGCAGTGAGTTGGATCCGCTGGGAGGGGAGGAAGCCGGTCAGACCTGGCAGGGCCAAACGTATCGTGAGGGTCTGCTGGGAACGACTGGCGGAACCCTCTGTCAGGGAGGTCTTCAACTCCCACCTCTGGGAGAGCTTCTCCCAGATCCCGGGGGAGGTTGGAGACATGGAGTCCGAGTGGACCATGTTCTCCACCTCCATTGCTGATGCGGCCGCTCGTAGCTGTGGTCGCAAGGTCTCTGGTGCCTGTCGCGGCGGCAGTCCCCGAACCCGGTGGTGGACACCGGAAGTAAGGGATGCCGTCAAGCTGAAGAAGGAGTCCTACTTATCTTTGTTGGTAGGTGGGACCCCAGAGGCAGCTGACAGGTACCGGCAGGCCAAGCGTGCCGCAGCCCGTGCGGTCGCAGAGGCAAAAACTCGGGTCTGGGAGGAGTTTGGGGAGGCTATGGAAGAGGACTATCGGTCGGCCTCGAAGAGATTCTGGCAAACCGTCCGACGCCTCAGGAGGCGGAAGCAGCTCTCCACCAGCACTGTTTACGGTGTGGGTGGGGAGCTGTTGAGTCTGACTGGGGATGTTGTTGGGCGGTGGAAGGAGTACTTCGAGGATCTCCTCAATCCCATCATCACGTCTTCCGAAGAGGAGGCAGAGACTGGGGACCCAGAGGCGGACTCATCCATTACCCAGGCAGAAGTCACCGAGGTGGTTGGAAAGCTCCTCGGTGGCAAGGCTCCTGGGGTGGATGAAATCCGTCCTGAGTACCTTAAGTCTCTGGATGTTGTGGGACTGTCTTGGCTGCCACGCCTCTGCAACATCGCGTGGCGATCGGGGACAGTGCCTCTGGATTGGCAGACCGGGGTGGTGGTCCCTCTGTTTAAGAAGGGGGACCGGAGGGTGTGTTCCAACTATAGGGGGATCACACCCCTCAGCCTCCCCGGTAAGGTCTATTCCAGAGTACTGGAGAGGAGAATTCGACCGATGGTCGAACCTCGGATTCAGGAGGAGCAGTGTGGTTTTCGTCCTGGTCGCAGCACACTGGACCAGCTCTACACGCTCCATCGGATGCTCGAGGGTTCATGGGAGTTCGCCCAACCAGTCCACATGTGTTTTGTGGATCTGGAGAAGGCATTCGACCGTGTCCCTGGGGGCACCCTGTGGGGAGTGCTCCAGGAGTACGGGGTCCGGGGTCCTTTGCTAAGGGCTAGCCGGTCCCTGTACGGCCGCAGCAGGAGCTTGGTTCGCATTGCCGGTAGTCAGTCAAACCTGTTTCCAGTGCACGTTGGCCTCCGCCAGGGCTGCCGTTTGTCACCGGTTCTGTTCATTATTTTTATGGACAGAATTTCTAGGCGCAGCCAGGGTGTAGAGGGGGTCTGGTTTGGGAACCACAGAATCTCGTCTCTGCTGTTTGCGGACGATGTGGTTCTGTTGGCTTCGTCAAATCAGGACCTTCAGCATACACTGGGGCGGTTTGCAGCCGAGTGTGAGGCGTCCGGGATGAAAATCAGCACCTCCAAATCCGAGGCCATGGTTCTCGACCGGAAAAAGGTGCTTTTCCCTCTTCAGGTCAGTGGAGTGTCCTTGCCTCAAGTGGAGGAGTTTAAGTATCTCGGGGTCTTGTTCACGAGTGAGGGATGGATGGAGCGTGAGATCAATAGACGGCTCGGTGCAGCGTCTGCAGTGATGCGGTCGCTGTATCGGACCCGTCGTGGTGAAGAGAGAGCTGAGTAGGGGGGCAAAGCTCTCGATTTACCGATCGATCTACGTTCCGATCCTCACCTATGGTCATGAGATTTGGCTCATGACTGAAAGAACGAGATCGCGGGTACAAGTGGCCGAGATGAGTTTCCTCCGCAGGGTGGCTGGGCGCTCCCTTAGAGATAGGGTGAGGAGCTTGGTCACTCGGGAGGAGCTCGGAGTTGAGCCGCTGCTCCTCCACGTCGAAAGGAGTCAGTTGAGGTGGCTCGGGCATCTTTTCCGGATGCCCCCTGGACGCCTCGCTGGAGAGGTGTTCCGGGCACGTCCCATTGGGAGGAGGCCGCGGGGAAGACCCAGGACTCGCTGGAAGGATTACATCTGTCGGCTGGCTTGGGAACACCTTGGGGTTCCCCCAGAGGAGCTGGGGGAGGTGTGTGTGGATCGGGAGGTCTGGGCGGCTTTGCTTGAGCTGCTGCCCCACGACCCGACTCCGGATAAAGCGGAAGAAAATGGATGGATGGATGGATGGATGGACTTACGTAAGAACATAGTCAGGACTAACCCACGGTGCCCTGGACAGATGCTGATAAGCTTTCCAGCGACATATGGCAGTTTTCTGCAGAAGGTTTTTTTTTTTGCAAAGTACACGTCAGTAATTTTAACCTTTACACTTCAAACTCAATAGGCTTCCTGCGGTCAACATGCCTAACATACATATCAGGTTTGGTGACAATCAGGCAGTCAAAAAAAGAATTTATTGCGCACACAAGATTTAAATTTTTTATTTTTTTTTATAAAGTACGCTTGAGTGACCTTTACGTAAGGATTAAACAACTCGAAGCCGTGCATTATAAGGTTTGAATGCACGAGGCGGAGTCTAAAACACCACCGAGTGCATTCAAACCGTATAATACACGGTTTTGAGTTGTTTAATCTGCTTATTCCATGGTCCCACACAGTGAGCTAACACACAAATATTTATTTAAGTTAACTTTTTTCGTGTTCTCTTCTTCTTTCCTGTCTTCAATCTTGTCCAGTTCATCCGATGTTAAAGCTTTAAGCCATTGCTTTTGCTGTTTTTCTCGTTTGCTCTCCTCCTCTTCCCATTCCTCAAACGTTTTATTTTGGCCAAAAATATTAAAATTCACTTGGAAATCCATGTTTTATCGCATTTCTGTCATTCACCTGTCAAAACACAGCTGATCTGCACCAACTGATTTGCACGTTGCTGTGGTGACGACCAGAACGGCGTAATGTTACAGTGACTTAACTCGCCGAACTACGTGTGCGTATACACGAAAATAATGCACGCCAGTTAGACATGGAATTCATGGAATTCTCACTGACCATGGTATAATTTTGTGTAATGCATATACCAAGTTTGGTTTCAATTTGGCAGTTAACAAATAAGTTATTGGGCTCGCAAGATTCTTACAAAGTACGCTCCAGTGACTTTGACTTTTGATCTTTTGACCCCAAAAGTTAATGGGCATCTGGGGGGTCAGTATGCGTAATGCATATACCACGTTTGGTGACAATAAGGCAGTTAAAAAAAAAGAAGTTATTGCGCTCACCATATTTTTACAAAGTAGACTCCAGTGACCTTGACTTTTGACCTCTTCTTGGGGTCACTTTGGGTTATGCATGGTGACAATAACTGAAGTAATCTTGCTCACAAGTGAAATGTTGAATGATGACTGACTGATTCCCCGCACATAGTCGTATCTACCCACTAGTTGTACTGTGAGTGGGGGGGGGAAGAGATTTAGAACTCTGCAGAGATTTTTTTTTTTTTTTTTTTTTTTTTTTTTTTAGCTTTATCTCCTCAGGCAGGTCGTTCCAAAGTTTCAGTCCCCTCCCTTTTTAGTGACAGGAAGTAAAAATTTGAATAAATTTGAATATGTGCTGTTGGAGAACCTATTTTAAAAGTCACATTACCTGCAGCACGTCACAAACTACAGTCCAGCACCGGTGCAGCTGCGTGATTTTTTTTCTTTTTTGGATTCTTTTGAGTTCTTCGGATGCCGTAAGACTTTTTGTTTCACTTCTCCTTTTGGGGCCAAAGCTTCCAGCTGTCACTCAGAAGTGATGGGTCTCTCCCGCCTCAGCTGTCTCTGACATATTTTACTTTCACCTCCATCCTCCAGGCTGCTGGCGCTTCTCACTGCTGTGTCGTTTTCGGCAGGCGCCCATCACAAGGCACAAGTGTAGGAGGTGAGGCCACAAGCGTTCGAATTAGAATTAATTAGGCGTGTGGTGTACGAAGGTGTGCACGTGTGCAGAACGGGTGGCCTTGATTTTCTTTTTTTATGTGATTTTTGGCTTTTACTTTTGGATGCCGTAAGACTTTTGGGGCTTGTTCATGTGTGTGTGTGTGTGTGTGTGTGTGTGTGTGTGTCTATGTGGTTTATTGTATATTATGTATATTATACAAATAATGAATGTTTTTTTAGTTCAATGGAATGAATATTTAATGAGGTGTACGATGGAATGTTCCATCTTTCATCTCATTAAATATTCGTACCATTGAAAGAATGTAAAAACATTCATTATTTGTTTTATATAACGCCTAAAATGGATGCTTGTCATTTAATGTTTGCTTCCAAAAAAAGAAAAGGCGGCTTATGGTGGCTCATTGGATTTTTTTTTTTTTTTGTGAGTGTGTTTTAGAAGAATTAGCACCACCAATTAGCTCGTTCAAATTGTCGTCCATCAACAAAACAAACTCTGCCATGTTTAGTTAAAGTCGCCCTCACTAGTTTGGGCGTGGGCGGGGTTCGCAGCGTGCAATGGTACAAAACATATGGGACGGATTTTGCACGGTAAATGAAACCATATTTGCACGCTAAATGCAATGCAACACAAATGAAGCACCAATCAAATGACAAGGACCCACTCAACAGTTATATAAAATTTTTTTAGTTGTGTGTTTTCATGTCACTCCAGTCTGAAGGCAACCTGTTGAACATTTCGATCCTCTCAGCACTCGGTGTGAGCTTCCAAACAGCCGTGGATTTCTGTCAATGCATGTAGCACTGATCGATGGTGAGATGTCCGAAAGGTAACAGTGAAAATAAAACCCAGACAGACAGACATCTCACCCAGGGCGCTCTCTCTGCAGCTTTGGTGCATATAAGTAAACATGCTAAATAATGCATGGATGCATCAGTCTCTGTAGTATTATACAGCACATACATAGACGTGAGCCTCTGAGTGACCCCACGAGGCAGACATCCGTACTGCATCACGATTTGCTCACCTGTTGCTTTTACTTTGAAATGTTTTTTTTAAAGACATGTCAGTTTTTCCTCACATTGTAATCCTGCTTTCCGATTCTTTGTCGCGCTGCTTCAGTTTCAAACTCAACAGGAGCCTCCTCAACGAGAATGGCGCACGTTACAGACCCATCTGTTGGTCTATATAAACATACTCGACTGTCCAAAAGTCTAAGTGTTTCATCATACATGTGGTTTGTCACGTTATCAGTTAAATCTATATCTGCGATTTCCAAATGTGTGTAGGATTTGTCATCTAGTGGTGAGGTTGTAGAATGCATTGTGTTGTCACTAGTCATGATTTTGTTTCCCGTCATATTTTCCCTGCTTTAACGACTGAGTCGACTTGCATTCTCTTCCAATAGCAACCAGCAGACAGTATATAGAGGAGGAACTGGTCGCATTTCATATACGGGTGGACTTGTAACACTCTGGTTAGTTTTTATGAAAAACAGATGTAATTACTTGGAGAAGGGAAGACCGATCATGGCAATCTTAGTGTCATTTTAAAGCGTAGGATGTTCTCTTTCCAGTGATGTATTTCATAACATTTGGAAATAAATCAAGGAATTTCTGGTCTGTTGAAATAATTTTGTCAGGGGTGAACACAGCGGTGGTGAGTCAATAAACATAGTCATTTTTTTTACCCAGATGTCTTTAAATATGGTATATTATGAAAGAACAGGTTCTTCAGAACATTTTGACGCCAGTTCAGTAGATTTTGCATGAAAATTGACTGAATAATGCTGTTTATGCAAAAAAAAAAAAAAAAAGTCAATTTCGAGAAAATCGACAAATGCTTTGAATTCCACTACATTTTACATTTATTTGTGTCACATAAATTGGCGCTTTCTCTAAAACTAAATGGAATAATTTAATCCAGAAGGTTGCATTTGAAAGGGATACATGTGTATACTTTACATAAATAAAAATGGCCATTTTGACCGCTAGACTTTTTAGGCCCACTTTGTGAAATGCAACCAACTTCCTCCTCCTCTTCCTTCCTTTTCTTCTGGACACACTGCAAAATGCAAAAGACAGAGGAAAATATGTCCCTTGTTGGCGTACTGTATGAACATGGCCATGCAACATGGTGGCCTCCATGAGGTGCCCGCTCCCATGCCCTTCTAACCTTAAGAAGACACTTCATTTTCATTGTTGTTCATCATCTATCAGCAGTGAGCACCCCTGACGTAGTTAATTAGCAGTGGGTGGAGCAGGGACAGTTGAAAAACATGCATAGCAGGTGATCCCCAGGAACAGGGTTGGTGATCCCAGGCCTAGAATAATGGGCCGACTGAATTTGATGGACAACAAGTCAACACGAGTCAGATGTTTTAGTTTAGGGATACAAACTTTGGAGACCTGTGCATATGTTTTGAAAGAGACACTGCTGGGATCGTGTGAAATGCTTCACGCTCCAGATATTCTTTTTAAACAGTGGTGGGCACAGCTAGCCTAAACCTTAGCTTCGATAACCGCTAATCCACTAAGTGAAACGTTAACTGAAAACGCGAAACCGAAAAAACAGCCAAAACATTTACATGAAGCAGCCTATAACCACAAAATGAAAAGTTAAGACTGTTATAATGTTAAACTGTTAAAACATTTAGCTGAAGCTACAGATAACCGCTAATGATCATTATGTGAATTTAGCTTTGGATATTTTTTACCTTTAAAACCCTGAAAAGCAAACCTAAAGCCCTGCCATTTTAGTATGTTGTCGCATAAACATGGAAGTTCCCAAAAAGATTTAAGATGATAAAGTTTACAAATGTTTTTAACCATTAAACTATATTTTTTTTTAAAAAAATGTTACCAGGGACTGTGGATGAAAACTAGCCTTTTGCTAACTCTGGTACATTTGCAGAAATCTTTATTAATGTACAATGTCCTTGTCAAATAAACCAAATACCTGATGTAAATATAGAAGTCAATTTATATGAAGCTAAGTGGTCCAGTAATGGTTTTCAAAGTTAGCTGACAGCAAATTTGCTGACCAAAAAGTTAGCATAGATACTTAGCTGTTAGCTGATTAGCTAAACTGTGTCTATCACTGCTTTTGGATCATTTATGTTACTACCTGGGGTACAAATGTGAATTAAATTTTTGTGAATCAGACATTTAAAAGACCTGTGTGTATGCATGTCAAGTCGCACATTTAAAATACTGCTGAATAAGGCCGAAGAATCATTTTATTTTTTGTGTACTGAAAAATAAGTCATACAATATAATATATTCAAGTTTGAAGACATTCTGTTTTGCAGCACATATTTCTGTGTATTAATTGTGCTACTGAACTGGACTCGTATACTACTGATGCCGTGATCTCAGTGAGGCAGATTTCACCGCGTGACCCTGAGTGCAAAAAAATGATGTCAAAAGTAAACAGAAAGTGAGAACAAACTGACCTTGGGGTGAACACAGCGGTGGTGAGTCAATAAACATAGTCATTTTTTTGCCAAGATGTCTTTACATATGGTATATTATGAAAGAACAGGTTCTTCAGAATATTTTGACGCCAGTTCAATAGATTTTGCATGAAAATTGACTGAATAATGCTATTTTTGCAAAAAAAAAAAAAAAGTAAATTTTGAGAAAATCGACAAATGCTTTGAATTCCACTACATTTTACATTTATTTGTGTCACATAAATTGGCACATAAACAGAAAGTGAGAACAAACTGACCTTGTAGCAAACACTGTAGGGAGCTCAATGGGATCATAGTTGGGCTAACAGCCTGTAGACCTGAGTTATATTCATGGTCACGCTGGTTGTCTGCGTCCTTGAATAAGACACTTCATCTGCATCATCTCACTCCACCTTGGCTGGGCAAGTAACCTAGAATGAACTGGCATCCTCGGAGTTGTAGATTCTCACTGGCTTCATGCTGCATTATAAGCCGTTGGAGTCGCACCGGCACCAGTGAGCCTGGGGGCCTAAATAAGACGTCTTCATACAGCCAGCACATTGTGTGCACAATTGCCAAAGTGCTCTTCATGCGAAGACTAAAGCTGCTTTATTCCACCAAATTCTGAGCACCACTTCAGTTGCTGATGCGGGAGGACCTCAAATGTACACTTGTGCACGCATGTGTCGTCCACTTCAAGCACACGCTCTCATTACTGATTAATGCTGAAATGTGCACGGTGCTGGTGTCTCGTGGTTACAGACGTGCCGTGGCAGCACTTGAGCACAAACATAATTAGCCTCAAGTATGCTGCGAAAGACACCTGGACCCTACGCTGCATTCAGGGGAGCAGACCGGGCTCACATTGACATTGATGTACAAGACCACGGATCAAGAAATGCATCCCTGACCAATATTCTGCATGTTCATGAATATTATTAAATTAACTGCACACCTGACCAATATTCTGCATGTTCATGAATATTATTAAATTAACTGCACACAACCTGTGTGCAGATTCCCCTCATGAACCAGAGCTTGTTTTCATAAATGATCTTAGCATTAGGGATCCTTGTAACGTACATGAAGGGCCCTATCTTGAGTCTATAGCGCATGGCACAAGTACATTTGGAATGGGGCCAACTCCACTTTTCTGCTCTCATGGCACACAATCTGAACACAAAACAAAACGATTTGCATTTAGTCTCTTAATTCATTTTGGGTGTTTTTTTGCACTCAAATTGTCATCTGCCA
This sequence comes from Thalassophryne amazonica, assembly GCF_902500255.1. Classification (NCBI taxonomy): domain Eukaryota; kingdom Metazoa; phylum Chordata; class Actinopteri; order Batrachoidiformes; family Batrachoididae; genus Thalassophryne; species Thalassophryne amazonica. The sequence continues at coordinate 60,402,183 of NC_047122.1, forward strand.
ATCACAGCCTGGCACAACTGGCATATTGCTACTTAGATGGCAGACTCAATAGATGACAGAGCTGAGGTGTTTTTGTTTTCAGTACTTGCTTCATTGTAGTTTGATGTGTGGTGGTGATGATGATGATCTGACAAATGTGTATGTAAACCCTCTTATGTAAGTGTGTAATAGTTTGGACTGTCTGTGACTGAATGTTATGGAGTTAAAACAGTAAGAATGGTGACAAGTCAATTTCAGTTTGTACAGGGGTCAAACATTAATTTGCTCTAATTCTGGTAAAACGTTGTGCAAATTATTGATCGAATTAACAGGGTTTTATAAAGGAATAGTTTGCACTGTGTGTCATGCTCAGTTGTCATGTTACAGGGTAACATATGTCACAGAATCCAATGGACGTTGACATTGTTTGACCTTTACTTTGCAGACCAAACATTCAACACAGTCAAAACTATTTAATTTATTAATCCTATTAGCTCAACCAATAATTTGAATCACTTTTTATCAAAATTGACCCAACTTTAACTTTTGACTGCTGCCCAAACTGAAATTGATGTTTGACACCATTCTTGCTGTTTTTAACCCATAACTCCATAACATTCAGTCATAAACAGCCCAAACTATACCTTTTTGAAATATTTATGACCAAACAAATAATGCGGTATAGTTTTCAATATGAATAGAGCATCTTTTAATTTTGACTACTGTGTAATTCTTCAATTAACCCCTACCTGGATGCCTTTTGAAAACTCTAGTGGCCAATCTTTTTTTTTTTTTTTTCAAAAGATTACTATCTAAGGAGTATTTGTGCAAAATGTGGTGCTTGTGTCACCATTAGAAAGATTTCTCTGTAAATATTCAACCACCAGGGATGCCTAGGGACCAACCTTAGACTTGAAGACCTTGTCTTGGACAACAGCAGTGAGAGGAACATCACCACCATGTGCCTGTAGTGTAAACTTGCAATTTGAACAAAAGGGGCTCAATAAAAAAAATCAATTTTTTGTGATTACAGCCATTTTTAGTCACACAGTTCTTCAATTTAAAGAAGATATAGGTGCTATTTAGGCCCAGAGGAGCCAGGCCTTATCCTTGGATGCCATAGCGTGAACCATATGATAGTCTGACTTCCCCTGGATCCAAGCTCCATCACAGGTTCCCAAATCAAAGGCTTGTTCCCATACAGAGTTGGATGGAGTGGGACAATTCAGAATAAGAGTCTTGTACAAGGACACAGAAAAGTAGCATAAAGACGGACGTGGAATCAAATCCTAGTCTATATATTGAGTCCAACTCCTAACCCATAGAGCCACCTGATTGGCTAAATAATAGGACAAAGTCAATATCAGGATTACTTTAAATACAAATCATCACTTTTACAGCCACTTTCCTTTGGACAAGTCGAGGATAGATACATGAACATTTCCAAGTCAATGAATATGTCTTGGAATTCATTTACATCAATAATTAAGAATTATAAATGTATGGTACTGTTCTTAAAAACTCCAAGGAGATGACTAGTGAGGGAAGCCATCAAGATGTCGTTGCAACTCTAAAGGAGTTACCGGCTTCTGTGGCTGTAATTGGAGAAACTGTGAATAGAGCAAACTGTCAGTTGCATCAATATAACAAATTCAAGGAAATGGACTCATTTATTTATGTATTCATTCACACACTGGAGTTTATAAGATACAGAACTGGGCTTTTCCAAGGCCTAGGAGTGAAGTATTTAAATAGATTGAATCCGTCATTATAATAAAGATGTTTTGTTGAACATGTCATACTATAAATCTCTTCCTTTGGGCACTGACTGAATGGGTCAGTCGATCAAACAGCAATTTGGACAGAACATCAAGTAATATTCCACCGTGTTCTTGGCTTCAATTGTTCTGGCACCCGGACTGATGAGACTGAACGTCCGAAATTGGCCCATTACGATGGAGACGTTCACACGCTGCCATGCCCAAATTTACAGAAATCATTTTCTTCTTCTCAAACTCTGAACTTTTCTTCTCTTGTACGACCCCATAACGGGACCCACATACAAATATTTTAGTAAGGTTAAGTTTTAATTTGTCTTTGGTAGTGGGTGTAGAAGTTCACCTGTGGAACGACATCCAGGAGCGTGGAGGAAGGCGCGAGAAGGGGAGGAATAGGAGACTGTGGAAGGAGGAAGGAGAAAGAATGATTAATGGTTTGTAGAACAGATGAAGAGATAACTGGAGGGATGGAAAGTGTGCAGCTGCTGTGTAATTAACAGCAACCTAGAAACTTTACCTCTGTTCATGTCACAGGGTCTCAGATGATCAATACTATTGATCAGTCTTTACAAAAACAGTGTATTGCATGTTTATGCTCCTGCAACTCGAGGGCTACAAATATTATTGCATCTAGAAAAAAAAGTTCTGTGCACTTTTTTTTTTTTTTAAAGAAATGATCACTCAAGACAAAAAAATATGTTGACAATCTATGATATGTTTTTCGATATCTTAACGGTAAAAAAAAACGTTGTCGACATCCGTTAGTGGGCACAGTTAGGCAGCATTTACCAGTGGAAGGTGGTTACGGTTGATTTTCAAGTGTTTGCTTGCTGCATTATGTTTTTAAATGGTTCCTCAGAGGGTTTTTTTTATTTATTTTGCAGTACTGTATAATAAAACAGCAATAGCATATACATACATAGAGTTGTAGATGTAGGTCTACATAGTAAGTAAGTCCCTTCGGCTGCTCCCTTGTTTGCACTTGGGGTCGCCACAGCAAATCCAAGGTGGATCTGCATGTTGAATTGGCACAAGTTTTACGCCGGATGCCCTTCCTGACGCAACTCCACATTACATGGAGAAATGTGGCAAGGGTGGGATTTGAACCCGGAACCTTCTGAACTGAAACCAAGCGCATTAACCACTTGGCCACCACCCCTATACACCTTGAATAAAAACATTCAAACTCAATTTACACAAACTACACATATTGCATTTTATCAAACAAATATATGTGATAAGTTATGTAGAATGTCTACTTTTTTCTATATAAAAGTGTTTGAAGATAGTCAGCTATTCAGTGGCTCACTAGTTTACAGATGCTCAGATGAACGCTTCTTTAAAGAGCGAGAATAAAAGATGCCACAAATTGATGGAATTGCATGTAAAAGCTTCTGAATGCCTAATTGGATTCGTTCAGGGTTAACTGGGGAGCCTTTGGCTTTATTTGAGGTCCTACCAGTGCGTTTTTATGTGTGAGTGCCTCAGGGTTGGGTGGCGGGGAGTCAAAAGAATGAATTCAAGGTTTCTAGAGCAAAAATTTGGGTCTCCACAAGTCCAGCTCCTCTTTCAGAGCAGCTGTTTGCTGTATTATTACAAAGATACACAAGTTGAACTGCCAGCTGGAGAACGTGCGTGACAGATTTTGACATTAGAGCAATCAATGATTTACTTGTGCGTTCTGTTTAACTGGGACTCTAGTTTTCACCTCCTTGTCTTTTCAGCCATCTATGTGCTTGCTTAGCTGCAACATTTACGTCACTGTGTGTTTTTTCTGTGGTGTTTTTGCATGTTAGTTTGGGTGGAACAGATGGTCACCCCCACTTAGTCTGGTCTGCTTGAGGTTTCTTCCTACAATCCACATTTGCCTTGGAGTTTTTCCTGAACACTGTCACCAATGTGCTTGCTCACAGAGTGAGTTGCTCATGTATATTTCCTTGGGGTGATTTATATTGTTATTTGGTGCCATATATATATAAAGTGAACTGACACTTCCACACTGGTGTCAGCATGCTGCCATGCAAGGTGCCCAACTGCCCAATGGGAGCAACTAGGGGATTAAGGACCTTGCTCAATGACACCTTAGTTACGTGAATTTTCTGACGGGAATTGAACCAAAGGTCCTTTAATCACAAGCCTGTTTAACCTCCAGACCACCACATCCCATATTTAAATACAGTACATGCACTCAAAATTCTGAGTCCATAATGCTTGCAATATAACTGTATAATGAATCTGTAAAATAAGGTGCTGTGATTTTGTTGTGGTGAAATGTCCAGAAACATGGCTTTGAGGTGGTCTACTAGTTACATACATAAACTAGAGCACTGCACTCATAGAGCGCAAACCTCCACCAACACGAGTTTCCAATTCCACAAATTTTTACCTTGGAAAAAGTTTCAAGGCCAAAGTTCTGTTAGAAGTGGCTTTTCATGAGCTAAAATATAATACAAAATATAGATCAAAAGGGCTTTTCAATGTTAAAATGAAATATCAGCTACACCCACAAATATGAATCAGATGTGGTTCAAACTTCAATATTAAATTCAAATGTCCACAAAATCCACAATCCGGATTAGATCTAGATCAGACTTTGTCAGGTGATAGTGAGTGCCAGTCTGCACCTCACTTTCAAATATGAGAGTGATTGGGGCACGTTTGGTTAAGATATAATGTAAAATATACATTAAATGGGGTTTTCAATGTTAAATTTAAATGGCCACAAAACCTGTAATCCAGAACTTTTCTCAGTCGAAATATGAAAGAAATCTGATGTTTTTTGTCAGTTATGGATTTTTGAATATTTATTCAATGTTAAAAGATATGGATTTTTCCTGACTTTGACCCAGGACCTTAAAAAATGAATCAGTTCTTGCCTATTAGAATATGAATCTTCATTAAAAATGTCATAATGTATGAAAAATTGTGGGCTCCAGGCTGTTCACAGACAGACAGACAAACGGGCGAAAACATAACCTCTGCCAATAAATAAATAAATAGCTTTTCCATCACAGACAGGTGATAAGGAGTTGAGTTGTCTGTTAGGAAAAATTACCTAAAAACTCTGACACAGGCAACAAATGCGACACCAGAGGAAGCAGGTTTCAGTTTCTAAGACCTCTTGTTATTTAAAGGTAGATGTCATACAGAGTGTAGGTCTGAATCAAATCAAATCAAATCAATTTTATTTATATAGTGCCAAATCACAACAAACAGTTGCCCCAAGGCGCTTTATATTGTAAGGCAAGGCCATACAATAATTACGGAAAAACCCCAACGGTCAAAACGACCCCCTGTGAGCAAGCACTTGGCGACAGTGGGAAGGAAAAACTCCCTTTTAACAGGAAGAAACCTCCAGCAGAACCAGGCTCAGGGAGGGGCAGTCTTCTGCTGGGACTGGTTGGGGCTGAGGGAGAGAACCAGGAAAAAGACATGCTGTGGAGGGGAGCAGAGATCAATCACTAATGATTAAATTCAGAGTGGTGCATACAGAGCAAAAAGAGAAAGAAACACTCAGTGCATCATGGGAACCCCCCAGCAGTCTAAGTCTATAGCAGCATAACTAAGGGATGGTTCAGGGTCACCTGATCCAGCCCTAACTATAAGCTTTAGCAAAAAGGAAAGTTTTAAGCCTAATCTTAAAAGTAAAGAGGGTGTCTGTCTCCCTGATCTGAATTGGGAGCTGGTTCCACAGGAGAGGAGCCTGAAAGCTGAAGGCTCTGCCTCCCATTCTACTCTTAAAAACCCTAGGAACTACAAGTAAGCCTGCAGTCTGAGAGCGAAGCGCTCTATTGGGGTGATATGGTACTATGAGGTCCCTAAGATAAGATGGGACCTGATTATTCTAGATTGATCTAGTTATCTAGATTACGATTTGTTTCCCAGTGTAATCTTTACGTGCCTTAACTAAAGCACTCCTTCTGCTGAATCACCTCTAAATTATTTACACATTATTCACTTTGCGTGTTTTTAGGAATCCGCTAGCTTAGCGTAGCTACTAGCTCTTAGCCGATTTAGCATGGCGGCTTCTCCTGTCTCTCCTGCACTTTTCTGCTCTGGGTGTGAAATGTTTAGTTATTCCTCTGCCTCCTTTAGCAGTAACGGTACTTGTAATAAGTGTAGCTTATTCGTAGCTTTGGAGGCCAGGCTGGGCGAATTGGAGACTCGGCTCCGCACCGTGGAAAATTCTACAGCTAGCCAGGCCCCTGTAGTCGGTGCGGACCAAGGTAGCTTAGCCGCCGTTAGTTAAAATTCAAAAAGAAAAAATAATATAGCACCTTCAACTGCACCACAGACTAAAACAGTTAAATGTGGTCTATTAAACATTAGGTCTCTCTCTTCTAAGTCCCTGTTGGTAAATGATATAATAATTGATCAACATATTGATTATTCTGCCTTACAGAAACCTGGTTACAGCAGGATGAATATGTTAGTTTAAATGAGTCAACACCCCCGAGTCACACTAACTGTCAGAATGCTCGTAGCACGGGCCGGGGCGGAGGATTAGCAGCAATCTTCCATTCCAGCTTATTAATTAATCAAAAACCCAGACAGAGCTTTAATTCATTGAAAGCTTGACTCTTAGTCTTGTCCATCCAAATTGGAAGTCCCAAAAACCAGTTTTATTTGTTATGTCTATCGTCCACCTGGTCGTTACTGTGAGTTTCTCTGTGAATTTTCAGACCTTTTGTCTGACTTAGTGCTTAGCTCAGATAAGATAATTATAGTGGGCGATTTTAACATCCACACAGATGCTGAGAATGACAGCCTCAACACTGCATTTAATCTATTATTAGACTCTATTGGCTTTGCTCAAAAAGTAAATGAGTCCACCCACCACTTTAATCATATCTTAGATCTTGTTCTGACTTATGGTATGGAAATAGAAGACTTAACAGTATTCCCTGAAAACTCCCTTCTGTCTGATCATTTCTTAATAACATTTACATTTACTCTGATGGACTACCCAGCAGTGGGGAATAAGTTTCATTACACTAGAAGTCTTTCAGGAAAGCGCTGTAACTAGGTTTAGTATATGATTCCCTTCTTTATGTTCTCTAATGCCATATACCAACACAGTGCAGAGTAGCTACCTAACTCTCTAAGTGAGATAGAGTATCTCGTCAATAGTTTACATCCTCATTGAAGACAACTTTGGATGCTGTAGCTCCTCTGAAAAAGAGAGCTTTAACTCAGAAGTGTCTGACTCCGTGGTATAACTGACAACTCGTAGCTTAAAGCAGATAACCCGTAAGTTGGAGAGGAAATGGGCGTCTCACTAATTTAGAAGATCTTCACTTAGCCCTGGAAAAAGAGTCTGTTGCTCTCTAAAAAAGCCCTCCGTAAAGCGCCTTGGGGCAACTGTTTGTGTGGATTTGGCGCTATATAAAAAATTGATGATGAATTGATTGAATTGAAAGCTAGGACATCTTCTACTCATCACTAATTGAAGAAAATAAGAACAACCCCAGGTTTCTTTTCAGCACTGTAGCCAGGCTGACAAAGAGTCAGAGCTCTATTGAGCTGAGTATTCCATTAACTTTAACTAGTAATGACTTCATGACTTTCTTTGCTAACAAAATTTTAACTATTAGAGAAAAAATTACTAATAACCATCCCAAAGACGTATCGTTATCTTTGGCTGCTTTCAGTGATGCCGGTATTTGGTTAGACTCTTTCTCTCCGATTGTTCTGTCTGAGTTGTTTTCATTAGTTACTTCATCCAAACCATCAACATGTCTATTAGACCCCATTCCTACCAGGCTGCTCAAGGAAGCCCTACCATTATTTAATGCTTCGATCTTAAATATGATCAATCTATCTTTGTTAGTTGGCTATGTACCACAGGCTTTTAAGGTGGCAGTAATTAAAACCATTACTTAAAAAGCCATCACTTGACCCAGCTATCTTAGCTAATTCTAGGCCAATCTCCAACCTTCCTTTTCTCTCAAAAATTCTTGAAAGGGTAGTTGTAAAACAGCTAACTGATCATCTGCAGAGGAATGGTCTATTTGAAGAGTTTCAGTCAGGTTTTAGAATTCATCATAGTACAGAAACAGCATTAGTGAAGGTTACAAATGATCTTCTTATGGCCTCGGACAGTGGACTCATCTCTGTGCTTGTTCTGTTAGACCTCAGTGCTGCTTTTGATACTGTTGACCATAAAATTTTATTACAGAGATTAGAGCATGTCATAGGTATTAAGGCACTGCGCTGCGGTGGTTTGAATCATATTTGTCTAATAGATTACAATTTGTTCATGTAAATGGGGAATCTTCTTCACAGACTAAAGTTAATTATGGAGTTCCACAAGGTTCTGTGCTAGGACCAATTTTATTCAGTTTATACATGCTTCCCTTAGGTAGTATTATTAGACGGTATTGCTTAAATTTTCATTGTTACGCAGATGATACCCAGCTTTATCTATCCATGAAGCCAGAGGACACACACCAATTAGCTAAACTGCAGGATTGTCTTACAGACATAAAGACATGGATGACCTCTAATTTCCTGCTTTTAAACTCAGATAAAACTGAAGTTATTGTACTTGGCCCCACAAATCTTAGAAACATGGTGTCTAACCAGATCCTTACTCTGGATGGCATTACCCTGACCTCTAGTAATACTGTGAGAAATCTTGGAGTCATTTTTGATCAGGATATGTCATCAAAGCGCATATTAAACAAATATGTAGGACTGCTTTTTTGCATTACGCAATATCTCTAAAATCAGAAAGGTCTTGTCTCAGAGTGATGCTGAAAAACTAATTCATGCATTTATTTACTCTAGGCTGGACTATTGTAATTCATTATTATCAGGTTGTCCTAAAAGTTCCCTAAAAAGCCTTCAGTTAATTCAAAAATGCTGCAGCTAGAGTCCTAACGGGGACTAGAAGGAGAGAGCATATCTCACCCATATTGGCCTCTCTTCATTGGCTTCCTGTTAATTCTAGAATAGAATTTAAAATTCTTCTTCTTACTTATAAGGTTTTGAATAATCAGGTCCCATCTTATCTTAGGGACCTCGTAGTACCATATCACCCCAATAGAGCGCTTCGCTCTCAGACTGCAGGCTTAGTTGTAGTTCCTAGGGTTTGTAAGAGTAGAATGGGAGGCAGAGCCAGACAATCCTGCAGTTTAGCTAATTGGTGTGTGTCCTCTGGCTTCATGGATAGATAAAGCTGGGTATCATCTGCGTAACAATGAAAATTTAAGCAATGCTGTCTAATAATACTGCCTAAGGGAAGCATGTATAAAGTGAATAAAATTGGTCCTAGCACAGAACCTTGTGGAACTCCATAATTAACCTTAGTCTGTGAAGAAGATTCCCCATTTACATGAACAAATTGTAATCTATTAGATAAATATGATTCAAACCACCGCAGCGCAGTGCCTTTAATACCTATGGCATGCTCTAATCTCTGTAATAAAATTTTATGGTCAACAGTATCAAAAGCAGCACTGAGGTCTAACAAAACAAGCACAGAGATGAGTCCACTGTCTGAGGCCACAAGAAGATCATTTGTAATCTTCACTAATGCTGTTTCTGTACTATGATGAATTCTAAACCCTGACTGAAACTCTTCAAATAGACCATTCCTCTGCAGATGATCAGTTAGCTGTTTTACAACTACCCTTTCAAGAATTTTTGAGAGAAAAGGAAGGTTGGAGATTGGCCTATAATTGGCTAAGATAGCTGGGTCAAGTGATGGCTTTTTAAGTAATGGTTTAATTACTGCCACCTTAAAAGCCTGTGGTACATAGCCAATTAATAAAGATAGATTGATCATATTTAAGATCGAAGCATTAATTAACAGTAGGGCTTCCTTGAGCAGCCTGGTAGGAATGGGGTCTAATAGACATGTTGATGGTTTGGAGGAAGTAACTAATGAAAATAACTCAGACAGAACAATCGGAGAGAAAGAGTCTAACCAAATACCGGCATCACTGAAAGCAGCCAAAGAGAACGATATGTCTTTGGGATGGTTATGAGTAATTTTTTGTCTAATAGTTAAAATTTTATTAGCAAAGTAAGTCATGAAGTCATTACTAGTTAAAGTTAAAGGAATACTCGGCTCAATAGAGCTCTGACTCTTTGTCAGCCTGGCTACAGTGCTGAAAAGAAACCTGGGGTTCTTATTTTCTTCAATTAGTGATGAGTAGTAAGATGTCCTAGCTTTACGGAGGGCTTTTTTATAGAGCAACAGACTCTTTTTCCAGGCTAAGTGAAGATCTTCTAAATTAGTGAGACGCCATTTCCTCTCCAACTTACGGGTTATCTGCTTTAAGCTGCGAGTTTGTGAGTTATACCACGGAGTCAGGCACGTCTGATTTAAGGCTCTCTTTGTCAGAGGAGCTACAGCATCCAAAGTTGTCTTCAATGAGGATGTAAAACTATTGACGAGATACTCTATCTCACTCACAGAGTTTAGGTAGCTACTCTGCACTGTGCTGGTATATGGCATTGGAGAACATAAAGAAGGAATCATATCCTTAAACCTAGTTACAGCGCTTTCTGAAAGACTTCTAGTGTAATGAAACTTATTCCCCACTGCTGGGTAGTCCATCAGAGCAAATGTAAATGTTATTAAGAAATGATCAGACAGAAGGGAGTTTTCAGGGAATACTGTTAAGTCTTCAATTTCCATACCATAAGTCAGAACAAGATCTAAGATATGATTAAAGTGGTGGGTGGACTCATTTACATTTTGAGCAAAGCCAATTGAGTCTAATAATAGATTAAATGCAGTGTTGAGGCTGTCATTCTCAGCATCTGTGTGGATGTTAAAATCGCCCACTATAATGACACATGTCGAGAATCGAATCAAAAAGAGCTTCGCCTCAGTTTTGAGGATACAAAATGTGAATTTTTGATATCACCACATATACATAATGACAACGTGAAATTACAATCTGTATACACTCACCGGCCACTTTATTAGGTACACCGTTTAATTGCTTGTTAACACAAATAGCGAATCAGCCAATCACATGACAGCAACTTGATGCATTTAGACATCTAGACGTGGTGAAGACGACTTGCTGAAGTTCAAACAGCATCAGAATGGGAAGAAAAAGGATTTAAGTGATTTTGAATGTGGCATCGTTGTTGGTGCCAGGCAGGCTGGTCTGGTTGAACAGGCAACTGCATGATGCCATCATGTCAATATGGACCAACATCTCTGAAGAATGTTTCCAACACCTTGTTGAATCTATGCCACAAAGAATTAATGCAGTTTGGAAAGCAAAAGCGGGTTCAACCTGGTACTAGCAAGTTGTACCTGGGTGATTCTTAGACTACGGGCACTTATTATGTCCTTTGATCATATTGTATGAAAAACAGAAAAAAGGGAAAATTTCACACTTTTATAGTTATCTTTACAATGAAAGTGTGTTAAGAAATTTGTTCTAGTAGTCTATGATTACTTTTTCACCTTTTTTCAGCATCATTATATGCAAATATTGCCATTTTGTGCTTGTCCCACACCCAGACTTTTGATCTTCAGTGATAAAAATGAATGGTAAAGAAACGTTTTTTCTAATGTTTTAAAATATCCCTGAATAAAATAGTAAAATAATCAAAACATAATTGGGGTATTCAATGTCATACAACTGTTGTGATTTTTTTAAAACAAAATGTAGTTGTCCCACACTATTGCCGTAATTTCCACCACAACACTGTAATGTCCCTAAACAGTTTGTATGAAAGATTGTTTGGGTAGTTTCTATGGAGATAAACAGTGACATCAGAGCACATGTATATAGCGGCAAATCACAACAAACAGTTGCCCCAAGGCGCTTTATATTGTAAGGCAATGGTGTGGTGGAAATTACATTTACAAGGCCAATAGTGCCCGTAGTTAAAGAATCACCCACCTAATAAATTGGCCGGTGAGTGGATATGCCAACAGGTCTGATACAACGTTTTTTTGAACTACAATAGCCATTTTAATTCACGTAACTCTGCAGACTCTCAGTCCAGCACATAGTCTGCAGTCACAGAGTTGGCGCTTTTTTTTTTCCGATGTATGATCCAGCACACGTTCGTGAGTTTTGAGGACCCCAGTGGTTGGAGAAGGTCAAGGGGATGCCCATGTTTCACCCACAGCAGATAGATTGCTACTTGTAAGGTAATGACAGATGACAATCTGAATGTTTTCAATTCATGTTCTGCCTAAAACACACTCTAAATTAATTGGACAAATAGACCCAGAGTCTTATTGTACACAGTGGTATTGTCGCAGTCTGGTATACGTTACTTCTAGTGAAATTTAGGGTAGAATTCGTACTTCCGCACACATGTGACTGGCCACTCGGTGAAAATGCGCTCGGGCTGTATACTTTTCAGTTGAAAGCAGCTGGTTTTGTATTGTCTAGCTTCTTTTATCAGCCAGCTGAAGGTCCAGAACGATGAGCTTTATTCACCAAGTTTGGGTTGGTGTTGTCAATAAAGTCAATTTAATTTGAAAAGTGACCAAATTGTATGTATTTGCACTGAGCTTTTCACCGATTGAAGAACAACCACCAGGGGGCGTTGCTGGATGAACGACTTTGAGAATCGGACAGGCTGCAGCCAGTCTGCCCTGTGTGAGCCTGACCTCTTCGGAATACTAGGGGCTGTGTGTTTCTCCAAGGAAAGCTGGACTTGTTTCAGGAAGGGCATCTGGCGTAAAACTTGTGCTAAATGCCAATACGGATCTGACTATCTGCTGTGGCGACCCCAAAAAAATGGGAGCAGCTGAAAGGACACCAACATGATTCGTGGCAGTTGCAATATAATATTAACAATTAGGCCTATTTAGAAGAAAAAAGTAATTAATGGTCTCACACTTACATTTTATGATTCTTTTTAATGCATGCTACAGCAGGAGACGACGGGGTTTTTTGTTGAACTCTCTTATCATGTCATCATCACGTCATCATAGTCCAACGATTCGGTCAGTTCTCTTTCAAGGGAAAGCACGGAGAGTGTATTCAGTCAGTGAGTCAACATGGATGTTCTGGTGGACATTTTTATCCGATTAACAGTAGAAAACAGCCGTTCCACAGTGCATGTTGTTATTGGTATTGTGATGAGGGCCCGCAGAAGACTATTTATTTGAGGAAAAATGTCATTCGGGCAAGAGTCAAGGACTTCCAAAAGTGATGGAAATGTGCTGCCCTGCGCCAGCTTCCTGTTCAAAAGCTGAACAAACTCTGCATGTTCAGGGCCTTCGATTGCAATTTTTAAGTGTCCTGCGAAAGGTTGCAGTGATGTTTTTTTTTCCACCAAAGGTGCTCGAATGAGGCATGCAAGCAGCAACTGCCTTCATAAAGCCGTATGTGTCGTCCTTGAAGCGGGTGTTCAGTTCCATAAGCTGCCGATCCAGTATATCGATCCATATTCGCTTAAGATCTGCCTTTGTCCCTCACAGGTGCGGCTTTGCCCATGCTACATTCGACCTGCGTATCAGCAAGCTTTGCTGGTAACTTTCGCTTTCTGGTGCCACTTACATCCCAGCTGACGATGTCATTTTTCTTACAGATGTCGTTGGTCAGCTCCATTACTTTGTTAAAGCAACTGTCATCATTCCGGAATTGGGTGTAACACCACTAGCCTACATGGTGTACCACAAAATGGCCAACGCTTTGAGAGACGTTGAAGAAGGGGAGGGGCACGCTGTCACGCAATTACAATCTGATTGGTGTTTCAAGATGTAGCATAAGCATTATGCCACCCAAAATTGATACTCTGAAAATGAAATAATAAAAATCACAGAAGATGAAACAGATTTTTTGACAAAATTTATTAATTGTCGCTCAGTGCTAATCAATCAATCAATCAATCAATTTTTTTATATAGCGCCAAATCACAACAAACAGTTGCCCCAAGGCGCTTTATATTGTAAGGCAAGGCCATACAATAATTATGTAAAACCCCAACGGTCAAAACGACCCCCTGTGAGCAAGCACTTGGCTACAGTGGGAAGGAAAAACTCCCTTTTAACAGGAAGAAACCTCCAGCAGAACCAGGCTCAGGGAGGGGCAGTCTTCTGCTGGGACTGGTTGGGGCTGAGGGAGAGAACCAGGAAAAAAGACATGCTGTGGAGGGGAGCAGAGATCGATCACTAATGATTAAATGCAGAGTGGTGCATACAGAGCAAAAAGAGAAAGAAACAGTGCATCATGGGAACCCCCCAGCAGTCTACGTCTATAGCAGCATAACTAAGGGATGGTTCAGGGTCACCTGATCCAGCCCTAACTATAAGCTTTAGCAAAAAGGAAAGTTTTAAGCCTAATCTTAAAAGTAGAGAGGGTGTCTGTCTCCCTGATCTGAATTGGGAGCAATGCAATACCATATCATAGGAATACAATGAGGCAACAACAGGTGACTGTCGAGTGTCGACTCAGCCTTCTCATTGGATGGGGCGGGCCTGGCTGACAAGTGGGCGGGCCCAGGCCCATCCAGGCCCACCCCTGGCTACGCGTAAGGTGAAGGACTGGCAGAAAATGGAGAGAAGGATTCAAGTCCTTCATGTTTTTAATATTTTAGCTTTGCCTTCTTCATTTTTCACATTTCAGAGTTGCATAACAAGAAGAATTAGATTGTTCAATTAAAGCTTTTTGATAAAAGATCGAGTTGTCACATAGCTGTTGCGGGAGAGACTGAGTCAAAAGAAAAAAAATGAGACAATAAAGTTGTCACAATCATCTTCTTCCAACTTTTGTACAATTACCACAGCAGGGACGAGAGAGTGATTTCATGCTATTAGAACTTTTTTTTTTTTCACACAAATGATGACAAGTGTGTTAAATGTAAAGGCCCGCACACCACAGCACACATCTGACTGTCTGTATATTGCAGCCATTAAATATACAAAGTTTTAACTTGATTAAATATCTGGTAGAAACAGACTAATGCTGAGGAATCACTGCAAACTGGGACCGATAAGAACCCGGTTTCAGGTCCACTGCTATGTATATACAGTAGTGTTCAGAATAATAGTAGTGCTATGTGACTAAAAAGATTAATCCAGGTTTTGAGTATATTTCTTATTGTTACATGGGAAAAAAGGTACCAGTAGATTCAGTAGATTCTCACAAATCCAACAAGACCAAGCATTCATGATATGCACACTCTTAAGGCTATGAAATTGGGCTATTAGTAAAAAAAAAAAAAAATTAGAAAAGGGGGTGTTCACAATAATAGTAGTGTGGCATTCAGTCAGTGAGTTCGTCAGTTTTGTGGAACAAACAGGTGTGAATCAGGTGCCCCCATGTAAGGATGAAGCCAGCACCTGTTGAACATGCTTTTCTCTTTGAAAGCCTGAGGACAATGGGACGTTCAAGACATTGTTCAGAAGAACAGTGTAGTTTGATTAAAAAGTTGATTTGAGAGGGGAAAACGTATACACAGGTGCAAAAAATTATAGGCTGTTCATCTACAATGATCTCCAATGCTTTAAAATGGACAAAAAAAAAAAAAAAAACAGACTCGTGGAAGAAAACAGAAAACAACCATCAAAATGGATAGAGGAATAACCAGAATGGCAAAGGCTCACCCATTGATCAGCTCCAGGATGATCAAAGATAGTCTGGACTTACCTGTAAGTGCTGTGACAGTTAGAAGACGCCTGTGTGACGCTAATTTATTTGCAAGCATACCCCGCAGAGTCCCTCTGTTAAATAAAAGACATGTGCAAAAGAGGTTACAATTTGCCAAAGAACACATCAACTGGCCTAAAGAGAAATGGAGGAATATTTTGTGGACTGATGAGAGCAAAACTGTTCTTTTTGGGTCTAAGGGCCGCAGACAATTTGTGAGACGACCCCCAAACTCTGAATTCAAGCCACAGTTCAGTGAAGACAGTGAAGCATGGTGGTGCAAGCATCATGATATGGGCATGTTTCTCCTACTATGGTGTTGGGCCTATATATAGCATACCAGGTATCATGAATCAGTTTGGATATGTCAGAATACTTGAAGAGGTCATGTTGCCTTATGCTGAAGAGGACATGCCCTTGAAATGGGTGTTTCAACAAGACAATGACCCCAAGCACACTAGTAAACGAGCAAAATCTTGGTTCCAAACCAACAAAATTAATGCCTCGCAGATGTGAAGAAATCATGAAAACCTGTGGTTATACAACTAAATACTAGTTTAGTGATTCACAGGATTGCTAAAAAAGCAGTTTGAACATAATAGTTTTGAGTTTGTAGCGTCAACAGCAGATGCTACTATTATTGTGAACACCCCCTTTTCTACTTTTTTTTTTTTTTTTTTTTTTTACTAATAGCCCAATTTCATAGCCTTAAGAGTGTGCATATCATGAATGCTTGGTCTTGTTGGATTTGTGAGAATCTACTGGTACCTTGTTTCCCATGTAACAGTAAGATTAATCTTTTTAGTTACATAGCAATACTATTATTCTGAACACTACTGTATGACAGGTGAATGTGAGCGCTGTGTAACACTCACTTTACAGAAGAGGGTTCACAGCACTAGTACACCCTGTTTGACTGAAGATTGAGTCATCTGCAACTCTGTGTTAGTTTGACTCCGTAAGAGAGCAGAAGGAGGGAGAGAAGGAACCACATTTTATACTCACTCACGATATCAAATCCTCTTTCTTTTGCTTTCCAGTAGATAGAAATGACACTTGCGCTAGGCTGTTCAGTGATTGGGATCAAAGTTCAGTGCCCATGATATAAATTGACTGATTGGGAACAAAAATCAGCTTCTGGCACAAAGGTCAGCAGTTATATCAAAGCTTAGTCATAAGGATTAAAAACAGCAATCAGAATCAAAGGTCAATGATTGGGATCAAAGTTCAGTGATCAGAAACAATTATCAATGATCAGGATCAAAATCCACTGTTTCAGATCATAGATCAGCTTCCAGTACAAAGGTCAGCAATTGGGATGAAAGTTTAATGATCAGAAAGGAAAAACGGTCAGTGATCAGGATCATAGTTTAGTGGCTGAGATAAAACTTTACTGACAAGGATCACAGTTCAGTGATTAGTAACAAAATTCAGCAATGAGGATCAAAGTTCAGTGGCTGAGATCACAATCCTTCGTATCAAAGATTAGCTTCTGGTACAAGTCAGCAACTATATCAAAGCTCCATCCTGATTAAAGAACAGCAATCCGCATCAAAGGTCAATGATTGGAATCAAAGTTCAGTGATCAGAAATGATTATCAATGATCAGGATCAAAATCCACTGGCATCAAAGTTCAACTCAACTCAAACTTTATTTATAGAGCACATTAAAAACAACCGAGGTTGACCAAAGTGCTGTACACATTAAAAGCAAATAATCAATCAAATGCAGCAATTACATTAAATACATCATACTAAAATACAAATATAAACGCAACACTTTTGGTTTTGCTCCCATTTTGTATGAGATGAACTCAAAGATCTAAAACTTTTTCACATACACAGTATCACCATTTCCCTCAAATATTGTTCACAAACCAGTCTAAATCTGTGATAGTGAACACTTCTCCTTTGCTGAGATAATCCATCCCACCTCACAGGTGTGCCATATCAAGATGCTGATTAGACACCATGATTAGTGCACAGGTGTGCCTTAGACTGCCCACAATAAAAGGCCACTCTGAAAGGTGCAGTTTTATCACATAGCACAATGGCACAGATGTTGCAAGATTTGAGGGAGCGTGCAATTGGCATGCTGACAGCAGGAATGTCAACCAGAGCTGTTGCTCATGTATTGAATGTTCATTTCTCTACCATAAGCTGTCTCCAAAGGCGTTTCAGAGAATTTGGCAGTACATCCAACCAGCCTCACAACCGCAGACCACGTGTAACCACACCAGCCCAGGACCTCCACATCCAGCATGTTCACCTCCAAGATCGTCTGAGACCAGCCACTCGGACAGCTGCTGAAACAATCGGTTTGCATAACCAAAGAATTTCTGCACAAACTGTCAGAAACCGTCTCAGGGAAGCTCATCTGCATGCTCGTCATCCTCATCGGGGTCTCGACCTGACTCCAGTTCATCGTCGTAACCGACTTGAGTGGGCAAATGCTCACATTCACTGGCGTTTGGCACGTTGGAGAGGTGTTCTCTTCACGGATGATGCGAAGGAGATGTGTTGCACTGCATGAGGCAAATGGTGGTCACACCCGATACTGACTGGTATCCCCCCCCCAATAAAACAAAACTGCACCTTTCAGAGTGGCCTTTTATTGTGGGCAGTCTAAGGCACACCTGTGCACTAATCATGGTGTCTAATCAGCATCTTGGTATGACACACCTGTGAGGTGGGATGGATTATCTCAGCAAAGAAGAAGTGCTCGCTATCACAGATTTCGACTGGTTTGTGAACAATATTTGAGGGAAATATTCACACTGTTCAGGGCAGATGGCAGACAGCGTGTGTGGCGTCGTGTGGGTGAGTGGTTTTCTGATGTCCATGTTGTGGATCGAGTGGCCCATGGTGGCGGTGGGGTTATGGTTTGGGCAGGCGTCTGTTATGGACGAAGAACACAGGTGCATTTTATTGATGCCATTTTGAATGCACAGAGATACCGTGACAAGATCCTGAGGCCCATTGTTGTGCCATACATCCAAGAACATCACCTCATGTTGCAGCAGGATAATGCACGGCCCAATGTTGCAAGGATCTGTACATAATTCTTGGAAGCTGAAAACGTCCCAGTTCTTGCATGGCCGGCATACTCACCGGACATGTCACCCATTGAGCATGTTTGGGATGCTCTGGACCGGCGTATACGACAGCGTGTACCAGTTCCTGCCAATATCCAGCAACTTCACACAGCCATTGAAGAGGAGTGGACCAACATTCCACAGGCCACAATTGACAACCTGATCAACTCTATGCGAAGGAGATCTGTTGCACTGCATGAGGCAAATGGTGGTCACACCAGATACTGACTGGTATCCCCCCCCCAATAAAACAAAACTGCACCTTTCAGAGTGGCCTTTTATTGTGGGCAGTCTAAGGCACACCTGTGCACTAATCATGGTGTCTAATCAGCATCTTGATATGGCACACCTGTGAGGTGGGATGGATTATCTCAGCAAAGGAGAAGTGCTCACTATCACAGATTTAGACTGGTTTGTGAACAATATTTGAGGGAAATGGTGATATTGTGTATGTGGAAAAAGTTTTAGATCTTTGAGTTCATCTCATACAAAATGGGAGCAAAACCAAAAGTGTTGCATTTATATTTTTGTTGAGTGTACATAACAGTGCTAAAAAATAGAATGAAATTAATTAAAGTTTATATAAATGGTAAATGGACTGCAGTCATATAGCGCTTTTTCCATCTGCATCAGATGCCCAAAGCGCTTTACAATAATGCCTGACATTCACCCCAGCATCAGGGTGCTGACATACAAGGTGCACACAGCACACTGGGAGCAACTAGGGGATTAAGGACATTGCCCAAGGGCCCTTAGTGTTTTTCTAGTCAGGCTGGGATTTGAACCAAGGATCCTCTGGTCTCAAGCCCAATGCTTAACCACTAGACCATCACCTCCCCTTTAGGGATCAGGATCCATTCTGAGTCACCAGGATCAAAGTTGAGTGATAAGGATCAAAATCCATTGTTTGGGATCAAAGATCACTTTCTGGTATAAAGGTCAGCAAACAGGATCAAAGCTCAACTGCTGAAGTTCAGTCATTAGAATCAAGGTCGGCAATCAATTAATGATCAATTAATTAACAATCAGTATCGATGTTTTGTTTTTTTTCCTACAAATGTTACATAATCCGCTGGGTGACTTACATTAGCTTCCTTACAAGTTGTATAATTTAACCCATTTAACACACAGGTAATTAACATAGTCACAGACGCATTTGTGACTTTTTTTGTGTGTGTGTGTGTGTGCGTGTGTGCCAGCGTTGACAAAGTTATGGGAGTGTTTCTGTGTTATTTCCGCCTTGAGGCGTCGCGCTGATTCCCTGAGCACAGACTAACATGTTGATGCACCTCCATAATTTACGTCACAACACTTAAGCACAAATCCATTAGACAAAACAAATCATCAAATATTAAATACAGCCCATAATCATGATCCAGATGGATACGTGTGCACATCATGTGCACATAACACGTTCATGAATGCACATATCTGGAAGGAATTGGCCAATAAAAGGAGATAACCAGCTCCAGTTATCGCACAGAAAACCATTAGGCAGACTTAAAAGGGCTCACAGATCCTCCATTGATCTCAAATATCAAACACAATCCTGGCACAATAACAGAAATTGATAACATGAACAGAAAAGATCATTTAATTCACTCTCTATATTTTTTTATTATGTGCTGAAGGCCATGTAGTCTTGGTTGCACATCTGCGTAAGTACTGCACAATAAATCTGTGTGTATTTTCATACAGATTTATGGTGCAGAGCCAACAAATGACTCCAAACCCACACCTGTTTTTGCCCTTCCTGTGATACACTGTTACAGCATTTTGTCAGTTTACTGTTTGTTTATGTTTTGTTGTCCGCATTATAGTGGTGGTTACAGTGGAAATTTTGACTTAAGTCCAACAGAAAAATGAAACAGCCACTTCTTAGAATGGTTTTTTAGTGGTTATAGTAGAGAAGCTTGAATCTTTGACTGGACTGGGTCGCTTGACGTGAGGACGTTTCGCTTCTAATCGCAGAAGCTTCCTCAGCTAAAATTCTTGCTCTGGTAGTCTGACTTCTGTCTTGACTCTTGTAGAGGAGAATATCAGAAGCCACAAAAGCTGGAGTTTAAAACCTAACCAGACCCCTCCTAGTAAGAGGCAGACTGTTATAGGCTAGTGACTAAACAATTGCTCTAATTAGCACTAATGACCTAATGACAGGGCAGCTGTCCCTCCTAACGATGGGACTGACGCCTCCTAACGATGGGACTGACGCCTCTCCTGACGACGCTCCCGATGACGTGAATGACTCATTACAATGAACAAAAGACTGAAACTGCTTTGACCTGAGTATCCCATTGTAAACAGGGGCCAAACCGTGTCTCAGACCCCCTCCCCGGTTAAGGCTGGGTTTCAACTGTTTCATATACAATGCCTCCTTCACTCCTCTCTCAAACCATTTCCTTCTTAGTGGTTGCTATTAAACCCTAAAAAGGGGGTTGAGTGGTGCTTCTACTCCAAGCTTGGATTGTCACCAAACTTACTTGGAATATTACTAGAAAGATATCTCAGGATGATTCAGTTTTGGAGTGGATGGGATAATGGTCAAGGTCAATGAAAACATGGTGCGAAATTTTCCGCTATATCTCCACCACCGATTGGGCTAGAGAGAAGATCTAAAGTGTATGTTGATCAGCAAAATATTTGTGATTGATTGACATGAAGGCAGCACAGTGGCTTAGTGATTAGCCCTGTTGCCTCACAGCGAGAAGGTCATGGGTTCAATTCCCACCTGTGGCCTTTCTGTGTGGAGTTTGCATGTTCTTCCCGTGTTTCTTCCGGGTTCCTCCCACATCCAAAGACATGCGGGTTAGGTGGATTGGGATCTTTAAATTGTCCGTAGGTCTGCGAGTGGGTGTTTTCTGTTAGTGGGACAGACTGGCGTCCTGTCCTGGGTGTTCCCCCTCCCTCGCACTCTGACTGCTGGGATCGGCTCCAGCCCCCTGTGACCCTTAAAAGGACTAAGCAGTTGAAGGTGTGTGTGTGCGGTGACATGAATGATGTCACAGTGATATGTCACAGTGTGCAGAGCACACAGGGTTTGCATAATAAGACCTCTGACACCTTTCATTTAAAGTGGTGATTAAAAAAGTAATTTCCTCTGAGGTCCGATACAGTAGAAACGTTTAATAATTTTCAGGATGTTTCACGATAAAGTGATATTTTTGTTTAGCTCCTTGAATTAAAGCTAACCATCTACACTTCAAGCACAGATTGATCAATTGTTTAACACAAGTAGAAAATTGTGTCACTGTTGGGATATTTATGGACCTGACTGCAATTTGCCACTTTGTCGATTTGTAAAGTTTAAGCCAATTTTTTATGGACACTTGTATATCAGGCAGCTCATTGGGAAAAGCGGTTAAGCGAACAATATGTAAACCTGGGTTTGAGTCCCTGTTACACAACGCTTTGGTGTCCTTGGACAAGACACTCAACCTGAATTGTCTCAGTCCATCCAGTTGTAAAGGGTACCAGCTTTGGACTGGCATCCCATCCAGGGGAGTCATGGATTCATCTGCTTCATGCCACAAAAATTTATTTTTTAATTCTTTTTTTAACAGACAGAATTCAAAATGTCAGCGTTAACAACACTGTCTCAGATCCAAAAAACATCAGTACTGGCGTACCTCAGGGCTGTGTCAATATAAAGAGTATAAAGGACAGGCAAACTAACGACTGCATTAGCCACTTTCATGGAAACCATGTTTTTATGTTTTCACATCAATAATTTATGCTCCGTTTACAGCAGAGGTTATATTTTCTGCGCAGACTCAGGGTGTTTGGGGTTGATCGGAACATCTTGTTTCTGTTGTATCAGGTTGTTTTGGAAAGCATTATCCGGTATGGGATGTCATCTTGGTACAGTAATCTTTCTGTCCAGTTAAAATCTAAGCTTGCTCATCTGGTGAAGACTGCCATGAAATTTGTAGGGAGGACTGAAAACTCTTCCCTGCGGTCCATGTATGAACAGTCTGTTCTCAAACAAACACAGCGAGCTTTGTCGGATCCTTCCCACATCCTCCATCCCGAGTATGAACTCCTACCGTCTGGGAGGCGATACAGAGTTTCTCAGTGTAGACTGAATCGCTTTAAAAACGCATTCGTGCCAAACATCAATTGGAGTTTTAAATAATGGTTCCTGGGATAGTAGTAGGATTGTGCATCAATATTCAGTGTTATTTATTCATTCATTCACTATATTGTCAGCATTTTCCTTTTAACTATATGTAGGGGACGGTTGTGCAATAGGGGTATGTGTATTAAGGACATGTGCAATATGCATCAATCGTCTGTGCAAGAGTGTTGTGTAAAAGGGGTATGTGTAGTATTGGTGTGTGTATTAAGGTTATGTGTAATATGCATGAATTATGTAATTATGCCGTGGCAGTTTTATTTGTGCAGCTCTTGGAGTCCAAGGGTATGTGTAGTATTGGTGTGTGTATTAAGGTTATGTGTAATATGCATGAATTATGTAATTATGCCGTGGCAGTTTTATTTGTGCAGCTCTTGGAGTCCAAGACAAATTTCCCGGAAGGGACAATAAAGTGTATCGTAAAATCCCCGGATGAGCACTGGATTTCCTATATAGGCTCATGTAGGGCTCTCTTCTTCTTCTTATTGTACATCATCTTAGGATTTGAAGTGTTTCAAATTTGATTTACAACTGTTCTGCTTCAACAATAAGGGTTCCTTTTGGGACTTAATAGTTACAGTTGCGATCATGGGGCGCACCATCCAAGATCCACACCAGGCAATTCCCTACCTGATCCTTTATCCAGGTGTCACGAGACAGACCAGGGGTTGGATTTTGACATTCTGTTGGAAATAAATGCCATATTTAATTACTCTTTCCTCTCAGTATTTAGGGTCTAGTATATCTCAGCCATGTTCTTCCTCTTCTTTTTTACAACTATTTGCATAATAAATATGTGCTTGACTGTTTATGAAGAATGTTCCTGCCTTTAAATCCAAAATTAGCTATTTTGAGCCTCCATAATTAATAGTATAATTGCACGAGTCCACATTCCTTTCATTCCAAGCAATGTGGGTCCGACTGTACCCACGCTGTGCACCGAAGGAAAGTGTTGGGGTGATTAATTGCTCTGTTATGTCACTGTTAATCTGGATCACAGTATTTTCCTGTCAGCTTTGCTGAATTTGAATGAGTGGCAGACAGTCAGTGGGAGTGGGATCCTGACGCGTCTCACACCCATATATCTGCACAAATTAGTGTTATTCATCTGTAATTGGGTAGAAGGCACCTTCAGTTCTGCACTTACGATATCACTTTCTCATCTGTCTTTTTGCTGCTCTGTCGGTTTGTGATGCATATCTAACCACTTGTTGAATGCTGAAGACAGCAGCAGGAGGACTTAATGATTCCCTCACTCACTCCCACAGGATGGATAATGCATTAGGTGCTAGTGGGGTTTGGCAGCCATTGGCTCTGAGAGCTGTAACGCAACACAAATTTGGCAGTTACCTCGAGAAATGTGTCCACGTGGACTCCGGTGGAGCACGCGGACTGTCCAGGGACACGGTGCCGTGGTATTTGGCAGTGTGTTAGGTTACAGATGTCACTGATGCTGTTGACAGTTGCTGAGAAACTCAAAGTGGTTGTAAAACGCCCATTAGAGTGGCTAACTGCACCCATCCAACCAATCATCTCCAAAAGTGGGGTGGAGATGGAAAAAAAACGTGTTTACCTTTGATAATGTGATAGGCTCTATGAGTCTCCGTAGGGTAAGTGCTTTTTTTTTTCTAAGGCAGTCTGCATGGCACATTTGTTGGCTAATATAAAGTTTTTGAAAAAGCAGAGTGTGTGTGTGTGTGTAAGGATATGACGTCCATATCATGGGCAGATATGTGAAACAATTGTGTGCTATGATAAAAAGTACTGAGTTTTGCATAGATATTGTTTGATTTAGAATTTTGAAAAATGAGATATCACGCCAAGCTCAGTTTTTTTTTTTCTACATTTTTTTTAAAATCCATGTAAGTGTGGATGGAATGGATTCAGTGGATAAGAAGACATAGAAAATGACACCTCATTTGTGTCTGTATGACATAATCAGGGGCATTTAGAAGATATTCTGGAACAGCATGGCAACCAGCTTGTATTTTGCTATTTATTATCAATGGAAAAACTGAACATGGCTGTCTGTGCAATGCAAAAATTTGTTACTTTTCCACTCAAACATACAAGTGTTTCACAAATCTGCCCCCTATAGGTCATACAGACACAAATGAAGTGGTGGTTTGTGCGTTCTTCTACATGCTGAATCCATTCCAACTGCACTGACTAAGAATGTGAAAAAAATTGAGCTTAGCATGATAGCTATTTTTTTTATTATTATGATTATATGTATATAAAACAATCTGTGCAAAATTTTCTGCTTTTACCATAAAATGCAGGATTGTAGTGATGTGCTACACATATCTGCCTGGCTATTAGTGAAAACTTCAATTATACTCTTCATCCAAGACTGTTGCAAACCCTGATCATCATCAGACTCACCACTTCTTTAGAGTCATGTGTAACCAGAAAAGTGCCCAATTGGTCATTTGTTGAGGTTCATTCAGATACATTTTGAGCTAAACCTTTATTAATACCACTAATGAGCTGAGGTGGTGCATCTTAGATATATAAAGTACCAGAGTGATGATGTCACAGGCCCTTGTGAACCGCTCAGCTGGTTCCAAATAATTTCCTGGGGTTAAACTGAATGCATTTACAACAGCCTCACGAGCTTCACCAGCATCCTGTCAGGACGTTTTGTGAACAGCGGTGGATTCTACGTTAATGTTCTGTTGCCAAACTGGTGATTGATGTATTAAATAAATATATAGAAAAATAACAGACCTTATTTGTTTAATCCATCACCGATGTCCATGAGGACAGAAAAAGTCCCCACATTTCTCTCAGACTCAAAAGATGGTGTGGAACCATTGCTCACATGAGTCTGTATTGCACGAACAGAATCACAACACAGAACAGTAATCACTCACACACACACACACACACACACACACACACACACACACACACACACACACACACACACACACACACACACACACACACACACACACACACACACACACACACACACACACACACACACACACACACTTCCTGCTTATAAAGCTTCATTAACATAATCAATTCTGAAACAGTTAAACTGCATCACACATTTTTATTGTTGTTTGCAACATTTATGCACTGTCATTTTTTTCCTCAACACATTTGACAGTGATTTTTAAATGCACAGTATCACACTGACATCCTCCACATCTGATCAGCACCATGGACAGCTCACATCAGACAACCAGTCTTTATCTCCAGTGAGCTGCTTCTGGGAAGTGAGCGTTTCAAGAAAAGATGTCTGTAAAAGGAAAAAAATAACTAAATAATAATTATAAAAAGATTCATAGAATAACAATTAAGTCTTAAGAGTGCTTGTTATCTGGACTCTCAGCCCATAGCAGTAACATATCATGAAATTTATGACAGAATTTTCAGTGCAATGCAAAGTTTGTTATTGAAATTTGTGCTGTATTTTATATAGAAAAATCACACACTCAAAGGTAAGGTCATGTGTAAAATCACATGCTGGAGCCACACATCACCACATCTACCACACAATGGGGAAAAAATAAAACAAAACAAACCCTAGATCCTGATTGGCAGCTACCCACACAGTCCACCAATCCATTCCCACTTCCTGAAAGTAGCCATTTAGCTGCTGTATCCAGGTGGAACATGGTTGTCCTCATGGCCCACAGCTGAAAGATTCTTACTGTAAACACAACAAAAATTTGTCAGTGAAGGCTCAATTATTCATTGATCACCACAGAAATGTCACTTTAATGGTGTTTTACATGAACCCAACTGTATTTAAGTGTAAGAGGCAGACAAAGCACATATAACATTATTAATAGTGATTAAGTCTGCATAAATTGTTTTTAAAAAACTGTTTATTATAAGTTCAACCATGACTTAAAGACTTCCTGATTCTTTATTTTTTTTATCCCAAAATTTTATGTCTTACTGTATGACAGTGTAAATCAGGTAGCTCAGTGGGGGAAAGGAGTTAGGCTACGAATATATAGACCTGGATTCAATTCCTGGTCACATTATCGGTTTGTGTCCTTGTACAAGACATTTACTGTATTGTCTGGAGTATAATTTTTTTTAAAAATGCCTCTTGAACAAGAAAAAAAACATATAAATTTAACCACAGTGTAAGCTGCAACGTTTCTGTGTTATCAGCTCTTTAATTTAGGGATATTTTTTTGTGCATTATTGTAGTGTATTTTTATTATTGGCATTTATTTTGGTTAGTGCTTTGATTCCTGGGAAAGCCTTATCTAATTACCTCCATCAGTGAAGTTGGAAGAGGTTGTTTTTGCCCCTGTTTGTTTGAACAGCCTGTAACACACAATTTTTCATATATCATTATGAAATTTTTACAGAGGATTCATATCCTGATAGGCAAGAACTAATTAAATTTTCAAGGTCATAAGTCAAAGTCAGGAAAAATCTTAGAAATTTGGAAAAATCCCTATCTTTCTATCTTTAACACTGAACGAATATTCAAAAATTCATGATTCTGTCACTAAAGATTGAATTTCTTTCATATGTGAGAACATTATGTAGGATGGCATCCTTTATCGACTAACAAAGTTTGATTCGGATCTGATCTGGATTACAGATTTTGTGGCCATTTAAAATTAACATTGAAAACCCCATTTATTTACATTATATCTTAATCAAACGTGCCTCAATCACTCTCATATTTGAAAGTGGGGTGCAAACTGGCACTCACTATCACCTGACAAAGTTTGATCCGGATCTGATCCAGATTGTGGATTTTGTGGATATTTGAATTTAATATTGAAAAGCCCATTTTGTGGACATTTTACATTATATCTCAATCAAAAGTGTCTCAGTCACTCTCATTTGTCTCTTATGGATTTACCACCAAAATTGGATGGGGGTTCCAATTTTATGCCTGTTTGTCTTCCAGTTATCAGTCATAAACCAAGTGCCAAAAAGCAATGACAAATTGTGCCTAACAGCGATAAACAATGTTCTATGAAAGTTATCTGAAAAAGAATTCAGAAACTGAAAAACTTAAAAACTGACGCATAAAAAAAAAAACTTTGATTCAAGTTCTTGTACATCCTCCTGACATTTGATCACATCTAATTTAACTTTTGAAAAGTCACTTGTAACAGGACTTTGACCTTGAAATTTTTTTCCAAGGTAATAAATGGTGTAAATGGAAACTAGTTTTGGCGGACGTTTGCGCTCTGAGCGCGGTGCTCTAGTTAGTCATTGTTATTAATAATAATGAACTCCTGAAAATATGGTAACATGTATTGTCTCAGTCCACCCAGCTGTAAATGAGGACCAGTCTTTATACTCATTCCAGAAACCTGTGCACTTTTACTTACACCGGAAGAACAAAGTCGTGTTGCTGTTGTCATACTGTTGATTTGGCACAGAGACACTAAATAGTCCTAATGTGAGCTGACATTGTACAATTAGTCACACAGTCTGAGCGAGAGCCACACTGAAATCTAGACAGACGTGTGTGTGTGTGACAGGTTCACTGCATATGGAGGTATAACAGCCGCAGGCTGAAATACAGTTTGCATATCATGCTTGTGTGCGTCTATGAATCATAATGAATATTTCATATTTGGCATGCCTTGTCTGAATAAGCAGATGGTTCTTTTTCTGCCTATCTCCTGCGCACCTGCACCCTGTGTGTGTGTGTGTGTGTGTGTGTGTGTGTGTGTGTGTGTGTGTGTGTGTGTGTGTGTGTGTGTGTGTGTGTGTGTGTGTGTGTGTGTGTGTGTGTGTGTGTGTGCGTGTATTAGCATTTAAGATTGCCTCATCTCTTTTACTTCCGTCTGTTTTCTGCTCTCCTCAAATGAGTGTGCTCACTCTGCAGGAAAGTTACTTTGACAGCAGCATGAGATCAGCTGTGCAAACGCAACCGATGCTTTGATTCTTTATTATTGCCAAATCCAAATAATTACAGTATAATATGAAATGCTTGAAATTACACCCCACCCAGCAGCAAGCATTTGTTGCTGGGTGGTTTAAAGGGGGTGCGTTATGTGTCTTTTCAGGAAGCTCCAACAGTCAGATCCATAAGTATTTGGACAGTAGCAGTTCTTGGGATTTTGTCTCTGTATGTCACCGCAATGGAGTTGAAATCAAACAACAAAGATGTAAAGTAGTGCAGCCTTTCAGCCTGAGTTCAAGAGGTTTAATAAAAAAATTATTGCATTAAACATTCAGGAATTGCAGACATTTTTACACACAGTACTTTATTTTTCAGAGTTCATAAGTAATTTGTAAAAATTATATGTATAAGGATTTGTATTAATACAAATAAATACATCGTTTTCTTTGAGGAAGTCAGGAGATGGATACATAAACATCTCCAAATCACTAAATATGTCTTGGACTACATTTACATCAATGAGAGAAGAAAACAGATTAAATCTACACACCACTGTTACAATGAAGAAAAAGTGATGTAACAATTTGCAAGTTATTTCAACTTAACTAGAGACGTCTTGTGGCATTAACTCAGTTGAAAGTTGAAATAACTTTTTAAAATCTATGCAATTTCTTACATTCATTTTCTCATTGAGACAGCAGTTCCTTTTTTAGACTGTAGACTGGAGTCTCACATGTGCCTTCTGGCAAACGGCAGATAAAATTTCACAAAATTATTACAAAGTGTAGATATTTGAACTTTTCTATTGGACAGATCTCAGGTATAACACATATGTAGAGTCACCAATTAGCATAATATGCACATTTTTGTTCATTATTGAGAGGAAGGATTTTGTTTTGAACCTTTAAAAATGTTTTATTTATTGTCATTATATCAGTATTGGATGTTGTAGTGTGGCGGTTGATTGTTGCACCAGTGTACCATGGCGCTGTTGGTTGGCCTAACATTTCTAACTTTGTCTGTGTGGCTACTTTTTCACAATCAACTCCTGTCGAAAAATCTGGGTTTCTCGTGTGCACATAGATGTGTCTCCATTCTGTATCGGAATCGTGACCAACACGCCTTTTTATTGTTGCCACTAGAGTCCGCTGCAGTCTCCTGGAAACGGTGACCCATTTACATTATGGTTATCTCTCTTCTTCAATAATATATGGAACAATTATTTGGCAAAATTGAGCGACGACTAAGTTGCAGTGATGATGAGGGAGATCTCAGCCAATCTGTGTTGGAGTGTCTGATTTAGAGATCTATGGCTCGATCACCACCACAGTGTCAAAAAATATGGATCTGGAAGCTCGCGTGAGAGGGAGGGGCTAGATGATTGAGACTAGTGAGCGCACAGAGTTTGCACGTCATAAACTGAGCAAGCCAATGAAAATCCAACCTCAAGTCGAAATAGGCCAATCAGAAACATGGTGGGTGGAGCCGGAGGGATTATTGCATTAATGAAGGAGGGAGCAGGTGAGGCTGTGCAATCAAACTATTTACATGAGTTGAGTGAGCAACTTGTAGATAAAAAGCACAATTTGATTTGTAGATCATTATTACACACCAGCATGCACTGAGAGCATCATTCTGCAGAGTCGCCCAGTGTCTGCTGAGCCACAAGATGCTGGGAGTTAAGGAAAGAAAAAACAAATAACCTCAATTCCACAGAGAATTCCAGAGATGGAGCCAAATGCAGGAGGCTGCGCAAAAGCAGATGACAGATGATCTCGGATGAGCCAAACCGCCCATCTCCCAGATGGCTCCATCTACAAGGGAAGGGGAGGGGGGGGGTGCTTCAAAATGCTTTAAGAACTAATCAGGCTTCTGCTGTTGCAAAACAACCTCTTTAAAACTGATGTGCTTTAGTGCAAGTTTGGAAATAAATCAATGAAAGTCCAATCTCTAAAAATTGACTTTGATGTTCTGTATTATTGATTTTCACTTCTGTTTTATGAATCACGTCACTTTTTACCCTATTAAACATGTATTGACTGTTTGCTTTTTTGTAGTTGTTCATTTTTATTACTTTGATATACGTCTACGTAATGCTACAACAATGTGTAAACGTTCACTCATCTTCAACTGCTTATCCAAGATCAGGTCACGGGAGCCTATCCCAGGAGGGTGAGGCAGGGTTCACCCTGGACGGGATGCCAAATTGTCGCAGGGCCACATATAGACAAACACACTCACACCTGCACGCACATCTACGGACAATTTAGAGTTTCCAATTCACCTAACCTGCAGGGAACCCATGCAAACACAGGGAGAACATGCAAACTGGGGTCACACAAAAAGGCCACTAGTGGGAATCGATCCCATGACCTTGTTGTGAGGCAACCATGCTAACCACTACTAAGCCACCATCCTGCCTGTGTAAACGTAAAAAAGTGTAATTTCAAATACGGGAGGACAGGACTTTTAGCCAGCACCGCTGTGTGGAGGTCCCATTGTTTGTCCTCAATGTTCTCTGGATCTGCTCACCCCACGACCAAGTGTTTGGGCAAAGACGGACTGACCCAACACAGAAACAATGCAGACTGATGACCTGTCTGTGGATGTGGAATATCCCGACCGTGATGACTGTGCCAGTACTGAGCCTGCAGTGTCTGATTTGTCTCTTGACTACAATGAAGAACTCATGCAGAAATAGCAAGGCCCCGAAAACAAATCGAGGACATAACCATCAGCAGCAAGTTCTGTTTGGAGCAGTTTGCTGCTACTGATGACTACATAAGATTTTTCACAAGGTAAATTTGAATTATCCACTGTTTCTCAGATTAATATAGAAGTATTAGAGCTGTGTAGCTGTAATTTAATAAATGGCAATAAGGATGTTAACGTATTTGGTTTGGACATGTGCAGAGGAGAGACCCAGGGTATATAGGGAGAAGGATGCTGAGCCAGGCAGGAGAAGAGGGAGGCCAAAGAGGAGGTTTATGGAGGTGCAGGTGGTTGGTGTGACAGAGGAAGGTAAATTGAGAAAGCGCTTGCAAACACAAATATGATTTGCGATACATGCGCTTAATTTAATAATGCGTCTGCTACAAATGCAGTTTGCTACAGCAAAACTCCACAACAGCCCAGCACCTCCCTAGGGAGGTGTTCCAGGCACGTCCATCTGGGAGAAGACCCCGAGGAAGAACCAGGACTAGGTGGAGAGATGATATCTCCACAATGGCCTGGGAATGCCTCAGGATCCTCCAATCAGAGGTGGTCAATGTGTCCCAGGAAAGGGAAGTCTGGGGTCCCCTGCTGGAGCTGTTGGCCCAGCGACCGATCCGGATAAGCATTTTGAAGATGTATGTATGTATGTATGTACAGTCAAGCTCTTTATATTGTCCCCCATGTGTCCTGCATTTGAGAATGTGCAACATTTTCTTCTGAGATATGAAAGCCAAGATGTACTGCAGCCTGTCTCTGTCTTAGGAACATTCATCATAACTCTCATATTTATTTGAGCATCAGCAGCTGACCTCCTCCTGAGGCCTGGAGGATGAGCACTTATTTACTGCAGCGGACTGCAGATGTCAATATAATATCTACAATTCTGTAATAACCTCACTTCATCCGTGGAGCAGCTGTGGAACATTTCTAAAATACCTCTCATAATGAGCAAAATGTCCAAAATGTTTTGTCAGTGAAGATTCAGAGTCATCCAGCTGCACTGTAAAGACGTCCCTGGTAATAATTTACAGTAAACTACTGGGAACTGCAGTTGTCAGCATTGTACTGTTATTGTGTTGTGTTACAGTGCTGTTATTAGTCTGCATGTGGTGATAGCAGGGTATTGTTTTCCCTGGTGTGAGTCTGTGTGTCTGTGGACAAGATGATTGAGGGGAAAAAAAACAGCTGGACATGTTTATTTCAGACTTGGTGGGATTGTTACTTGGAAAAAGATGATTAGAGGTGATTAGATCTGGGAGCAGTTTAGTCAAAGGTCTGAAAGTGAACAGTCTCAAGTTTTTTTGTTTTTTTTTTCCATGCTCCTGTCACGAAATGAGTCACATTTATGTGACAGAGCTGTTTATCTTACTATTGTTAACCCTTCCCCTAACCATGACCCCTCTGCATCACTTTTCAATTTGTGCTCCCGTTACAAAAATGTGTCACTTTTCGTGACAATATCACAAACAAATAGCTTAATGTACATTTTGTGATGCTGAATCATGAAATGCCATGAGATATTGTAGTCTGAAAAATATCTTTTTTATTATATCTCAACAACCAAGACACATAGATGGATGATCTAAAGCACATATTGTTCAGCAAAATATGTCATATACACTTACCGGCCACTTGATTAGGTACACCTTGTTAGTGCCAGGTTGGACCCCCTTTTGCCTTCAGAACTGCCTTAATTCTTCATGACATATATTCAATAAGGTGTTGGAAACATTCCTCAGAGATGTTGGTCCATATTGTCTGCCCATTCTCCTATGACGTCAACAAGGCATTTTCATCCACACAACTACCGCTCACTGGATATCTTCTCTTTTTCAGACCATTCTCTGTAAACCCTAGAGATGGTTGTGGGTGAAAATTCCAGTAGATCAGCAGTTTCTGAAATACTCAGACCAGCCCGTCTGGCACCAACAACCAGACCACATTCAAAGTCACTTAAATCCTTTTTTCTTCCCCATTCTGATGCTTGGCTTGGACTTCAGTAAGTCGTCTTCACCACGTCTAGATGCCTAAATGCATTGAGTTGCTGCCATGTGATTGACTGATTAGTTATTTGTGTTAACAGGCAATTGACCAGGTGTACCTAATAAAGTGGCCAATAAGTGTATATCTGATGTCTGACATCAGTGATACCATGTAATGATGTCAAGAGAGGAAAAACGCTGCAACCATCTAGATGTCTGGTTCAAGCAGTATT
Organism: Thalassophryne amazonica; assembly: GCF_902500255.1. NCBI lineage: Eukaryota > Metazoa > Chordata > Actinopteri > Batrachoidiformes > Batrachoididae > Thalassophryne > Thalassophryne amazonica. The sequence goes on from NC_047122.1 coordinate 60,435,528, forward strand.
GCTGAGGAATTAGTGGGGTGGATATGTACAGCAAATATGATTACATCCGTGTGTTGTCACACTCTCTCTCTCTCGTGTGTGTGTGTGTGTGTGTGTGTGTGTGTGTGTGTGTGTGTGTGTGTGTGTGTGTGTGTGTGTGTGTGTGTGTGTGTGTGTGTGCTGCACCTGGAACTCAAACCTGATTACACTGTGGTGTCATTATTAGATTATGAGGTACTTCACGGGCTCCAACAAAATAAAAAGTTTTGACTTTCTGCTGCAAAAAGATAAAAGAAAAAAGCACAATCTCACTCTGCGTTTGCACTCCAAACAACTTTAGTGTCAACATTTAAATTTTTTAACAATCTCCCTGAAGCACTTCCATTACTGCAGACGCGCCTTCGTGCCATCGATCACAAGTGTTTTTACTGTCAAAGCCGAGCATAGCTGCAGAGAGAGACTATAAATACGACACGTAATCAGAATAAGAGCTTTAAATTCTGCCTGTCATCGCTTCACGTGGTGACAGGCAGAACGGACATAACGCCGTGCGTGCCTCCGTCTGTATGACGGATGAATTCACCGCCACGTGTCACAGTATAACAGCCGTGAGAACAGTCACTCCAGCATATGTTCGTCTCTGCAGCTTCAAGGGAGTGACGCAATGGAGGTATCCACCTACAGCGGCTGGTTGCCCTGATGACCCTCGCAGACAAGATGAGGGACAATCGCAACATTATTTCCCACCATCAAAAGCATTTGTAGCTCACCAAAGAAAACTCACTGCTTTTTGGAGGTAAAATGATAATTACGTTTATTGTGGGCTGAAAGTCGTTTCCTGCCTTTATTTACGCCTCTGCAGCCCTCCAGAGACGCGTGACACCGTCTGGCTGCTCTTCGTTAGTTTTTAGACTCGTAACTTTAGTTGCCGATGGAGAGGAGGGAGGCTGTGGGACAGAGTGGGCACGTGGTGTGATGTGCACGTCACATGCAGACAGGAGTGAACGCTTTTAAAAGGGCTGGGTGTCGTCAAAAAGCGATGTAACATTGGGTTCTGAACATTTAATAGGAGTCACTTTGGTGTGGATCAGCGATTTCACTATGAACCCATGATGCTGCCACAGCCTCAGGATTTAAAGAACATGGGTGCAAAATAGGTTTCTGGGGGTGTGTCTATGCCCATTCATGGAAAAAGATGGGAGTGGACGAGACGTATATCTGAGATGTATGAAGGAGAACCCTGCGCATGCACATTTCTGTTTTTGTGCATACACACGGACTCCACACAGACTTTTATAAAGGAGGTCCCTGGTGTTTCCTGGTGAGATTGTGAGACTAACTTGTGACACCAACAAAAACAAAATCCCAACGGATGCACATGGTCCAAGACAAAGACAGATAAGCGTTTTGGGCAGTTCCCTTTTAGTTGAGGATTACACTCGACTGAATGCCCTTATAGTTCCCTCATTATAAACTCAGCGGTCACTTCATTAGGGACGCCTTGCTAGTACCGGGTTGGACTCCTTTTGCCTTCAGAACTGCCCTAATTCTTCATGGCATAGATTCAACAAGGTGTTGGAAACATTCTTCAGAGATGTTGGTCCATAATGACATGATGACATCACACAGTCGCCCATTCAACCAGTCTGCCCATTCTGTCATAAAGACATTTTCATCCACACAACTGCCACTCACTGGATATCTTCTCTTTTTTTTGGATCACTCTGTTTAGACCAGCTGTCTGGCACCAACAACCATCCCACATTCAAAATCACTTAAATCCTCTTTCTTCCCCATTCTGATGCTCAGTTTGAAATTCACCAAGTTGTCTTCATCACGTCTAGATGCCTAAATGCATTGAGTTGCAGCCATGTGATTGGCTGATTAGCTATTTGTGCTAATAAGCAATTGAACAGGTGTACCTAATAAAGTAGCTGGTGATTTTTTTTTGGGGGGGGGGGGGGGGGTTGCAGATATCTAAAGCAGGTAGCTCAATGGACTATGGGTTGGACTACCAGTATGATGACCTCCTGATCACACTACCTGTCTATGTTCTCAGACAAGATACTTCATCTGCATTGTAGATGCAGGGGACCAGGCCCCCTCACTGGACAGGATTGAAAATGGAAAATTACTTTGGGTTTACTGGAAGTGTCCTTGCTTGGTTAACGTCATACTTGTCCAGTCGTTCTCATTGTGTTGTGTATAATAACACTACTTCTGGCCTTGGTGAAATGAAATTTGGGGTTCCACAGGGGTCTGTGTTAGGCCCCTTGCTTTTCTCACTTTATAAAGCGCCCCTTGGGCATATTCTGCTGCATTACGGGATTGCCTTTCATTGCTATGCTGATGATACTCAATTGTACATGTCAATAACTACTGGTAATATAGAGCCTTCTCCTACCATGGCCTTATTCTCTGGAACGATCTACCTGCAGTTATTAGGTAGTCTGACACGGTGGAGACTTTTAACTCAAGACTGAAGATCCACTTTTTAGGTAGTCTGACACGGTGGAGACTTTTAACTCAAGACTGAAGATCCACTTTTTTAGACTGCCTTATCGTTAATCTATTCTGTTATGTTTGCTTTGTAATTTCTTTTTTATTCTACTGTGTTTCACCTTTTGTGTGCCATTTTGATTTTAAATTACTTTGTCATAAATTGTGTGTTATGTGAAGCGCCTTGGGGCGACTGTGTTGTGAGATGGTGCTATATAAATTAATAAATTGAAATTGATTGTCCACATCCACTCAGCTGTAAATGGGTATCAGCTGTTGTTAGGGAAGTAACCTACGATGAACTTGCGTCCCATCCAGGGGCATTTGTCGACTCTACTGTGCCACATACAGGGTACCCTTACTTTGGGAATTGCTGTTTAAAGACTTTGAAAGGTCAAACTAATTTGGGATTTAGGCTATTTAAAGGAAAGGTCTAACTGCTGGGATAGGATCCAGCCCCCCCTTCCTCCTTGGAGTAAGGGATGGATGGTTTGGGCTAAGTCTGGTTAAAAACCCTTTAACTCAAACACTTTTGAATCAATATGGATGAAACGTGGTAGAAGTATTGAGTGTTAATGAAGGATGAAGTGGTTCAGTTTTGGAAAAAACGTGAACATATGTTACATATATTATGGAATCACTCATGTCTCAACCGTGTACGGAACCAGTCAATTAGAGAATATTTTAACATTGTACCTTTGAGGATTTTTTTTTTTTGCCTTGGTGATGGTGGGGGGGGGGGGGGTTGTCAGTGAAACACATGACACAAATGTGTACTCAGCAGATGGTGTGACTAATTCACTAATTGAACAGTGATCTGCTACGCCAATAATACTGTTTGCTCTCCACAATTGATACTGACAGAATCATTAGCCGAGCAGAAGCGCTGACGTCATTGGACTCTTACCTCGCTATCAGATCACTTTTAAACATTGAGCACACATCCTTCACTTGGATATGCCAATCAGACGTACTACATGTGTCAGCTGTGGATGATTAACACTGGCACCTGATGCCAACACTTCAACAAACGCAACAGAGGGTACGAATTTTCCAAAGCTGACAAAAGGACATTTTTCTAAGATGTTCTAGGGGCGCCCACACATTCAAGGCCTGGGTGTGATGCGCTGCAGCATCAGCAGTGGAAACCTCCCTCCACCGCCTCAACCTTTATGTAAGATCGAGTGGTTGTTTCCAGGTTTGACTGCTCATGTGTATTTTGGTAATATTGAGCATAAACTTTCCCCGCAAAGTAATGGAATGTGATAAAGATCACACAATTCTGGTTGCCTAATATGTTGCTATGAAAGTTTTCTCGTATCCAAGTGGAGGAGTTTGAGTATCTCAGTGTCTTGTTGAGGAGTGGAGATAAGATGGGGCATGGGGTCGACAGAGATTTGGGGTTGTGTCTAAGGCCCTGTGGATGCTGTACCGGACTGTCATGGTGTCTTGCTCTCAACTTACCAGGTATCATCCAAAGAAGATTAGCTTTGATCGTCAAGGAAGGTGAACGTTTAATTTTGATGACCTCAGAGCAGACAAAACCTTTGCCACCCCCTGAGGGGGGTTTGGACCCCAGGTTCTGAACCAGGGAGATGTGGAATCCAGTACCTTTTATAAAAATCTGTGTTTTAAAAATGTAAATTAGCTTAAAAGTGTCACACTCCCGTATTGTATTCCATAAAAAAGAGGACTTAAAGACCAGAAAAAAAAACCCTCCAGCCACTTGCACCCCACATGAAACAAACTTTGATGCACTTTGACTGTGGGTTTTTCAGACATCCTCAATGCTTCAGGGAGGATGAAATACTTTGCTTCAAACAGAAAAATCTATGAACGAGTGGGAGATAAAGGGAGAGGAAGAGAAGAACGCAAGGATGACGGAGAAGCAGAAACCTACTCAGTGTTGAAGGAAGAGAAGATGCCACTGGTGTCTGATCTCTAGTCTTGTAATGACCTACGTGCACGTTGGGGAGTTGAATTCAGTGTCACTTTTGAGAAAGAACAAAGAAAACCAGAGGGTGCTGAGGTGACAGAAAACACGAACATCGCTGCCTGTCATGCCTGGCCAACCTCAGGTGTTTGACTTAAAGCTACAGTGTGTAAGATTTAGTGCCATCTAGTGGTGAGGTGGCAGATTATATTATGTATTGCATTTACATACATATAAATATATTTAACCAAATTTGGAGACAATGGAAAATTATGTTTGGGACAAGATAAATACCAAAATTCATAAACGCACTTGAGCACTTACATGTAAAAAAAAACGTAGGTTGGTAGTTCTCTGAAACGGGCAGCTGTGAGCGTCCCTGCACGTCACGTTTCATTCATATGCTCCTAAACAAACTGGGCGCCATTTCACCTCCTAAAAAGGAGGCCGAAAAGATAAACATCCTGAAACAAATAACTAGAAGAGTCTGCAGAGCAAAAGAAGAAACCAGTAATGTGGAGAAGTCAGTGAGTCACAGGCTTGATTCAGTTACTGCAAATGGACTGTGTTTCTGCACCACTTTTTCCATCTGATGTCAACAGTGAAAGCACTTTACAATGATGCCACACATACACACACACGCACACACACACACGTCAATGTGCTGCTGTGCATGCCATTCAGTGACACACTGGCAGCAACAATTAGTGTTGTTTTTTTTTTAGTCTCACAGGGAATCAACCCAAAGATCATCTGGTCATAGCTACAAAGTGTGATTGAAGTTAAAGCTACAGTGTGCAGGATTTAGAGGCATTTATGTTTTATGAGCAGAGATGGATTATAGCATTCACAGCTCTCTGTTCACTAGTGTAGAAATGATCTGAACAACAAATCAGTGTTTTCACTGATTCACTTAGAATGAGCCCTTCATATCTAGACGGGACCAGGACCCCTCATGGATACTTACTCTGCCTTTTGCATTTAGCAGTGCAGAGAGAAGGCTGATAGTGCAGCAGATAACTGAAACAATCATGCAAATGGTGATAAAAGCATCAAATTCAGCAGAAATACTCCTTGGACACTCCTCTTTTGAAAAAAGCGATTGGCCACTTGACTTTTCAATCGGTGGTCAGGTAGGGGTTGATTGAAGAATTACACAGAGGTCAAAATTAAAAGATGCTCCAATCATATTGAAAAATATTCCACATTATTTGCCTGATCATAAAGATTCCAAAAAGGTATAGTTTGGACTATCTGTGACTGAATTCTATGGAGTTACGGGATAAAAACAGCAAGAATGGTGACAAAGGTCAGTTTCATTTTGTACAGGGGTCAAAAGTTAAAGTTGCCCCAATTTTGGTAAAAGGTGATGCAAATTATTGGTTGAGCTAATAGGATTAATAAATGGAATAGTTTTAACAGTGTTCAATGTTTGGTCTCGGCAATACGGATCAGATGCAGATCAAACATAACGTTGGTATTACGAGGAGACGAAGAAGAGTTGCTGGCGTTGTGTGTTCGCCGCTCGTCTGATTTTCTCCAGTTTTCTCGTGTATAATTCGGTTTTTAGTGGCTTGAGTGTAATTTTTATTTTGGATATGTACTTAACGTGGTTTTTGGTCCTTCAGTGTGCATTTTTAGTTATCTTTGATTGTTTATTGCCTGCTTTGCGCTGTACGACGCCGCATTTCACTCCCTCGGCTGGCGTGATGCTAAAGCTACTCTGCAGCTGAGCTACGAAGCTTGAACAACAATAATGTCCCTCGGGACTTTCTCGCTGTCAGAGAGCTTGGCTTGTTCCGCCGACGTCGCTGTGTCCACAGAGGCTCCCGGAGAAAGTTTGTGTTCCATCGAACTGGGTCGTCTGTGCCGGTCATCTGGTCAGCTGAGCGCATCGGTGCTCGGCGCCCACGTCATCAGAGCGCTGCAGCTTCTGGGAATTGTAGTCCTGATGTGACGACAGCGGTTCCTGACACTCTCCGGGCGCTGGATGGAAAACGTGGAGTGGATTTTAAGATACTCAGGCCTATTCAAAGATGTCAGTCTGTCAAACCGACAGAAGTCTTCAGTTTGGGTCTTATTAACATCAGATCTTTGTCCTCAAAATCCCTGTTGATTAACGATCTAATTATGGATCATCATTTGGACATGATTGGGTTATGTGAAACCTGGCTCAAACCCAGAGCTGTTCTTCCTCTGAATGAGGCCTGCCCACCAGGGTACACATTCAGTCACATGTCTCGTTGTGCGAAGCAAGGTGGGGATGTTGCTTTTATCTATAAATCCAAGTTTACCTTCTTGACTGTCGGGGGGCATAAATATAATTCGTTTGAGCATCTGACTCTCCGCTCTGCCCATGATGCTACATATTGTCAGGGTCAGAACTATGGAAATCAGTCATGCCATGTCACTGTTAAAGGCCTCCTGGCCCATATTCTGAATTTTTAGATGAATTTGGTGCATTCATCTCTAGCCTGTCAGCTAGTGTGGACAACATTTTGATTATTGGTGATTTTAATATTCACATAAATAAGCCCTCTGATCCCCTTTGCAAGTCATTTATGGAACTTGTGGATGCGCTGGGATTCCAGCAATGTATTCAGGATTCAACACATACTAGTGGAAATACCCTTGATCTGGTACTCACACGTGGCCTTGCTGTCACAAACATTGACATTTTGCCTCTTGCCTCGGTGATCTCTGACCACTCATTTGTCATGTGTGCATTTATGTTGCCGCGCCTAGTGGATCGAAAGCCTTGTCTTTCTTTGCGGCGACGCATTACTCCTTCAATTATGATAGAACTCGAAGCCAGACTGCCTGAAATTTTGGCCTCGGGGTTAGAGAATGTTCAATCAGTAGATAGTCTTGTGGATGGCTTGAACTCAGCGCTCAAGGCCACACTGGACAAGGTTGCGCCTCCTCTCTTGAGGACATGCCTTCCCATGGCATACTCACCTCGGTTTAATGGTTACCTGCGTGACCTTAGGCAGAAGGCTCGAGGTTTTGAACGGAAATGGCATAGTTCTAAGTTAGAGGTGTTCCATCTTGCATGGCGAGATGCTGTCTTGGATTATAAGCAGGCACTACTGGCTACAAAGCGTGCCTATTATTGTGATTTGATTAATAAAAATAAGCATAATTCCAAGTTTTTGTTTGAAACTGTAGCACTTCTTATTCATGGACAGCCACCTGTTATTCACTCTCCTTTCTCAGCACAGGACTTCTTGGATTACTTCGAGAAGAAAATTGATGATATTAGGTTGAGTATATCTCAGCAGGCTTTGGCCCAACCACTGCATACTGCTGTGGAGTTGGATGCGCCCACTGAGGTGGTATCCAGATTTACAGATTTTGATGGTATCTCGCTAGGCGCACTGACGAAGCTCGTGACGTCTACTAAAAGCACAACCTGTTTAATTGATCCTATACCAACAAAACTGTTTAAGGACCTGTGGCCCATTCTTGGACCAACTGTGCTGGAAATTATAAATCATTAACTTCTGGATCTGTTCCTAAGTGTTTTAAGTCTGCAGTGATCAAACCATTACTTAAAAAATCTAATCTCGACCCTAGTGTATTGAAGAATTATAGACCGATATCAAATCTGTCATTTTGTTCTAAAATCCTGGAAAAAGTGGTCTCGCGACAGCTCGTGGACTACCTCACTGAGAATAATCTTTTTGAGCCACTGCAGTCTGCTTTTAGAAAATTTCACTCCACAGAGACAGCATTTACTAAAGTAGTGAATGACCTTTTGCGAGCAATGGACTCGGATATCACTACGGTCCTGGTGCTGCTGGATCTTAGTGCTGCATTTGACACTGTGGATTACCATATTCTACTCAATAGGCTGGAGAATCACTTTGGGATTACTGGAACTGCTCTTGCATGGTTGACGTCGTACCTGTCCAGTTGTTCCTACTGTGTATTGTGTAATGGAACCTCCTCCGATCGTAGAGACATGAAGTTTGGGGTTCCTCAGGGATCTGTTTTGGGCCCCTTGCTTTTTTCTCTTTATGTAGCACCCCTCGGGAATATATTGCAGCGTTTTGGGATTCCCTTTCATTGCTATGCTGATGACACTCAATTGTATATGCCAATAACTGCTGGTAATCTTACTCACATAAAATCCTTGGAAGATTGTCTTGCATCAGTAAGAAGTTGGATGTCTAGTAACTTCCTGCTTTTAAATTCTGATAAGACTGAAGTTATGGTTTTTGGTCCAGCGAGATATCGGCATCAATTTGATCAGCTAGCATTTAGCTTAGGTCCATGTGTTATACATCATACGGATAAATTGAGGAACCTTGGAGTAATTTTTGATCCTGCGTTGTCCTTTGATCTCCACATTAGAGACATTACAAGGACTGCCTTCTTCCATTTGCGAAATATAGCGAGGATTCGTCCTATTCTGTCTGTGGCTGATGCTGAGACTTTGATTCATGAGTTTGTCTCTTCTAGATTGGACTATTGTAATGCTGTATTCTCTGGCTTACCGCAGTCCAGGATCAGGGGTCTTCAATTGGTTCAGAATGCTGCTGCCAGATTTTTGACACAGAGCAGAAAGTTTGACCACATTACGCCAATCTTGGCGTCCCTGCACTGGCTTCCTGTTTCTGCAAGATCGGATTTTAAAGTACTGATTTTAGTTTATAAAATTGTTCATGGACTTGCACCTCCCTATCTGGCTGACTTGATAAGCCCCTATGTACCAGCTCGGGCCCTGCGTTCTCAGGGTGCAGGACTTCTGTGTGTTCCCAGGGTGAATAAAAAGTCTGCCGGTCACAAAGCTTTTTCCTATCGTGCCCCAGCTCTGTGGAACGAACTGCCGGCACACATTCGGCAGTCGGACACTGTGGAGACTTTTAAATCACGTTTAAAGACTCATTTATTTTCCCTGTTTTATCATTAGTGTTATAATGTGTTTTTAATCTTGTATTCTTTTACTGCTGTCTTTCTTTTATGGTTGTTTTTATTGTGTTTTAAATTTTTAATTGTTTTTTATGTTGTGAAGCGCCTTGAGACGATTTTGTCATGAATTGGCGCTATATAAATTAATAAATTTGATTTGATTTTGATTTGGTCTCCAAAGTAAAGGTCAAACAAGGTCAACGTCTATTGGATTCTATGACATGTGACATATGTTACCCTGTAACGTGATAAGTAAGGATGATACATGATCCAAACTATTCCTTTTTAAAACCGTGTTAACTCAACTAATAATTTGCATCGCTTTTTACCAAAATTGGAGCAACTTTAACTTTTGACCCTTGTACAAACCAACACTGACCTTTGTCACCATTCTTGCTGTTTTATCCCATAACTCCATAGAATTTAGTTACAGACCATCAAAACCATACCTTGTTGGAATCTTTATGATCAGGCAAATAATGTGGCATAGGTTTCAATATGATTGGAGCATCCTGTGTAGGATGCAGGATTCTGCTTTAAATATTCTCTTATCTGCTGCACTATGAAGGAAACGTAAGAGGAACCAGTGGTTGCTCCTCTTTCCATCGTGTAGTGCTCATGCAGGGTAACAGATTTAAGAACCCTTGTTTCTGTGAACTGGAGGTTCGTACATGCTGTTTATCACAAGAAAAGGTCTCAGATCATGAATCCCCGTCAAAGAAGAGAAAACCTGAAGGGAAGCAAAATCATGTCTGGCAATGGTGTAATACAGTCTGCAACCTCACCACTAGATGCCACTAAATATGCCAGTTTAAGATATAATTCTTCTAATACTTTTGCTTACCAAAAATTTAAGTTCTCTGATACATAAGGCTTTTTTGTTATATATTATTTAACAAATCTAGATGTAAAAACAAGGAAATACATTCTAACATTCAAAATTATCTTCATATTTTTCTTTTGATCTCAAACAAATGTCTTCGGTGTGTCGGGATTCTGCCTGACAGCAGACTGTCATGGACAGAGCTGAGAACTGACTCGTCTTGAGTTCTGTGAATGCATCATTCTATGCACACCTGTTACTAATCAGCTCTGTCACTATTTAAGCAGGAACACACAACCATATCAGGTTGATGGGTTATTCCCAAAGCTTCCAAGGTGTCCACATGCTCTGTAAGAGCTTTTGAAGCCACAGCAAGAATTACAGAACTCAGAAAGACCAGATGTCGTTCTTCACCGCTCAAGCCCAGGATGGTCGGGTAAGGAAGACGCTGCACAACTTACTTTATTTAAATTACTGCACAACTAGACAAAGTCCTGATTATTCCAACTTCTGCTGTTGCTGCTGGACCTGCTTCTTGCTGTCATTCACCGTTTTATCTCGTCTTTCGCCATTCTCCCACAGTCAGGATAATTCCAAGCTGGACAGCCAGGTGGGGGCCACAGACCTGCTACTCATGAACTGTATTTCTTTTTGTACATACGTATTCTGCTCATTTTCATATTGTACAATGCATTTGATGTTGTTTTTGCCCACATCTGCTCTGCCACAGCTTGGTCCGTGGTCAGATGTCTGGGGTTTCTAACACCTCTGATACTTTCTGGATGGACTTTACATAAATTCTCACTCACACGAACATCCAGATTTTTCTCTCGGCATGTACTGTAAATTCCCTTAGGTCTTACTGTGGCTTCAAATGCAGAGATGTGGGTAATTTAAAAAACATTTATATTTTTTTAATCTGTAGCCTTTTTCCTGCATTCTAAATCAATCTGGAAGCTAAATATTGACACTCTACTCATTGTTTTTAAGATACAGTTTCAGTTGTAAACACTGAATCTTCTGAGGACAAATGAGCTGAGCTGTGCACTGCAGTAACTAATTTTGCATGCAGCAGTGTTCATGAATCAGCCTTTGTTTATGCAAGACATTTCCTATATTTTATCACATCTGTGGTCAGCGACTTAAGAGGAGGTTACAAACCCCTCATCTCTCCCTCTAGATCCGCCATTGAAATGCAAGACAAATCTTGATTTTTAATGTTTTTCTGACTTCAAAATAAAAATTCACAGACGGAACATCAGAGAAATAAAAACTCCAAAGACAAATTCCTTCACGTTTGAAGCTCCCCTAAGGATGTTTTCTTCTCCTTGGTGGATAGTTTTTCTTCTGTGATTTTCATCTGCACACATGAAAGGACACAAGCTCCTGTGTAGGACCAGACTATATGTACCTGAAACATACAGTCCATCTCACTGGAAGGGTGGTGGATATTTTGCACCAGTGAACATGGCGCCCAGGACAGCACGGAGGTCAATGAGCTCTTACATGTCTGTGGCTTACGTCTGTCTCTTTGCGTGCTCATCAGTCCACCGCCATCTCGTCAGGGTCTAATAAAGGGATCTGAAGCGTAATGGCAAGGTGGACGGCGTATTCCCTGGTCAGCTTGAGTGAAACATAAGGTCACAAGGCCACGCTGAGCTCAGAATCCCATTTTAGTTCATGTTCTCGCCACATTTCTTCAGTCAATCACATTTGGCCAGACGACGCTGTTGAGGTAAGGTTGCCATGACTCCTCGATGGGAAGCAAGATAAAGATGTCAGGAGGATCTAATTTCTCTGTGGGGGAAAAAAAAATGAATCACGTAATGCCTTAAAGTAACCTGTCCCACTGCTACTGAGTCACCGCCGTGACAGGTCCACTGTGGTCATGTGACCATCATCTGCCAGGACACGATCAGGTGAAATATCTGCGATATCATTCCAATGTTGGTGCAAAAGTGACTCGTCGTGCCACCTCATTCTGCAGAGAAAGGCAAGCCTATCCCAGCAGTCTTAGGGCGTGAGGCGGTGCACACCCTGGACAGAATGCCAGTCTATCGCAGGGCTTGGGATCTACACGCCACAATATAAACGTACATGTCTGTTATAACTTCATTATGAAGTCATTCATTCCAATCAATCTCAACTTTTTATGTGTATCTTGGCCTAACATAAAAGTTATTAAATTTTGGTACTGATGAATAATAAATTACTGGATCCGGGCACGATCCGGATCCAGTAATTTTTTTTTTAAAGGATTCTTTATCAATGCAGGATAGGGCCAATTTCAACATTTTTGCATCTAACTTCATGAAGACGGGTCACAAAGGCTGAACAAAAATTAAGTTACAACAATAATTTAGCATTTGTTCCTCCTCATTGAATAAACTTATTAGACAGTTTAAAAAAACATGTGTAGTTCATGCAGTTTCTCTTTATAAATACATTTGCTGAAGATCTAAGAGTTTAAACCTCTGGGGCCCACGCTGTCGTATACGACGGCTGAGACAATCTTTACTAAATTATAAATAATTTTTTAATGATATGAGATAGAAACTTTTTTTTTTTTTTGCTGAAAAGTAACCGCTGACTTTCGAGCCACCGTCCACCATCTTTGTACTCCTCATAGAAGCTGTGTGATGATGTGAGCAATGTGAGTGTCCAACCATCACATGGTTTTCCAAAATCCAATCGTAGGGCAGATTCACCTCACGTGACACACCAAAGATTGTTTTTAGGAGTGATGTGTTACTAGTTTATTAGTTTGCTGTGTGTTTTGAATATATGTGTGGAAAATTATTTCCGCTTTACTTTTTCCTTTCTTATTTCTGATTGTAAACCTTTATTACACTTATAAAACACAACTATAGCATATGTATTTTGAAAGTACAGGTTGTCTTAAAAAAGAGACATAAAAACTTGATTGTGGGATGCCCGGAGAGCTGTTAACAGCAGTAATAAAACATTTATACCAGGCGAGTGAACTGTCCAAAAAATGTCCTCGGACCCCAGAGGGTTAACCACTGAATCTGAAGCATGACGGTAGATGTGTGAAACAACGTGGAATAAGTCTCTATGCGAAAGGGTATTCCATGTGACGTCAGTGACCCTAAAAACTTGTGAGACTGTTCGTTTTCAGACCTTTGACTAAACTGCTCCCAGATCTCATCATCTTTCCAAGTCATATTCCCACCAAGTTTAAAGTACTAAATCCATCCACCTGTTTTTGAGTCATCTTGTCCAAAGGCGTACAGATACACACACCAGTGAAAGAAATACCCTGTTATTGTCACTTCACTGACACACTGACTAATATAATCATTGTGCTTTAATGTACCAGTTAAATAAGAATTTCCAACATTCACATGGTCTAAATGAACATTCGACACATGTATGAAGCATGTGTTTTAGAGCAGTTGAAGAATTAACTTTTTCTCATTTTTCTTCTTCTCACAGTGTGTAAATTGTTACACACATACGTAATCATTAAGACAAAGCATTTGGAGCAAAAATTCTGTTTTTTTTTTTGTTTTTGTTTTTGTTTCCTCTATCTGTTGTCTCCAACTCTTACGATCTTGAGGTTCTGTTGGACTTAATTCCTGTTGAATGCTTTTAAGTTGAGGTGTATATAAACTGTCTGCAACTGGAGGTAGGTGTATGTGACAATGAGAATATATACATCTAAGAATGAAAATGTCAGGAGGATCTAATTTCTCCCACCCCCTTAGAGTCTGAGACTGAATTATGGCTTACACGACCCCTCGTCGTATAGTCATATTTTACGTTTTACTCAGTAAACGTGTCAACCTGCAGACAGCCAGAACGTGTGCAGGTTGTCCACAGGAATGTGACTCAGACATATCACATGAGTGCACCGTGTTCTCTCTACTCTGGAATTCCCACACGTGTCCTGACCAGGGGTACCAAAAAGGGGAGCATAAGGAAAAGGTTTCTAGGGGCCCATGATTGACAGGGGCCCAGCGAAGCCCCTAACACAATTATAATATGGGTGGTAGCCCAGTAAGATTTCTTTTCATGGAGCCCAAAATCCCTGGCGGCGCCCCGGTCCTGACATCCAACCCCAATTCCAATGAAGTTGGGACGTTGTGTAAAATGTAAATAAAAACAGAATACGATTTGCAAATCTTTTTCAACCTATATTCAACTGAATACACCACAAAGACAAGATATTTAATGTTCAAACTGATAAACTTTATTGGTTTTGTGCAAATATTTGCTCATTTTGAAATGGATGCCTGCAACACGTTTCAAAAAAGCTGGGACAGTGGTATGTTTACCACTGTGTTACATCACCTTTCCTTCTAACAACACTCAATAAGCATGTTAGGACACTAATTGTTGAAGCTTTGTAGGTGGAATTCTTTCTCATTCCTGCTTGATGTATGACTTCAGTTGTTCAACAGTCCGGGGTCTCCGTTGTCGTATTTTGTGCTTCATAATGTGCCACACATTTTCAATGGGCAACAGGTCTGGACTGCAGGCAGGCCAGTCTAGTACCCGCACTCTTTTACTACGAAGCCATGCTGTTGTAACGCATGCAGAATGTGGCTTGGCATTGTCTTGCTGAAATAAGCAGGGATGTCCCTGAAAAGACGTTGCTCGGATGACAGCATATGTTACTCCAAAACCTGGATGTACCTTTCAGCATTGATGGTGCCATCACAGATGTGTAAATTGCCCATGCCATGGGTACTAACACACCCCCATACCATCACAGGTGCTGGCTTTTGAACCCGGTAAAAATTTGGATGGTCTTTTTCTTCTTTTGTCCGGAGGACACAACGTCCATGATTTCCAAAAACAATTTGAAATGTGGACTCATCAGACCACAGCACACTTTTCCACTTTGCCTCTGTCCTTTTTAAATGGGCTCGGGCCCAGAGAAGGCGACGGCGTTTCTGGATGTTGTTGATGTGTCTTTCGCTTTGCATGGTAGAGTTTTAACTTGCACTTGCAACACTGACAGTGGTTTTCTGAAGTGTTCCTGAGCCCACGCAGTAAGATCCTTTACACAATGATGTTGGTTTTTGATGCAGTGCAGCCTGAGGGATCAAAGGTCACGGGCATTCAATGTTGGTTTTCGGCCTTGCCACTCCAGAGTCTCTGAAATTTCTGATTATATTATGGACTGTAGATGATGGAATCCCTAAATTCCTTGCAACTGAATGCTGAGAAAAATTGTTCTTAAACTGTTGGACCATTTTTTTTCATGCAGTTGTTCACAAAGTGGTGATCCTCACCCCATCTTTGCTTATGAACGGCTGAGCCTTTTGGGGATGCTCCTTTTATACCCCATCATGGGTGTCCTCAGTTCCCAAGCGCTTGAGTGTTGTTTGAAAGAAAGGTGATGTAACACAGTGGTAAACATACCACTGTCCCAGCTTTTTTGAAATGTGTTGCAGGCATCCATTTCAAAATGAGCAAATATTTGCACAAAAACAAAGTTTCAGTTTGAATATTAAATATCTTGTCTTTGTGTATTCAATTGAATATAGGTTGAAGAGGATTTGCAAATCATTGCATTGTTTTTATTTACATTTTACACAACATGCCAACTTCATTGGGATTGGGGTTGTACAGCAAACAAGCAACATCATGGTTTTATTTTTCAAAAGTAAAGATTCTCTATTGAAAGATGTCTCCAAGATGAGCTGTCAGTGAGACTCTGCGCTCCTGCGGAGTCTTTGAAGACTTTCTCCATGCTAACGTCCCTTCAGCGGCACCCCATTGGAGACGACGGCTCCACTTTCCCCTGGAGCTTCAGTTGCGTCATGCTGACGTCCTCTAGACGTCAGCCGCCTTCGCAGGCAAGTGGATAAGTGTGCACTTCAGTTTCCAGGATAATCACCCGAGTGCACCCAGAAGACCCCCCCCCCCCCCCAAAAAAAACAAAAACCCAAAAGAATTAAACACGAGACACTTTTTATATTACGGGGTAAAAAGATGTTATCCAGCTGTTTGCTGACTAACGGAGACAAATGCTGTGGGTTCTGACTGATTGAGCGTCTGCAGCTACTGGAGCACAGGAGTGCCTAAAAGGGGAGAAAAAGGAGAAGGATTCTAGGGGCCCATGATTGACAGGGTCCCAGAGAGGCCCCTAATACTATTACATTACTGACAAAATAACATGGAGGGTGGCTGAGTAAGGTTTCTTTTCATGGGGCCCAAAATCCCTGGCAGCACCCTGGGGGAGCACTACGGTCTGGATCAGACTTTTACGGTGAATTGGCTCCTCTGAGAGAGTGCAGACACACACCATGTACTGGGGTTCACACGTACAGGTGACTCTGCTCCTGTGAGCCAGACTCATCCGCGGTTCCCGCCAGCATGCCGCCGTGTTTATTCACCACAGCCTTGTCGTGTCTTCTCATCGTCTTTCACCCCCTGACTTCTCAACAGTACAACTGGTTCACGGTGGTGTTGCGAGGGTGACATCAAGTTGTGGAGGTTTGGAACTGCAGCTGGGACTCCGAGGCATTTTAAAGCATGTGTGCCGAAAACGACACACGTCACCAGCAAATAACAAAACCACACCTTTACTATTTCTGAGCAACTTAACAAAGACAGAGCGGGGCAGAGACAAAAACATGCACCGGACCATGAGACAGACTCTCCACAACAAGGTTTAAACCTCAGTCATGCACGGAGCCACGAAAATCAGAATCGGCTTTACTGGCCAAGTACGTGTGCACATGCAGGGACTCTGACTCCTGTGCTCTTCAGATATCTAGAATCGATGGAAAAGCTTTCAAACCTTTCAGGTGGGTCAGAATGAAACTGCTCATTTGCTCACTGGGACAAGAAAATGTGGCTGTACCGTATGTGGCTGCTCTTCACCGGCTGCTTGTTAGGTTGAAGGCAGACATTAAGGCCTCACTATTAACGTGCAAGATACTGACTGGTTTTGTGCTAGTCTACATGACTGAGCTGGTTGACTCACACACGTACAAATTGGAGTGTCACCATCACAGGACGCTGGTTTTCTGCATGTCCTAAGTTTTCTAGTAGTGCATTGTTGCTGTGGAAAAGTTTACCGATGGAGTTGAGGCAGCTGAGTTCAGAGGAGGTCTTTAAGTCCCGACAGAAGATTTGCATATTCTCAGCTGCATCTGCTCATTGAGAGTCTGTCATTTAAGTTTTTGTCTTCATGTTGTTCATGTTTATGCCGTTTTTTTTAATAATTCATTGTTGGGTGATTCTTAGACTACGGGCACTTTTATGTCCCTTGATCATATTTTATGAAAAAAGAAAAAAGGGGAAATTTCACACTTTTATAGTTATCTTTACAATGAAAGTGTTTTAAGAAATTTGTCCTAGTAGTCTATGATGACTTTTTCACCTTTTTTCAGCATCATTATATGCAAATATTGCCATTTTGTGCTTGTCCCACACCCAGACTTTTGATCTTCAATGATAAAAATGAATGGTAAAGAAACGTTTTTTCTAATGTTTTAAAATATCTCTGAATAAAATATCAGTAAAATAATCAAAACATAATTGGGGTATTCAATGTCATACAACTGTTGTGATTTTTTTTAAACGAAATGTAGTTGTCCCACACTATTGCCGTAATTTCCACCACAACAAATGTCCCTTTAAAAAGTTTGTATGAAAGGTTGTGTGGGTAGTTTCTATGGAGATAAACAGTAACATCAGAGCACATGTATATAGCGCCAAATCACAACAAACAGTTGCCCCAAGGCACTTTATATTGTAAGGCAATGGTGTGGTGGAAATTACATTTACAAGGCCAATAGTGCCCATAGTTAAAGAATCACCCTGTTATGAGGCACTTTGTATTTTGTTACAGCACTATCAAATACATTTATTATTAATAATAATAATATTATTATTATTATTAAGCACTGTTTAAATGAAATGAATTATTTCAGATGTTGTACGTTCTGCCCCACAAAAAGAACAGTTCAAGTAAAAAAAATCACTAAAAGCTCAAAATTAACATGATGTTTCTGTGGCTGTGATTTTTTGCTACGTGAATTATTTGGAGGTTTTTTTTTTTTTTTTTAAGTGTGACTCTATACAGGTCAAACACAGCAGAGATGGTGGACTTTATATTCACTCAATGGTAAAAATCAAACATTGAAATGTGACGGTGGATAAATGTCAGCGAGTATAGATGTTGTTGCTGTTCTTTCTATTAAAAACTGATTTATCTTAGTATCCATCTTCGGGGACAAAATGCATAAAATTTGTAACATTGTGAAAATGTTTCCTGGAAAATGGCAACCTGATCCAGACTGACAAAAAGACAAACATGACATTAAAATAAATCACAGTCAGTGTTAGAAAACTCAAAATGAATTGAAGAAGACTTTTACTTTAAATAATGTATTTGTTGCTGTAATCACTTATGTACAGATGAACTTAACCTTTGACCTCTTTAATGAAAGCTGGTTGACAAATCATCCATTTTCTTTTTCACCAATAGAGGGCGACAGCAATCCACACCACTTATTTTTCCACTTGAACATAATGAGGCACCTGCTTTGAATAATGGATTAGAAAATTCAAATTTACCGATCAATGCTTCAGCAACAAGAAGCTCCATTTTTCTCATCAAAATTAACACGTAGTTGGTCTCTGATAACTGGTCAAAGTTTTGTTTGACTGATCAATGAATGAGAACAATCAGGCAATATTTGAGGTAGATTTTCTACATTTCCCTGATGTTGCCATGTTTGGTGCAAAGTGGCCATGCCGATATGCAGACCTGGGTTCGACTCCCACTCACAGCACGTGTCTGTGTCCTTGGATAAGACACTTAATCTGCATAGTTTGTCCACCCACCTGTAGATGGGTACCAGCCTTGGTTGGTGAAGTAACCCACGTTGGACTGGAGTCCCATCCGGGGGGGGCGGGGGTTGTAGAATTTCATCTACCTCACGCTGTTGGATGTCCGGGTTAATTGGGGGCTCTTTGGTTGTGTTTCAGGACCTAATTGATAAACTAGTCCTGACTGAAGGAATCAGGAGCCACTAATCATAATTAAAATGAAGCTATAAATTTAGAGTTGATCACAGGGACGGACGTCGAGCCTTTTTTTTTTTTCAGGGGTTAATGGTTTCTTCATTGGCTGTGGCGGGACAGTGTTTTCTTGGAGGTGGATGGTGTCACATTTCTATCTCTGATGCCTTCAACTCCATCAATTCTTGGTTGTGATCCTGAAATTCTTCTGGTGGGCCTTTACAACCCTTAATCCATTCCTGGTTGTTAGTTTAGGACTTCCTTCCTCAGGGATGTAAAGTCTGCGTGGTCCCAAGCGTCTTATGTTTGTATCATAACCTCTACACCTGCTCATGGCAACATGAATCTTTCAGTGACGAGCTCTAAAGAGGAACCTGAAGTTTGGAGATTAAAAAGTTTGCTCCTAATGCTGGATTACTTACTTTTTTGTTGTTTCTCCTGCTCTCATAGAATAAGGGACTGGTTCTACAGGTCGGCCCTTAAATACAGCCAACAGTTTTCCAGTTAACTCGAAATTACGAAAATTAGTCATTCAGAAGCTTTTAATGGTGGTGATGTGGAATCTACTATACCGTTCAGAAAGACGTTTATCTTGGTGTGTGCAAACTGCTGGAACACAAGTCATTATTTTAATTTATCTGAACATGCATATCGCTGGGTACTCCGGGTTTTTTCTTCTAGTTTTGCAATGAAGTTGAAACAAAGCAGTGAAGATGTGACTCGAGTGTAGACTTTCAGCCGTATTTCTATTTCTCCAGTCTTCAAGTCCCATCATTCTTGGTTTCATTTGTCCAAACAATCTTAGTTTAAGAACCAAGCAGGCTTTTTAAAAATGTTTTCAAATGTCAAAATCTTCCTGGTCTTGAGTGTTACCAGTGGTTTGCACCTTGTCCTAAACCAACTGTGTTTACATTCATGATTGTAGACTTTGAAAGAGATGTCTGTTAATGTTTTTCTTTAGTAAGAAATGAATTCAGTCATCATCCACTTTAGTGGTCTTCGAGGTCTTTTGGTGTTGCTTCACTCACCAGTACGTTCTCTGTTTAAGAACATACCAAACTGTTGACTTGTCCTCTCCTGAAGTTTCTTCCATCTGTCTAACAGTCAAACAAAAACAAATTGTGGCTTTCACTTGCACTGACACCTCTTTGGATGTCATATTGAGAGTTCCAAAGAACAGCTACCAAATATAAATTGAACACTAGACCATTTATCTCTTTAATTTACCACAGAATAACACCCCTGCTATCGAAAAGATTCAGTCAACTGTCCAATTACTTATGACCTCTGAAATTGGACTGTATATATAAAAATATCTATAATTCCTAAATGGTTAATGGATTGTTTTTGCTAAACACTGAATTAAAGCTAAGTAGGTAGGACAGTGGGGTCAGAGTTGAGCTACCAAAACTTTGACCTGGGCTTGTTTCCTGGTCACTGCTCGTCTGTCTCCTTGGACAAGACACTTCTTTTGTATTGTCCCAGTCCACCCAGCTGTAAATAAGCTCTTGCCTTGGTTGGGAAAGTAAATACGCGGTGTACTGGTCCCCAAACAAGGGAGTTGTAGACTCTCATCCACTTCAGACTGTGGATTCCGGGTATACCCATGGGCGTCAACGGGCCTATATAGGACTTACAACTATTTGACCTTGAATTAAAGCTAAAAGTCTACACAACAAGCACATATTTTCACTTCAAATCCTATGTGGTAGCGTACAGAGCTAACATGATAAAAACTGTTTGGATCACAAACTTTATTTGCCTAAACGCATTGTTAGATAAAAATGGAATATGTGCAGTAATGGAAATGTTTCAGCCAAGGTGTCTGCAAATGTGTGTCTTCATAGCACAGAGACATCATAAAGATTTGATCTTTAGAGCAAAGTGGACCTTTCTTTTTTTTTCCAAACTGGGCATTTTTACACCCCCCAATAGTGTGGGCAAATAGTGACCGTTCCAACCAGTTTCAGCTGCTTTATCTGGTTGTTTTACAGCCTTGAGCAACTTTAACAGTCATTAACTCTGTCAAAAATTAAGTCACTGATTAGCTCGTAATGGACTCACCTCTATTGGAAAACAGTTACACTTGGTGAGCAAAGGCACATCACTCTTGAAGCTTAAGAGAGTCATTCACACAGATCTGGCGTGTTGGACTGACCAAGATTTCAAACAGGTGGCGTTTAATCGCTAGACGGTCCGTGTCCAAGCCTGCAAACACACAACTTGTAGACTTCAAGTGTGAGACGGCCGGTGGGGCCAGTCAGACCGGCAGCACGTTCTGTCGACAAACATGTTTGTCCTCCTGTTTACAATAATGCAGAATGTCTTTTACAGTTTCCACGCTTATGCAAGAACCTGTTTCTGTGTCTGGGGAGTTGGAGGATGAAATAACATTTATTCCAAAATTTTGAAGAATAATGTGATGGATCTGACAGAATTATGTGAAGTTAGTTGTAGAGCCTGCCTGATGTATCACCCTTTCATGAACATACTGATGTCTGTGGTATTGGTG
Source organism: Thalassophryne amazonica (assembly GCF_902500255.1). Lineage (NCBI taxonomy): Eukaryota > Metazoa > Chordata > Actinopteri > Batrachoidiformes > Batrachoididae > Thalassophryne > Thalassophryne amazonica. Next base: position 60,457,194 of record NC_047122.1, read on the forward strand.
TAGACATGAAAACTTTAATTTTACTGAATAAACAATGGAGAAAAAAAAGTTTGGCTGTTAGAAATTGTTATTATACAGTTTGCCCAGCAGAGGACGCTCCAACATAGTTAGGACCCCATCACCCCTTGGTCAGGAGATACAAGAGACAGATGGAAAGCGATCAGCTGCCATTTACTTTCAATCAGTGGACATTTTACAGCAACGTGCAAGTGGTTAGTGCGCTTGGTTTCAGTGCGGAAGGTTCCCAGTTCAAACCCCACCCCTGCCACATTTCTTCATGAAATGAAGCTGCATCAAGATGGTATCTGGGGTAAAACGTGTGCCAAATCAACAGGCACACCCACCTTGGATCTGCTGTGGTGACCCCAAGTGAAAACAAGGGAGCAGCTAAAGGGACTTATTAAGACAGAAGTAGTTACTATACCACCAGCTAGGCACGGCCAAAATAGATGAGAACTCGATTTTATGCAAATGCTAAGCGATGCGACATAACTGCCAATTCAGGTGAAGTCAGCATAATGTACGTTGGTTATATAGCAGAATTCACTCCCAGACAGTCGGATTTCTGTATAAATCCATTATGTTTTGCATTTTTTTGTGCTCACAAGTCGTGTTTGTCAAGGGAACCTGCTGTCCTCCTGTCAATCCATACAGTAAAACATTGTGTCCTAAAACTCAAGAAACACTAAAATCTGAGATTTAAATTTTTGTGTGAGGAATATTGTATACCTGAAGACTTGTATGCTAAAATTTAATCGATTTCTGATCAATCTCAGGCATATTTGTTTTTTTTTTTTAATAAGTTGTTTCATCACAAAACCTACTGCTTATTCTTAGTCTTTATTCCCCACACTAGTGTTTTAGTGTGGATTAAATCACTTGTGTTCCTCGCTCTCAGAGCCAATATACTTGTATTTTGTAAAAGTTTGGAAGAACATTTTAAATCTAAAAACCCTGTTTGTTTTTTTTTGGTAGCCAGATACCTCTGAAGTGATCAAGGGCGCAGCAAGGGATTTTGGGCCCCATGAAAAGAAATCTTGCTGGGCCACCCCCCATATTATTTTGTCAGTATTATAATTATATTGGGGCCTCTCTGAGCCCCTGTCAATCATGGGCCCCTAGAATCCCTGTCCTTATTCTCCCCTTTTCGGCACACCTGGAGGTGACTTGCAACACAACAAGTTACAACTTTGTTTTAATTATCATTATTATTTATATTTCCAATAACTATATTTTAATTTACAATGCAGAAAAGATGGGCATGCGTTACATTTTACATAAAACATTTTCTTCATTCTATATATTATGTTGGAGTTGGATTTTCATGTTTAAACTGTAAAACTTGAAACCTCAATTACATTTATTAGCCATAAGGGTTTGATAACAAAATGTGAGGAATCATTGCCATTTTCCTAAGTATATTTTCAGAGATATACCAGTATCATAAATGTTTTACTCCCTAATACTGCTCCCCTCAATAAAATCCAAATCATTCGGGCTCTACTTACTCGGTCTGTTTTGCTGTCTCTCATCCAATTTATCAAGTCAAGAAGCATGAGTGCGAGTCTACCAAAATAATTACTTGTTTGATACAAACTCATTCCAATGGTACCCAAAGATCCTGCAAAAAGACCTAGTATCAAAGACATTCAGTCATTATCTTACAGTCAATGGTAAGACAGGAAGCAACTAGGACTCTAAAGATGTGGACTGTCATTCTGTCCAGCATCTCCTGACCTCAAACAGAGGACACAGAAAGGAGAGTCACTGTCAAGTGACTGTTTCTACAAGTTTGACACATTAACCACAAGACACACGTCTAACAGTCGAGTCTAAGAAGACTTTCAGAGCTTAGATCATCGTGATCCAGGACCATTCCCAAACCCAGACACTGATCGACTGACTGAGCTCATCAATCAGGGTATCCATTAATTCCTCAAAGATCACTGCATCATCTGCAAAGTTAGTAACTCAACATGTGACTGCAATGTTTTAGGAGTTATAACATTGTAGTTGCACTGAAATACATTTGTTGCTTCTGGCTCTGACTTGTATAGTACGATCCACCGTCGTCATCTTTAACGCTCCCTTTTTTCCACTCCGTGCTTGTAGCAACACACGGGAGCAGACGTTCATTTTAGCGGTTGTCATTTGTGATGACGGATCCAGAACGGTTCCCATTGTGGCTCGGACACCTAAACAGCAAATTCTAGATCCCGGTGAAGAGAATTAAAACAGTGCTTCAACAACAAAAGAGCAACAAGTCTTCAAGTCAAAGAAATACAACTTTATTTGAAAACAAAAACAGAAAGAAAAACCTGCATAGGAAATGTTTAAAGTCCACAGAGTACACGGGGGAGCGGCGGGTGGCCAAAATATTATCGTCTCCTTTGCCTTATTTAGACTGAAGACGTGACACCTGCGCTTCCACGAACCACCACGTGCCAGTGTGTGCCAACACGGTGTGAAAGCATGGTGGCAAACACACATTCAGCTCAAATGATGAATGAACACACACACACACACACACACACACACACACACAAAAACCCACACTGGTGGATGTGGACGCGCCAGCAGCACCCATCTAAATTCAGCTGGCCCCCGCCGACCCGCCCTGCCTCTTGGACTGTGAGAAGGATACATTCAGTGGATTTTCTGCAGCGCACAAACACAACGCCCACTCGACACGCAACCTGCTGCCACAACACACAAGACACAACAGAAAACAAGACTTTGGAGCCAATGAGCCGCGGGGCAAATGTGTCCCATCTCAACAAGAAGGGTAAAGCTTCAGTAGGAAACTGGAGCTGTGTGCTCCACCACAAACACAACTCAGCGCACAAAGCGCTGCTGGCGTGGTGCATTTCACTCCAAGAATTTGTTTTTATTCCCTCCCCAATATTCTGAGGCGTCTGCTGTGTGTTGTGTTTAAGTGAGCTGTTGTTTGTCAAGATAAAGATGCCATTAAACCCTTTTCTTCACAAAATACATTCCAAAAGGGATAATGAGCATCAAAATAGTGTGATGTATTTGTACTCAACTGAAAAGAAAAACAACTCTGGGGGAACTAATCAAAAAGCACTTTTTCAGACTGAGAACTAACACTTTTTTAATATGTAACTGGACACATAAAAGAATCAGACTAATATCGAACGGTACAGGGGAAAGAAATGGGAAAAAATAAGTCACTATCATCACTACGAGACATTTCAAAGAGACACCTGCAGGGCAGGGCTGCTGAGATCTACCTGAGTTTATTTTTAACTTTCTACATTTTTTTTCCTTTAGAGTATACAATCAATAAAAGGAGGTCTATGACCTTGCACATGTCACCTGGTGCAGCGTTGCTTTTTTTCTCTCTCTCTCTCAAAGTCACAAGAGGCCAGAAATAATAATAATAAAAAAAAAACGCAGGGGCCCAGTACAACACCGCCAGGCAGGAGGGCAAGTCAGCCAATCGCAGGCATGGCAGACGTCAACGCGCTGCAGGCTGACTGCTAGTTTGTGCTGGAGAAAAATATCACAAAAAGCCAAACTGTTGTATCACTGCTATTACACATAAATGCTCGCCATATGGACCCGTCTCGAAAAAAGCAAAAAAGGTATAAATTTACACTGAAAAATTGAGTGGGAATCATTGCGGTCACTGAAATTACATTAATATGCAACATGTTGTGCATATTAAAGGGAGTTGAAGGAAATTAACGGCACTGATGGCTGACGGGCGCAGTGTGTCTGCAGTTTGGGATTTTCTTTTGTGAGGAATCGAGGCGTGGCTGGCTGAACAGGTTATGTTGTGCAAAGCCTCTAGAGGAAAGGAAATACAATCGCAAAGGTCAATTCCAACGCAATCCTAACACACACGCACACACATACATCTTTGGATATATATATATATTTTGGTAAAACCATCCAGAATTTTCTTTAATTTTCTTTTTTCAAGCTACCCACCCCATCGGAAAGACGTCAGTACAATACAAGGACTTTTTAAAGCATGCAACAAATGGGGGCGGGGGACAAATCAATAAAAGGTTTTAAATACATTTTTCCTCTTTAAGAGTGAAGATCTAACGATCTTAAAGATAGAATTCTGCAATCTTATTATAAAGGAGCGGGAAGAAAATGGCAGCAGAAAAAAATAATAATAGAGCGTTTCAGAGGGTAATACTGAAAAACAAATACAATCGCACTGGTGAAACATTGGTGTTGGGTTCAAAGCAGCAGCATCTGTGGATTCAAACTGGCTCGCCACCACTTAAAGAAGACACAAATCTACCGTCACACGTCAGGGTGCAACCTTTCGTAATTGCACTCACTTCCTAAAGGCTCAACCGCAAAAAACCATAAACCGGCAATGTTGTGGGTGAAAATGTGAATGGGGTTGGGTGGTGGGCAGGGGTTGGTTTTGCGTTTGAACAATAATGAATGAGCTTAAACCTAAAGCTGGAGCCACACTGTTTTTTTTTTTTAAAGGGCTGATTAGAGGTTGGGTGGCGTCCCGGGTTACGCCGTAGCAGCTGCAGATTATTTGTGTTCAAGAATTTCAGCTGTACGCGTGCAGCGGCACTGACTCCCATTTGTGTTACTTAGAGCCAAATCAGCCGAGACAATTCAATTAAACAGATTTATCCTTTCTTACTGGTTCATTTCGCGGTCAACGTCTACACCGCAAAAATGCAAAATCTTACAAAGTATGTTTGTCCCATTTACAGTCAACATACCTAATTACACTTAATGTAAAACCAAAATCACTTAAGTACATTTCAGGAAGATACAAAGACTTGTTTTATATAAATGCAGTTTAAATATCACGATAAGCTATAAAGACTTGGAAAGAGCTTGCTTTAAGTTGCATCTGAGACAAAAAACAACTTTGGACTCGCTGCAAGATTTTTAAGCTGCTGTGTTGTTTTTAAAAGATAACACTTGTAAAATAAAGCTCTTGTTCCATTAGCACATTTTGTTTTTACTCATTTCAAGTAAAAAAATGCAACTATAGCGATTAAAAATAATCATCTGCCAATGGAACAGAACATTCACTTAAGATTTTTTAAGATTTCTTAAAAATCTTAATCGCAAGTCAGGAAAAAAAAAAGCTTTTGTCTCAGATATGACTCAAAACGAAATGCTTCCAAGACTCTTTAGCTTAAGATATTTACGATGTATTTAACTAAAAACAAGTCTTTATATCATACTGAAATTAAAGCGATTTTGACATGTATCGAGTGTAATTACATATACAGAATGGATATTAGACAAATGTACTTTGTAAGATGTTGTGTTTTTGCAGTCTAACAGTCAATGGAATGGCAACAACACAGAAAGTTAAGCTAGCATGTAGCCATAGGCTAACCTTTGTGAATACCAAACATTTTCACTTCTAGCCGATATGACACTGAAAACAGCCAATACTGTACCATTTCCTTATCTTACACTATATTTTGCATTTTTGTCACTTTTTTTTAATCTCTACTGGCAGCCATGTTTGCGTTGGTGGGTTTTTTGGGGTGGGGCTTGTAAGTGTGGCCCCAGCTCAAGTTAACACTTCACATACAGTAGTGTTCAGAATAATAGTAGTGCTACGTGACTAAAAAGATTAATCCAGGTTTAGAGTATATTTCTTATTGTTACATGGGAAACAAGGTACCAGTAGATTCAGTGGATTCTCACAAATCCAACAAGACCAAGCATTCATGATATGCACACTCTTAAGGCTATGAAATTGGGCTATTGGTAAAAAAAAAGTAGAAAAGCGGGTGTTCACAATAATAGTAGTGTGTCATTGAGTCAGTGAGTTTGTCAATTTTGTGTGAATCAGGTGTGAATCAGGTGTCCCCTATTTAGGGATGAAGCCAGCACCTGTTGAACATGCTTTTCTCTTTGAAAGCCTGAGGAAAATGGGGCGTTCAAGACATTGTTCAGAAGAACAGCGTAGTTTGATTAAAAAGTTGATTGGAGAGGGGAAAACTTATACGCAGGTGCAAAAAAATTATAGGCTGTTCATCTCCAATGATCTCCAATGCTTTAAAATGGACAACAAACCAGAGACGCATGGAAGAAAACGGAAAACAACCATCAAAATGGATAGAAGAATAACCAGAATGGCAAAGGCTCACCCACTGATCAGCTCCAGGATGATCAAAGACAGTCTGGAGTTACCTGTAAGTGCTGTGACAGTTAGAAGACGCCTGTGTGAAGCTAATTTATGTGCAAGAATCCCCCGCAAAGTCCCTCTGTTAAATAAAAGACGTGCAGAAGAGGTTACAATTTGCCAAAGAACACATCAACTGGCCTAAAGAGAAATGGAGGAATATTTTGTGGACTGATGAGAGTAAAATTGTTCTTTTTGGGTTCAAGGGCCGCAGACAGTGTGTGAGACGACCCCCAAACTCTGAATTCAAGCCACAGTTCACAGTGAAGACAGTGAAGCATGGTGGTGCAAGCATCATGATATGGGCATGTTTCTCCTACTATGGTGTTGGGCCTATATATCACATACCAGGTATCATGGATCAGTTTGGATATGTCAAAATACTTGAAGAGGTCATGCTGCCTTATGCTGAAGAGGACATGCCCTTGAAATAGGTGTTTCAACAAGACAATGACCCCAAGCACACTAGTAAACAAGCAAAATCTTGGTTCCAAACCAACAAAATTAATGCCTCGCAGATGTGAAGAAATCATGAAAAACTGTGGTGATACAACTAAATACTAGTTTAGTGATTCACTCTTTTGAGTTTGCAGTGTCAACAACAGATGCTACTATTATTGTGAACACCCCCTTTTCTACTTTTTTTTTTTACTAATAGCCCAATTTCATAGCCTTAAGAGTGTGCCTATCATGAATGCTTGGTCTTGTTGGATTTATGAGAATCTACTGAATCTACTGGTACCTTGTTTCCCATGTAACAATAAGAAATATACTCAAAACCTGGATTAATGTTTTTAGTCACATAGCACTACTATTATTCTGAACACTACTGTATGACACCAGCGATCTCAAAAGCCACATTCGTCACAATGAAATACTTGTAAATTGTGTTGAAACTAGAGGTTATTTTGTGCATTTAAAGGCAGGCTGCTGTCTCAACTTTCTCTTCACGCCAACAGCATGAAGGTCATGTCATCATGAGGTAAAGATAACCGGGGTGGGCATCAATCAGAAAAAAAGAGGATTTATCCCCAGGAATTCTGATCTATGATAAACTGGTCCAGTGACATGAATGCCAACCGTGTTTGGCACGGAACTCTCAGAGGTCATTTTGGCACAATGTTTTCATCTGAAATATTTGGTTTCCCGATGATGAAGGCATAGTGTACCAGGCAACATACAGCAGATTCAACAAACCCAAACTGTTCAGCTAGAAAGACTCCTGTAACAAACCTTCTACCTAAACCTGAAATACAGCAGCATGAACTTTGGTCCTAAAAGATACCGAACACGTGGAGAACTGTAACACAAGACTCAAAGAATGAAGTACATTTGTAATCCAGAACTATCTTCTTAGATATCATTAAATAAGAATCAAAAACTAGACTAGACACAAGTTGAGGTATTTGAATTGCAAGTAGGTATGTACGACATACTTGAGGTATTTAGGTACTGAGGTATATGAAATAAAAAACAAAAACAAAGATAAATCAATCAATCAATAAGGTAAATGATATCTAAGATATGAGGATGTAAATCCTGATTATGTGCAGACGGCCCCCTCAAACCTCATAGGTGAGAAGCAGTCGATGAATCTTAATAGGTCCCCAATATTCTCTGTTCAGGAATGGGCAAACAGAGTCCTTGTCTAGTGCTTCCAGTGGAACACATTGAACAGAGGGCACGGGAATTCAAAACCCCACAGTGCATTCAACACAACGGTGTACACGCAGTATTATTTTCTATAGTCATTGGATGCAAAGGCTAATTTCATGTGCTATGCTGAGCCAGTGGAAGGCATCATATTGATAAGCACCGGGCACTAAACTGAGGAACAGGTGTCATTTAACGGGCTGAAGTCACTTGGTGTTGGTGTAATATCTCTGCAGACATAAGGCAAATACTAGTACATTTTGAAATTTGCCTCACACAGGTGACGCTTATGTCTGAGCTGGATTTTTAAGTACTTCTGCACAAAAACTGTGACCCAAACATACCGTAAACTTCCAGTTTTAAGTCTCAATTTGACAGTGCTATGAACTCAACTCCACGAGTTTTCTGGACTTGCACTCAGCAATAATGATTATTTAACAAACAAATAAAAAAGTCATCTTTTAAAAAAAAAAAAAAGGTGGGGGGGGGGGGGGGGCACTTTAACTGGCAAATCTATGATGGCCATTATGCAGAAATTCTAACTTTGACTCTACTACTTGGTCTATAAAACATCTTTAGAGGACTGGTCGACTAGTGTGTGAGTTAGAGAGACCTCCAACTCCAAGTATCAATAAATAGGGCGGGGCTTTGTTTTACGCACTCAATGGACTGGACTAAATCCTAGCCCCTAGGAACCAAAACACAGTGGCTTTCAACCACAATTCTAAATCCAAAGGATTGTTTAGTTAGGCCTTAATCTGATGTTAATTATGTCCTCTGGGTGGCCATATTAGGTGTTTACTTCTGAGGCTTTTGTCATACAAGCTGCCTCGCAAAACGAAAAGGAAAAAAAAAGAAAAAAAAGGTGTCATTCCATCAAATGATAAAATCTTTAAACTATGATCAACAATAGATACCCATCTTGGAAAATTAATCTCCAAAATTAACTGGCGGGCCATCATTTTCCTAGAAGAGATGGAGCTCTCCTTGCACACTGATCTTTGCAAAGTGATGACCCACGTTATCTAACTTTATCACAAGATTAGGTCACCCTGTCTTACGAGACACGGGTGTGTATCAAGGCGTCTGGATAATAGAACACTGAATATATGGGTTTATTACAGCGAGTGTTTCATCTGAGGATCATCTGAAGGATTTGGGGGATCATATCCTGAATGCTATAATTTTACTCTTTAATAAATTCATCAAGTCAGCATCCATTATAATCAATTAGCCAGTAAAGCTATAGAGACAAAACTGATCATTTCAGTCCGTCTCCCGTGACCTGAGCTAATTTTGATTCTGTCAAGTTTGACATCGCGTCACACCTTTCCTCTTAGGTCATCATGACACCACCATCTCCACGGAGCTGGATAGAGACAAGGGTAACTAACTATCCTGTGATATCATACCCTAGTTTCCTCTCCAAGTGAAGCCTTCCAAACAGACTAAATCATACAGCCTCTCCAGCAGTCTGAGTATTGTCTCAGCAACAACATTCTGGAGTTTCTCCAAACTCATATTCCAAATGCACAGCAAAAAATTCCCTTAATCCTGTGCAAATATCAACCGAAGAGTCTTTTTTTTGTCTCTCTTAAATAAAAGTATAGAGGTAGACGTTTCTTCTTTGTAAAACTTCACGGACTAAACCTCTGCTCTGTGACTATGAGTACATTCATAAAAGAGCTAAGTGAGGTAGGTATGGAGCAGAGGATACAAGATTTCAAGAAAAGCGTAATTCCCTGAGATGGACATATTTAAGGAGAGCTTGCACAGATAATTAAGAGTAGCTGAGACTGGTGAAGGGAAAATGGCTCTTCTTTTTTTTAAAAATGATTATCATTTTCTACAGTTCCTTATATTAAACAAACAACAAATATTTGATTTGGAGAATATCAATGGAAAAATAAATCATAGTTTTATCAGTTTCCCTTCATTCAACATAGTCTTAATCCTCTATGAGCTCTCCTCCTGTTGTGTTTTGATTCATTCTCTCCATTTCCTTCATCAAGAAAAATACGGAAAAAAAAAAAACACGAAGGAAGAGAATGCAAAAACAACAACAAAAAAAAAAAACAAAACAAAAAAACCCAACCCTTTAGAACTTGAGAATGCGATTATTTCCAAAATCAACAACCATAATGACTCCATCGGGTGTCACAGCCACACCAGAGGGGCGATCCATTTGTCCAAACCCACTCCCCTGTGTGCCAAATTTGCATAAGAAGTTCCCATTAGGCTCAAACACTTGGACTCGGTGGTTGCGAGAGTCGGCCACGATAATGCGGTTCTCCTGGTCCACGGCGACACCCTGAGGCCTTAAAAACTGGCCGTTCCCAGTGCCCTCAGAGCCCAGGAAGCGAGCCGACTGACAGTCCGGCCGAATGACCAGGAGCCGGTGGTTGTTGAAGTCAGTTACCACCAGGTGGTCTTCGTGGTTAAAGGCCACTCCCCTGGGCGAGTCGAAGTGTTTCCACAGAGCCCCTTCAAAGCCGTACTTGTTGAGGAAGGAGCCGTCAGGGGTAAATAGCTGCACACGGTGGTTTCTGGTGTCTGAAACCAGGATCTTACCCTCAGAGTTGACAGCCACATCCCAGGGATAGTTGAACTGCCCATTTTTGGTACCCTTTTCCCCAAACTTCAGCAGAAACTGGCCTTCAAAAGTAAACACCTGCCAGACAATGCAAAGGTCTTCAAGTTTACAATAACCACAACAGTTTTTGTAGTATCTTCCACTTTTTTTAAACCGATTCCTTAAAAGTATAAACAGAAATTATCCTGTAGCAGTTGATGAATGTATGACCAAAGTGGAATATAAGCATTTATACAAAATCACGAGGTTGGAATGTGTTTGTTTTTGTACCTGCACACGGTGATTGTCCTTATCGGCCACAATGATTCGCCTCTGACTGTCACATGCAACCCCAGCTGGACGATCAAACTGACCAGGCCGGGAACCCAGAGAGCCAAACTTATGGTGGAAGGCACCACAAGGTTTGAATATCTGGAGAGGAATGCAGCAAAATAAAAAACTTGTTTTTGGAACCTTTGTGCTTCACTAGATCTTTGCAGTCCATCAGGTACTGATGATGACGATAAATAAATGGATAAATATGTTTACATAACACAGTGGTCAAACTCAGTTGCTGTATTTCTAAGATACTGCCAATGAAACATGCTAATATGAGCTTTAGGAGAAAAATATTGACATATTTAGTATAACTTGGTACAAGACTTTACAAATCAGAATACATCAGAGCAAGAAGGTAATGTTCTACCTGTATGCGGTTATTGCTGCGGTCAGCCACCACCACATATCCCTCCTTATCTACGCCGATGCCCCAAGGACGGCACAGCTGACCGTCTCCCTCCCCCTCGCACCCAAACGATGACACTTGGGAGCCCAAGGAGCCGTAGCTTCTTCCTGACTTGACAATCACCTTGAAGGGGCTGCCCTGGATGTGCTGGTTACACACCAACACCGACACGAGGTGCTCCCCCTCATTTTTAGGCACGTAGCTGACGGTGTACGAGCCATTCTGGTGGTCTGTAATCTCTGCTGCAGACAGGTTTCCATCAGTAACTGACATGACCACTGCAGACACTGTGTCACCACCAGAAAGACGTGGCTCGCCGTCATGGTCGTATCCTATCAAAGTAAAGGAGGCAGGCTTGCCACGAAGTGCACTTTTCAGACCGTCCCCATGGGCTTTGGTGACAGGGGCAAAGGCTCCACTGCTTATCAGGCCCATGGACTGGATGGCTATGTACAGAGCCTGTAGGATCAGACAGAAGAAATCCATGTTATCTCTGCTCAAGAAGCCAGATGAAAAGGCCAACTACTACTAATAAAAGCACCTTGACCCTTGGACGAATTTGATCCCTGCACTGGCACAAAAGTGAGTGCCAGTGAGTAAACACGGCATAAACTGTTGTAAAGTGCATGTGAACTGTGCGCGGCTATGTGCCAGTGCGCAAAGAAAATTTTAAAATGTTCAAAACTTCTGGCACGGATTAATTTCGTTAACTAGTCGTAGACACTGCGGAACCTATTCAAAAACACTGCATGTCACTACATGTCGTACCGCGTAGCACATCGGAACGATTATGACTAGATGTCACAGCTATAATAAACATAAGTTTACAACTACATTATCTAACTCATAAGAAGAAATGAAAATACACCTGTTTTACCAATCCATTTCAATATATATATATATTTTATAAATATTACTGAGGAGACAAGATTCCAAATGCGTTCTCCACCTCATAACGCACACAAGACAACCTGCAGCTGTAGATCAATTCTCTGTGATTCCTGGAAAGATGGGAGAATGGTTTCATACGCTAAATTCTAAGAGAAAATACATCATTGGCGATGAAATTATTATTTTATATAGCGTGGCGTCCAGCGGGATAAAGCAGAATGCATTGGCACGACAAATTGTGCGGCGGTGTGAGGATCAAATTTGTGCAAATGTCAAGGTGTTTCTGTGTAGGCTCTCAGTTGTCCAGGTGGTTTCCATAGTAGAGAAGCTTGAATCTTCGACTGGACTGGGTTGCTTGACGTGAGGACGTTTCGCTTCAAATCACAGAAGCTTCCTCAGCTAAAATTCTTGCTCTGGTAGTCTGACTTCTGTCTTGACTCTTGTAGAGAAGAATAAACCAGAAGCCAACAAAAGCTGGAGTTTTTTTAACCTAACCAGACCCCACCTACCGAGAGGCTGACTGCTATAGGCTAGTGACTAAACAATAGCTCTAATTAGCACCTATTGTGCTCTAGTTTAGCACTCTCCTAATGACAGGACGGAAGCCTCCCCTGATGGCTGATGATCAAAGAGCAACAACTTGTACGGAAAGCCCTCACAGTATGTGGGTACCCACGCTGGTCTCTGGACAAAGTGCAGAAGTCCCAGAAAGCAAAGGAGTCAGCCTCCCCTGAGGGAGCCATCAGGGGAGGCTTCCGTCCTGTCATGAGGAGAGTGCTAACTAGAGCACAATAGGTGCTAATTAGAGCTATTGTTTAGTCAGTAGCCTATAGCAGTCAGCCTCTCGGTAGGTGGTGTCTGGTTAGGTTAAAAAACTCCAGCTTTTGTTGGCTTCTGGTTTATTCTTCTCTACAAGAGTCAAGACAGAAGTCAGACTACCAGAGCAAGAATTTTAGCTGAGGAAGCTTCTGTGATTTGAAGCGAAACGTCCTCACGTCAAGCAACCCAGTCCAGTCGAAGATTCAAGCTTCTCTACTAAATGTCAAGGTGCCTAAAGTCAAAATCAGTATTTGTGTGGGACTCAGAGATCCAGAAGAGTCCCAAGTTGCTTTTTTGGTTAAATAGTTCATTTTTAGGGGCTGATACTGATCGTATTAGGGAGTTAATTTAGAATAATGATATATACATAAAAAATGGTGATGATTCCTAATATTTCATTATCAATCTCCTATGACAAAGAAATGTAACTGAGGCTTTACATAAAATAGACTTCTAGTCTGTTCTGGCCTCATCTAATTGGTGGAATAGCGACCACTTGTCTGCTGTCTATGTAAAATGAATGACAGGTGGTTGCTTTTCCTCAGTCTCACCAAGGGGTGATAGGGTCCCAGCCATGCTTGACAGGATTATAAACAATGCCGTCAGAGCTCTCTATGCTGGACAATCTGTGTGATGATTCCATTTGCAACAGACAAAATGACTTCTGGATTGTTTATTCAGTAAAATTAATTTTTCACATGTTCAAAAAGAACTCCTGTATTGATATGCTCATGAAAGGCTCATGTCGGCCAACTGATATGTTGTTGGGTTCTAATGGTGTGCACAGTGTTCAACAGGTAGCAGACAAACTACATGTAAATTCAACCACTGCTGTTTATTATTTTCCATTATATGTTGAGCATCTACTAACCATTTACTAACTTCATCTGGTGACTTAAACGTAGCCATTTAATTGCCATTTGACGTCGTCATTTGGTGTTCTTTTATTTTGGTGAATTACAAGGTGACACTGCTTATGTCAGCAATAATTTTATTTCTGAGAACACTGTCCAAATATATATATATATATATATATATATATATATATATAAATAAACCCATCAAAGTGGGATCTTTGATTCCTGACAGATGCTCCAGGGCCTACCTGGTCTGGAGGAGTGAACATAAAGCGATCATCCTCCTGTGGCTGCAGCAGTCCCCTGAGAGCCTTGAGTTCATGGATCTGAGTCAACATTCGCTCTCTAGCCAGGAGCACATCTAAATGGCGGCCCTCATCTAACACCTGGCTAACGGCAGCGATGGTACTGTCCAGCTTGGTCAGATTCTGATGCAGTTTCTCCACCTGCAGGTAGAGAGATTTGGCCTTCACCTGACGGATCTTCTCCACCTGCAAGGAGAGAGAAGACAGGGATGTGTTCATTTACTTTATTTAATACATACAGCCCTTATAGTTTTTAAAGTATCATACCACCTATATTAATGTTTGAAGCTAATATACACAGTCTGTCAGTCTATATTTATCAATATTCAAAATCTAATTTACCTTCATAGCTGTTCAACCAAGTCTTCTACCACATATCATCAACACTGATAGAAATATTCTCTTTATGGTACACATAAAGGTCAGAGGTGATTGGGCAGTGGATTGAGTTGAATATTCTTATATATGACAATCACAATATCAGTCACTTAAAGGTGCTTCTTCTGAAAAAGGTCGAACCTGACCCATCCGCTGAGCAAGCACACTGGGAATAGTGTTCAGAAAAAAAAAAAACAATTCCTTGAGAATTTTGATGACAGAAAGGAACCTCAAACACACCAGACTCAGTGTGGTGACTGTCCCTCCACATATCCTGCACCTCCCTTATATACTTCTCTGCCACACCAAACGTCCTCATATAATACCACATCTTTTCTCTTGGCACAATGCCATTAGCTTTCTTTAAGTCCACAAACAAACAAACAATACAGCTATTTTTGGCCTTCTGTCCACTTCTCCATGAGCACTCTCAGAGCAAATATTGCATCTGTAGTGCTCAGTCTGTGTAATTTAAAGCTATTCATACTTAAAATTATGGAAAATTCTTGTTTGAACATTGTTGGTCTTTGATGGATAAGTCTTTGCCATAGGAATTTCATGCTTTTCTATGCATCTACTTTCAGATTATTATTTCCCGCCTTGTGGCACTAACTTGTGACTGACTACTATGAAATTTGGCAGGCAGCTTTTTGTTCATTTTTCTGTCATTGCACCATGTTTCATGTTTATTGGATTTAATCATCTTAATAACAGACACATAAGTGTCCATTAAATGTATGCGCAGGTTGTGGAACGTACGCAGACCGCCTCCCGAGCCCCCACAAAGCCAATGTGAACTAAAAATGAAAATCTGAGCGAAAAACAATAGGATTTCCAGCTCTGCTGGAAATGGGAACAGCGGTACATTGCAACCACTAATAACTATTGATATGGCACTTTACAGTACAAAATTCTATCATTGAAAGTGCTTTGACATCAACAGTAACACTTTGAAATTAGCATAACTAAAAGTAGTACAAATTAAACAGTCCAAGAAATAATACAAAATGCCTAAAATACACCCTAATACAACAAAACTGAAAATGTGTGGACATGATTTAAAGTACAGCACACACTATTCACAACACAAACATTGCCAAATGTTTAACAGACCAAGTTCTCTCCAGTGATTAACTTGACTAGGCAGAACTACAGTCAAAACTGACATACAACTCATAAATGATGTTGGAGAGAATAAATGTGTCTTTCGTCTGGATTGAAAAGACTCAGAATCAGACTGTTCCATCCCAACAGCAAACTATCCAATAGAAGAGGCTATAATAACATTATTGCTGTGTTATTATGATGCGCAAGACATTTTTTAAATTCAACACATGCAGATGCAGTGAAAAGTTAGGCCGCTGTGTGTAAAAATGTGAACGCAGCAGCCACAAACTTAAAAAATTAATTAATTCTATGCCAGGCAGCAAGTTGTTTGCGTCATGCTATTTGCATGTCATTCATCCTCAGAGTGAATGAGGTTACCCCCCCGACACACACACACACACACACATATAATATCTAAATGTAACCAGCATTTATGTTATCACAGTGCAGTCAGAAAAAAAAAGAGCTTTAAAGAGTTTGGGAGAATCTGAGAAGGATGGACGGAACCATGTCTTTGTGCTGTCTGACAAAGTACAGCACAAAAGCTTTTATGGTGAGTGTGACTTCAGATGGCAGGGAGGGTCTCCAAAAGATACAAAAAAAGTCAAAAGAGAGGGGGCGCTCTTTGTTAGTCCTTGGCACAGTTGGAACTGCAATTTGCATTTGTGTGGCTAGAGTTACACTTTATAGCCAAAAAGGACAAAGAACCAATCTTAGGTTTTCTGATGGGTGGAGAAATTGTAATCCCTCATCCGAAAGCAACAGCAGGTAAAACTGGTCAAAAAAGAATTTGTTTGAGATTTTACATTGCAAAAAAATGGTGTTAAAGGAGACATTAATGTTCTTTGATGTGCACAAGAGTCACCAGTGCAACTCCTGCTGCGCACGCACACACACACACACACACACACACACACACACACACACACACACACACACACACACACACACACACACACACACACACTTGTACCTATCAAGTGTCCTTTTTTACCCTGAAGACAGATTTCAGTGCCTTTATTCTGGGTTTTGAATTCTGCTCAGGCTACCTGTCTGTGTCCCTGGACAGGATATTTAAGCTGCAATCTGGACCATGTCTAAGAACCTTACAACCCAAAAGTCCAGTTTGTTTGACTCGTGCGTGCTCTGGGCCGTAGCCTGGTCCAGTGGTGTTTAGCAGTCTGGGGGGGGGGGAACCAAATGTCCCTTTGTCTGGAAGTACTACATTTCACACACCTGTAGCGACATCCTGAGTGTAAACAGTGTGCTGAGCCGTTCTTTCAACAGTGTGTGGGGTATTTTACGAGCTAAAACGACTGCTCCAGATTGCTCCAGGTCAGCTTAAAGCGCCACAGATGTGTTGCGTGGTATTTCTGCCACAATCCCAAACCAACTTTGTAGATTTATCTCTTCGAGTGCCTCTTTAGCACTGCATCCTGGAAGTGTCTTAATTTGTTCACTGTGAAACATCGTGATAATACTATGAGCAGTTGAAACAGGGACTTCAAGATCTTCGGTGATTGTCCTTTGGAATTTAAGAATAGCATTTTTGACACTTTTAGGCTGTTCTCAATTTTGCCTAGTATCTAGGGGAGCTATGACCACTACCTTTGCACCCCCCCAGGATGAAACCAAACCAACTGTTTTAGGTTCCTTAGATGACCCCAAAACACAATCAGGATGTTCCCAAAAATAAAAACTGCATAAAGTCAGTTATCTAAGATGGCCGCCAAAATAGTTTTTTTTTTTTTTTCACTAAAACACCTTTAAACAACATATAAACAACTTAAATATCACAGAGATTCAATGGGAAGACCATTGCAGGTCATTCATAGGTTTAAGATTCAAAATGGCCGCCAATAGACCCTTATCATTAAAATACATAGTAGGAACAAACAATGACAGAAATCATTAGTGTTTTAGTGAAAAAAACTCTATTTTGGTGGCCATCTTGGATAACTAGCTAGAGGCCAGTTTTTATTTTTGGGAGCATCCTGATTGTGTTTTGGGGTCATCTAAGGAACCTAAAAAAATTGGTTTGGTGTAGTCCTTAGTAAGAAGAAACTGGAAATAATCTGGCCCTCTTAGTTAATTGAGGTCCTGTAAACACAGACGATGAAACATATTTGTTCTGTCCAGTTTTTATATATATATATATATATATATACATATATATATATACCGTATTTTCCGGACTATAAGTCGCACTTTTTTACATGTTTTGGCCGGGGGTGCGACCTATACTCCGGTGCGACTTATAAATGAAAAATATACCGGTAGGATCTCAATTAATTTACTGTAACAAAACAATTTTACGTGACAGAGTCGATCTATGTTTTAAAATGGCCACCGGAAAAGGAAATGCAATGCATCATGGGCACTGTAGTATGACGGCCATCCTATAGTTCACGCTGGTCGCGATAACCAATCAGAGAACAGAACTTTGGATGCGTATTCCTCACCTCACCCACAGCGTGTGAAGCTGACGAACTCGGTGCTTGCTGTTATTCTGGCTTGGCGAACAGAACAGCTTCAACCCTTGGATATCAGTGTGAGCAGAGTTGACGCTGAGAGCTGCATGGGAGCACTGAGCGATGGCGGAGGATTAGCGTCTCCACTTGGAAGGAGCTGGATCGACACCGCTGGGTGGTCATGAGCTGCGCAGGTAGGCGCTGCATGGTTCGGCTCGCAATGTGGTCCGCAAAATACAAACATATCCGTAGGTAAAATGCAGCTCACGAGAGGGCACTCGAGGCTTGTGTGACTGTTCCTGCGACTTCTGACTACCATAGAAAAATAAAAATTTTAACGTTACTGATAACATAACAAGACAACGGAGAAGGCCCGAAAAAATGCCACCAAAAAGAAAATCATACTCTGCAGATTACAAGTTGCGACTGGTGAAATATGCATCCGAAAACGGTAGCCGTCACAATATTATCATCTGAACTTTTCATGTTAACATACCTGTATGTCCATGGGACTTATAGTCCAGTGGACCTTATTTATGGTTTATTTTTCTTTATAATGGATAAAGTGGCTGGTGCGACTTATACTCCGGTGCGACTTATTTATGGTTTGTTTTTCTTTATAATGGATAAAGTGGCTGGTGCGACTTATACTCCGGTGCGACTTATAGTCCGGAAAATACGGTGTGTATATATATAGGGGGTTGTTCTAATTCCTGGCTAATGCAAGATTTTTTGTTGTAAAAAAAAAAAAAAAAAAAAAATTTAATTAATTAATTACTGTATGGCAGCAGGACTCCTTATGTTAACAGGATATCTTCAGTAGCACCAGGGTAATAATTTGCAAATGGCAACAGCTCACCTTCCACAGTAGTTCACACTCCCTCTCCTCCAGTGCTTTCTTGTGACTGAGGACAAGAGCCTTCACCTCAGTCTGCACGACCTTGGCCTTGAGCTCCACCTGCTCTGCCATGGCTTGGACCTTGTCCATACTTAGCTAGCAAAACACAACACAAGTGATGTTAGCTTGCTGAAGCAACAGAACATTAATTATTACAGTCAGTTGTACCAAGACAGAAACAGTACGACCCCACATCTGAAAAAGTGGGGATGAAATGGTAAATTGGGGGGGGGGGTGAAATGGATGAAGAAAACCAACGCCTAGATTTGATGTTTTTTCCTGTTTTGCAATCCTTCTGTACTCCACTCAAACATGAAACTGTGAATTGGGATACAACAGGCACCACTCCCAGTTTCTTCACTCACATCCGCAGAAGCCTATAATTCTTTCAGAGAGGTCATGGTGTCTTGGTGGCTTCCCTCACTAGTGTCCTTTCAGCATAATCACTCAATTTTTGGAAACTGCCTACTAGGACACAGATTTGCTGTTCTGATTGCACTTCTTAATATATATACTAAGAGACAACTGTATGTGTATTTTATATATATACAGTGCATCCAGAAAGTACTCACAGCACTTCAGTTTTCTACATTTTATGTTACAGCCTTATTCCAAAATGGGTTAAATTCATTTTTCCCCTCAAACGTCTACTCACAACACCCCATAATGACAACATGAAAAAAAGTTTTTGCGAGTTTATTATAAATAAAAACTAAGAATTCTCATTTACATAAGTATTCACACCCTTTGTTCAATACGTATAGAAGAGGAAATATATAAATAACTAAGGCTGATCAACACTACATCACATGGACGTCCAACGCCCCAGTCGTTTACTACTTGGTATGATGGATGTCCC
The DNA here is from genome assembly GCF_902500255.1 of Thalassophryne amazonica. NCBI lineage: Eukaryota > Metazoa > Chordata > Actinopteri > Batrachoidiformes > Batrachoididae > Thalassophryne > Thalassophryne amazonica. The sequence goes on from NC_047122.1 coordinate 60,476,903, forward strand.
TCCACTCCCAATAACAGGACACAGATGATCAAGAAATGTTAAACAATGTAAGCTTATGCTTCTCTCAACAATGTATAGGCCACAACTTACTTGGTTATTGTTATCGATTTCTTTCTCAGGTGTGGCTGCTCATGTAGCAGGGAAATGAAATGTGGGACAGGAAACCCACTTCAGTCACAACAGAATATAAGCAAATTTCCTTCCCCCTGTTCACAATCACTGCCCTAAAGGTGCCCCCAGTGTTTCAGTCACTGCATTAAATGTTTACAGCCACTTTTTAAACAAGTTTTTGTGGTGTATAAGAAGTCTTGTTTTTCTTTTTTTGTGGTGTACAGTAGTTCTGCGGGAGCACCCCCAATTCCATTGTAACCCCCACCCCCACGTACAATGACAATAAAGACTATTCTATTCCTACTGTGGTGATGGTTCTCAAAATGTGTCCAGAGCCAAATGTTTCTCACTGTCTTTTTTTTTAAGGCTGAGCTTCGACTCGGCATTCACAGCTGGGGTACCACGTTTGTGGAAGAACGCCGCTTTACTCACACCTGCTGTCAAGCCGAGTGCACCTGATACAGCCAATTACTTTTGGTTGGAACTAGGAAAAATGGAAAACATGCAGGCGTCTGGTTCCTCTGTGAAGAGATTAGGGTTGATTGTCCTAGTGAATCTCTCTAAAATCTTTTAAGCATTTTTGTGCCCCAAAATAGTTTTCAGTCTGATGTACTGTTACATGCCTATGAAAAGAATTTCCCCCTTAGACCTTTACTGTCTGTGTTATCACCCCCCCCCCCAACCAAAATTTATATTTATATATATATATATATATATATATATATATATATGTTAGTATTTTTGACAGCAATTTTCTCTTTAATCTCAGGTCGAAAACTACAATAAAACAAAATAAAAATTCAATTAAATAAAATAAAACTTCAACTAAATAAAAAGACATATACCCCTCCATTTTTCTTTAAGAATTCTTCCATAATCACACTTTTATGATAGTCAGCTGGCATGTTGTAATATGTTACATGAATATCTACGAAGAGATTTTGACAGACTGTTGTCAAAAATACAACAGCGTCTGGAGGGTTCAACACAAGCTGGACCATCCAAAACCAATGCTCGGCGGATCATCTCATTATAAACAAATTAGTGCCGCTACATTTACCAACGTCTCAGGAGCAGAACAACAGCTTTGGCCCCTCTTCTCCAACTCTCCCGCCTCCACATTGAGGAAACGGCAGCTGAAGCCCATTTGCAACTTGAAAGACTCTCCATCGGAGAAACCCAAGGCCTTCATTGAGTCTCATTCGGCCACGTTCTTGGTCAAAGGCCCTTTAATAGCCTCTGAACGTCGTTTGATGGAGAAAAGAATTTATGGAAAATCACTAGTGTCCTCAATCTTGAATGAACAAAGCTATAAGTGCCTTGACACTTGCACGGCTTTGATCCACACACATCGTGATGATCTCCACCCCGTGTTCCCAGCTGGACACCGCGCTTTGTTCCGCTGGATTCACCACAATGTGTGCTGGACGCTGTGTATATAAAATAATTATTCTGTAGCGGATTAATCACTTTTTTCTCAGAGTTGGCTGTTGAAAACGCCTCTAATCACTTCTGGAATCACAGAGGAACGCTCTAGCAGTAGCTTTTTTTTCCCTCTCTCGTGTAATGAATGAGGTGAAGAAGCATTTGAAACAGTCTAAAAAGGTAATTATTTGTAATGCTTATATTGTAACAGCTTGGTAAAACAGTTGCATGTTCAGTCCTTATGAGCAGCTGTAAAAGTACATTTATGACAGATTTAATATCTCGTTATAATCATTCATGAAGAATGGATAACGTGTATTTCTGCAGGGAAAATGACCAGACTGACAGGTAAGAAAGTTTTATCAGCGTTTTTACGTCATGTCATCCTTAGTATAGGTGTGTTTGGGTGGGAAAAAAAAAAAAAAATAAAAAAATAAGAGTTGGTAATTTCTTGTTATGTGTCGTGTGTCTTCAGCTGTTTGTAGCAAGGACAGTCACAGAGTGGCACAGAGTTTGAACAAAATAAAGAAGCAAAAGAATGTCTTTGTGAAGCTCAGTGCAAGTGCAAGATTATTTTTTCAACTCGAAGCTGCAGTGCAAAACTGCAGAAGAAAACGTTCGCAGCAGTTTAACCGAACGCCAACCTCCGCCTGCCCACAAGCAGGTAACACCGGTTTTAATGCTGAGATCAAGTGGCAATACAAAAACAATAGTAACACACAGTGACTCGGAGAAGCAACTTTAATCTGATTACTGATTTGGAGTATCTTGTTAGATTACTCTTTACTCAAGACAGCAGTAAGATTAGAGTAACGCATTACTAAGTAAGTTCCATCACTGCTCATAACACAGAAAAAAAAAGTCCTCTTCAAGAGGCATTTTTAACAGTTGTGACTTATACTCCAGAAAATACAGTACTTTTTTTTTTTTTTTTTTTTTTAAGAGGTACTGCAAAAACACCTAGTGATGCTTAATCAGTTGTGGAGGAAAGAATAAATAAGGACATCATGTACCTTTAGTATAAAGTGTATGACACACAATTGGGGAAATGGGGAGAAGGGAATAAATAAAATCACCCTTTATCTTTTACTGCCCACAGTTTGGGTTAAATGCACATTTTTTGCCTTTGTCCCTCTCCCGCCTCCTGTGTGTTTTATCTGGCTTTTCCTCTGGCGTTTTCTGGGAGGTTAAAGGGTGAAGCCAGACCTCACAGGGGCGAAGGGGAGGTGGGATAAGACTTCCTTTGTGATATCAGCCACAGGGATCAAAGGTCACCTAAACCTCCACAGGTCATGCTTTGCAGCCCCCAGCCTTAAGATGCATCGTGCCAACCCCCCACTGCACTCTCAGGAAGACAAAGCCTGGCAGCAGGGCCCTTTTTCCTGGTCATTCGAGGTGGGCAGCTAAAGGGTCAAATAAATCAGGCCCCCAGAAAGGGCACAGCAGGGAGGGAATTCTGGAAGAATGGGGGGAGGGGCTGTCAGTATACAATGAACAGAGGGTGGGGCCACATTTCATAGCCACTTATTTCTCTGCATTTTATTTTACGTCCTAATTTCTTGTTCTGCATGCCCCCCCTCCCCCAATCTCTCTACAACCTCCAAACACCATCTTCTTAACTTTGTCTCTTACGTACACATATCACTGATTTTCCATCATCAGCTTTTTGATCTCATCACCTTCTCCCATCTCTCATCTCTTTTTTTTCTCTCCTCACATTCCCAGAAAAGCATGGCTTCGAACACAAAGACAGTCAAACTGACCAATCACGCTGCAGAGAGAGAGACCTCCGTCCAACCAGCAGGTTACAAGTCCGATGTCAGAGGTCAGGCAAGATAATGGGAGTGGAGAGGGTGGAAATTTCCTACCTCGGGGAACTGGAGTGTGTGTGTGTGTTTACATATCATCTGGCGTCAGCATTTAGTCGCATGTTGACCTGAGACAAAAAAGAAGAAAAGTACACCAAACACAAAATACTAACAGATGACAATAAGGATCCTGGTACTACCTGTAACATAAGACGTTGGGTTACGGGTTTGATCCTTTGGGTTAGGCATAACCGTGCGCTGTGCGATCTGCTTTTAAATTTAAGGCTTCTATGTGCCCATGAGTCAAACATTTAGAAGTGAGCAGATCTGTGTTATGATAAGAGGTCCTGGAATTTGAAGAACACCCAGAGAGGTATAAGCACCCGTCCATTAAAGTGCACACTGTGACCCACTCAGACAAAAGGTCACATGAGAAAGAGGATAGGTGAAGCACAAATTGTGCTCAGGAGATAATACATGCGAGAACGTCACATGACCTTCGTGGAGCAGCTAGTGTTCCATATTCTGGGTAAGTCTTCACCAAGGTTATATTTGTTGCCCAACCTCCCAGGCAGATTAGACTGCAGCAGTGAGTGACCTCTCCCTGTTCAGCATGGGATAAACGTGACACCAGGCAACTTGACAGAAGGGTCGCAGCTGGCTGTGTCACCACAACGGCATACTGTTTGGAATTTGTGGAGGGAGATGCACTTCAGGGACATACTTTTCCAAAAGCAACCTAGTTGACTGAAATGAGGTAGAAAGACAAACAGGAGGTGACCTTGGCAATCGGTCTGGCAAAGAAGGCATCACGTGTTAACGCCCAAAATGTGAATCAGATGCAAATCATGAATTATCCGCAAACCGTTAATTGCAAAACGTGAATACTGAAAAAATATCTTGAATGCAGGTCTCGCAAAACGTGAATATCATTTATGATATAGTCAGTTTAAGTAGTTTATGGATCAATTACTGTAGGAAGTCTTGATCACGATTCGCGAAACCTATCACCGCAAAAATTATTATTATTTTTTTTAATTGTTTCATTTTTGGCGCGGGGTGGAGGTCACTACAGTCAGGGAGGTGCGGAGGTGATCAGAGCAGCTGTAGCTTCTGGTGTCAAGCACCCAGCCTTGCTGGGTGTGTCCTGCTCCGGGGACAGGTGAGGAGTTTGACTGGGACGGTCCACCTGTCAAACTCACAGAGGACAGAAACCTCCCCTTTTAGTGAATTTTATTGCTCATTTTATGACTTAATTTAAGGATTAAAAAACAAACAAACAAACAAAAAATTTTAAATTTTTGCACATTTTCCAAACTGAGTACTGTAGTATAACCAGCAGGACCCCACTGATGTGTGCAGTAAATCTTGTGTCACTACACCGTATAACATGGACACTCTGTTGGGAAAGTGTAGTGACACGGACCCACAACAGGGGGCGCAAATGAACGGTCAATAGATGAGCCAAAATATAACAATTTAATGTTGTGAATGTGCACAACGAACATACAGACAATCTCAGAATATCACAACAGTCAATACACAAAGGTGACGTGTGGGCAGGCTCGAGGATAGAAGACGTCTGTCCTGAGGAGAGCTGGAACCACACGATTTCCGCCGCCCCAGAACCTGGTGAATACTGGAGCCGCCAAGTCCCGAATTCCCAGGTGATCACCGTCCCCGACTGTCGGATCTGGTACTGCTGGCGAAGAACAAAGACAGTCAAGTGTGGGTGTGTGTACACCCAGTAACAATAACGGTGGGAATGCCACCTCCACCTCACACTCAGCGCGTTGCAGCGGTCTCAGCTGAAAAGGAGCGCCGTCTTGCACAGCCTCCTCAAAAACGACCGGTTCTCCTGCAAACACTCACAATAAACAGATTTACAAAAGGCTGAGGATATTACCTCCAATGAAGTATGATATCTCGGCAACGAGGTGGAGATGACGTCTGGTCTTTATGGAGTGAGATGATGTTGAGTAGATGGGTGACAGCTGTCAAGAGGTAATGAGCGACAGCTGTCACCCCCGGCTGTGTCCATGGCGGCAGCGCCCTCTCGTGCCTGAAGCCCGCACTTCAGGCAGAGCGCCCACTGGTGGTGGGCCAGCAGTACCTCCTCTTCTGGCGGCCCACACACAACACACTCTTGAAAATTTAAACAATAAAAAAATTCTCCAAAGTTTTTCACAATGACATTTTGTGACATGAGACCACTGATGTGTGCAGTGAATCTTGTGACACCACACCTGAATTTATTGAATATTTTTCTAGCGTCTTGTTTTTGCACTTTGTAAATGGTCCCTACGTTTCCGCTTCTCCACAGCCTGCTTGTTCAGATCAATGTTATTTTTCCAGCTCAGAGGCGGGCTCAAATGGATAAAAATAAGGTTGTAGTTCATTGTCTACCTTCCTGAGGTTAGAAACTAGTGTTTGTTTTTCTACAATGTTTCTCTTAAGACTATTGAGCAGTTTACCTGAGGGGGAGGTTTCTGTCCTCTGTGAGTTTGACAGGTGGACCATCCCAGTCAAACTCCTCACCTGACACTATTCCCGGAGCAGGACACACCCAGCGGGGGCCGGGCGCTTGACACCACAAACTACAGGTGCTCCAATCACCTCCACACTTCACCGGCTGTTGTGACTCCCGCCTCTGCGCCAAAAATAAAACAATTAAAAAAATAATAATTTTTGAGGTGATTGGGTTTGCGATCAAGACTTCCTGCAGTAATTGATCCGTAAACAGAAATCCATAAACTACTTAAACTGGAAATTATATATATCATGAATGATATTCAAGTTTTGCGAGACCTGCCTTCATGTTTTTGGAGATATTTTTCAGTATTCATGTTTTACAATTAATCAATCAATTCAATCAATTTTTTTATATAGCGCCAAATCACAACAAACAGTTGCCCCAAGGCGCTTTATATTGTAAGGCAAGGCCATACAATAATTATGTAAAACCCCAACAGTCAAAACGACCCCCTGTGAGCAAGCACTTGGCTACAGTGGGAAGGAAAAACTCCCTTTTAACAGGAAGAAACCTCCAGCAGAACCAGGCTCAGGGAGGGGCAGTCTTCTGCTGGGACTGGTTGGGGCTGAGGGAGAGAACCAGGAAAAAGACATGCTGTGGAGGGGAGCAGAGATCGATCACTAATGATTAAATGCAGAGTGGTGCATACAGAGCAAAAAGAGAAAGAAACAGTGCATCATGGGAACCCCCCAGCAGTCTACGTCTATAGCAGCATAACTAAGGGATGGTTCAGGGTCACCTGATCCAGCCCTAACTATAAGCTTTAGCAAAAAGGAAAGTTTTAAGCCTAATCTTAAAAGTAGAGAGGGTGTCTGTCTCCCTGATCTGAATTGGGAGCTGGTTCCACAGGAGAGGAGCCTGAAAGCTGAAGGCTCTGCCTCCCATTCTACTCTTACAAACCCTAGGAACTACAAGTAAGCCTGCAGTCTGAGAGCGAAGCGCTCTATTGGGGTGATATGGTACTACGAGGTCCCTAAGATAAGATGGGACCTGATTATTCAAAACCTTATAAGTAAGAAGAAGAATTTTAAATTCTATTCTAGAATTAACAGGAAGCCAATGAAGAGAGGCCAATATGGGTGAGATATGCTCTCTCCTTCTAGTCCCCGTCAGTACTCTAGCTGCAGCATTTTGAATTAACTGAAGGCTTTTTAGGGAACTTTTAGGACAACCTGATAATAATGAATTACAATAGTCCAGCCTAGAGGAAATAAATGCATGAATTAGTTTTTCAGCATCACTCTGAGACAAGACCTTTCTGATTTTAGAGATATTGCGTAAATGCAAAAAAGCAGTCCTACATATTTGTTTAATATGCGCTTTGAATGACATATCCTGATCAAAAATGACTCCAAGATTTCTCACAGTATTACTAGAGGTCAGGGTAATGCCATCCACAGTAAAGATCTGGTTAGACACCATGTTTCTAAGATTTGTGGGGCCAAGTACAATAACTTCAGTTTTATCTGAGTTTAAAAGCAGGAAATTAGAGGTCATCCATGTCTTTATGTCTGTAAGACAATCCTGCAGTTTAGCTAATTGGTGTGTGTCCTCTGGCTTCATGGATAGATAAAGCTGGGTATCATCTGCGTAACAATGAAAATTTAAGCAATACCGTCTAATAATACTGCCTAAGGGAAGCATGTATAAAGTGAATAAAATTGGTCCTAGCACAGAACCTTGTGGAACTCCATAATTAACTTTAGTCTGTGAAGAAGATTCCCCATTTACATGAACAAACTGTAATCTATTAGACAAATATGATTCAAACCACCGCAGCGCAGTGCCTTTAATACCTATGGCATGCTCTAATCTCTGTAATAAAATTTTATGGTCAACGGTATCAAAAGCAGCACTGAGGTCTAACAGAACAAGCACAGAGATGAGTCCACTGTCCGAGGCCATAAGAAGATCATTTGTAACCTTCACTATTGCTGTTTCTGTACTATGATGAATTCTAAAACCTGACTGAAACTCTTCAAATAGACCATTCCTCTGCAGATGATCAGTTAGCTGTTTTACAACTACCCTTTCAAGAATTTTTGAGAGAAAAGGAAGGTTGGAGATTGGACTATAATTAGCTAAGATAGCTGGGTCAAGTGATGGCTTTTTAAGTAATGGTTTAATTACTGCCACCTTAAAAGCCTGTGGTACATAGCCAACTAACAAAGATAGATTGATCATATTTAAGATCGAAGCATTAAATAATGGTAGGGCTTCCTTGAGCAGCCTGGTAGGAATGGGGTCTAATAAACATGTTGATGGTTTGGATGAAGTAACTAATGAAAATAACTCAGACAGAACAATCGGAGAGAAAGAGTCTAACCAAATACCGGCATCACTGAAAGCAGCCAAAGATAACGATACGTCTTTGGGATGGTTATGAGTAATTTTTTCTCTAATAGTTAAAATTTTGTTAGCAAAGAAAGTCATGAAGTCATTACTAGTTAAAGTTAATGGAATACTCAGCTCAATACAGCTCTGACTCTGTCAGCCTGGCTACAGTGCTGAAAAGAAACCTGGGGTTGTTCTTATTTTCTTCAATTAGTGATGAGTAGAAAGATGTCCTAGCTTTACGGAGGGCTTTTTTATAGAGCAACAGACTCTTTTTCCAGGCTAAGTGAAGATCTTCTAAATTAGTGAGACGCCATTTCCTCTCCAACTTACGGGTTATCTGCTTTAAGCTACGAGTTTGAGTTATACCACGGAGTCAGGCACTTCTGATTTAAAGCTCTCTTTTTTAGAGGAGCTACAGCACCCAAAGTTGTCTTCAATGAGGATGTAAAACTATTGACGAGATACTCTATCTCACTTACAGAGTTTAGGTAGCTACTCTGCACTATGTTGGTATATGGCATTAGAGAACATAAAGAAGGAATCATATCCTTAAACCTAGTTACAGCGCTTTCTGAAAGACTTCTAGTGTAATGAAACTTATTCCCCACTGCTGGGTAGTCCATCAGAGTAAATGTAAATGTTATTAAGAAATGATCAGACAGAAGGGAGTTTTCAGGGAATACTGTTAAGTCTTCTATTTCCATACCATAAGTCAGAACAAGATCTAAGATATGATTAAAGTGGTGGGTGGACTCATTTACTTTTTGAGCAAAGCCAATAGAGTCTAATAATAGATTAAATGCAGTGTTGAGGCTGTCATTCTCAGCATCTGTGTGGATGTTAAAATCGCCCACTATAATTATCTTATCTGAGCTAAGCACTAAGTCAGACAAAAGGTCTGAAAATTCACAGAGAAACTCACAGTAACGACCAGGTGGACGATAGATAATAACAAATAAAACTGGTTTTTGGGACTTCCAATTTGGATGGACAAGACTAAGAGTCAAGCGTTCAAATGAATTAAAGCTCTGTCTGGGTTTTTGATTAATTAATAAGATGGAATGGAAGATTGCTGCTAATCCTCCGCCCCGGCCCGTGCTACGAGCATTCTGACAGTTAGTGTGACTCGGGGGTGTTGACTCATTTAAACTAACATATTCATCCTGCTGTAACCAGATTTCTGTAAGGCAGAATAAATCAATATGTTGATCAATTATTATATCATTTACCAACAGGGACTTAGAAGAGAGAGACCTAATGTTTAATAGACCACATTTAACTGTTTTAGTCTGTGGTGCAGTTGAAGGTGCTATATTATTTTTCTTTTTGAATTTTTATGCTTAAATAGATTTTTGCTGGTTATTGGTAGTCTGGGAGCAGGCACCGTCTCTACGGGGATGGGGTAATGAGGGGATGGCAGGGGGAGAGAAGCTGCAGAGAGGTGTGTAAGACTACAACTCTGCTTCCTGGTCCCAACCCTGGATAGTCACGGTTTGGAGGATTTAAGAAAATTGGCCAGATTTCTAGAAATGAGAGCTGCTCCATCCAAAGTGGGATGGATGCCGTCTCTCCTAACAAGACCAGGTTTTCCCCAGAAGCTTTGCCAATTATCTATGAAGCCCACCTCATTTTTTGGACACCACTCAGACAGCCAGCAATTCAAGGAGAACATGCGGCTAAACATGTCACTCCCGGTCTGATTGGGGAGGGGCCCAGAGAAAACTACAGAGTCCGACATTGTTTTTGCAAAGTTACACACCGATTTAATGTTCATTTTAGTGACCTCCGATTGGCGTAACCGGGTGTCATTACTGCCGACGTGAATTACAATCTTACCAAATTTACGCTTAGCCTTAGCCAGCAGTTTCAAATTTCCTTCAATGTCGCCTGCTCTGGCCCCCGGAAGACAATTGACTATGGTTGCTGGTGTCGCTAACAGTTGCAGCTGATTCCCGTTTTGGGGGTTAGCATCAACACATATGCGTTTGCGGCACCTGCAGCTTTTCCACTGCACGCCAATCCACTGCACCCTTATCTAGGTAACAATATATTATATGGGCCCTATATAGGCCTGGAGGGCTGTGCTTATCTCTGGAATTCATCATGTGAAGAAGATGAGAGTCTACAACTCCCCCTGAATGGGATGCTAGGACCATGCAGGTTACTTCCAAACCCAGCGCTGGTACCCATTTACAACTTGGTGGACTCAGGAAATGGAGATTAAGCATACTCACACTATGCTCAGGTACCTTGGACCTTTCCCAAGCTTATCATGCCCCCCAACCCACCGTCCTATATCGTAACAGAAGATCTGACTAAGAAGGATGTGCTGTGTCTTAAAGAACAAGTGAAACTAACAAACATGATCTCAAACTGAAAGACCAAGCTCTTGAATAAAGAAAGAGAAGATAACCTTCACATTCCTTGGCACTAAACGTGTTTGGACTTTGTGGACATCAAGAATAGCAACAAGCAGTACAGGCAGGCTAAGGTAAGGCTAATATATTTTAAAAATGTGTAGGAGTTTTAAAACATTTATACATTTAGTTAAAATAAAAAACCAACAAAAAACAAACTGAATGCTACACCATCATCTCCCGCAGACGGACAGATGACAGGGACATTTAGTGAGACATACATGTTTTCATCTCTGTCTCTCTCACACACACACACACACACACACACACACACACACACACACACACACACACACACACACACACACACACACACACACACACACACACACACACACACACACACACACACACCATACTATATAAATATATTTATGTGTGTGCACCTCTTGGTTGGTGTGGTTGAATCAAAAGTCCCAGGACAGATCACTCATCTCTAAGGTTTTCTTTGATTCTTTCTTTGCTCTGACCTCACATTCCAGAGTACACAGGATTACTGAGAATGCCTTCAGGATATTGCATCTAGACGAAGGACCTTCTGCCCTATTGATTAGAGCCCCGACAACGTTGTGCACATTGTGAAAACCTGTGTTGCACTGCACACCTTCCTTCCCTCTTCTCCTGCATCAGATCAGTCTGCTGCAAAAGTATACTATAACACCTACATAACTACACAGCTAAAACTCAAATGCAGCGATTCAGCCAGGAGAATGGAGACACCATGTGTAAGGAGCAATAATGTTCTTAACTCAAAGAAATTTTCCCCAGGAAGGGCAACAAGGACACAAAAGACAATTTAATGACTGTTTTTTTCATACCATAGTGTGACTTGTGCCATGGCAATAAGCCTTGTGAAGCAAAGGTTTGCACATCTGTTCACACTGAGCTGACGGTTGGTGTCAGTGAGACTATGAACACCGACGAGCTGGTCAGTTTAATGGAATTAGTACACGAGAAGAGACATGGAAGAGGCAAAACCAAGTCAAAGACAAGACAAGAAGAAGAAAAAGTTGAATAATTTGGGTCATTATACATTAATCTACAGACTTTATAAATAAATAATGCTGACTGTTTGTCTGCGTGAGCATGTATAATTTTATGTGAAGCAATTGTAAATGAAGTTGAAAAAATATTTTATGCTGACTGCCAGCCACTGAAAGTTGCTCACAGACCATCTTGGTCGAAACTGAGTGACCAGCAAGCTGTTCTTGTTTCCAGCAAAAACAAAGAGTAAACTCTTTGTCTACTTTTGCATTTACACAGTACATAATACGAGCGTAGAGGCAGGTGCTAGGTGCAAAGGGTTAGGTTTAAGGTCTTGGTCATTAGGAATGAGCCTAACATAAAATCAATTAATCGGTGTTACATGTCATTCCTTTTACACAGGACTGCACCGGGCACTTGTGTTTGTGGTATTAAAACGCAAGTGAAATGGTGAGAGCTGTACTGGATTTGGTGGACTAAAAAAAAAAATCCTGCTTTTGTCCAGTCTCTCCCCATCCCGCCTACATCTTCCCTTGACAGCACCCTCACTAAAAGGTGTTCTGGCAAGTTAAAGGCTCTGTATGGACAGATAGCAATGAAATAAGACGGCACAAAAGACAATGCTGGCAACTGCTACAACAGAGGGATATTGTGTCCTTTAACACCTGTTGCATTCGCATACATGTGAGGAGTTTCAATTATTCTTTTTTGTGCATTCACAAACATGTCCTACACCGTCCTCCATCTCTATCTTAATGTTCCTCCATCCCTTCCAATAGCTTGAGTCATTTCCTTCCATAAATTGCTGACCCTTTGCATGTCCTTGTATTTTGTTAATCTGTTATTATACAGATCAGGATACTGTCTGACTTCTTTTACCTGTTTTTCATTAAAGATGTTCCTGGTGCATTGGTCAACAGACGTGACATCTGTGTGGCATTGCATGCATCTAGATTCGGGGGTCAACTCTGCCATTACAGTAAGAAGCTGTCAGATGACTGGACTGTCTCAAATTTTTGCATCAAAGATTAAATTTCTATCAGGTATCCATCAACAACACCCTGAGCTTCAGCTGTCTAAGTAACACTCACTGCTTCTTTACACTGTCATTTGTTTACTGCTGTTGAACATGAGGAAAAGGCTAAACAACTAACACTAAGTAATGTATTAAACAGTGATTAATCCTATGTTATGCCACGTTTCCAAAACCAATAAAAGAAATTGCAGGGATAACTCTGGTCAGCTCTAATCTTTTGTCTTACCTCTGAATGTCAACATGTTACTGGCTGATCGTTAGCAGAGGCCTTGCCACAGGGTGACCAGTGGTGGCTGTAAAATTTCTGGCCACGCTTGTTGTCACGGCACCAGGCCATTAATCCTCAGGAAGGTCACACCAGCCACAGGTCTAAATAATTTACAACTTAAATTTTTGGCTGTGCCACAGACAAGCACAACAATGCAGTTTAAAGTTGTTAAATGTTATTTTCTCCACACAGCTAAAGCAGAACTCAACAATACAGACAACATCAAAGTACTTCTCACATTTACATCTTACAACCATGAGACTTTCTTTGTGAATTTTTAGGGTACTCCTTGAGCAGACAAAGGTGGAAAAACAAATAGTACCGCACTTACACAACTGCTGTCCACAGCATCTCTCAAAAGATGGACTTTGAATATGAAATATTCATGTGAACATTGCACAAGTAAGAACATGAAGTTGTGATGGTGAGATGAAGCCTTGCTGAAGAGTCAAAGCATCAACATTTTAAGCAAACTGCTTCCCTAAAAGATTTGTAACTTAAAGGCTCATTTAAGGCTCAACTGAGACATCTACTGGTCAAATGATGTACAGCACACTTACTATGACATTAAAAGTTGGAGACTACATGTGCAATCTTTGAGGACATGAAATAAGCAGTATTATAGACATTATCAACAACATGGAGGACTACTTGAATCTTTGTTCCTATCATCATTTTTTCACCAAATCTAATGTAAATGCTCTATTGTTGATTTTAGGAAGAACCAGCATTTTGCCAATCTAAGAAATGACTTACCATCATTTCCAGATTATAAACCTCTACCTCTACTGTTCATACATTTTGAACAATGCGGTTTAAACAATGATGCAGCTAGTTTATGGATTTTTACAGGCTCTCTCATAAGTTGAAATGCGGCAATTGATGCTGTCCACTGATTCACTGAAAGCTGCAGTCCTCATGTGATGTAAATTCACACACAAAGTAAATATAAAGTTTTACCAGTTCATTTTAGTGGATTCATCATCACGTCCTGAAGAAGAACTATCTACATAAAGCCCCTGATTTTGGAAAACGATGTCTGAAAATACTTTAATTCCTTGTCATGGCTGAAGAAAAGCCTGTCAGGCACTTTGCTCCGTCAGAGCAGTCAGCAGAGCCTTCTCTCCACCCCCCGCTTCCCCACCGCATCTCTATCTTTGCGCTACAAGTTGAAAAAGTCACAGCGCCTCATTAACGTCTCATTTACCACAGACACCAGGCGATCCTGGATGCACGCGAAGAAATTATCTCATGATCCACAGAAGAAAAAAAAAGTTAAAGTTACTCAGTTCTCCGTGTGGAGCGGAGACGCTGTGTGCCACCATGCGTGTGCTGGATGTCATGCTAGTCAATATGTATGTGTAACACCTTCAGCAAAAAAAATAAAATAAAAGCATTCACGGTATGCATTTAATTACAATTTTAAAAATCTTTCTGTCTAACATATTTCTGTGTAAATATCTCATGTTACAATGTGGAGATCTGCAGCTTATAGACAAGTGAGGCCTATTTATGTACAATTTTTTTTTCTTTTTAAAATTGGTGGGTGCAGCTCATATTCAGGTGTGCTCTATAGTCCGGAAATTATGGTATAATCTCTACACAGAAGCAGAAGAGCTCTAAGTAACATCCTGTAGAGTTGTGTATCCAATCAACAGTCCAAAACTGTTTTTTTTTTTTTAACCCAGCAACTGTTGAATGTTTAGTTTTTAATTGAAAAATTCTTAAGAATGAATAGAACAATTATTTTAATACAATTTAATCAGACAAAGTGGAATTTAACTGGGTCTACAAAGCTACCAGCCCTTTTAGAAACATTCAAATGAAATGAGGCTGTGCGTGTGGAACACAGAGTAAATGCAATGCCGTACTAAGCGAGTGAATGAGTGAGAGGCTGAATAGAACCAGGGACAAAGTATTCCCCTTCTTCAAAAGAGGGAGTCTTCCTTCCTGTGAAATCCTTTAAATACCTCCTTTACCCTCCCCCCTTCCACCTCCTCCCCTCTGACCTTCAATCCTGCCCCCTCTAGACCTTAACCCATGGAACCAAACCCCTTTTCCTGGGCCAGCTGGACACCTCTAACCCCAGGCTACTCGCCAGCCTAGGCCTGGTCACTCTCAAATAAATACAATCTGATCATCTCTAAAAGCTTGGTGCGCTGGCCTAAGCGATGATGGAAAGATACTGACGCTCTTGATCTTCATCGTGGTCAAACCAGACATCCCTATTTGCCGAACTCCCTAGAACAGCCAACCAGCTGATGAGGATAGAGACAATAGGTTTTTTCTTTTTTCTTTTAAACTTGTAATTGTAACTAAACCAATTTATCCTATGGACCGATAAGATGATTGTGTTAAAGCAATCATATAGTACGTCATCAAATGTTAAATCAAATTAATGTGATCATAATGTTGTCTTTCAACATCAACCCCAACTAATTTTTAATGGCTTTCCCCGTTTAGCTCACGGTCGCCACATCAGATCCAATACAGATCCACATGTCGATATGGAACAAATATTACACCGGACACCCTTCCTGGTGCCACTCTAGATGTACAGAAAGGGTTGTGGCCTTGAACTGAGGACTGTCTTACATTTATTTTATGTCAGTTTTAAGTCTGTCTCAACAATCGCAGTCTTTCCCCCATGTAACTGTCTTCTCCAAATTCTTGCCTTACCTGTATGGCTTGTCGTCCCTGCTGTGCGTCTGCCAGCAATTGGATGGTAATGGCCCTGCAGTCCTGCACAGCATCCTGCAGGTAAACGAAGGTGTGGCCCATATGACGGCCCACGCTGCACTCTCGACAGATAGGCACCGAGCAGGTTTCACAGAAGAACAGGAACACCTGCAAATGCAGAGAGGTAGAGCGTCTATGTGTGAGTGTACAAAAATGAACAGTGGATAACCACCTGCTGTTGTGGCCAATTATAGAAAATAAAGAGTTGCAGATCACAAATTCAACTGTCCATTTAAAGACATTTAACTTAATTATCTCCATGAACAAATGGAGAAAGGAGCTGATATGATCATCTCTGTCTCTGCATGTCTGGTTTGTGTATAAAAATGACCCAAAAAAGTATTGGACTGAATGTGTTTGCATAAGAAAGAGTTGATTAAATTATAGTGGAGAGCTGAATCTGCCTCAAAAGCCTTTCTTTGGTCCTTTTATTTTTCCCCATGAGATCTAAGAACAATCTAACATCCATACCTTATGACCAGGGTTGGGAGGGTTACTTTAAAAATGTATTCCGATATAGTTACTAGTTACCTGTTGAAAAATGTAATCAGTAACGTAATCCAAGTACCATAATATTAAAGTAATGTAATTTGATTACTTTCAATTACTTCTGGATTACTCCAATATCAAATATGCTAATACAGACAAAAGAAACTAAATATAAATAGTCTTGACTACATAGTACAGTTTATTAAGCAAAAATAAAACAGTTTCTTTTACATGGCATGCTCTGTTTTACTTCACATTATGAATTAAGAGCACCACAATATTGTTTTAAACACACCCAGTGTTCACCTGCTAAATTTTCAACAAAAAATGCCAAACAAATGAAGGATAATGAAAACTCAGAGGTGTTTGAGGATGAACTTGTAATTAAAAGTGACTTGCAGAACAATATACAAAACAAAAGTCTACTACTTGTTCAGTAAATTCACACGTTTAACGTATCAGTCCACTTATTGAACTTTCAAAATAAGAACAACAGCATAATGAAAAAAAAGTAAATACTGTCAGTAAGGAGGCGTGATCGACATTTTAATTCCGGGCAAGTTAGTGATTTGCGTGCATAGAAGTTCAAGAAACAGGTGGAATATGCCGGAAAGCTGCACATGTTGGCAAAGCCACAAACGGAGGAACAAGGGAGACAATATTTCCTTCCATAAGTAAGTGGTTTTGGTTATTCTTGTCATTTTGTCCATGATATTTGGATGATAAACAGCTGTATGTCTCCTGCCATACCTGTGTCGCCCAATGACACGGACCATTAACTCTTCACTTATGTCTAGTTGATATTTTCCACTGCTAGACCAATGTCTAGTTAAAATACTTGTCATTAGTGATTAAAATTGTTCCACAAGACTGGGGATTTTTTTTAAATTTGCACCTTAAAATAATGTGATTATAATGACCCGCGCTGTGCCGCTCACAGTCACACCCACACATAGAGATGTGCACCCACACCACTGACTTCATGAATGAAACTCGGTCAATAAAGGATAATTGTGTAAAAATATAATATGTATATAAATGTATTGTAATGGTTTTAGGAGCTGCACTGTGCTGAACAACAGCTGCAGCAGGACGCCTCAGCTCAGCAGCTTGAACAGCGCAGATCCATGTAACTTTCAACACTAATATTTGGGAATGTGTGTGTGTCCGAGTAAGTTTAATACTTTCCTGACATAATTTAATGCAATTTAATTTTACTGGCTCAATATCCAGGTCAAAATGGCATTTTTTAACACGTATTTTGCAAGCATTTTTCCGAGTGTGTCCAGTCGCGGATCTCCATTGAAAATGCATTAACATCCGGGTACTTCATCAATATTTTGCCCGGTTAGGAGACGTCATGTCGCTGTTCATGAAGGGACGTTTTCGTTTCAAAGAAAAAAAATATATAAATTAAATTATAAATAAATATAAATTTAAAAAAAAATATATACAGATAATATCATAAAATGCATTAAACTTGTAATCCTGCGAAGTAATCCCCATTTTTACTAAATATACCTGTAATCTGAATATGTCTTTTTTTTCTGTAACTGTAGCGGAATACAGTTACCTTTTTTTTGTATCCTAATTACGTAACGCTGTTACATGTATTCCGTTACTCCCTAAGCCTGCTTATGACATTAAAAGTCATAAGGATCTGGACCGTGCCTTTACTGTGGATGTAACAACAAAAACCTCTCAATTTAATATTTTTGTTCACAATGTGATACGTTACTTTGAGGCATGTAATGATATGCATTTTTGAGACTTCATAAAAAGAGAAAACCTTACTTTTTTATTTGACTACATTTATACATGGTGACAAAGTATTTATTCCAGAAGAGAAATTCTGCTGTGCAAAATGAATAACTTGCAATTTCAGCAATCAGGTCCAAAACTAAATCACATGAAACATCATAACAAATAAATACGTAATTAAATAAATGTTCCCTCATATAGATTTGCAATGTCCAGCTCCAATGGTAGGTCAAGGAAGGTAATGATGTTGATATTACTCCAGTGGTAGAGGTGTACATTCAACAAGTTCCTCTTTAGAATAAAACTTAATCTATTCATCTGTGTGAATTAATTATGAGGCAATTTATAATTCTGGAAAATTAATCTAAACTGCTCTCAGTCTGCTGTGCTGCATGAAAAACATGCAACTACTGCCGTAATAATACCAACATCTTAGTAATTCAATAAAAGGTCAGTTTTAAATCTGAATATCTGCCTGTGATGTATTTTTATTTCTCTGAATGTAACTTCATAAGATGTCAACACAACCCTGTGAATTCACATGTATCTAGTTTCTATTAGCTGACAATGAATGAGACTGACTAAATGAATACACAAATCAGGTGTTAAAATTCTCCAACCCCCGTCATAATAAAAGACTGACTTATCTCCCCAGTTCATTCACATGCATGCGTGACTGGGAGCCTCAACACCCCGGAGAGCCACTCCCTTTCACAACAAAGTACCAGACAGAAGCAGTACAGAATGAATAAAAACCCACCAAACCAAGATCAACACTTATTCTGGATAATCTTTTAATCATATAAAGAGATGGGCCATAAAGACATTTTATTCACTCTTCTATTTTATGAACTCCAGCTGCATCTTAAACAATCGTGGTAGAGAAGCGCCAGAGGCACTGATCGCAGATGACCAAACTGTCCCTCAAAATAAAAGAGAAAATGTGATTTAATCTTTGCAGATTCTACCTCAGCTTTGCTTTTACATCCCTCATCTCAATACTGATCGTAGTGTAATGGAAGGCTAATTAAATATGCACTGCCCATCATACCCCAAAGAGTCACCAGATCAATGCTTCCAACAGTAGGAGACCTGAGAGGAAGGGGAGGAGCCTTCAATCAATCCATCAATAACAGCTGTCCCCCCCAGGGAAGGTATAATCTAATGACATGCTCACACACCTCGTCCTATATGGGACTTCCTCCTCCTCCAGATCCCCTTTCTTCTCTGCTGAATGCTCTAGTTTACCAGCACCGCACCGCTCTGTCACTCAGTGCCCTCCTCCTCTATACCCTCTTGTCCTATACCACCCTGACTGACATTTTTTAAATTCCAAGGGGACAGGACACACAAAAGCCTGGAATGCTACTGGGCAGAAGCAGAGGAGGAAGGTGGAGACGTGATGAAGGACATAAGGCTGGGACAGATGGGGTGAGGGAGGATCACAAAAGGACAGAATGCTGATCCACACCATCTGCATCATACTCAACAAATGAAATTGTCTCATTCACAATTACAAAGGTTGAGTTGATTATAAAATGTCACTTATTCATTAACAGTTCACATGGGCAATAAAATGTGTAAAGCATCTAAGGTTTTACAAGAAAATATAATGAAGATGTCCTTGTAGAGTAGCCTTTTAGCTTTAATGCAGAGGGTTTAAAAATACTTGTTGCATGTATGTACAATGACAATAAAGGCTATATTATTATTATTAATACTACAAAAATATTACATGATCCATTTAGGAATTTCAACCATATTTTTTATACAACCCCTGGCAATAATTATGGAATCACCGGCCTCGGAGGATGTTCATTCAGTTGTTTAATTTTGTAGAAAAAAAAGCAGATCACAGACATGACACAAAACTAAAGTTATTTCAAATGACAACTTTCTGGCTTTAAGAAACACTATAAGAAATCAGGAAAAATAATTGTGGCAGTCAGGAATGGTTACTTTTTTAGACCAAGCACAGGGAAAAAAAATATGGACTCACTCAATTCTGAGGAAAAAATTATGGAATCACCCTGTAAATTTTCATCCCCAAAACTAACACCTGCATCAAATCGGATCTGCTCGTTAGTCTGCATCTAAAAAGGAGTGATCACACCTTGGAGAGCTGTTGCACCAAGTGGACTGACATGAATCATGGCTCCAACACGAGAGATGTCAATTGAAACAAAGGAGAGGATTATCAAACTCTTAAAAGAGGGTAAATCATCACGCAATGTTGCAAAAGATGTTGGTTGTTCACAGTCAGCTGTGTAGTCATACTGGTAGACCAAGGAAGACATCAAAGCGCCAAGACAGAAAACTTAAAGCAATATGTCTCAAAAATCGAAAATGCACAACAAAACAAATGAGGAACGAATGGGAGGAAACTGGAGTCAACGTCTGTGACCGAACTGTAAGAAACCGCCTAAAGGAAATGGGATTTACATACAGAAAAGCTAAACGAAAGCCATCATTAACACCTAAACAGAAAAAACAAGGTTACAATGGGCTAAGGAAAAGCAATCGTGGACTGTGGATGACTGGATGAAAGTCATATTCTGTGATGAATCTCGAATCTGCATTGGGCAAGGTGATGATGCTGGAACTTTTGTTTGGTGCCGTTCCAGTGAGATTTATAAAGATGACTGCCTGAAGAGAACATGTAAATTTCCACAGTCATTGATGATATGGGGCTGCATGTCAGGTAAAGGCACTGGGGAGATGGCTGTCATTACATCATCAATAAATGCACAAGTTTACGTTGATATTTTGGACACTTTTCTTATCCCATCAATTGAAAGGATGTTTGGGGATGATAAAATCATTTTTCAAGATGATAATGCATCTTGCCATAGAGCAAAAACTGTGAAAACAGGATATTGGCTCTTCAAGGAGTCTTGTTTTGCATCTTCATCTTTTTTTTATTCACAATTTTACAGTCGAATAAATCGGCCACAAATTCAAACTTCACAGAGAAAACCATGTCACATGAAAAATGAGTTCTTTACAAATGATCACAGTTGCTCCAAAAAACATATTATTAGAACAGACCAAGCGTTTCACAGCCACGCCATCCCAAGACTTGTACTACGCAGAAATGTGGAAAAACGGAATAAGATGTGAAATAGGTGCAAAACAGAGCTATAAATTCCACAGATACCAACCTGGAGGTGCATCGTTCAGGTAGAGCGGATTCACCATCATACTTTCTTGTTTGCTTTGAGGGTGCTTAAGACATTTGCACAGAGAATATAAATTATTTACTTTAAATAAATATTTATATTATTATAATTTATATAATTTAGTATACCATTTTAAATAAGAGTAAAATATGCATGCAAAATGTGCAGGAAGTTGAAAACTGATGTCACGCTATCAAGATTTGGAAAACGCACAAACATACATGTGCATAAAAAGTAACAAGCTAACTCAATGCTTGGGTAGTTGTCGCTGTTGGAGAATGGCTGGTAACAGCAAGCCATCACCATAACACGCCATAAAGCTCTGTGCAGCAGCACTGAGGGGGAAGTGAGTTATTGTATTTCATTAGTGCACCGGATGTTGCTCATTCTCCTTCTTTCCCCATTATCAATTTACACACACCCACACCTATACTGGAGTGTTCGTGTGTGGTGGAAATGCCTGGCCATAAACCAAATGCATACATCTGGAGGAGGTTGGAGACTGTTCAGGTGGTCACGCTATTTCAGTTAGACATTACTGAAATATGAGCTAAACTGCGCTGAATACAGAAGTGAATTGTCAAAATCTGTAGGTTATTCTTGGGACAAACACCTCTGAGAGTCACAGGGATGGCTGTAGGAGATGACACAGGAAGCAAATGTACACTCTTGGTTGTAAATACTGATAGGAATTAACCGGTTCCAGTTGAGAGCTGGTTCCAAATTCTTCAATCCAATGAAATTATACGCCTCGGGCAAAGTAATTCCTCTCATCAAAGCTGGCATATTTTTTCCTGACAGCTCTATGTTGCAAAAACTCATGTGTCATGACAGCAGACGCGATGTCATAATGTGAAACTCTGCATCGAACAAGGAAGAGCTGCAAAGACGCTGACAACCTGTTGTAGGGCTACATATCTCCATGCAGAAAAATGGAATGCTTGGTCACCACACCAACAAGTAGGCTGAGAATAAGCCACTGAAATAAAGGTTTTTATATAACACTTAAATAGATCTTGTCATTTGATTGGTGGTTTGTATGTCATGTGATATTGATCATTTGTCCCATTTGCTATTGTGTTCCGTTTACCGTGCAAATTTGGTTCCATACGTTTTGTACCATTGGACGCCTGACCACCGCACGTACTCACACAAGCCGTGACGGCGCTTAGCTTAAAAACAAACATGGCAGGGTTTGTTTTGGTTTGCTTGTTTTTGCGATGACTGTTTGGAACCTGTTGACCTGAAAGGACCAATGATGCACACCAAAATGTAAGTCCCTTTTCTCTTGTTTATAAATTAATAAAATATCACATGACAAGGATCTATTTTAGGTGTTATTCAAGACAAATAATGAATGTTTTTTGTGCCTCGCTAAATGGAACATTCCATCTTTCACTGAATTAAATGTTCTTACCATTGCATTCAAGCATTTATTAGTATTATAAAACATACTTTAAAAAAAATTTTCAGTACTGAAAGCAATGTGGAGCGTCAGGTTTCAGTACACATCTCTCGCACATTTTAGATGATGGCAGGTAAGGTTTTCGTTTATGCCAAATGCTTTGACTAAACACAGCCATACTCCCTCCTTTTGATGTGTTGACACACCGTGCGCACAGACTTATTTATGTACTTGATTACGTCAATGCATCTCCCCAGCCTTTGTCACAATAAAAAAAAAAAATTGATCATTTTATACTAAGAAAACTACATTTGTTCAATTTGGACAACAGCTTTTCTACTTTTTCCACAAACTTCATACCGAACGCTGCCACCCACCGGAAAGCGCTCACACTACCGACTGCAACGACATAACATTTTGCGATGCACAATTCGTGGATTGGAAGTTATTATGTTGTTTTATCAAAGCTTTTTTTTTTATTATTTATAGTGCTCCTTCATGTTTTTCACTGGCCATTTTTGTGGTACTGTGCTCTACCAAGCCTGTGAATTTCATATTTCAACTCCTGGTTTAGGCTGCCCACTGACGTTTTAGTGCCTAGAAAAAGAGAAAAATAATAAAAAGTAAATAAAAAAAAATGTTTTTGAAACATTTGCACAAAAACAACAGGGTCAACCCTAATAAATTTAAATCTGCTGGGGCTGGGAACAGCACTGCTTTGCAGGTACCTACTTTCCCCTTGAATCTATTACTCGATCCTCTTGCCATTTCTCTTTCTCCGCCACTGCTGCTCCGCCCCTCTCGTACCAACCCTTTCTGGCTCGCAGCCATAAATGCATCACGCCTCCAACATTCCTGCTAGTGTTTTCAAAGTGGCATATACAACATGAGGGGGGCAGTGGCTACAAGCCTGTGATCTGATTGGATGGCCTTCAAGTGAAGAAAGGACGTGAACAACAGCTTGCACGAGACTGGGGATCCAAAAATAAAACAGACATGAGAGAAAGGAGAAAGCTGATAAAGCAGCACTGCAGGAAGGAAAGGAGAAAAAGAAGGGGAAAAAAGGAAAAAAAAGCATCAACAACAAGAAGGTAAATAGAGCAAGGGGGAAACATGAGAGAGAGAGGGAACGCTTAAAGGGCAAACATGGGATAAACTAACAAAAACATATCAAGTCAGATGAGGCGTGTTTAACAAATTAGGCTTTGTATTTTCATTGAGATTACTAATATATAGAAATACACTTAAATTTAATTAAATTTTAATTTTTAGATTTATTTTTATTGGTTTACTAGATAAAAAAAAAAATACAGAATGCAATCCTAAAGTACCCTCAGCCGTATGAGCATGTAATCAATGAAAGAGTGTGCAGAAAGAATGTGATGTTTTGACCACTTAAAATAGGTACAGGTCAGCCATCTTTGAACTTGTCCAAGGTCTGTGACCCAAGAATGTTCACTGTGAATTTGAAGACCCTGGCAGTAATAGAAACTGAGTTATGCTGAGCACAGACAGTCTTCACAATCCCCGATGGCCATATTTTGGCCTCGGATAAAGTCAGCAATCTAGGTTCGAGTTTTCCAACAGACGTCAATAATAATACTTTTCATAAAGCACTTCAATTTAAACAAACATAAAAGGATTACAAAGACTATAACATTAACAAATAAGCCATACACAGACTGTACACCACATGCAGCAAATTCACTTCAAACCAATTATGAACATAATCTAATTTTATATATATATATATATATATATATATATATATATATATATATATACACACACACACACAGTAGAAAAGCGACAGACTTTAAGATTTAAATGTTTGTGTTGAAGTAGACCTCTAACAAGACTCTATCTAGCTTTAATTTTATGTATTCTTTTTAAACTATAGCTTACTCCATTGCAATGATTCATCTGAGAACGCCACCTGTATCAACAATGCAATAAACATACAAAGTAATGCATTGTTCTTATCTGTAATGTGCACAAAGACCACATCGATATGTTAATTTAAATTTCAACGCCTTGATGTCCTGTGGACATGGAAAGGCGAATGTGTCGAGATGATCGTTTCACTGATTTTGATGGTGGCCATAATACTTTTAGGACATTGCCGACCATACAACATTTTACGACATGTGACTGACATCATTCATTGTTCAATTCGCAACTACGGGACCATTAAATTTAAAGCAGATGTGAAGAAGTTATTAAGTGCCACTACAGTGATAACTATTTTACTATAAAAGTAAGTGCAAAGTAATGAAATTATTAAACATGCATACTATTTATACAACAGCAATCACATATGCATACAAAGGGGTTTAGTCATAAAGTAATAAAAATAAAAAGCCTGTGAATCGTGTGTCAAATGGCCCACTGAAATTGCAAAAGGCCTATTGTTGTCCGTACCAAGGGGTCAATGGCTTAGTCACATATTTTACAGATTGAATCCCTAAAAAGGCAAAAGCTGCATGCACAGCTTCTTCAATCAAGTCCTTCAGAAGCTTCCTAGATGGGTTGTTGTCACTCAGCTGAATCACTTTTAATTTGTTAATGGTTGAGCAAAATTTTTTACTTTTCTTCTGTAAAGAAACCAGATATTTAATTTTGATGTCAGAAAAAAAGAAAAACACACAAATGCCCAAAAGGTACTTTTTATAGGTGCCATAAAAGCTGCAAACAAGTTGGTAAAGTCCTTTAACCCCATCATGACTGCAACAACCCTTCCGAAAAATGAAGGCAAACCATGCTACAGCAATTGTACTGAATGCAATTACATCAAAGTGTTACCGTTGTACCCGATATGATCACTTGGGGCAGATAAATTGTGGCTGAAAGTCGCGAAAGGCATGCCCGGCTAAAGGTCAAAAGGTTTAATGTCAAATGTGTCAACAGCACAATCCAGTTAAGTTGGGTCAAATAATGGCCAATTAAAGCCCCATTTGTGCACAACCATGAGGTAGAAGGTAGCAAGTTCAAGCTTTTGAAAAGGTTTTAGGCCCAGTTGTCAAAGTGAAACGTGACAAATGCCTTCCTTTTCTCTCCATTAAATTTATATGGTCTAAAGTCCTCAAATGGACATCAAAGCAAGAACACATACATGCTCCCCCTTTAGCCTACATGAAACACATTCACAACACACAGGAAACAGGGAATTCTCTCTAATTACTGGGCATATGTTGTGCATTAAAACCCTGGAAGTTCAACTTCATATAATCCGACTCTGTTGGCTGCCGGGAAACACGCACTCCAACAAAATCCTCTTCAGAGGATAACTGCGTGCAGATGGAAGGTGTTCACAGAGGCAAATGTTGCTTACGCACGCCGATTCTTTAACAAGTG
Source organism: Thalassophryne amazonica (assembly GCF_902500255.1). Taxonomy (NCBI): domain Eukaryota; kingdom Metazoa; phylum Chordata; class Actinopteri; order Batrachoidiformes; family Batrachoididae; genus Thalassophryne; species Thalassophryne amazonica. The sequence goes on from NC_047122.1 coordinate 60,502,749, forward strand.
ATGAAATGTAATCACTTGCTCATAGCAGCAACAGCTGCTAAATCATGTTCAGACTTCACACGTCCGTTACAGGTATTGTCTTTGATACAGAACAGACAAACAGCGCTGATGAGAAAGCAAGGAACCAGCAGAGGAACTACCCAGTGAGAGAGGGCGATGGGGGAGAAATCATTCAGAAGGTATTAACTCAAGTTACAGGAATTCCTCTGGCCAAGCATTAGCGTCACTGCTGGGTTAGGTTTCCTTACCAATATTCTCCGCCTGACATGTCCACAGATGGAGAATAAATCTGGTACTTATAAATCCAATCCTACATTTTGTGTTGATCACCAACCACTTCCATGCATATATACCTGGACGTTCTTTCACCAAGTATAAAACAGCAGCACCAACAACTTTGTTCTCACTTAACACTTCAATTCTGCTTCAGCAGCATTTGTGGTCCTCTCTCCTCATAATGCCACTCACCAATCTAGAGCAGGCTTTCTTAAAGTGTGGTCCACAGTAGAGCCCGACCAATATATTTACATTTTATCGGCTGATAATATCGGCCGATATAATGTACAGTTGAATGAACAGTTACTGAAATAATGTTTGTGTCGGCAATGTAAAATATCCTTGCACCGTTTGTCCAGTAGATGAGAGCACTGACTCCATTCAACTGAGAGCTGCTTACACCCCTGCTTAAATGTGTTCATCACCGGCCCCCTAGTTCGCCATCAGACTGCACTGATCGGCTGACAAAAGCATACAAGTAAGTTTATAAGGATGTTGTTTGTAATAACGTTGCGATTATATTCACCCCACATTTCTCCCGTTTCAGTTCAACTCAGTTTGATTAACTCAGTTTATGTAGTAAGATCAGATGTTATTCACAACTCTTTTTAAGGATATGTATTTTCGAATTTCACAAAGGTTTAATTCTTGATTGCATTTTTTGAACTTGAAAATTCTTCTCTGTTATAACGTTAATCAATATGAGGACAAAGCTTCACCTTTTAGCTCATACCTTTTTTGTTAAGGGTCCCAAAAAGAACATTTAATTAATTAAAAAAAAAAAATAATAATAATATCGGCTGATTTATCAGCTATCAGCAAATCAGCCAATTTATCAATTATCGGCATTGTTTTCATCCAAATATCGTTATCAGCCTCAAAAAATCCATATCGTTCGGGCTCTAGTCCACAGACTACTGGTGGGCCGTGAGCAACCCATAGTGGTCTGTGAGTATACTGGTAAAATGTCACACTTTAAATTCATATGTTTAGACTTTGTTTAGAAGTCTAACACAGAGTGACATACTGTTGCAGTGGTAAGCCGTAAAGCACAAATAAACAGAGACACATGGCAGCAACGTTCTTGTCTGATGCATTCAGTGGAGCTCGGAAATTCTGCTTAGTGGCGATGCTTTCAGTGTGGTTCGCAAATTCAGCATAATAGTAGAGAGGCAGTGAGAGGTTTTTTTTTTATTATTAAGATACAGGTTGAAGTCTGCCGCAAAGAATTTAAAAATGAGATTCTTATTGTGGATATGAAATTTAAATATATATAAAATTAAAAAATAGTCTCTATAAGCATTTTCATAACTGACAAATCCAAAGATAAAGTCAACAGTGAACCCAAAATAATTTAACAGAATCACAAACCTAAAATAATTTAAATAAATCCTCTGGAAATATTTTTTTCTTCTTTGCACAGCTGTGCTTTGTTGAGCAAGAAAGAAAAATGTTATCATGGTGACAATTTAATTTAAATCACTATGTGACATTTTGCAGGATTATCATATCATTAAGGAGATCATCTGTCTCTCACATGGAGGTGCTTGTGCATTTATATGTTGAGCAGTGACTTCACAGCAAGTAGCAGCCACTCCTCCAATGTAATCCAATTTTCCATCTCCATACTCAGCATGAGATGCTCTGTGACAGCTATGGCTTCGGACAACCCTTTCCATTTCAGTGAACCCGTTCTTCCAACTGAAGTCCATCTGAGTTTTAATCATTGAAAAATATCCAGATCTCCTCCTTCACCCAGGTCAACATCAATATCTAACTATTCCAGCACAAACCAAACCTTTTCACCACAGGGTTTTTCCTCCATACAAAAAAAAAAAAAAAAGGCGAGGCGACCGGCTCGTTAAAATTTCATAGCACCTCCCTCGGCTGCCGTCAACACTGGGCTTTAACCAATGTAAACATTTGTGAGCACACATAGTGGAGTCAAAGGCACAGCTAGCTACAATGCAACATTTTTGATGGCAACATAAAAGATGAAAGTCAGATAAAAAGTCTTGGAATGGTGTTAGATTAAACTGTGTTTCATTTAAGTGTTGAACCAGAGTCGTTCAGTGAACGCATCAATACCCATGTCTCGCTAACGCGTTCTCCATGAATTGTCGCCACAGCAGCCAACGTCACAATGGCAACTACTGCTCAAATAATTTTTCACACAATACTATAATTTGGATTTTCAGCAAGTAATATTTCTACTAATTATTTATTAAATAGATAGAGAACAACTCCAAGTCATTGAGCAGTTACTTTAATTAACTGCTGTAGGCTTTTCCTTTATCTGCTGTACAGGGCATAAACAAAATGGACAAACACCCCAGTCCTGTGGCGGGTGATCGCCTCAATTTTTTTTAATGCTATAAAAATTAATAGATGTTTGACACCACCACATTTTGTGAAAGTCGACCCTTCTAGCAAAATCCTGCAAATATCATGTAATACAGATGGTGATTTCAAAACATATTACATATCACTTACAGCAACAGCATTCAATATTTATTACAACTGCAATGATTAATAAATTATTCAATGAATTTCCAACGATTACGGTCACTGATGAATGTCTGTCTTTTTTTGTCTCCAAAATATCCAAGTTCTCTGACTTCAGCTTGTTAAATGTGAATATTTTCTATTTTTGTTACTTGTCTCTGACAGTAAACAAAATTTTTGGGCTGTGCACAAATGACATCAGAGGATGTCATTTGTCATATAATGCTGATAAATATTTTGCAACGTTTTCTGACATTTTATGAAAACAACTAATGAATTAATCCAGACAATAATCAAGAGATTAACAGAAAATGAAAATATTGTTAATTACAGGCCTATGAAATATGTTAAGACGTCAAGGTTAGACCTTACTTGTGTGAAGAGCCTTGAGGCAGCTTTGCTGTGATATGGCACTATATAAATGTAATAAATTGAGTAATAATAATAAACTGAATTGATTTTATTTTCTGTCTCTGAAGAAGAAGCAAAGCCGTGGGCAAGATTTTATTCCTTTTTTTTTTTGCCCCAATGACTGTCTTTTAAATTTCTGGCACTGTAACACTTTATATTTTTGGATTAAGACTAATTTTATAAAAGCCATAGCTTATTCGATTAAACAAATAATTATTAGTTGCAGGCCTAATATTTACAAAAAGGTAAAGGGAATAATGAGGATCTCCATTGGACATCATTACTATAAAAAAAAAAAAAAAGAAGAAAAGGAAATGCTAAACAGAGCAAAGAGGGGAAAACTGGTCCAACAAAAAGGCCAAGGACCCACTATAATGCTCAAAAGCTGTGGATCTGGCCGAGGAACAATAATTCTGCTTGCTCAGTACTCACAGGTAGAGAAAGACTAGCTTCTCCTGTGTCATTCCCTCCCCCAGGGCTGGAGACAAAATGTGAGCCAGGCATTACTGGGAAACAAAACTCTTACTGGAAAACTGAAGCCACCCATTTACTGGCAATGGAAAGGGGGGTGGGGTCATTGTAAAACTAAATTGGAAATCTAAATCAGCCACAAAACAATATTTGTGAACAGACTTGGTAAATATTCCAAATAAATCCTACGGCTCTTCGATAGTCAATTTGAAAACAGGATGTGTGGCACCCAAAAACAATCCTGTAAATGTCACTAAATAAGAAAAAGAAAAATGGAAATACATTACTTGCCTATTAATTTCAATCCCTGTCGATTTACAGAAGGTTGTACATGCTGGAAGCACCGTCTTACTACAGCTGTACAATTTGTTAAGTTATGCCACACACGTGTTGCAATCCCAAATTTGTCCAGATGTTTACCTGGAGGATATAGCCTACATGAAAACACAAAGGTTCCCATCAGGTGTGCCACAGATTAATCTGACTTTAACTTGCCAGCTCCCCGGTACAAGTTCTGTGTCACGCCTAGGGATGAGTATTGAGAACCAGTTCTTTTCGAGAATCGTTAAGAAATGATTAACTCCACCGACATCAACAGAGATTTTGCTTAATGATTCCTTTATCGGTCCTTCAGAGCGGCCGTTGTTTTTCAGGGTGTTTGGCGGGAAAATGAACATTTCTCTACATTGACTGCAGACCTGCAGCGGGTCTGTAATCAACCACTTCTGTAATGGCTCCATTTTGAAGCTTGAACCAACGAAGGAGTGCTCCGACCCGCTGCTTTGTTGGTTCTTTGCTTCGCTGCTTTTCAGAAGCGGCAAGTCCGCTTTTTAACCCCTCTCAAAGCCATTTAAAGATGTCAATCATGAGTCACTTTTGTGTGGATCAAAGTCACTAACTGGGATTCTTGTCTTGTTGCAGACAAGAAACGAGAATCGTTCTCCGTTCCATTCGCACAGCTCCAAACGCTGTACCACTCTGCCGAGTCACTTTAGAGTCCGGTCGGAATTAATAACTTCAAAGCACATCACCGTTTTAAATCAAATGACACCTCTTTCCAAATGTTGTAACACATACAAACTAAAATCGACCAAAAGATTTCTTCCTCCAAAAATGAGACGTCCTGTGTTCTTTATGAATTACAATGATGCTGACTTGCAGCACAGCAGGCTGAGCTCAGCTCAGAGATATGGAGTGACATTTATGCCATTAATGTCTGAAAGGAAATGCTTTTGACAAAAACTACAGATTTTGTTATTTTTCTATTTATATCCAAAAATCAAGGAACCAGGGACCAATTTCATATTTATTTACTTTTAGGACTCAATAAAATGTTGTTGACATAGAAAACCTGTAAAGCATACTTTTAGTACACAGAAAATTCACAAGAGGTATTGATAAAGAATCTGATCGATAAGCGGAATCCATGACTAAAATCATATCAATACCCATCCCTACACTGGGCCCATGTGTAAATAGAGTACGTCACTGTACAAAGGATATACGGCAAGAAAAGTGAGCCAGCGCTCGATCCACTGGTCACCAATTGGTAAATACATTCCAAAATGTAACACCAGTCAGCAACTTGAAATTTTTTTTTTTTGTCTTGCCAGAAGGTTCCTTTATTGTTTTTAGGTTTGGTTTGGTTGTGTGGCCACACTGAGTACTAGAAGTTGAAAATATTTTCAGAAAGATGTGTCATTACTGCATTCAGTTAGACGACAGGTCAGGCACAGCAAATGGAACAGGTTTTTGCTGTTTCTCTCAATTACACACACTCCTGCTGCTACCGCCCGCATTACAGCTTTCAACAGAAGGCGCCAGACATCAAAATCTGACATCTACCCATCAGGTGTTTTTTTCTCAAAATCTTTTTGATTTACAGACATCTTTTTGCTGTAGGGCTGAAATGATTACTTGAATAACTTGAATAATTTGATTATAAAAATGTTCGAGGCAAATTCTGTGCCTTGAAGCTTCGTTTAACGTTGTAGTACATATGCCAGGCCTGTGTGTGGCATTGTAACATGCCCAGAAAAACAACAGAAGAAGACTAGAGCATGTGCTCAGGCCATTTAACAGCTAATAATTTTTAGCCCTTAAAGCTACTGCTTTCCAATGCAACACACAGTAAAATAAAGCCTTTTAAGAGAAAGAGGGTCCACACTGATCATCTGAAATAGACTTACTGCACATTTAAAGTGAAGCAGTGCGTTTGTCTATTTTTAAAAAACACACGGTCTGCTCGACGTGGTGAGTGATTATTGACCCGATGGCTGGGTGCCCACAGTCGAAGCCCGGCTGCTGTCTCTTTTGTTCAGACTCGCACTGAGTGTTTCGCTTTTTTTCCGCTTTTTTTGGGCAACACAATGTTTCACAAACACGGTACCCCCCCCCCCCCCCAAAAAAAAACAGTGACTGCGAGGCTTGCATGTTCAACCTCCAGCTGAAATGCATCTGCTGAATCGCAGAGAAAGGAGGATAAAAAAAAAAAAAAAATCACGTAGGGACCCAGTGCACCAACCTTAAAAAAAAAACCCTCAAAATGGTTACATTTTACAAGTTAAATTTTACAAATATCTCAGTGACAGATACGTGAAGCTTTTGTACAACAATCATTTCCACATAAATTCAGCACTGTTTCATAATAAAAGACGGGGGGAGCGATCAGAGCGCCGCAGCACTAATAGTTTTTAGTCTCATGTAACCATGGCGAAATTGAAACGGTGTTCTGAAATGTTCCAAAACCTTTGCAATACCCACATTACTCTCCAGTCTATTTTAATCTGGAGCAGTCATGTGTCTTGACTGAGGCCCCGTTCAGACTGGGGCTGGCAATCCAGTTTAAGTGGGATTTGGGCCAAATCCGGTTTGATCCAGAAAGGATTTTTCTGAATCTGAACAGCGCAAATCAGATTTAAGCCAGATTGTTTATGCAAATGTGGCTGGAATCCAGCCATCTTGGGGTCCATGTTGTCAAACTTTCTCACTATGTTCATGCGCCTACAGCGTCCTCTGCACTGTGGTGGCAGGTGCGTTCCCTTCCATGTGTCACACACCTGCACCGTCATGTGCAGATCCACACATACGAGGTCTTTGAGAAAAGTATCGTACCTTTTTATTTTTTCAAAAACTATATGGATTTGATTCATATGTTTTTACGTCAGCCAAGCTTGAACCTTCGTGCACATGCGTGAGTTTTTCCACGCCTGTCGGTTGCGTCATTTGCCTGTGAGCACGCCTTGTGGGAGGAGTGGTCCAGCCCCCTCGTCGGATTTTCATTGTCAGGAAATGGCGGAATGATTTGGGCTTTTTTTCCCATCAGAATTTTTTCAGAAACTGTTAGAGACAAGCAGCTGGAAACCATTCGAAAAATTTATCTGGCTTTCGGTGAAAATTTTACGGGCTTCACAGAGAATAAGGAGTGTTACTACAGCTTTAAGGACGCCCCACAATGGCGCACCTCGCTCCGAGCCGCCATCGAGAGGCAGAAACCACCACATCATTTCTAAACGGATCGCTGTGTGGAGCTGGGACCATCGTGAGCAATTTCTCTGGTTATCACAAGAGCTGGACATCAGCCATTTTCCGGCAGATTTCACTTTTAACAAGAGATTTTGTCATGGAAAGCCGCGCGGAAGCTTCGCGCATCAGGACCGATTCGCTGATCGAGCGAGACAAAGGAACACCTCCGTTTTTGGAGTGCCAGGGGACAAGTTGGGACATGCCTATCTCGGCTTTCAGAACTTGTGAAATGTCCAGCTCTTGTGATAACCAGAGAAATTGCTCACGACGGTCCCAGCTCCACACAGCGATCCGTTTAGAAATGATGTGGTGTTTTCTGCCTCTCGATGGCGGCTCGGAGCGCGGCACGCCATTGTGGGGCGTCCTTAAAGCTGTAGCAACACTCCTTATTCTCTGTGAAGCCCGTAAAATTTTCACCGAAAGGCAGATAAATTCTCTAACAGTTTCTGAAAAAACTCTGATGGAAAAAAGCCCAAATAATTCCGCCATTTCCTCGCAATGAAACAACGATGAGAGGGGTGGAGCAGTGCTCACTCAAAGCCTGCCCACAGGTGAATGATGCAACCGACAGGCGTGGAAAAACTCACGCATGCGCACAAAGGTTCAAGCTTGGCTGACGTAAAAACATATGAATCAAATCCATGTAGTTTCTGAAAAAAATAAAAAGGTATGATACTTTTCTCACAGACCTCGTACAAACTCTGTTTTGCAGACATCTCTTTCGGTTTGAGTCATACTGAGTTTGGGCGGGTGTATAGGAGAACACGTGAAAAAAACTATCTGGATTAAAAAACAAACAAAAAAAACAATCAGGCTTAAATCCAATTTGCATCATTCACATTCAGAAAAAAAATCCAATCCAGTTCAATCCAGATTCAGCCTGAATCCCACCCAAGATGGAATGCCAACCCCAGTCTGAACATTTCATAGTGAAGTCACCCCACTCCAGGTGAAGTAACCCCACTGTGTTTTGAATGAAATCACCCCACTCCACTCCAATCCAGGTGAGGTCACCCCACACTAGTAATACAATATTTCAATTGTGATATGTTCATGTGATAAATTATTTATACATACCAGTGGCATAATACACGGTTCTTACTCAAGTTTTGTTAGCGAGATGATTTGTTTTATTTGCTCTTGTCCCACAAGAGGACAAGATCCCCCGTAATAAGTGCGCTAATCCTCATCAAGTGCCACAACAGCTTCATATCTTCCTCTCCCCTAACATAGTTAAACAATGGTAGTGTACACAATGAGTAGTTAGGAATGATTCTGGTTTCATACATGATTGTTCTACAAAAACATCTTGGTAGATGTACAACCCCTGGCAAAAATTATGGAATCACCGGCCTCGGAGGATGTTCATTCAGTTGTTTAATTTTGTAGGAAAAAAGCAGATCACAGACATGACACAAAACTAAAGTCATTTCAAATGGCAACTTTCTGGCTTTAAGAAACACTACAAGAAATCAAGAAAAAAAATTGTGGCAGTCAGTAACGGTTACTTTTTTAGACCAAGCAGAGGGAAAAAAAAAATATGGACTCACTCAATTCTGAGGAATAAATTATGGAATCACCCTGTAAATTTTCATCCCCAAAACTAACACCTGCATCAAATCAGATCTGCTCGTTAGTCTGCATCTAAAAAGGAGTGATCATACCTTGGAGAGCTGTTGCACCAAGTGGACTGACATGAATCATGGCTCCAACACGAGAGATGTCAATTGAAACAAAGGAGAGGATTATCAAACTCTTAAAAAAGAGGGTAAATCATCACACAATGTTGCAAAAGATGTTGGTTGTTCACAGTCAGCTGTGTCTAAACTCTGGACCAAATACAAACAACATGGGAAGGTTGTTAAAGGCAAACATACTGGTAGACCAAGGAAGACATCAAAGCGTCAAAACAGAAAACTTAAAGCAATATGTCTCAAAAATTGAAAATGCACAACAAAAATGAGGAACGAATGGGAGGAAACTGGAGACAACGTCTGTGACCGAACTGCAAGAAACCTCCTAAAAGAAATGGGATTTACATACAGAAAAGCTAAACGAAAGCCACCATTAACACCTAAACAGAAAAAAACAAGGTTACAGTGGGCTAAGGAAAAAGGACTGTGGATGACTGGATGAAAGTCATATTCAGTGATGAATCTGGAATCTGCATTGGGCAAGGTGATGATGCTGGAACTTTTGTTTGGTGCCGTTCCAATGAGATTTATAAAGATGACTGCCTGAAGAGAACATGTAAATTTCCACAGTCATTGATGATATGGGGCTGCATGTCAGGTAAAAGCACTGGAGAGATGCCTGTCATTACATCATCAATAAATGCACAAGTGTACGTTGATATTTTGGACACTTTTCTTATCCCATCAATTGAAAGGATGTTTGGGGATGATGAAATCATTTTTCAAGATGATAATGCATCTTGCCATAGAGCAAAAACTGCGAAAACATTCCTTGCAAAAAGTCACATAGGGTCAATGTCATGGCCTGCAAATAGTCCGGATCTTAATCCAATTGAAAATCTTTGGTGGAAGTTGAAGAAAACGGTCCATGACAAGGCTCCAACCTGCAAAGCTGATCTGGCAACAGCAATCAGAGAAAGTTGGAGCCAGATTGATGAAGAGTACTGTTTGTCACTCATTAAGTCCATGCCTCAGAGACTGCAAGCTGTTATAAAAGCCAGAGGTGGTGCAACAAAATACTAGTGATGTGTTGGAGCATTCTTTTGTTTTTCATGATTCCATAATTTTTTCCTCAGAATTGAGTGATTCCATATTTTTTTCCCTCTGCTTGGTCTAAAAAAGTAACTGTTACTGACTGCCATAATTTTTTTTCCTGATTTCTTATAGTGTTTCTTAAAGCCAGAAAGTTGCCATTTGAAATGACTTTAGTTTTGTGTCATGTCTGTGACCTGCTTTTTTTCTACAAAATTAAACAACTGAATGAACATCCTCTGAGGCCGGTGATTCCATAATTTTTGCCAGGGGTTGTACCAGAAACTGTCAACTTGTTCACAGTGTTTCTTGTAATCATTGTGATGAGTAATACTTAACCAATGTGATAAATACACCAGTAACTCGCATAATTTGGATTATAGGTGTTCAACACAGTGCCACACATAACCAACTGAGAAATCATGTGATACTTTTACATGGATCATTCCAGCTCTGTGACAGAAATATAAGAAACAAAGTCGGGTGATGTCACCTGGAGTAGAATTACTTCACCTGGGGTGAGTTGGCAGTGGGGTGACTTCCCTCGCTACAATCTTGACAAGGCCTAAGTGTTCCAAAGCACTAGTTGGCTTGGTTCATAGTGAAGCCACCCCACTGCAAACTCGCCCCAGGTGAAGTCACCCCACTCTAGTAACACAATATTACAATTCTGATATGGTCATATTTATACACACCAGTGGCATAATAAACTGTTCTTACTCACATTTTGTTAGTGAGATGAGGTTTTAAGGTAGGGGAATGTAATTAGCAGATAAAAAGCTGATTTTTGACTCTGCTTTCATACATGATTGTACACAAAAAAATAAATAAATAAATAATCTTGGCAGACGTAATACCAAAAACTGTCAAACTGATCACAGTATCTTGTAACCATTGTGATGAGTAATAATTAACCATTGTGACAAATACACCAGTAATTTACATCATTTCGATTAAGGGTGTTCAGCACAGTGCCACACATACCCACTTGCGAAATCACTTAGTACTTTTACATTAGAGCTGTTCATATTATATAGTGAAAAAATAAAAGTTGTGAGAGACTTCGGGCCACATGTTGTTTTTGTTCCACTTGGGGTTTTATAGGTGCAGACCAAATTTGAACTCAATCAGATAAGATTTAGAGGTCCCCCAGAGTGACACATTTTCCTCTCCCTCCGCTGGCAAGACAATGCCACCCTAATGGGAGAAGACTCTGATGACAATATCTTTCTTTTACAGGTACATGTGATGGCTTCTAATCACAAAAAGTGGTGGTTGATTGGTCACCCAAAGGAGAACATTACTGTAAGTTGTCTCCCCTTTTTGCTTGTTTGGGGAAAATTGTTGCTTTGTGGGGGACCCCTAAACAATGCCCGATTACAATAAAATTTGGCACAGATCTTTCATTTTATTAGTGGAACAAGCAAGAACATGTGGCCCAAAAGATTTTGTAACATTTGACATTTTGACCAGGTCTATTTTACATGTATCATAGCTAAGCCAACTATAATAGCTCCTGCAATCATGAAAAAAATTCCAGTCAGGTTATAGAAATATAAGAAACACACACTTAGGTGACCTCACCTAAATGATTTGGGGTGACAGAAATGACAAACACATTGGGGTGAGTTCGCCTGGAGTGGGGTGACTTCACTCACTACTGCTGTCTTCTCCTTTAGCAGTATCAGCGGCCTACAACTATTAAAAAATAAAGAAGTATTCACATTCTATTAAGACTATTTGTTCATTTTCCTGAACATTAGACTGGCATAAGAAAGTGGTTGTTATGTTTCCTCTTTGTAGATGAAATGGTATCAAAGGGAACAGGAGTCCAAATAATCGGAAACGTGTGCAGTCACTACAGGGATCTTAATCTGCCCTGAATAGGTGTGCAGTACAGATTGAGTCTGCATGCAAGTGTGCATGAGAATGTAGGTCTGTGTGTAAATCCAGATTTCCTCATGTGACTGCTCATCCCAAGGGAACTAGGTGAAGAGCCACTGAGCTTTTGAACCTAAGGCCATATGGCCCCACAGTAGCGTGTCTGCACCAGCAAATGTGCGAGTTGTGTAACAGTTTGTAGTGCTGTTAGACAACACTCAGACTACTACCACTAACACCACCAGTTTAAGACGGTAGAGGTTTTAAAGGCTACAAATGGCTTACTTGGACCACACATTTGTAAGACTACATGAGCTACTGCAACAACTTCGTAATCACTCACCTCGCTGTCATGCTGCTGGCAGAAGCTCATGTGATCCTGGAACAGCGACAGCAGGGCGAAGTTGTTTTGAAGGGACTGGGTGAGGGACACTGGCACCCCTGATTGGCCAGGGTTGCTGTTGGTACTGACTCGGCCCAGGTGAAGGTTTTCTCCCAGGCGCTCGATGAAGTGGTCCTTGGTCAGTCGAACTCGCTGGTGTGCCCGCACACAGTTGTCACACAGGTGCTCCTGACAGTCCAGGCAGTGAGATGTAGCTGAATTCTCCTCATCGCAGGAACTGCACGGTTGGTGTCCCAGGTGGTGTGGGCGCAGCAAGCCCCCGTGGGAGTGGTGGACACCAGAAGACCCCCCTCCAATGCCTCCTAGGGAGTGGTGGTGGCCATTTTTGGTCTGCATCCGCTCCTCAGAACTGACCACCACATCCAGCAGGTTGCTGAAGAGAAAGTTGGACGAAGGCAAGGAGTCAACCCCAGCCTCGGTGATGGACACTTTCTGGTCACAAGTGGGGCATCGCAGCTTAAGCGGGTCCCCGGGACTGCGCTGACCCTCTAGGCACTGCCTGCAGAAGGCATGGAGACAGGGGAGGACATGGAGCCTCCGGGTGGTCTGGCTTGAGGAGGTTGAGGTATGAGAAGAAGTTGATGAGGTAGAGGAGCTGGAGGAGATTGGAGCAGAGGAGCCGCACAGCTCTTTGCAAAGAGGGCACGTCTGCAGGTCCGAATCTGGAAATGAAGCCATCGGCAGGCTTGTTAAAACACAGGCTCAGATCACAATGTGCAGCTGGAAAGATGAGGTATTCATTCAGTCTGTTGTGCAGAAAATAACCAGTATGAGGTAGATTCATGAGATATTTAAGCCAGTTCAACAGCGCACATAGTGCTCGTTCACTTAGATGTTTCTTGGAAAAACAACTATACAAACTGAGGTAGGCAGTAATTCCAAAAATGTTAAATAGTCTCTGAGGATAAAAATTAAAAAAAATCTGCAGTGATCATATCAATTCACACGAATACATTCGAGGGACTCTTAGATATCGGCTCAGCTCGGTGACGATGAGCTTCGATTAATGGTTGACTAATAAGGCAGATCTTCACCGAATGAACCTGAAACCGGAGTGACACTGGATCGGCTCCGACTGTGTTCGACCACCGACTTTCCAACATGATCACTGGGCTCCAAGCTGCAGAAGTGAGCCCAGATGAGTACCGGGTGCGTTTGTCCGTCTGGTTTTCCCTTAAATTAAGCCCATGCAGTTGTGTTCTTTCTCCTAGTCCACCATGGAGGCCCCGGGCCCGGTCAGTGGGCGTCAGGCGCAGCTAATGGTCGGTGGACGACGTCACGGCGTCGGAGCGAAACCATAAATTATTCATTTCACTCATCAAAAAAAAAAAAAAAAAAAAAAATCCGGAGAGGTGAAGTCTCGTACTAAAGGAAAAATGTTAATTAAAAGTCAGGCTTCTTTTTGCGAATTGACCGATTCAGCCATTACGGTGAGGCCGCTCCCACGGCGCTCCTTCCCCCCGCTCGGTGTGCGGCTTTCTGCCTGGAGGAATGCGGTGGACACAAACCACCACCACAGTGTCGCTGTCGGCGGACCAGCTCCTGCTCCTTCGTCCGTCCGTTGGTTTCCCTCAGTAAATCCAACATGAACGTAAACACTCCCGACGCTTTAACGCACCTTCAGGAATATTACCGACGGAGACAACAGAGAGGAAAAAAAAAAAAAAAAAACTTCCGCCCTGAAGAGAGGGGTGTGTGTCTGAGTGTTAGGGGCGGGGCTAGAAGCATGAGGGTGCGTACGTGCGCGTGGACACTGATGCCATACAAATAAATACAAAAATGAACACTGAAAAAGTTACAAGTAAAAGGTTTGTGCTTTTATTTAAACAAAATATAGAATGTGAAAAATGGCATTTTTTTAATTTTATGTGTACAGAATATATTTATTATATGTTGATTAATGTTGACTTTAATACTACGGACAATGTTTGTCTTTTTTTTTCTGTTTGCTTGTGTTGCATATTTTTTCCTCCGGATTTACAGGGGGTGGGGCTGTCTTTTTTTTTTTTTTTGCTGTGTTTTTGTTTGCTTTTGTAACCCCCCCCCCATCATCACCATCACCACCACCACCACCACCACCACTACCACCAATTAGGTTTTATGCTTTATTGTGTTAACCTCGGCAATATTATTTGCATATATTTTGTCTTTAGCCTGAATAAATCAAATCACAAAATGTTTGTAAAAATATCAATTTGTAACATTATTATATGTATATTTTTTTTTCCATGCTGAATAGAGATAATGTTAAGATGGGTTGATTAAAATGAATAACAGTAAATCTATTTATATAGAAAAATTTACAAAGTGCTCAACATAATGAAACAGGTTAAAAACGGTTGATATACAATGTTAAACAAATAAAAAAACAAAAATGTAAATATAGTTCAGATTGACAAAAAATTAACAATATTATGTGGGTCCTTAACGAAATTAACGATAAATAGAAGAAAAATAAATACTTTTTAAGATTTTCCTTAAAACGTTCAAGTGAAGCAAACTTTTTAATATCAGCAAGTAAACTGTTCCAGGTGCACGGTGGGCAAAGGCTGTGAAACCTGCTTAAGTGTTCTTAACCCTGGGGATACATGATATATGTCAGCAGCAAAACCATAAAATCTGCCCTTATGTTAACATGAAGCAAATTTGTTATTAGTTTTATATTGTTTTATTCTAGTGTGTATGCATTTTAATGGGATGTTTTGTACATGTCATAATAATATATACATATATTTTATTACCTATGAATTCTAATCATATTGCATTATACATCTGCTTTATTATAATGCACGTTTTAATACACATTAAACTCCAGTAAGAGTCACAATGACTGGTTATTGTCAACAAACTCAAATAACGTCTGGTCTCAACTGGGCTTGAGACCAGAAGATCCTTGGTTCCAATCCCAGCGTGACTGGAAAATCACTAAGGGCCCTTGGGCAAGGTCTTTAATCCCTTATTGCTCCCGGTGTGTATAGTGAGTGCCTTGTAAGGCAGCACCCTGACACTGGGGTGAATGTGAGGCATTATTGTTAAGCGCTTTGAGCATCTGATGCAGATGGAAAAGCGCTATATAAATGCAGTCCATTTACCATTTAACTGTGCATAAATCACTCCACCAGCTTGTTCTGAGGTGATATGAGCAGCTCTAAAATCAGAGGAACAACTTCATGTCATCACCAAAAAACACACATCAAAGCAGCTCATTTTATGGCACTAAAAGAATGTGACGCTTGTCTGCGGTGGAACTATCACTGGAGGAGTGCGCCTTCTAGTGCCCCCAAACCGAACAACTGCAGTAATAGGATTTTTAAAATAAATTAATTCTAAAGGAACAAATAGAGAAACATTTTCCTTCAGGAGGTTTAATCACAGAAGCTGTCTCTACCTATGCTGATATTCATCAGAGCACATTTCCAGAAACCCTTCTGTCCCCTCCGGGAGAGGCGGGGCTGTGTGCCCCCCCCCTCACGGAGGGTCCTGCACTCAACACATGTTGCATCTGGACTCTGCAGGAACCATCTTCCCACATCTTTTGCAGTTCTTCCTCCAGTGCCTGGTACTTCTCGATCTTCTTGTGGTCTTTGTTTCCTGTTGCCATCACTTGGACTCGTCACATCTACCACGACACCTTTTCTGCTCCTTGTCGAGCAACACTACAGTTGTCATTATTGTGTATTTGGTTGCATACAGCACCAAACTGTTTGCATTTCTTAATGTCTGACTTAAGTGCAAGATATATACACCAGCCTACAAGGATTAATATTAAAAAAAGTGTATTATTGTGGTAACTGCACTGACAGTGCCATAACAATGTCCTCTCACATATTTTTCTTACTACTCTGACCACGGGAGAAGCAATTGTTTTCACTGGCATGTGTATGATTGTGGACAAGATATAATAATAAAAAACAAAAACCGCTGCCAAAATTTCATTAAAACTTGGACAGATATCCAGAGGTGATTAGATTGCTCAAAGCTTAAGGAAAATGATCTAAAGCAGATACTGATCAGCAAAATATTTGTGATTAATTACGACTATTATGAAGTCACGCAGAAGTCATATGATTAAGTTTTTCACAATCGAAAACACTATTACAGATGTATATTGAACTCCACCAACAACGCTGGAGGAGGTTTATGTTTTCACACCTGTTTGTTTGTGAACAGCCTGGAGTCCACAATTTTCCATATATCATTATGAAATTTTTACTTAAGATTCATATCCTGATAGGCAAGAACTAATTCAGTTTAAGGTCATAGGTCAAAGTCAGGAAAAATCTTGGAATACTGGAAAAATCCCTATCCTTTAACAGTGAACACATTTTCAAAAATGCATAACTTAAAAGAGATCAAATTTAAATTTAACATTGAAAACCCCGTTTAATGCACATTTTACATTTTATCTTAACCCAATGTGCCCCAATCACTGTCATATTTGAAAATGAGGTGCAGACTGGCAATCACTATCGCATGGTAAAGTTTGATCCAGATTATGGATTTTGTGGACATTTGAATTTAATATTGAAAAGTCCATTTGGTCAACGTGACAGCTATGGGCTGAAAATCACCCCCAGGTCATCTGGCGTAGTAAATATTTACATACATGTAAGTTGGTGAGTTTAAAAGATGTTTGACTATTAAAATTAAGAGCAGCTCCCCTTAAAATAAACAAACAGATGGATTATCTTGTTTACTTAAGGTCTCTCCACCCAGTTCATTTGCCTTACAGATTTACCACGCAAATGTTTTCTTGAGGACATGTTGAGTCTTTCCTCTGTGTTTTATGCTTTACTATTTCACACCTCATTCAGAATCCGTATCTGAATTTTTGTTAATATACCAGTATGGAAATGGCTTGTAGCTCATAAAATGTTGGAAAGGAGGATGAAGTAGATGAAGAATAGGACAAAGTCCAAACCAATCAATTTGAAATGCATATAATCATAATAACCATTCAGTGAAACAGAAATCAAAATGATTCTTGGAGCTGATCATCTGAGCTCGTGTGAGATACAGTGAGGCCCATCTTGATGACGGTGTAACACAAAGTGCATTTGGGGCATTTCCAGATCACATCATCTGAATGTAAAGTAAAACACAGGATGCAAAATAATTGTATTTAGCCTCCCAATTGTGGGGGTGTTTTGGACATATCATGAATTAAACCAGCGTTGAAACTGCTGCATTGCTATTTCAACAGTAGACTCCAGTGGGTAACAGAAGTGAAGGGGTTTCTGGTGAGTAAACCGAGTGCACAACTGTGGTTTTGGGGGGATCAGTTACAGGACCACCAATTATCCACCACAGCTCCCTGAGGTGAAGCAATTGAGCACCTCAATCCTGCAATCCCTCCTCTGCCGCCCACCCCAATCTCCTCTATAACCCATCAGGTGCACAGACATTGCTCCTGGACCATCTAGTGGTGCGCTTAGTCTTGTTGCTCCCCCTCTGTGAATCAGGGGAGGAAGAAAACATAAAACACGCTTTTTCCATTATATCATTTTCAGTTTAATTTCAGTTTAGTCTGATTTGATGAGTGATGGTGAGCGCTCGTGTTCATCCATGTGCAAAAACTGCATGTAGACATATTGTGAAACCACCCATGTGAGGTATAACAATACTGTGTCAAACAAATCATAGAAGAATCTCTCCCGTTGATTTTAGACCAGATTTATGCTCTTCTGCTGCGCAACCACTTGCTGCTACCTCATAATGAAGTAGTCAGGGTGATTCTTTAACTATGGGCACTATTGGCCTTGTAAATGTAATTTCCACCACACCATTGCCTTACAATAAAGCGCCTTGGGGCAACTGTTTGTTGTGATTTGGCGCTATATACATGTGCTCTGATGTCAGTTTATCTCCATAGAAACTACCCAAACAAGCTGTCATACAAACTGTTTAAAGGGACATTACAGTGTTGTGGTGGAAATTACAGCAATAGTGTGGGACAACTACATTTTGTTTAAAAAAAAAAAAAAGTCACAACAGTTGTATGACATTGAATACCCCAATTATGTTTTGATTATTTTACTGATATTTTATTGAGATATTTTAAAACATTAGAAAAAACGTTTCTTTACCATTCATTTTTATAATTGAAGATCAAAAGTCTGGGTGTGGGACAAGCACAAAATGGCAATATTTGCATATGATGATGCTGAAAAAAGGTGAAAGTGTCATCAAACTACTAGAACAAATGTCTTAACACACTTTCATTGTAAAGATAACTATAAAAGTTTGACATTTCAATAATATTGATTAGCAAAAACTGAATATAGCATCAATAACTATCTGGTCAATAAAATACCTGCAACAATCCTATGTATTTCCAAAAGCTTAGAATAAATGCTTTGGTGGTATGTGAGAGCGGGCTTCCATGTTGCTCTGCCACGCTGAACCGTAACCCAGAGGGACCACGTGTACTAAGGTTTGTGGCGTACGTTTCACACAGGCTATTCTTGTGATGAACACTACATCACAACAGGGCAGATTAAGGCGTCGTCACGTGGGGGTGACCCGGAAATGACGGCTGAGGAGCTAATTCAATAGCGTCAGTGTTCTGAGTGATGCACACAGAGATGCTCATTTTCCCCACATTTGTCCATCTGACGTCATGTATGTACATCATGTATCCGCAGCATGTGATCATGTCAAAGTTTTGGGGTGTTGTGTTACAGTTGTACAGGCAGATTTCATTAGTTGACTGCCAGATTACACTTCAAAAAAAAAATAAAAAATACACACACACATATATACATACATACATACACACACACATGCGCATTATATTCTTGGTGCCCGTCCTCTAGTTTTCTTTTATAAAGATTCAGTCACTTTCAACATTTTGTTTGTACATTTATTTTAAATACATGCCAGAAATTGATATTACTCTCAAACATCACAATGTGAAGTGTAAGTTAACATGTAACTGCTAACCTTGAACGCAACACTGAGGACATGTTTTAAAACAAATTTTGAAGAACTAATCTTTTAAGTGAACAAAAACATCCAAGTCTGTCAAACTTGGTCACCTGGTTCTTAACTTGGGTTACAACATCGTCCGAGCCTCACTAGACCAGTGGTCAAAGTTTAACATTATACTAAATATACGAGGGCTGTCAATAAAGTATAGGTCCTTTTTATTTTTTTCAAAAACTATATGGATTTCATTCATATGTTTTTACGTCAGACATGCTTGAACCCTCGTGCGCATACGTGAGTTTTTCCACGCCTGTCGGTGACGTCATTCGCCTGTGAGCACTCCTTGTGGGAGGAGTCGTCCAGCCCCTCGTCGGAATTCCTTTGTCTGAGAAGTTGCTGAGAGACTGGCACTTTGATCAAAATTTTTTCTAAACCTGTGAGACACATCGAAGTGGACACGGTTCGAAAAATTAAGCTGGTTTTCGGTGAAAATTTTAATGGCTGATGAGAGATTGTGAGGCGATACTATCGCTTTAAGGACTTCCCACGGTGTGAGATGTCGCGCAGCGGTCCCAGGCGCCATCATCAGCCTGTTTCAAGCTGAAAACCTCCACATTTCAGGCTCTATTGATCCAGGACGTCGTGAGAGAACAGAGAAGTTTCAGAAGAAGTCGGTTTCAGCATTTTATCCGGATATTCCACTGTTAAAGGAGATTTTTTTAATGAAAGACGTGCAGACAGGTCCGCGCGTCGGGACGCAGCCAGCGCGGTGCGGCGGCACAGGAAAAACACCTCCGTGTTGATAACCATTTGTAAAATCCAGGCGGCTTTTGATGGCTTTCAGTGGAGTGAGTATATGAGAAATTGTTTAACAGCTGGACATGTTCCAACTTGTCCTTAAGGCTTCCAACCAAGGGCGTAAGTTTGGTCTCAGCTTTGGTAGGGACAATACCATCCCCCACCCTCTAACCCACTCATACCATTAGACGCACAAGTACAGCATAATACATAACATATGACGACATAATGCTGAATAATTTAACACTTTATTTACAATATTAAGTGTGTAGGCAAACAAATAGCTTAAATAACAAAATTGCACCCAAAATCACGAATCTATTCTATAGGCCTGCACCTGAGAGAACAAGACAACAACAAAAAATATACTTGTGGAGCTAAAAAAAAAAAAAAAAAAAAAGCTTTTGCAACCAAGATGTATAATCTATTCTCTTCATCAATAATGCAGTTGTAGGTATCTGGCAACCTAATTTGCCAAAAAAAAAAAGGGATTTCCAATAACATATATGGTGTATTACGGTAAACGTAAGCCTGTGATGTCATAACGCAGAGGAAAAACACGGAAGTTTCACACTAGTGCGCCGCTGATTCTCATTACCGTAAGTTCTCATGTAAGCCCTCACTCTGAAAAATTTCAACACTGACAGCAAGCCAAAAACCCGTGCTTTCCAACAGTGTGCTATATGTTGCATATATACTCAACAAAAATATAAACGCAACACTTTTGGTTTTGCTCCCATTTTGTATGAGATGAACTCAAAGACCTAAAACTTTCTCCACATACACAATATCACTATTTCCCTCAAATATTGTTCACAAACCAGTCTAAATCTGTGATAGTGAGCACTTCTTCTTTGCTGAGATAATCCATCCCACCTCACAGGTGTGCCATATCAAGATGCTGATTAGACACCATAATTAGTGCACAGGTGTGCCTTAGACTGCCCACAATAAAAGGCCACTCTGAAAGGTGCAGTTTTATCACATAGCACAATGCCACAGATGTCGCAAGATTTGAGGGAGCGTGCAGTTGGCATGCTGACAGCAGGAATGTCAACCAGAGCTGTTGCTCGTGTATTGAATGTTCATTTCTCTACCATAAGCCGTCTCCAAAGGCGTTTCAGAGAATTTGGCAGTACATCCAACCAGCCTCACAACCGCAGACCACGTGTAACCACACCAGCCCAGGACCTCCACATGCAGCATGTTCACCTCCAAGATCGTCTGAGACCAGCCACTTGGACAGCTGCTGAAACAATCGGTTTGCATAACCAAAGAATTTCTGCACAAACTGTCAGAAACCGTCTCAGGGAAGCTCATCTGCATGCTCGTCGTCCTCATCGGGGTCTCGACCTGACTCCAGTTCGTCGTCGCAACTTCGCACAGCCATTGAAGAGGAGTGGACCAACATTCCACAGGCCACAATTGACAACCTGATCAACTCTATGCGAAGATGTGTTGCACTGCATAAGAAAAATGGTGGTCACACCAGATACTGACTGGTATCCCCCCCCCAATAAAACAAAACTGCACCTTTCAGAGTGGCCTTTTATTGTGGGCAGTCTAAGGCACACCTGTGCACTAATCATGGTGTCTAATCAGCATCTTGATATGGCACACCTGTGAGGTGGGATGGATTATCTCAGCAAAGGAGAAGTGCTCACTATCACAGATTTAGACTGGTTTGTGAACAATAGTTGAGGGAAATGGTGATATTGTGTATGTGGAAAAAGTTTTAGATCTTTGAGTTCATCTCATACAAAATGGGAGCAAAACCAAAAGTGTTGCGTTTATATTTTTGTTGAGTGGTAAAGTGCGTTCGGTGACTTTTGAAACGAGGGAAAAGTATGAAAAAGCGCGTAAAACTGACAGAAAAGTACAGAGACAGACAGCAAACATAAATGTAGTAATTTTTGAGGAAAAGGCAGGGTGTTAGTGTCATTTGTGAAGATGTGTTTGTGTGGGTGTGCAGTTTATTTTAAGTGTGGCGCACAGCATTGTTCGCAAGCCCCGCCCTTCTTGTTTTTCTGCACCGGAGCAGTGTTGCCAGATATGAAATATGAAACTATCGTACCAAAACCTCAAAATTATCGTATTTTGGGAGAAATTATCGTACACAAACAAAACGCATACAACGTAGCTATTTTTGCGGTTTTTTTTTTTTTAATTTACAAAGAATTTTGTCACATTTTTAAACAGTAATTATAGTAATGGGGAAACTATGGCACAGAAAGAACACAAATGCACAAGCAAATGCACTACCAGACTAGAAAGATTTTTTTTTTTTGTCTGTGAAGGGACACAAACGTGTCAATTACCAGACTAGAAAGAGTCGAATTCAACCTTGAGGTCGCTGTCGTCATCCGATGCCACTTGTGCAGATTTTGTTGAACACAGAAAAAATGTTGACACCTCCATAAGGAACTTGAACCTTTTTTTTTTATTTTTCTTGTATATCTCTTTGCTCTTGTGTTTTGTTCGTTTGTTATTGCATTTGTTGAAATAAAGTTTCGAAAAAAAGATGTTGGCTGGGGAATCTTCCTGTCACGGCACAGATTGGATGGGAACTTGTATAGAGAGGGGGCGGGCTTTCAAATGACACTGTCCCGGTCGCCCAAAGCCAGCAGCAGCCCTGTGTGTGGTGTGTCTTTGATGCCGCCTGAGTGCAACGCCTGCAAAATGATTCTTGGGTGTCAGAGAGAGATGCGTGTTTGGGCAACCAACTGAAATTATCGTACATATTGGATTTTTTTCCCATTATTGATCGTACAGAGGGCAAAACTATCGTACAAATACGATAATTATCGTATATCTGGCAACACTGCACCGGAGCCACCCATCCTCTGCGCTCTGGGACCTCCCACTTTACAAATGAAGCACTGCCTGCCACGAGATCCGCTTTGTTTACATCCATGTGAGAAGAACGTGAGCCAATGAAATTGCAACATGGGTAACCCTGTCACTCTGGCACATCGAAAACACAAAACGTGACTCCTAAAATTATAGTATCGAGTTCGCAAAAAAATAGTGAATGATTTTGATATATAAAAAAAAATGCTAAATATTGGTAGGGACTATTTTGCCATCCCAAAATATTGGTTGTGACTTGTCCCTATGGTCCATATGCAAACCTACGCCCCTGCTTCCAACAGAGGTATTTTTCCTGTGGCGGAGCGTCGCGCAAGCCGACGCTGCAATCCGTCTGCACGTCTTGCATTAAAAAAAAAAAAAAAAAAATCTCCTTTAACGGTGGAATATCCGAATAAAACGCTGAAACCGACTTCTTCTGAAACTTCTCTGTTCTCTCACGATGTCCTGGATCAATAGAGCCTGAAATGTGGAGGTTTTCAGCTTGAAACAGGCTGACTACGGCGCCTGGGAGCGCTGCATGACGTCTCGCTCCGTGGGAAGTCCTTAAAGCGACAGTATTACCTCAAAATCTCTCATCAGCTGTTAAAATTTTCACCGAAAACCAGCTTAATTTTTCGAACCGTGTCCACTTTGATGTGTCTCACAGGTTTAGAAAAAATTTTGATCAAACAAAGCACCAGTCTCTCAGCAACTTCTCAAAGAAATTCCGACGAGGGGCTGGACGACTCCTCCCACAAGGAGTGCTCAAAGGCGAATGACGTCACCGACAGGCGTGGAAAAACTCACGCATGCGCACGAGGGTTCAAGCATGTCTGATGTAAAAACATATGAAATCCATAGTTTTTGAAAAATAAAAAGGACCTATACTTTATTGACAGACCTCTATATATATATAAAAATAAATAAATGAGATGTTTCAAGGTTCCAGATGAAAGGATCTTTGACTACAGAAAGTCCTGAGGTTGTGTTGGAAGTACTCACCCAGCAAACAGCCTCAGTGTTCTCCTTCTTTGGGCGCGCTCTATCACCCAGAAACTCATTTCATCTCTTTCAAATTTATTAGCACATATTCTGTCGCTGCGAAACCTCTTTCCATCCACACGGAGCAGCAATAATGCAAAAAAACCCAACACAAAACCCTACACTCTGAGAAAATGTGACCCAAAAGAGAAAAGCTGCTTTTGAAATTAAACATGACAACAAAGGGACAAACTCCAGGTTGAGTCTATATGCTTGAGGTAAAATTTTAGTATGCAAAAACTAAATACTAGGGAATTCTTATTTGTGATATTTAGTCAACACTGTAAGAAATGCTTAAAACTATGGGGTGAAGTTCTGGAACCAAAAGGCAAAGTTTTAATCACCCCAGCCCCCCCCATTTTCGCCAAGCAGATTATTGAGCGGCAATTTCGAAGATGGAAAAAAAAAAGAATCTTTCAGTTATCAAGTATGTCTGCATGCATCTTGCTGCAATCTTCAATGAATATACAGTCAAATGTCTTAAATATGCGACCTGCTTTGATATGAAAAAGGATCCCTCCATTCAAAATCAGCTAAAAATATTGCAGATTTTAAGGGATTTAGGGAGGTGGTGGCGTAACAGCTTGCACGTTGGACTGGGATTCTGGAAATAAGTCAGACTTGCGGTGGCTACCCACGTTAAATGAACTTGTTGGGGATTTCACATACATACGTATGTTAAGATTTTGCATACAGTGAACCAATGGATGAAATGTTTTGAACCTCAAGGGACTTATTGTCCACTCTCCTGTAAAAACCTTAAATTTGAAATTACATGCTGTACATCATGGTCAAAAAAAAAAGTTAACGTTTCCCTTTTATTTCATCTTGTTCTCTGAAAAGACCATCTCTATTGTTTTATACACGGGGTTAGTGCACGACTGGTTCCCTACTGGGAACAGAAAAAATTTGTTTCCAGATATAGGATGTCAACGTCCAATAGGTGAACATCTCAAGAGGGAAACCGGCGACTTTGAAAAAAGCCTCTATCGACACAAGTGCGGCCTTATGTCCGTCTTGAAGCACAACTGCTTCCATCTTAGCCTTCGACCAGGATTAAAACTCAAACCACCTCAAGTGTGTGGTCTAAATTTTAGACCTTTGGGCTAGAGCTAGACCAATCTAACTGACCTCGTCTGTCACACCATTTATTGTTTTACAAAGTTTAAGTATCAAGACTTTGGCTCAGTCTACTTCCCTTTGTACTGCTTCATAAAATTGGGTCTTGGTGTTTTTGTACTGTTCGCTAACTCAACTGAATATCTGTATATCAAATCATTCATGTGCCATGGCAACGTTTGACTGAAAACGCAAGTGATTAAATGAAGCAATGGCATGGCAGAAAATGTGTATGGAAGTCCTAATGAACAAATTATTCTCTAACTCGCAAGAAGCCATGGTGAACAGAACAATGGATGAAACAAACCGCTTCAAGGAGCAAAATGTCATAATGGATGATACAAACTTTTCAAAGGAGCAGGAAGTCATAATGAACAGTGCGTGATAAACTGCCCCAAGGGCCAAGGAGTCACAATGAATGATACAAACTGAAGGAACAAAAAGTCTTAAAAAAAAAAAACTTGTGAAAACTACAAGAAGTAGGATGTTGCAATCAACGTTTGATACAAATTGCCCTAAAGATCAGAAAGTTACATTGAACAAGGTATCTTAAAAAATTAGAACATTGTGGAAAAAATTTAATTATTTTGTCAGTTATCAGAAAGTGAAAATTTTATATTCTGGACTCATTACATATAAACTGTTTCAAGCATTTTTATTATTATCATGATAATTACACCCTCCTACAGCTCCAAAAAAAATGGAAAATGTGTGTATCTCAAAATATTTGACTATTTCATTTTAAGACAATATTTCTACAGTATACCATAAGTCGCAACACAACCGTAATCACAGGGAAGACTGCTGACTTGACAGCTGTTTAGAGGACACTCTGACACCCGCCACAAAAGGTCACTGAACAGCCAGTCCTTTCAGCAAAGTGCTAGATCAAAGCATATAAGCAGAAAGTTGACTGAAAGAGAAAAGTGTGGTAGGATAAGATGCACAAGCAACGGGGATGAACACAGCCTTGAGAAAACTGTCAAGCAAAATTGATTCAAGAACTTGGGGGAACTTCACAAGGAGTAGACTGAGGCTGGAGTCAGTGCATCAAGTCACCCCACACACACACACTCCAGGAAATGGGCTACAATTGTCACATTTAGTGTTTGGACTTAGGGTTAGGTTAGTTACAAAACCTACAGACTTTAGATCAGATTTATGGTCATTACCTACAGTAATAGCATGTTTTTTTTGCTATAACGCAGTAATGTAAAGGTATTACTAATACATTTTGAGTGATGTACTCGTTACATATTTTAGTAACACTTTAAATCTGAAAACAGCCTTGTGTGAAGCTGTGGAGTATGTCTTTTCTGCATAGATTTTATTGAACCCTGCACTGATAATTCCGCTGTGCTCCCCTCCTTGATGAACAGACAAAATCTTGAGAATCAGCCTGATAAAGGAGTTTTTTTTTTTTTGATTAGTCAAATAAACCTGAATCACTAAAAACAGTGGGCACTTTCTCTCACGTTCATCTATGAGGTGGCGTGAGCAGCCAGTGTACGCAGAAGGTATCAACATATAGCACTGTGTAAAAAAACAAAAACAAAAAAAAAAAGACCAACACACTGCTTCCCTTTAAATACGCAAGACACTGTTCAATCAACAGTGCGCATCTGTTTGTGTTTGACAGCAATGACTCGTGCAGCTGACACAGCGGGGGGGGGGGGGGGGGAGCCCTGTTTTCATGTGTTCTGTAGTTCACACGCAGATCATGCAGTCAGATCCAAAGAGGTGGGAAAGCCCCCCACCCCCGTCCAACTCCTTAAAGAGCCACTTTTGAAGATATTTTAAAACACGATTTTTGATCATATGACAACTAATACCGTATTAACCAGATTCTACTACTTTGGAAAAATGTATAAATATCTAAGAATAAAATAATGCAGTTTGAACCATGTTGACTTTGAAACTAAGATTGGCTTTTACTGATTTTTTTCTGAGACTATTGAATCAAGCATGCACAGCAGAGCTGGCTGAAACTCCACAGCTAGAAGACTTTTTTCAATCAAATAACTTGTAAAATCAGTATTTGCATTTTCTGATGGTCGTCTACAGATTCCATGTATGTAAGAAGTTTTTTTTTTTTTTTAATATTTTGATAATTAGGCCAATATGATCCACTGTGCTTTATCAAGCCCAAAAGTCAACAAGCAATTACCTTTTACAGAAAGACCTGCCCACAATACCTAGTAACTCACTTGCCGACCACAGTATTACTCTACTTGATTGGTCCCATAGACAGCACCTCAGTTTATTTATGGGGTACTGGCAAGAGAAAACTATTCTCATTTTGTGATTTGTTTTCTATTTTATTTTCCTTTCCCTACCACTCACTTGTGTGCTTGCTCTTGGGGTTGGTAAGGTTAGACCTTACTTGTGTAAAGCGCCTTGAGGCAACTTTGCTGTGATTTGGCAATATATAAATGAAATGAATTAATTTTTTTTGTGGAGCTGTAAGCCATAATTTTCAGAAGAAAAGAATTTCAAACATTTTAGTTTATTGTAATCAGTCTAGAATATATCAAATATTTCTGAAATACCTGACAGAAGTTATAGAACTTTAATATTCAAATTTTTTTTAAGCTGCAACTGTAGTCGCAGATTGAAGGAGCAGAAAGTCACAACAGAAAAAATAAAGTCTGAGGAGGAGGAACGCTCACTGGACAGGACAAATAACTGATCAAGAAGTTGCAATGAAAGATTAATAGTACAAACTATCGCAACCAGCAGGAAGTTGCAATGAACGATGGACAGTACAACACTTCCAAACAGCAGGAAATGTTGATTAAAGATGAATGTTCTGTAGATGAATGCTCCAGTGAGCAGGAAGGTGCATTGAACAATGGGCAGTAAAAAACTCAAGATGCAGGAAGTCAGAATGAATGGTACAAACCACTCAGAAGAGCAAGAAGCCACAGTTAAAGAACACTCCAGACTGCACTGTGGAACGTGAAGTTATAAATGTATGTAGTTCCTTTAGGAATTACCGTAGCGGTGATTGATTGACTTACAAGACGGCAATGGATTATAAATAAGATGGAAATATGAATTATCAAGAGACAAGTGCCACCAGAACAAAGTGCTCAGAGGGAACAGCGACACAATGCCCACATTTCATAGTGTTAGGGATGTAGAGCTTTTAAGCAGTCAAGTTCACCAACAATAAAATATCTGTGCTCAAGCCCATAAAATCATATTAGCCATTTTCCAATATATTAGAATTGACCTTGACAGCTGACCGATTCCAACCGGAAAACAGATCATGTCTTCCCATTCAAAGGCTGCACTTGCCAGGTTTGATGAAAATTAGATTTGGTGTTCTTAAGGTAGCTTTTACACACACACACACACACACACACACACACACACACACACACACACACACACACACACACACACACACACACACACACACACACACACACACACACACACACACACACACACACACACACACACACACTCTTAAGAGTCTATGCCTCTGAAAGCGTCGTTAACAAAAAGAAATATGCACAACAAAATCGTTACAAAAAGCATAATTTCAATAATTCCAGGTTAGTAGCATAAATTTTTTTTTTTTTTTTTTTAAGTTTAGTATAGTTGCACCAGCTAAAAAAAAAAAAAAAAAAAAAAAGACTTTTGACCGTCTGAATTGGAGTCCTTTCTTGGAGTACTAGAACATCCAAAACAACATTAGTCTGTTACATTCTTAAAATTGATTATAAAAATAGTTGTTTGTTACAGTCTGACTATAAAGTAGAAAACTGGAGTGCCAAGGGCCCTTACCAGCTCAATTAAAACCCAAGACAAAATGGCCATTTCCAAACGAAGGAAGGAATCTATGCAAACAATTTTGGGACAGGAACAATGTAATGACCAATATTGTGACCTTGTTAAATTAAAAAAAGAGTTAGAGATTCAATTTGAGAAAAATGAATCCAAATACCAAAACTGGCTGCTGTTTTTGGCATAAAAATGGCAACCATTTCCAAATGTATGACTATAATTTTTTTTACCTGAAATGTGTCAACCCATATTACGCCCTTGACAAATTAGAAAAAAAATTACCAGACAGTTTTTGAGGAAATTACCTTTAAGTGCTCAAAATGGCTATTTTCAGCATAAGAATGGGAGCCATTTCCAAACAAACTAATCTATGAATGATTTTTAGATGGGAACAATGTCAATGACCCATATTAAGCCCTTGCCAAATTAGAAAGTTAAAAGTCTGAGATATTGCAATAAATTGACAACTATGATGGACGTTAGCAGCTGATCTGATTGACCTAATCAATCAATCAATCAATTTTATTTATATAGTGCCAAATCACAAACAGTTGCCCCAAGGCGCTTTATATTGTAAGGCAAGGCCATACAATAATTACGTAAAAACCCCAACGGTCAAAACGACCCCTGTGAGCAAGCACTTGGCAACAGTGGGAAGGAAAAAACCCCCCTTAACAGGAAGAAACCTCCAGCAGAACCAGGCTCAGGGAGGGGCAGTCTTCTGCTGGGACTGGTTGGGGCTGAGGGAGAGAACCAGGAAAAAGACATGCTGTGGAGGGGAGCAGAGATCAATCACTAATGATTAAATGCAGAGTGGTGCATACAGAGCAAAAAGAGAAAGAAACACTCAGTGCATCATGGGAACCCCCCAGCAGTCTAAGTCTATAGCAGCATAACTAAGGGATGGTTCAGGGTCACCTAATCCAGCCCCGACTATAAGCTTTAGCAAAAAGGAAAGTTTTAAGCCTAATCTTAAAAGTAGAGGGTGTCTGTCTCCCTGATCTGAATTGGGAGCTGGTTCCACAGGAGAGGAGCCTGAAAGCTGAAGGCTCTGCCTCCCATTCTACTCTTACAAACCCTAGGAACTACAAGTAAGCCTGCAGTCTGAGAGCGAAGCGCTCTATTGGGGTGATATGGTACTATGAGGTCCCTAAGATAAGATGGGACCTGATTATTCAAAACCTTATAAGTAAGAAGAAGAATTTTAAATTCTATTCTAGAATTAACAGGAAGCCAATGAAGAGAGGCCAATATGGGTGAGATATGCTCTTTCCTTCTAGTCCCCGTTAGTACTCTAGCTGCAGCATTTTGAATTAACTGAAGGCTTTTCAGGGAACTTTTAGGACAACCTGATAATAATGAATTACAATAGTCCAGCCTAGAGGAAATACATGCATGAATTAGTTTTTCAGCATCACTCTGAGACAAGACCTTTTAATTTTAGAGATATTGCGTAAATGCAAAAAAGCAGTCCTACATATTTGTTTAATATGCACATTGAATGACATATCCTGATCAAAAATGACTCAAGATTTCTCACAGTATTACTAGAGGTCAGGGTAATGCCATCCAGAGTAAGGATCTGGTTAGACACCATGTTTCTAAGATTTGTGGGGCCAAGTACAATAACTTCATAACATAATGTGGCTAGAAATAGAGATACCTGACGTATACCTCCATGCTAGCAAATTAACACGGTAAAAAGCCTGAAGATGTCAAGGACAAGTTATTACAGCAGCACTCGACAGGCTGATCTAAAAATGACTAAGTCCACAAATCTGTCCTTTGTGAAAAATTCTCTGTATGCTATGCTGCATGTCAAACTATCACATCACTCTTTGACCAATGGCAAAAATAACTTAACTCCTTGTTCCTCCAGTCTGTTGAAAATCAAAATTAGCAACATAAATACAAAACAAATAAACACTACAGTCAAACTTGTCAGATCAGAACCATTTTATATACATGTATAAAATATTTCATACAAAAAGAAATAAATTGCAGCTCTTGAACTACCAACACTAGAGATACACTAATATCAAAGACTGACCACCACAATAAATATATACAGTTACAGATATTTATAAGTAAACAAAAATTGTACACCAACACACTCACCTTGCTTGTTCTTGTAAATTAAAATCAGTGACAAATCAAATTCAAACTGACAAAAAAAGGAACCCATCCCCTGAATGAACAAAATAAATAGAAATACACTAAATTAACATTTTACAACTTTCAAAAAAATATATAAGAATTGGAATTGAAACAAAATTTCTGGTGTTGTCTCTGGAAGGTGTGGTTTGCCCTGTAAGAAGTATTTTCAGTATTTTAGGTGACAGTGAGTGGGAGCTAATGCGCCCACAACTCGCTGGCCCACAAATGGTTGTGTCGGAGCCACTGTCGGGCCGACAGAGTGTCAAGTGTGAACACCTGCTCCTGCGAGGCATTCACGGCCGTATAGTGAACAGTTAGTGCGGGCTGTGGGATACGTGCTGCAGAGAGGAGGCGACTACCAGCCGACAGGTACTCACTCTCACAGGTTTGAGTCCTGGAACAAATGACAGAATCACAGTACACACGTGCCACACAAAGCAAGCACAACCAGGTTTTACGACAAAACGCAAATACCTTTTCAGCGTGATGCTGAGACCGGAGGAGCTCGCCTCTGCGGGCTTGAAGATGATCGCGGCATTGACAGTGATGAACATCTCGAAGGTCAGCGCCAACATAACCTCTCCCAGACAACAGGGGACGGTCAGGGCCATGAAACCAGGGGCAGCCAGTACATCCGGGAAGTAGCCCGCACTCAGAGCATCTGACAAACACACACACTGTCGTATTAAAATTTGCACTAACAATGACAGAAGCGTGAGCTCATTTGAAGTGAACTCTGAAAAGAGGCCACTGCTGTTATGAGCCATTTCAGATTAGAGGATAAGAGCAGAAAAAATTCCTCGAACCTTATCTGTATCCTTCAGACCTACCATTAGCAGATTTTTACAATTTCAACTTTTATCTCTCACACAGCAAAGGTCTAGAAGTTTAGTCCCCAATTATGTCTATTTTCATTAAGACATTTGGAGATCGTGATAGCTTCCATGAGTCTGGTCTGAAAATCATCTTCATTAAACTGTCTTGTCTGCATAAAACCCTCCATAATGCAGCATGAGCACAGGACCACACTGACCCAAGTTCATTTGGGGCCCGTTCTCCATGTGTGGATTAGGTAATGGATTTAAACTGCATAACGTCCAGAAATAAAGCAATTCATGACTGTGCCACTCTTATGGGAGGCACCATTTGGAGAGAATATTACAGGACCATCAATATCAATGAATGTACTCCGACTCACCAGTTAAATCAGAATTATGAATAATTGTAATATATGAAGTTTAATATTTCTTAATTTGTTCCCACATCCTTTGTGTGCTGGTAAATGCTTGGAATATTAAGGGGGCAACTGCATGACTACCAACTCCAACAATGTTGTACAACATGCACATTCACTTAGTGGAGGTTTGCACTATTTTGACAAGTATCATCCATTTATTAAACTTTAACAGTATGTGCACTGCCCTCAAAGGCAATGATGCAAATATAAATTTAGTTTTTACCCTTCTATCTGCCTACCCATGCAGCCCTGTAGAAGTCTACAGGGCTGCTCTGTGCAAAGTCACAGGATGATGGAACCATATTATTGTGTATCCCAGCGAATATTTGCAGTTAACTGTCATATATTACTTGGGTTTTATCACCATAAAGCACAATCCCCAAAAGATGCAGCCATCTGGTTCCACGACAGACTTCATAGGACTCTGGACAGTTTTGATTTTGTGCATCAGTGTTGATGGGTAGAAGTGAATTTCACACAAATCTATTGGCTCACTTATTAATTCAAATACAGCAGGCAAAAAAATAAATAAATAAAAAAAAGACACTTGCGTTTGAAAACTTCCCGTGCCCGGAGCCAGTGGTTTTGCTTGCCGAGTTTAAGTACAAGCGTCTGGAGCAGAGCATAGTCGACTGCCAGCTTCTTGGACAGCATGAAGTCCACCGTGTCTGAAGCCACTGGAAGAATCTGTCTGTCCACCCACACTTGTAGGTGACCGTGAAAAACAGCACTGTACATGGAGATATCTACCAAGTCTGAGGATCAAAATAAACAACAACAAAAAACACTTAGAATGGCCTGAACAAAATCTAGATTTTTGTTAAGAGTATTAACATAAAATTGGATGTCAACTTCATAATGGATGTTTTTTGGGGGGGGGCCACATCATGCTGCTACCAGCCCACAAAACTCAGCATTTGTGTTCTTCTGGAGTTTAATATTTATGGTAAGAGAACTGTATAGCAAGTACACAAAAAATTGCTTGTAGCAATTTCAGTTGCTTGATCTTTCAGCCAGACAAGCTTGTGAAAGGTAAAAATTAAGGCTGATCCCAGTAGACAAGAAGTCCTCTGACAAAGAAAACACTTGCTACTCAGACATCTTGGCGCAAGAAAGTTCCCCAAAAAGTTACTGGGCATCATAACCAGTTTTTTTTTCCAGGTACTGTGATTACTGGTGGTCATCAGGGGTGTGTTCTGGCTATCATACTGTTCAATGCTGCACAGACTGGGTGTTGGGTAGGATTGTGGAAACCAGCAGCTTAGTTGACTGACCTTTACTTCGTAGATTCAAGGGATACTCTGACTGCAGCAGTTGAGAAGTTGCGTGAGGACTTTGAGCGTCAGGGTTTGTATTGTCCTGGATCAAGACTGTGCAGTTTCTCCAATCACAACCACTGAAGCCTATAATTCCTTCAAGCCTGTCTGAGTGTCTTGGGGGCTTCTCTCACTAGTGTACTCCCTGCAGTGTCAGAGTTTCTGACAACTGCCTACTTAACACCGATTTAGCATGCAGTACCATACTGTTTGCATTTCTCAATGACTGATGTAAAGGAGGGCAGCACGGTGGTTTTGTGGTTAGCACTGTTGCCTCATAGTCAGAAGGTCCTGGTTTTGTGTCGACTTTGTATCTTCTCCCAGTGTTCTCGTGGGTTCCATCAGTGCTCTGCCTTCCTCCCACTTCCAACGATGCAGGTTAGGTGAACCGATGACTAAATTATTCATAGGTGAGAATGTGTTTGTTGATATGTGTTGGCCCTGCAGACTCATCACCTGTCCAGGGTGTACACTCCCCCCACCTGTCCAAGAATAATGCAAATGAAGTCCAAGACCTATTCAGTAACCTCAAAATGTTCATGCATTTGGTGTATGTAATCATGACAAAGCCTCCTGTGTGTGAAACATTTCAGGCACATGGATTCCTGGACCTTAAAAACACAAGATGATGCAAACTGACTGCCGTGTGTGTTTATGAAAGATGAATGTCCTCACCATTTGGTTCTTTGAGCCCAGGCAGGTTAGAGAGGACCTCCAGTGTATCACGGTGAGAGGTTTTCTCAGCTATACGTCTCAGCACACGACTCCTGCTCTCAAGATCAGCAGGCTGACACGGCCACGCACATGAACTCAGGAACCAACAGTTATCTTAAAAAAAAAGATATTTGATTTCAGCCATTCTTAAGGCTCCCTGACACTTGCACGACTTTGATGCACGCACGTCGTGGTGACGACCCCACCCGCTGTGTTCACAGCTGGATGCCATGCTTTGTTCCACCAACTGCTACGCGCTGAGCACTGCATATATAAAATAATTATTTCATAGCAGATTAATAATTTTCTCTGCAAGTCGGCTGTTGAAAACAGCTCTAATTGCTTCCTGAATGACGGAGGAGAGCTCCAGTCAGAGCCGTTCATGTGCATGCTGAACGAGCTGGAGAAAGCATTTGGAGCAGTCTAAAAAGGTAATTATTTGTAATGTTCTTTCCTTCTTGTGTGCAGCTGTAAAAGTATGTTTGTGATGGATTTAACATCTCTTTATAATTGTTCAGACAAGCTGCGCTCTGATGCGGTGAGCTGATGCAATCACTCGCTCTGTTCACTTCTTTACTCCACTTGACAAGCTGCACATAGTGTTTGAGAGCAGATTGTGCCATGCTGCTTGACATTTATGCGTGAAAGATTTTTTGAACATTTCAAAACTCTTTGCATAGTTGCATGCGCTGCTGACCCCCTTGCATTCAGCCTGCACCTGTTAAAGATGAGTTTACTCTCTTGCACGGCACAGGGTGTGCAAGTGGATGCATCAAAGTCGTGCAAATATCAGAGGGCCTTTACCTTCTAAGTAACAAACTATTCGCTGAAGGCTCAGTTTGCGCTAATTGCTGCAGGTGTTACCTCTGAGGGAGTTTAGAGCTCCTTCCACACTGCCACTGAGAAAGAAAAGCTCAGCTGCAATAGTGACCAAGCAGCAGCGTGACGCTCCATCTTCATTCCCAAACAAGCCCTTCAGCACGGAGTAGTTGATCTTTGAAAATGACATCACCTCCACCACCCTCCGACCCTAAAAACATGCACACACAGACCATAAAACAAGTCCGACACCATACAAACATGATTATACATTAGATCGTAAACAGAGCGATTAAGCATATATTCCGTAATCTATATATTAAAAGCCAAGCGGCCTCTGTGTACGTGTATCCAACTTCGATCACGGAGAAACTGGGGAGAGCTGACACTTGCCGTTTGGTATATTTATGCATTCTGGGTCAAGAATGAATGCTGCAAAAACAGAAAGTTGATAGGACTAACCATTAATTAGTCCCTGGTAACCCGACAAGCTCTGAACAAAGGAAATATCTTAACCTTGCCAGTTGTAAAACATCTACTATATTCACCAAATAAATACAATTATTCACAAAACTCACTTTAATTTCCTGCACTTTCAGTTAAAATCATTATAGAAACATTGCATAAATATTACCACCCTTGAAAAATGTCAGCTGCCCATTTTATAAACACGACCCAATCTAGAGTCCATGGATCCCCACGGGCAACATGCTACTTAAGTCTTTAACCAGATAATACAGCTTCATTCATGTGTTGCAACTTTGCAGAAATGGTGTAATATGTTGTCAGTGAAGGATATTAACTGTTAGTTAGCAGGGCAAACCATGCAATCTAGATTTAACTTTAAAGTCCCTTTCACATCGGGCCTGCTTCGAGTTGTGTCGTCATGACGCCGCAACGTGGATGCAACCTAGTGTAGCTCAACACCAGAACACCGAGATGCACGCAAAGGACGAAGCGAATCGGATGCCAAAAATTACACGTTTAATTTTTACTGCATCGAGCACAGGATGTAGAAAGGAAGTGGTTTCAAAGTAAGTCAGGGCAAAGCAATGGTACTCAACGTGACTGTAAGCCACACCCTCACAATACAATGTTACCTGATGCCAATTTAGGATTCCTGCTGTGTTTCAATGTTCCCGAAGTATAAATCACGCAGGATTGTTTTTATACCGTGTACACAATGCAGTAGA
This sequence comes from Thalassophryne amazonica, assembly GCF_902500255.1. Taxonomy (NCBI): domain Eukaryota; kingdom Metazoa; phylum Chordata; class Actinopteri; order Batrachoidiformes; family Batrachoididae; genus Thalassophryne; species Thalassophryne amazonica. The sequence continues at coordinate 60,538,913 of NC_047122.1, forward strand.
AACTACACGCTCAAAGGGCACAGAAAAAAAAAAAAATGCTGATTGCAGCCTGGCTGCTACTGCAGCTACTCGATTTCAATTTATTTTCCTTTATATAGCGCCAAATCACAGAGTTGCCTCAAGGCACTTCACACAGGTAAGGTAAGAACAACAGTGGTGAGGAAAAACTCCCTCTGAGGAAGAAACCTCAAGCAGACCAGACTCAAAGGGGTGACCCTCTGCTTGGGCCATGCTACAAACATAAATTACTGAAATAATTCACAGAACAATTCACGGATGAATATACAAGAATTGCTGTTGGTGCACAGGACAGGAGGGTCGCCAACACAAACACAACTCCCATCTCTGGATGGAGCTGCACCTTAAACAGAGAAAAAACAATCAGGCATCAGAAAGACAAAAAAATACTGTATAATTTGCCAGCATTAAACAACAAGAAAAACAGTAAATACTAAGGTGATCACCGGCCACTAGCCCTAAGCTTCACTAAAAGACCCAGAATTTAGGTGAAGTTGAGGCCGCGGCCCGCTCCAATTACTAATAACATGAATTAAAAGAGTAAAAAGTGTAAAACAAAACTGTACCAGTATGCTAGCCATATGAAAGGGAAAATAAGTGCGTCTTAAGTCTGGACTTGAAAGTCTCCACAGAATCTGATTGTTTTATTGACGCAGGGAGATCATTCCATAGAATAGGGGCACGATAAGAGAAAGCTCTGTGACCCGCAGACTTCTTATTTGCCCTAGGGACACAAAGTAGTCCTGCACCCTAAGAACGTAAAGCCCGGGCTGGTACGTAAGGTTTAATTAGGTCAGCTAGGTAGGGAGGTACCAGTCCGTGAGTAATTTTATAGGTTAGTAGCAGAACCTTAAAATCTGATCTCACTGGGACAGGAAGCCAGTGAAGAGACACCAAAATGGGTGTAATGTGGTTGAACTTTCTGCTTCGTGTCAAAAGTCTGGCTGCAGCATTTTAACCAATTGGAGAGCCCTAATGCTATGCGGTAAACCAGTAAATAGAACATTGGAGTAGTCCAATCTAGAAGAGATTAACGCATGGATCAGGGTCTCAGCATCAGCCATAGACAGGATGGGACGAATCTTTGCTATATTTCGCAGGTGGAAGAAATCAGTCCTAGTAATATTTCTAATATGGAGGCCAAAGGACAACGAAGGATCAAAAATTACCCCAAGGTTCCTCACTTTGTCAGTGTGATGTATGACACATGAGCCTAGGCTGAGTGTTAACTGGTCAAATTGATGCTGATGTCTCACTGGACCAAGAACCATCATTTCAGTCTTTTCAGAGTTTAAAAGTAGGAAGTTTCTAGACATCCAACTTCTCACTGCTGCAAGGCAATCTTCTAAGGATTTTATATGAACGAGATTACCAGCAGTTATCGGCATATATAACTGAGTATCATCTGCATAGCAGTGAAAGGTAATCCCAAAACGCCGCAATATGTGCCCAAGGGGTGCTATATAAAGGGAGAAAAGCAGGGGGCCTAAGACAGACCCCTGAGGAACCCCAAATTTCATGTCACTAAGGTTAGAGGTAGTGTTACTGTACAAAACACAGTGAGAACGACTGGTCAAGTATGACGTCAGCCATGCAAGGGCACTCCCAGTAATCCCAAAATGATTCTCCAGCCTATCAAGTAGAATATGATGATCCACTGTATCAAATGCAGCACTGAGATCTAACAGCAGCAAAACCGTAGTGGTGTCCGAGTCCATTGTAAGCAGAAGATCATTCACCACTTTAGTGAGAGCCATCTCTGTGGAATGATCTATTTTATAAAAGCAGACCGCAGTGGCTCAAAGAGATTATTCTCAGTAAAATAGTCTACAAGCTGTCGTGACACCACTTTTTCCAGAATTTTAGAGCAAAATGATAGATTTGTTATCGGCCGATAGTTTTTCAATACACTAGGGTCAAGATTAGGTTTCTTAAGTAATGGTTTAATCACTGCAGATTTGAAACTTTTAGGAAGAGATCCAGAAGTTAAAGAAAGATTAATCATTTCAGCACAAATCAGCCCAAGAGTGGGCCACAGGTCCTTAAACAGTTTTGTTGGTATAGGATCAAATAAACAGGTTTTGCTTTTTCTTGACGTTACGAGTTTCGTCAGCATGTCTACAGAGATACTATTAAATTCTGTAAATCTAGGTAATACCTCAGTAGTGGCGCCCACATCAATAGTAGGGTGTAGTGGCTGGGTTAAGGCATGCTGGGATATGTTCAACCTAATGTCATCTATTTTCTTCTCAAAGTAATCTAGGAAATCTTGTGCTGTAAAAGGAGAGCAAGCTACAGGTGGCTGTCCATGAATAAGTGTTGCCACCGTGTTGAAAAAGAACTTTGAGTTATGCTTGTTTTTGTTGATCAAATCAGAGTAATAGGTCCGCTTTGTAGCCAATAATGCATGCTTATAGTCTAAGATAGCATCATGCCATGCAAGGTGGAATACTTCTAATTTTGAACGACGCCATTTCCGTTCTAGACCTCTTGCTTTATGCTTGAGGTCACGCAGGTAATCAGTGAACCAAGGTGACTGCGATTTGGGGGAGTGCAGTTTCAACACGTGTTGCAATCATGTCGAGCGTGATTTTGAGCACTGAGTTTAAACTATCCACAAGTCTGTCTACTGACTGGGTATTTGCCAAAAGTGAGGCTAAGACATCAGGCAGTCTAGCTTGTAGTTCAGTCTTAGTTGAGGAGTTGATGCATCGCTGCAGTGATAAATAAGGTTGTTGTTCCACTAAACACAGCAGCGAAACTGTAAACTTAAGTGAGTGATCAGAGACCACTGATGTAAGAGGCATGATGTCAATATTCGTGACAGCAATACCACGTGCGAGAACCAGATCCAGGGTATTTCCACTAATGTGCATCGAATTCCGAATGCATTGCCAAAATCCTAATGCATCCACAATTTCCATAAATGATTTGCAGAGGGGATCAGAAGGCTTATTTATATGAACGTTAAAGTCACCAATGATCAGAATGTTATCTGCTCTAGTTGAGAAGTTAGAGATGAACGCACCAAATTCATCTAAGAATTCAGAATATGGGCCAGGAGGCCTATATACAGTGACAAAGTAATACGGCTGATTTTTATTCTTCTGACCTTGGCAATGACTTATATCCTGAGCGGAGCGGAGAATCAGATGCTCAAACGAGTTATATTTGTGACGCCCAACAGCTAATTAAGCTAAACCTAGATTTATAAATAAGAGCAACACCCCCGCCTTGCTTCGCATCACGAGGGACGTGACTACATGTATATGCTGGTGGGCAGGCTTCATTTAAGGAGAGGACAGCTGTAGGTTTAAGCCAGGTTTCACATAACTCAATCATATTTAAGTGATGATCAATAATTAAATCATTAATCAACAATGATTTTGAGGACAGTGATCTTATGTTAATGAGACCCAGTCTAAGGATCTCAGTGGGGTTGACAGTTGACCTGTTTGGGTTTAGGGGTGGTTCCAGAGTAGCACATATTAGATGCCTAGAAGTAGGTTTAGGTTTGAGATATTCCATGCGCGTTGTAGGTAGCAGACATAAAATCTTTGCTATTACTGGAACAACCACTGGGCCATCCTCAATTTCAACATGATCCAATATAGTAATGGGTATTAAGTTTGCAAAGCATATCCCTCTATGATTTTTATGGACACATCTACGGGAGCAGGCCACAGTCTCAACTTGTTGAATTTCCCTCCCTGGCAGATAAACTGCACTATCACCCTAGTGTATTTTCTGCACCAATTTCCCCGCTAAGCTAATGGATTCCACATCCACATTTGTCATAAGCCTTGCAGGGTCTCTCATCACCTGCTCCGTGGCCTGCTGTAGATTCCTAATGTTACCCTCCCTGTAGAGCTCTATCTATGTTCGCAGAAAACATGGCGCCGCCTTCCTCAGTAGGGTGGAGGCCGTCCGGCATCAGAAGGCCATGGCGGCCCCAGAACGAAGGCCAATTATCAATAAAGTTAAAGCCTTGCTGTTGACAAAACTGCGCCAGCTACCTATTTAATGATGTCAGCCTGCTAAACGCCTCATCAGTACCCCGGGAGGGGAGGGGACCAGAGTATTAATCGATGCCAACACATCTTTCTGGCAAGGTCCCAAGTCCTCTCTATGTCCATTTTTGTGCCTCTGAATGCTTCATCCTGATATCATTGGTGCCGACGTGAATAACTATGTGACTATATCTCATGTCATGTTCCTTCATCCGTCTTCCCTTCTGCAGCGTCAGCACCCTAAGATGGGATGCATGTTGGGAGCTCTGGCCCCAGGAATACATTTAACGTCAGCCAGCGTCTGTAACCTGACTTTGCGGGTGATAGAATCCCCTATCACTAAAGTCTGGTGTTTCGGCCTGGAGATAGGAGTGGAAGTCACTTGTGGGCTCGGAGAATTCACATCAGGTGAATCCAAGGGGGAGAACCGATTCACCAGTTCACAGTGGCGAGTGTGATCGGGGTGCCACAACCGGGCACCAAGCCCTACGGGGCTTCCTCCGCCTCACCACAGTCCGAAAACCGTCCTCCACAGCCAGCGTTTCTAGGCTGATGCTAATGGGCTCGCTAGCCGGCCCAGCACTAGCCTCATCTGGAGTGCCCGTAACATCTAACTCCACTGCGCTAAGAAGCTGCTCTAACTTACAGACATGGCTCAATAAGAGAGCCACCCTATCTTCCAACATCACGTAGGATTTATGGAGGGTGTAAAGTAGGTAAAGTAGTGTACTTTGTGCACTAGGAAATTCAAGAGTATAGCCAAGCAAGCACAAGCTAACCAATAATGGATAAGCTAACCACTCCTAAGGCTCACACAGACGCAAATAAATGAATTAAAGCTCACAGCAGTTACACTGAAAGAGTATAAGTATGAGAAATGTAGGAACAGTAAATATATATACCACTCCTAAGATTAACACAAGAGTAAAGTAAAAGCTAAAGTTCACAACAGTTACACTAACAGAAGTATATAAAAAAACTAAATGAAAAAATGAAAACGAGGGTCCGAAGTCGTTAACGCAAGCTAACTGCTAGCGAAAATGCTAGCCGCTCCTAAGACTTACACAGGAGTAAAATAATTACTTAAAATTCACAGCAGTTTCACTAAAAAACTAACAGTATTAACCAGGTAAAAAGAACCAGCTATAAAAATAACGATGGGTGGGAAGGGAGGAGTCAAACTAGCTAGCGAAAGCTAAACACTAGCGAATGCTAACTGCTAGCGAATTACAACAGAACTATAGTTAAATAATGTTCAGAGTAGATACAATTAATAACCAGAAGAGTGCTAAACAGAAATAAAAGAAACGTATATACAACCGTGTGAAGTTCAGAATAACGTCACAACAAACAATCCGTCGGAAACAAGTTGCCAGATCTGTGAGCCAGCATCAGTTCACTCGCTCTTAAATTCTCTCACAACTGTGTTTAAATAAAGTCCACTAAAGTCCTGCTCACAGGCTGATTGCCAGAGACAGGACATGTCCACATCAAGTATAACTCCAGACATCTCCACCTTTACACAGAGACGGTTCGTTTTGCACACACGCGCAGCTCACGGTCAAAGGAAGCAAGACAAACTATAACAGAAATCAGAGTGCAGACCTGCAGCCATGCACAAGAACAAATAAACTAGAAGATAAATCAGAGTGCACAGTCTGTCCGCAGAACCTCCTCTGCCTTCTCACTTCTCTGCCCCCTGCTGCGCGCACCTGACGCAGACATTCCTGTGTTGTCATGACGCCGCATGAAGCAACTCGAAGCAGGCCCAGTGTGAAAGGGACTTTACTGTGAAAATGCTCACAATCACTTACCTTAGCCCACTGATGTGTTTTGTGGTACCGCAACATGAGCGAGACACCAATTCTGCCTAAAAAATTCTTGACCAGGCTGCTGTCAACTTCATTCTGACACACTACTTTGAGAAGAACAAAATGATTAAGGTTCATTCCAATGTGACCCTTCATTAATGTGGACAGAACTACGTGCTGAATACAAATGTAATCATGTTTAATTAAGAGCTTTTGACCCGTCTCAGTGAAGGAAGCAAAGGGCAGCAAGAGCTTGTCTTTGCTCTCTGATAAGAGTGCAACGGTAATGCGAGCGCTAATGCGCTCTACTCTGGTGGGGTGGTGATTGGTTTGGCAGATGGACTTGAAGACCTCCCCCATGCGCTTCCAGTCCTCCTGCTTGGAACACAGCTGACAAACAAAGATGTAAAGTTAGGCTTAAGAACTACAAGATCTGCATTCCATCACATTTTACTGCCATGGGTTCTTGGCAATTTTTAGTTATTGATCTGCACTACAGAATGAGCTGCATTAACAAGATAACCACAAATACACACTCATTCATCTGACAAAACTATTCCCAAGCGAAGGCTACAGAATAACACCAACCTCAATTTCCAGAATGGCCTGAGCAAAATTTAGGTACTCTGGAAAGGGAGCACCCACGGGCAATGGTAACCTTTGGTGACAAACGTGCACTGAATTATTAATTTTCTTAGCAAAAATAACTAACTACATAAACAAAATCTCACAGTAGAGCAGAGGAGGGAAAAAAAAAAACTTATTAAGCAATATATATATTGTTGCAATCGTGATGTGATTAATCACTCACTTGTTGTTGCCCGACATTGTCATAGTTGAATTAAGTTGTATATTTTGCTGGAACTCTGGCATGTTTTTTACACATTCAAGATAGTCCAAACTCAGAACCAGGCCTGCATTGGCCATCTGTTAAGACACACACACAGCTAAATATTTATGTCCGGTAAATGTGATTTATGGGCATTTCCATGCTGAATGGGAAAATTAGGCAACTTTTTTTTTAACCAGTACTTCTCTTGCATTTTCAGTTTGCTAAATATACAAATTTTTCCAGGACTTTGGTGTAACTCAAGTCGCTCTAATTAGGAGTAATTAAAAGAATAAAGATTTATCTTCCTTTTAGGTAATTTCACACCTTGTGTCAACTGGCACACGCATGCAAGAAATGGTGTCTAAAAATGTATGTGTGGGAGGTACACACACACACACACACACACAAATAAAACATAACTTTAAGAGTGACCAAAACCACGAGTCGCATGGAAATGCCCCAATGCAGTAAAATCACTGAAGGTGTGTAAGAACTAAAATACCTTAAATGTGAGCTGCATGAGCTCAGGTACATATCCAAAGAGGCCCTTTTCTCTCAGAACATTAAAGAGGGCGAGCAGGAACTCGTGAGATGGCTAGCAAGTGAAATGGATGAGAAAATGTTGAAAATCAGTTTTAACACCATGAGGGACATTCTGCAAATATACTATATATTCACCACAAAGGTCTGTTTAAAATGTCATTAAAGTCACAAACAGTTTCAGAGCTTAAAGCGTAGGTGACACAATATGTATTTTTTGAGTGTTTAAGACTAAAATTAAACAGTTTGAAATTGATCCTTTCCTGGTGCGCACTTACTGAAGAGAAAAATATTCCGATTTTGAACTGCGCACCACTAAAATCCAGGAAACTTCCTGGCGAGTCTAGACATCGGAGAAAGAGCAAGTGATCACAACACCGGAACCATTATATTAATAGCCCCATTAATTCATGGATTTTTGCAGGCTACGAACAGCCCCGTTTTCATTGAGTGGTTTGGGTCGGAACTCCACTGCATTTTCAGTGTCAGAACCGTCAATTCTTGCTGGCAGAATCCTTTTGATTGGCAGGTGGAACACATATTGACGAGCACATGCGCACGTGTCTGTAGCTCAACTCGACTCGCAAAACTGACTACAGATTTTACTTTATTGTTTTGTGGATCATGGGAATTTCATCACGTGCAGACTGAGACGTTAGGAGCAGATGAGAGACTGCAAGTCTTAATTTACAACAGTGGAACAACAGGATCCATTCACAGTAACAATGGATTACAGCCGGCACTGCTGGAACCAACCTCCCGTGTGACAAATGGACTTTTCTTCAACCAGGACAGAAGGAATTAAATTATTTTCAGACATTTTGTAAAGGTGGATATGTTTTCAGTGAGATCATCTGAAAAGGACAGGTAAGACTAATATATATATATATATATATATATATATATACACACACACGCAACAAAAATATAAACGCAACACTTTTGGTTTTGCTCCCGTTTTGTATGAGATGAACTCAAAGATCTAAAACTTTTTCCACATACACAATATCACCATTTCCCTCAAATATTGTTCACAAACCAGTCTAAATCTGAGATAGTGAGCACTTCTCCTTTGCTGAGATAATCCATCCCACCTTGCAGGTGTGCCATACCAAGATGCTGATTAGACACCATGATTAGTGCACAGGTGTGCCTTAGACTGCCCACAATAAAAGGCCACTCTGAAAGGTGCAGTTTTGTTTTATTGGGGGGGGGGGGGATACCAGTCAGTATCTGGTGTGACCACCATTTGCCTCATGCAGTGCAACACATCTCCTTCGCATAGAGTTGATCAGGTTGTCAATTGTGGCCTGTGGAATGTTGGTCCACTCCTCTTCAATGGCTGTGCGAAGTTGCTGGATATTGGCAGGAACTGGTACATGCTGTCGTATACGCTGGTCCAGAGCATCCCAAACATGCTCAATGGGTGACATGTCCGGTGAGTATGCCGGCCATGCAAGATCTGGGACATTTTCAGCTTCCAAGAATTGTGTACAGATCCTTGCAACATGGGGCCGTGCATTATCCTGCTGCAACATGAGGTGATGTTCTTGGATGTATGGCACAACAATGGGCCTCAGAATCTCGTCACGGTATCTCTGTGCATTCACAATGCCATCAATAAAATGCCCCTGTGTTCTTTCGTCCATAACAGACGCCTGCCCAAACCATAACCCCACCGCCACCATGGGCCACTCGATCCACAACACTGACATCAGAAAACCGCTCATCCACACAACGCCACACACGCTGTCTGCCATCTGCCCTGGACAGTGTGAACCGGGATTCATCCGTGAAGAGAACACCTCTCCAACGTGCCAAATGCCAGTGAATGTGAGCATTTGCCCACTCAAGTCGGTTACGACGACGAACTGGAGTCGAGACCCCGATGAGGACGACGAGCATGCAGATGAGCTTCCCTGAGACGGTTTCTGACAATTTGTGCAGAAATTCTTTGGTTATGCAAACCGATTGTTTCAGCAGCTGTCCGAGTGGCTGGTCTCAGACGATCTTGGAGGTGAACATGCTGGCTGTGGAGGTCCTGGGCTAGTGTGGTTACACGTGGTCTGCGGTTGTGAGGCTGGTTGGATGTACTGCCAACTTCTCTGAAACGCCTTTGGAAACAGCTTATGGTAGAGAAATGAACATTCAATACACGAGCAACAGCTCTGGTTGACATTCCTGCTGTTAGCATGCCAACTGCACACTCCCTCAAATCTTGCAACATCTGTGGCATTGTGCTGTGTGATAAAACTGCACCTTTCAGAGTGGCCTTTTATTGTGGATAGTCTAAGGCACACCTGTGCACTAATCATGGTGTCTAATCAGCATCTTGATATGGCACACCTGTGAGGTGGGATGGATTATCTCAGCAAAGGAGAAGTGTTCACTATCTCAGATTTAGACTGGTTTGTGAACAATATTTGAGGGAAATGGTGATATTGTGTATGTGGAAAAAGTTTTAGATCTTTGAGTTCATCTCATACAAAATGGGAGCAAACCAAAAGTGTTGTGTTTATATTTTTGTTGAGTGTGTGTGTATATATATATATATATATATATATATATATATCTCTCAATCAATCAATCAATTGTTTTTTATATAGCGCCAAATCACAACAAACAGTTGCCCCAAGGCGCTTTATATTGTAAGGCAAGGCCATACAATAATTATGTAAAACCCCAACGGTCAAAACGACCCCCTGTGAGCAAGCACTTGGCTACAGTGGAAAGGAAAAACTCCCTTTTAACAGGAAGAAACCTCCAGCAGAACCAGGCTCAGGGAGGGGCAGTCTTCTGCTGGGACTGGTTGGGGCTGAGGGAGAGAACCAGGAAAAAGACATGCTGTGGAGGGGAGCAGAGATCGATCACTAATGATTAAATGCAGAGTGATGCATACAGAGCAAAAGAGAAAGAAACAGTGCATCATGGGAACCCCCCAGCAGTCTACGTCTATAGCAGCATAACTAAGGGATGGTTCAGGGTCACCTGATCCAGCCCTAACTATAAGCTTTAGCAAAAAGGAAAGTTTTAAGCCTAATCTTAAAGTAGAGAGGGTGTCTGTCTCCCTGATCTGAATTGGGAGCTGGTTCCACAGGAGAGGAGCCTGAAAGCTGAAGGCTCTGCCTCCCATTCTACTCTTACAAACCCTAGGAACTACAAGTAAGCCTGCAGTCTGAGAGCGAGATATATATATATATATATATATAAATCCACACTTCACTTTTTTCTGATATCACAAATAGTAAAACTTTTTAATTAGATGATTACGACTAAAGAGGTGGCAACCCCCGCCCCCCCCAAAAAAAGTTTATCATCTCCTGCATACCAAAATCATCCGCATTATTTATTTTATATCACCCTTCTGAGTTCTGAACTCTGCCAATATTGGCACTGTTGTCAGACTGAAGGCTTTCCTCCAAGGATTAGACTCTCTCATTGTGGTCTAAATAAGGCTCAAAACTATGACACTGTGTCCCCCACAGTTTCTTCAAAATGACCTTCAGACTGGACAAAAAAAAAAAAAAAAAAAAAAAAAAAAAAAAAAAGAAGCTCCACACAAGGAAAAATATCGTCCGAAAACAGCTCGACCTCCGCTGTGTCTGCAATCGATTTGGGCTTGAATCAGCAGGTGCCGTTCTCCTGATGACGTAGCAACAATATGGCCGCAGCTGAGGGCTGAAATAGAGCGCAGGCTTCAGATAGCTGTTTATCCTTCACCTGCGCACTTAACTTCTATTGTTCAGGATTTTTTTTTAAATATCAACATTTCATAATTTTTAGTGATTATTTGTGCACATTTCCTGGTGTCACCTACACTTTAAGCCTGACAAGAATAAAAAGGAGTTTGCGTACACATTCCCATGCAACAAGCTGATTCTTTAAATTGCTCAATTATGTACTGTATAAGAAGAAATATGCAAATCCCTTGAAATCTTTCTTTGTGGAATACTGTTTTATCAAAACATTTCAATAATTTTCTCACGCATATGTTGACAAACTGTTGCCCCTCTGCCCATCTTTGCTGCTCAAACAGTCAAGTCCTTCATGGATATTGCTTTTGTACCAAATCATGGTTACAATCAATTGTTATCACCTGTTTGAAATACTATCTCTAAAGTTACCCAACATTTTTGGAATGCGTTGCAAGTCTGAAATACAGGACTGGATGAACATCAAATGAAGTTGACACAAAACATAAAATAACTTTAGTGTCTACAGTCTGCAACAAACTAGAAGTCAAAGTAAATGTAAGAAACATGGGGGGGGGATTTGCATTTTCTATGCCATTGAGTAGCCAAGTGATTAGTGCGCTTGTTTCCAGAGAAGGATCCCAGTTCAAGAACACTGCTGGCCATTCCCCACATAATGTGGAGTTGCATCAGGAAGAGCGTCGCCCATAAAACATGTGCCAACTCAACATGCAGATCCAGCTTGGATCTGCTGAGGTGAGTTCAAGTGTGTGTGTTGGGGGATGGAAGAAATTTCCCCAACATTATCCCAAATTTTTCTGATTTGGTGGTTTCAACATGGGAAGATAAAAACAGGATAAAAACCAGGACTGAGAAGGTTTATCATTTGCCTAAAATGATTACATTTCTGACAGTTCATAAATGTTTACAAAGCAATCCTAAATATTCTAAAGCTCTTCAAGAATGGGGCAATGTAGAGGTTCCCTGTCCATTTCTCCACTTACAATATAAACAATTATGTAAGTAAAATTCATGCACAGTTGCGCTGACCTGTTGACGTGCACGTTACAAACACTCTCCCCAATTTGCAACACAACACTTCAACAAGTCAACCTCACCTACTTATGTACTGTGCTGGTTTATGTTGGTGTATCCTGCCCTCTACTGGACTAAAATAAACACAACATGTAATAAAAGTGCAAAAATAGACCCTTAACCAAGATAAGCAGGTTTTTTTTTTTTTTTTTTTTTTTTTAAAGAGGAATGCTGTATGTAACTTTTATTTTAACTTGCTTTAAGATTTTTTGTTTTGTTTTTCAGATGGAAATTCCATGGTTAATAGAGTACAATGACTGACACTTCAGCCGCCAAAAAAAAACACTTAATGAGCTAAGGTGACAACTAGACATTTGTTAGTGTATCCTGCCCTCTACTGGACTAAAATAAACAACATGTAATAAAAGTGCAAAAATAGACCCTTAACCAAGATAAGCAGGTTACAGATGTGACTGGTTTCTAAACACAATTATGACAGAGTTTTTTGGGGGACGAGCCAGCTGCAGCAAGCAGCGGAGTTTGTTTTTTTAAAATTGTTTACATGTGCGCCGCGAACGGGACAGTCGATCCTGAAACTGGGTCCCGCAGAGGTGGAAGGACCGCTGAAAGCGGCCGTCACCCAGACACAGCTCCTGCAGCAAATAATGATACTCTCTGTATTGGGAGCTTTTCACAACAACTCGCTCCGTGTGATCAAGGTCCGTCATGTTAGCTTGACTGACAACCAGAGCCGGCAAGCGGAATGGAAGCTCTTCCTATTTGATGACGCACCGGGGCGAATTTTCGCAGCAAAAGTCCACCCAAGCACAGCGACACACTGGGCGAAGGAGGCGCGCCCGTCGCCTGGCGACCCACGCGAATTTGTAGCGTCTGATCGCGCCCGGTGTGAACGCGGCATAAGAGGTGACTATTTGTTGTTGTTTTGTTTTTTTTAAGCTGACCAACATAACATTTGGTGGATCAATCAATCTTACAAATGCAAATATAATTATGAAAACCAGACTGACCACTATCTTGTGGACCAAGCTGACGCTGAGGACTGAAAAAAGATCAGAGATCATGCAGGCTTTAAGCAGAGCCCAGAAAAGGGCTGTTAGCACGGGCATGGAAAAATCTGGTCCTGGTGAGTTGTTCTGGTAGTAACCTGTTAACACAGCTCCTGGGGACAGGAAGAAATGTCAGCAGGGCAAAAGATAGAGGCAGAGCAGAAAATTAAAAAAGTAAAGGAGGATAATGCATTGAAGACAGGTAGTGCCACAAGTAAATGTCAATCCATTAAAAGAGAAATAATTTAATGGGACTTAACATTATGACCATTTGTCAGTATGAACAGAAGACTTGCATAAAGCCTATACTGTTTTTAACAGATATGGCTGTGAACGTCAGGATTTACTGTTAATATATCAAAGTGTGCCTCTAATCATGCCAAACCTACATTTTGTGTCATATTTCAGTATATGGAAGCATTTTCGTTTGTTCAGTCTTTTTTTTTTTACGTCTTAGTATTCAGATGGCATAAAATAGCTTCATCTGAATTTATTTTGGAACATACATTAAATTCTGTCATCAGTAATGCTAATAATTATGTCATCAGGACTGCACTATACTGTTATATTCACTCTAAAGTATTAACGCGCCTTTCACGCATTAGTTCAGACATATCCCCTTGAACTACACACATTTTAATTGGTAAAGTGCTACAACACCACAGCAAATACTAATAAATGGTAACAAGTGACTTCATTAAGTTATGAAAGGTAAATCAGAAATTGTCAAACTAAACACTGTATTAAAACCATGGTTTTCTATTTTTAATAAAGTTAAATAATGAAATACCTGCTTTCTGGAGACACATTGGATTTTTGGTAAACTGCATCACAATGTCCATGCAAAACTAGAAGAACAAAAAAAAAAAAAATATATATATATATATATATAAAAGTCAATGTGGAGTTTGGACAAAATGTTTGGAATTACAAGGCAAAGGATGACACTAAAATCTGGGTTCAACCACTCACCCGCCAGCTTTAGAATGAAAGAACCTCCACTTTATAACCACTAAATAGGTATCTGATTAACTGCCTCATGTATTAACAACTTTACTTGTAAACAAAAATTTGGGTCAAGTCTCTTCAGTGATTCTGTATATGTTTTTCTGCTTGACTGACCAGTATTTCACAGATCGGGCCTCTGCGTCCTGGCGCTGCACCTTTTTCCACTCACACCTGGCTGCAGCAGGTGTTTGTTTCCATGTGACAAACACAGTTATGAATAGTTGTTGGTGCTCTTTTCTCTTCTGGGCAACAAGATTCTTATAAACATACGCAGAACACTGTAAAAAAAAAAGGCATGCAAAATTGGACTAAATACTCCGCGAGACTCCGAGGCCACGACAGGTGAACCGCGTTATAGCGAGGGACCACTGTATTCTCTTTTCACATGTCAATAATTCTTGACGTGGATATTTGCTCACTCAATTAATAAGACACGCCTAATCTGTCAGATTTCTTTATTTTTTTAAATGTATTTCTGTATTTATTTTATTGTGACAACCGAATGGAGACGACAAAACCTGGTTGCAGCACGGGCGAATTAAGGGAATGACGAAACTACAGTTGTTATTATCAATTTCATAATCTAAAACGATCACACCACATGAAGTTAAGCTCAGCGCTGCTCTGGCTCCAGGCTCGAAGTCTGGAGAAAAAGGCAGTCTTTGCAGTCAGCGCTGTAGCCACGGATCGTGCTCCATAACAATCCCGCAAAGGCGGGATTTGTATTGATTATTATGTAGTATAATCAGGAAAGTGTTATTTATGTAACATATGCATTGATTTGTACGCAACGCTGATACATGAGGCCCAATGAGACAACATTGGGGCACAGCAGAAGTCCATCACAGGTGCAACACCTCCTCTCGATAACCCTCTCAACTTGGGAGAGCGTATAAACATCATAATCGCCCGTGAACCCGCTAAATTAACGCCATCCACATCCTCGCTTTGCCATTGTTTACATGCGCTGAGAGACAGTGGAACTCTGCTGGCACCACGCATTCTGGAAAGTGTAGGCGGCCTCCAGGGGCATTATGGGGAACATTGAAATGTTGCTGAAAAATGTACCAATTCGATTGCATTTCAAGCTTATAGAGTCGTACTTGTTTTATTTTGCGATTTCAACCAAATAATTAAAGAAATTTATTTCTCATTCTCTTCGTACCTAAGTATAAACAGGAGACATAAGTAGCCAACTGCTTTTAGTGCTCTCTGAAGCCGCAGAATGCTGAAAGCGGAGATCAGACCCGACAGTGACGTACTCGGCTCAGACTTAAGGGGGGGGGGAATCCTCCAGAAAAATGTTTCATAATCTAGAGTTGCTTCTGTATCGGCAGATATGCTGATAATATACTCAGACATTTATGGTTTATTTTAGAGTTTAAAAGGTTCCCTGTTTCCAAAAAGGTTGAAGGAAAACAGACTGAGAGCGAGGGGGGCAGAGGAGAGATGGCGAGAGGAGACTCAGTGAAAAACTGACAATCAAATCAGTCCAGGTTCAGCTCTTGTTCAAACAAGGCAGTTAGAGGTTATATTGTTTAAAAAATAATAATAAAAAAATAATGCTATCCCACTGAAACATGTTGGGGGGGGCTCACAGGATTAAGAAGTACAGTGTGTCATTTTTGAAGGAGAGCAAATGCTATATGCCCATTAAATATTAATGTGTTTATAAACCTTTTCAATGTTATTTATTTCATCAACTTAGAAACATTTAAAAAAAAGAACTTTGGTATTACAAATATTACATCATAAATGCCATTTTTGTTTGTCTATTATTCTTACATCTAAACCACTCCGAATTTGTTAAAATAGGGTTTGCCAATAATGTTTTAGAGGAATAAAATCCCATAGCTTCAGGGGGTTTTGCCCCCTTGAACCCCGCTGGGGCCCCCAGCCATGAGTCTCGATCATGTAATTTACCCGGCAGTAAAATGGTTCGGGCTAGAACCCTAGTCTGAAGATACCTTCTCATCCCCCTCTGCAGGCACGTGCAGGAACCGACACATTGTGAAACCACAGGTCAGAGAGTCACTGAAGTACTGCCAGCAGTACGGACGGCTTCCAGAAAGAGATGGTTGTGTCTGACCAAAACAATAATCACACAAACAGCAAGCAGACAAATGAAGGAAAATCCCATTTATATCAACAAACACTTTGTACCTCTTTAATAATACAAATTTGTCAACAACTAAATACACAATACAACTCTTAAGCTGAATGTTTTACATAAATATACATATTCCATTTTCAAATTGTTAAATGATTCAGAGATAGAAATCAATGTTTACAATTCATAAGTCCAATAAAATGTTTATGAAGAGATACACATTCTCATATTACATAGTTGTGAGATAACCGCTTACTCATCAAGATGAACCATCACATAGGTGATCTTATTTTAAAGAAATGGTCAAAATCCTAAGAATTAGGATTTAATCAGCTTGTGCCATTTTTATGAGAATTAATGGCGCTATCATATACAAAGTGCAACAATGGGGCTTTTAAGTATTTAATCCTAAATAATTGGTCTAACCTTAACACAAGGTCACACAAAACCCAGAGCTCTTAATCCAATGTCACACTAAAAAAAAAAAAAAATCTCGTGCTCAAATCCCAAGCAAGACTAAAGCTAGTAAGTTGCAGGGCACAATTATTGAACCATAACACACCGTTAAACACGTTTCTGCTGAAAAAGGACAAAACAATTAGACCTCGTTTGTTTTGGTAAAGTTCTTTTATATAACAGATAGTATCTGGGTAATACTCACAGTATTTGATTTCTGGCCACTCAAATCCATGTTGGCTGCATTTTTGTGCCATGGTCCTGTGTAAAGAGCAGTTATGCACCAATTCAAGATTCTATCAGTTTATAGAAAGCGAGAGACATGTACACCTCGTTCAGACATACAATACGTGGTGATGCAGGTCAAACCCACAAAGCAGCTGATCTGAAAGGGCCTACACTAGGCATGTGAATCTTGTCACTGACAATTCGATACACTACCAGCGATACGATTCAGCCCTGTTCCTGATGTGATGGCGATTAAATTCCTCACAATGCAATTTGGTGCAATAAGATTAATGATGGGTATTAGTAAGATTTTATCGATCTGTTTCTTTATTGATTCCCTTATCAATAGCTCTTCTGAATTTTCTGTGTAGGCTTTACAGGTTTTTTTTAATGTCAACATTTTATTAAGTCTTAAGGTAAATAAATATGAATTTGGTCACTGGATCCTTGATCTTTGGACAAAAATAGAAATAAAAATCTGTAGTTTTTGTGAAAAGTATTTCTTTTCAGATATTAATGGGACAAATGTAACTCCATAGATTGAGCGGAGCTCTTGCAGTAGTTTAGTGATTGCATTATAACGTTTGGAAAGAGGTGTTTGATTTAAAACGGCGATTTGCTCTGAAGTTATTAATTCAGACCAAACTCTGCGCCACTCTTTGGAGCTGTGCACTTTTATTCCCACAAAACAGAGGATATTATTATTTCCTTTACCTGATGGACAACTTCAGTTTACGCACGCCTAGTGCTCACGCCAGAGGACCATCATGTAAAACTCTGGTGTGGAATGTTGAATGTTTCATGCCCGCAACAGGACAAGAGCCCTGTGACTTTAATCCACACAAAGCTGACTCACAATTGACATCTTTAAATGGCTTTGAGAAGGATTAATGAAGACATTGCAGACTTGCAACTGGAAGCAAAGCAGGGAACCAGCAAATAGTGGGTCGAAGCGTTGCTTCAAGCAGATCTGCCACAGTCTGCAATCAACATAGAGAAATGATCATTTCCTGATAAACACCCTCAAAAACAACGGCCACTTCGGTGTCCCGAGCCAAAGGACATAGTAAGGAAATAGTTAAGCTTTCTGGCTTCCGTCCATGGTGCATTTAATGCGCTTCAGGGGGGAAAAAAAAATAAAAAATTGTTGCAAGCAGGCAGCGAGCAATGCAACACAATTCGACCCGTCAAATGAATCTATGCATTTGGATTGCACACGTTTGTAACTACATACCGATTCATATCGATTAGTCACTTGAGCCGTGTCACTGACTATCCATTTTGGACCCACATGCACCTCCTTCTGATTTTTTGCTTGAGTGGATTATGTGACCCAGGTCTAGACAAAGGAACCTCCAGCTCCACACTCCAGGATCATTTTCTCAGGATACAACCTGGGAGACCACAGCCTCAGGCAGTGGAGATGACAGTTTTTGATTCATATTCTTACTTGCAGAGGCCACCCCCACCCCAAACTGTTCCAGAGGATGGAAGGATTTGGAACCTGTGAGATCATAGTGTCTAGGCCAGTCCAGTCTCTGACTTCACAACATAAAACATGTTATGTCTCATTTCAGCCAACAACAGATTTTAAAAAGAAAGTATCGTTCTGTCCCGTTGAGCATGTAATTCTACAGTGCTGCCAAAATGTTGTAGACTTAATGTCCCATTCTGTATTTATGTGCACTAATGTTCTTTTAACACATGCACACCACATTACTGTATTATACATACTTCAAAATTCAAGCATTTATGACCTCTAAGATAAATGTGCCAACAGAGTGCACCAAAATGCCACAGACGCACGCAGAAGCCGCTGTTTGAAGACTCAGACCAGACTCGAGTTCTAGCTGAAAAACAAGTTTGACTGGTGTCCATCACTATGACCTGCATGGGCCCAAAATGTGTTCACCCCAGATTCAACAGGCACATATCAAACCATGTATCCTGTATGACAGGGATGTTATTCTGTCAAACAACCAACAAGGTGAGGCACTCACCAGCCAATCAAAATGAAGCAAAAAATAAATAAATAAAAAATAAAAGTTTTTTTCCTCTCACCGTTTCTTGTGGTCATAAGTGGTGGTGGGATGTTATGCAATGACTTCACTGCCTGGACAGGCTGGTTTCTATCAGAGAGACAAGCACTGGTTAGCAAATTTGTGACGGTAAAGCAGAATTCCCCCATCGCCCCTTTGTTACCAACAAGGAAGTAATCTTTGTTAGCAGATAACTCCAAAAGTAATGAAGGGATTTCATAAGTGGTTATAAGTGATTCAATTTTGTAAGTGATTGGGAACATATTCTGGAACTGAGATCCAGAATAATATTTAGCACATACTCGTATTCAACTAAAAAAATGTTGAAGACATTTTGGTGAGCAAATGGATAATGTCCTAGAAAATGAGGGGTTTTATTCTGATCAGAAACATATTGGATCCTGAAGTTTTAAGCAATATGCTGCCTTGGCGGAAGCATGTGCTGAGTGCCTTCTAGTTGATTTTTTTTTTTTTATGTAATGTGTCCAAGCAGATACCTTTCCAGGGTACCATTTAGTCTATTGCTGTTGGAATCCCACTGACCCTGTTGGGAGGTAGAAATGTCTTTACCAAGACAATAGTCACACTTGTTTAACATTATGCTACATCACAGCAGACATTTAAACAGGTACAGCACTGATGACAACCATCCTGACGACACACTGGACTAAGCCTTACTATAGGCTTGATTTGTTTATCTGTCGGAGTCCAAATGTTGCTCTGCTTGCAGAAAGAGGTGCTACGACACTGGGGTCTCCAAGGTCTGCTTTCACACTCTGAAAAACAACACAAACCATGGTAAGTGTTGCAAAAAATGCTACATATTTCAACAGATTTTACATAAAATAGTTGTGGTGAGAAAGTTACATATATACACATTCAGCACAAACATGAATCTCAAGGCAATGAGGGTTGGCACACAAGTTCTCATTTTGAGTTTCCTGGAATCAGCACAATGTCAAAATTATACATGCAGGATCAAAGTTATACATACAGCACACCAAAACTTCACCTTGACCAGACATGTAGCAGCCTTTAATAAGACTGGCAGAATTCTGGTTGAATATTTGACTGCTTTTCTTGGCAAAATTAGTTGAGTTCCTTTAAATTCCCTGGTTTCCTGGCTTCTAAGCACAGTCCAGAAATTTTTGACTGGGCTGGAGGTCAGCCCAATTCAAAAACTTTATCTATTCTACAAAACAGCTTTGATGTCAATTTGGAATCATTACTGTTAGAAAACCCATATATAGGTTTTAATTCTAGTTGATGGTTTTTACTCAAGATTTGTGAGGTAGGTCTTGTTGTCGGGCGGTGGAAGGAATACTTCGAGGATCTCCTCAATCCCATCATCACGTCTTCCGAAGAGGAAGCAGAGACTGGGACTCAGAGGCGGACTCATCCATCACCCAGGCCGAAGTCACAGAGGTGGTCAGAAAGCTCCTCGGTGGCAAGGCTCCTGGGGTGGATGAAATCCATCCTGAGTACCTTAAGTCTTTGGATGTTGTGGGACTGTCTTAGTTGACACGTCTCTGCAACATCGCGTGGCGATCAGGGACAGTGCCTCTGGATTGGCAGACCGGGTGGTGGTCCCTCTGTTTAAGAAGGGGGACCGGAGGGTGTGCTCCAATTACAGGGGGATCACCCTCCTCAGCCTCCCCAGTAAGGTCTGTTCCAGAGTACTGGAGAGGAGAATTTGACCAATAGTCGAACCTTGGATTCAGGAGGAGCAGTGTGGTTTTCGTCCTGGTCGCGGCACACTGGACCAGCTCTACACCCTCCATCGGGTGCTCGAGGGTTCATGGGAGTTCGCCCAACCAGTCCACATGTGATTTGTGGATCTGGAGAAGGTGTTCGACCATGTCCCTCGGAGCGTCCTGTGGGGGGGTGCTCCAGGCTATCCGGTCCCTGTACGATCGCAGCAGGAGCTTGGTTGGCATTGCCGGTAGTAAGTCAAGCCCGTTTCCAGTGCACGTTGGCCTCCGCCAGGGCTGCCCTTTGTCACTGGTTCTGTTCATTACCTTTATGGACAGAATTTCTAGGCGCAGCCAGCGTGTGTGTGTGTGTGTGGGGGGGGGTCCAGTTTGGGAACCACAGAATCTCATCTCTGCTATTTACGGACGATGTGGTTCTGTTGGCTTCGTCAAATCAGGACCTTCAGCATGCTGTGGGGCGGTTTGCAGCCGAGTGTGAAGCGTCCGGGATGAAAATCAGGACCTCCAAATCTTTGTCTCAAGATTTTCTTCATCATTTAGGTGTAAACTTTCATTGAGCTTGAAGGTGTTAATTTTTGAGCAGCAACTTTTTTCACTGAAAGCAGCCAGCTTCTTAGTCCACTGATCTTCTCACAGCTTCCAGTTAATGTCAGTCATGTGGTGGTTCATGACCATCCAAACCAATTTCTTCTCAGCTTAGATACAGTGAGAGGTCCCCCCCCCCCGACTTTTGTAAAATCACTACACATCCCAGTAATGCACTTAGCATATTCTCCGGACTCTAAGTCACACCAGAGTCTTACATCCCTGTCACACCTTGATGATTTACCCAGTGTATGCATAACATTAAAAACACTGTCATACATCTAATAAATTATGAGTAAATTTTGTATAAGTTACGAGCCTGTTGAAGCATGCCCATATGTCATAATACGGCGAGTACCTCGAAAAAAAAAAACTGTGGGCATGCACAATATTTTCAGCATATGCCAGCGTACAACGCATACGTTCCGCATACGTGGGACATAACGTAGGAAAGTTATGCGATTGTTGACATAGGTTTCTTTGAAGTTACTCATAAGTTGAAATACATCCATTGATTGGCTGATCAACTGAAAACTGCAGTTCTGATTGTTTCAAATATTACAACCATTCACACACACACAGAGTAACTATGAAGTCTTAGTCTGACTGGTTGCATCATTTTAATTGGATCCATCATTACAACCTGATGACAATTACAATTTTGGAGAAGAATCTGCAAAAGAGAAAATCTTGAGTGTCTGCAACTGAAGATACCAAAATTGTAAAATTATTCATGTGACTTTTGATATAAATATTTGAAACCAAGGATTGTTTTTGTGTTCGCCCTGTATTTTCTATATATAAAATCTTTTTTGCTACTATGTGTTTATTTCTTTTTGTAATTTGCACTTTGAACATACCTTTTCATTCTGTTAAATCTTATGTTTATTTTTATTCTTCTGAGATCTTTTAAGTCTGTGTGTGGTTTTACATCTGCACTGAAAGCTTGCGCCTTACCTTTCATTGCTGTCGTTACAATGACAAAGAATCTGCATCACCAACAGGAATTAAGAAGCCATTTTGGAACTTTCAGTATCACATTAGCCCTCTGGGGTTCCGAGGGCATTTTTTTGGACAGTTCACTCGCCTGGCATAAATGTTATTGCTGTTAAAAGCTCACCCTGTATCCCACAATCAAGTAGTATGTCTCTTTTTTCCAGGACAACCTGTACTTTCAGAATATATGCTACAGTGAAGTTTATAAGTGTAATAAAGGTTTAACAATCAGAAATAAGAAAGGAAAAAAATAAAGCGGCAAATAATTTTCACACATTTATTCAAAACAGCAAAAAATAACTATTTTGACACTTAAATGTAATTTGGGGTCTTGTAGAACAGAATGTACAAAATAAATGTTCTAACGAACAAATGCACATTTTGAACAATATATACAAAATGGTCTATGCATTTTGTTTGTCTTTATGCCACATCTCAAAGCAATTTCCGTCTATTACACAAAGGCTTATAACACAAACTTTCTTTCCTGGAGTTTGACTCTCTCTTGGAATGTGTTCCTGCACTGTAAACAGCCTCTCTTCACAGTCTGAGGCCCTGTTAACACCCCTCCTTTCATTTATATGCGTAAATGGCACTTTACGAGCGAGAGCGACTTATTTAACAGTATTTCTGGCCAAGCAGTGAGTCATTTCTGCCAGTGACACTTTGTTAGACCACGTGAGGTTGTATGAGGCCTTCTTACGCTGATTACCTTCATTCATATGGCAAAACTGCGCTTTTACGCATGGAGCCAGCAGTCAGGGGGCTCTTTAAACAGCATTCACATGCCAGAGAGTAAAGCCTCGGTCCCACCGAGTGAAGAAGGAGCCACGCACCCTGTTTTTTTTTGTTTCGTGAGCTATCGTGGCATTATAGTGGCTCAGAGTGGCTCTTAGAGGCATTATCTTCAGTTAACGAGGCTCCTCTGAGTGTGGCGCTAATTTCAAGATGTTCAAAATTTAGCAACAACAGCGTGGCTCAGTTTGTATTCGAGTTACTGCGACGGCTTAGAGGCATTTGCGTGGTGCTTACGAGTCTGCAAAAAGTCCATTATCCGTGCGCCTGGCACCTTCGCAGGACCTGAGAGGCTATTTTTGGAACAGCTCTCCTCTTGCGCACACAACTGCACCTGCTCTGTGCGCTGGACTCTATATATTTTGTAGTGGATTAATCATTTTCTGCCAAACCTTGGATGTTGAAAACACTTCTAATCACTTCTGGCATCACAGAGGACTGTTTCATCTGGACACTTTTTTCCCTCTCTTTCCTGCTCCATGTGGGATGTATTTTCAACAGCTTAAGGTAATTATTTTTAATGTTTTTTGTAGCTTGATAAAACAGTTCCTTGCTATAAAAGTATGTCTGTATGTTGATGTCTGTTGTATGTAAAAGTATGTTGATTTAATAGCTTGTTAATGGATCACTGTGCGTGCGCACTGAGGCAGGACCAAATATTTTTGGAGTGGGTCTCCTCTTTGCGCACCAAATTCCACCTGCTCTGTGCGCTGGACTCTATATAAAATAATTATTTTGTAGCGGATTAATCATTTTCTGTCAAACCTTGGATGCTGAAAATACCTGTAATCACTTCTGGAATTAATGTATCACATGAGCTCCGCTGTGTGTGCGCACTGAGGCAGTAGTGACTCCTCATCACGCTTCAAACAAGCATTTAGGCAGAACGCCAGCTCACAAAAGAGTGATATTTCAGTCAATATTGGACAAACACAAAGTTAAAATTTGGGTGACTGCGTGAAAGTGGATGTGTGTTTAAAGCCATGGAAGATAACTCCAGTGGAGCAGCTAAGAGGAGGAGCTGTGCAGCAACACAGGTGGAGAGCGCGCAAAAGAGCGATTTTCAAGACATAACACAAAGTTAAAAGTTGTATCATGGTGACTTGTAAGCTGCGGAAGAAATAAAGAAATATATATATTGAAAATGATCCACAGGTGTATATAATAAAACGGCCACCTCATTCTACAACCCCTGGCAAAAATTATGGAATCACCGGCCTCGGAGGATGTTCATTCAGTTGTTTAATTTTGTAGAAAAAAAGCAGATCACAGACATGACACAAAACTAAAGTCATTTCAAACGGCAACTTTCTGGCTTTAAGAAACACTATAAGAAATCAAGAAAAAAAGATTGTGGCAGTCAGTAACGGTTACTTTTTTAGACCAAGCAGAGGGAAAAAATATGGAATCACTCAATTCTGAGGAAAAAATTATGGAATCACCCTGTAAATTTTCATCCCCAAAACTAACACCTGCATCACATCAGATCTGCTCGTTAGTCTGCATCTAAAAAGGAGTGAACACACCTTGGAGAGCTGTTGCACCAAGTGGACTGACATGAATTATGGCTCCAACACGAGAGATGTCAATTGAAACAAAGGAGAGGATTATCAAACTCAGAGAGTAAATCATCATGCAATGTTGCAAAAGATGTTGGTTGTTCAGTCAGCTGTGTCTAAACAACATGGAAAGGTTGTTAAAGGCAAACATACTGGTAGACCAAGGAAGACATCAAAGCGTCAAGACAGAAAACTTAAAGCAATATGTCTCAAAAAATCAAAAAATGTACAACAAAACAAATGAGGAATGAATGGGAGGAAACTGGAGTCAACGTCTGTGACCGAACTGTAAGAAACCGCCTAAAGGAAATGGATTTACATACAGAAAGCTAAACGAAAGGCATCATTAACACCTAACAGAAAAAACAAGGTTACAATGGGCTAAGGAAAGCAATTGTGGACTGTGGATGACTGGATGAAAGTCATATTCAGTGATGAATCTCGAATCTGCATTGGGCAAGGTGATGATGCTGGAACTTTTGTTTGGTGCCTTTCCAATGAGATTATAAAGATGACTGCCTGAAGAGAACATGTAAATTTCCACAGTCATTGATGATATGGGGCTGCATGTCAGGTAAAGGCACTGGGGAGATGGCTGTCATTACATCATCAATAATGCACAAGTTTAGTTGATATTTTGGACAATTGAAAGGAAGTTTGGGGATGATGAAATCATTTTTCAAGATGATAATGCATCTTGCCATAGAGCAAAAACATTCCTTGCAAAAAGACACATAGGGTCAATGTCAATGAGCAGATCTGATTTGATGCAGGTGTTAATTTGGGGGATGAAATTACAGGGTGATTCCATAATTTTTTCCTCAGAATTGAGTGATTCCATATTTTTTTCCTCTGCTTAGTCTAAAAAAGTAACCGTTACTGACTGCCACAATCTTTTTTTCTTGATTTCTTATAGTGTTTCTTAAAGCCAGAAAGTTGCCATTTGAAATGACTTTAGTTTTGTGTAATGTCTGTGATCTGCTTTTTTTCTACAAAATTAAACAACTGAATGAACATCCTCTGAGGCCGGTGATTCCATAATTTTTGCCAGGGGTTGTATATGCAGAACAGCACCGCACGCAAAAGAGCGCTTTTGCAGAAATAAACAGACGAACACAAAGTCAAAAGTGGAATCACGTTGTAAAAATGATTGTGCTTAAAGCCAGGGAAAAAATAAAGCCAGCAAGCCATGGATGGAACGGAAGCCAGAAAGAGCAGAGAGGCGGCTGTCCATGAAAGGACAACAGCAGCGCACGCGCAAAAGAGCGCTTTTGCAGAAATAAACGGAAAAAAAAAAAAAAAAAAAGCCAGAGAGCCGCGGAGCCAGCGAGGAGCACAGAGGCGGCTCTCCAGGAACCCATGGTTCGGGTCTAGCTGGTCTGGTGCATTACAGGTGGACTGCAGCCTGGCGCACAGCGCACAACTGCGGAACTGTGATGGAGTGTCTATTTTTGGACTGCGCTAAAAAAAAGAAGGGACATCTTTAAATGCTGCTGTGAATCTTGTGAATTGAAAACCCACACTTGAAGGTACCAGGTGTGGGAGGGCTGGAGGTTTGGACCAAACTCATGCCTAAACGTGCGCCAACATGGCGTTATGGCGCTATCATGGCACTACGTGGCTTAGTGTGGCTGATGCGAGCCATTCGAGGCTGTAATGACAGGTCGGTCGTGGCTCACTAGAGGCTGCTACGCAGCACATGCAGGGTACAGAGAGGCACATAGTGGCACCTTCATAGTGGATACGTGTTAAATGAAAACGTGGGTCATTCTTCAAATATCACCCCACACCCATGCGTGGCTCCTTCTTCAGCCTTCATTATTCGGTGGGACCGAGGCTTAAACGCATTCTTCCTACAAACAATCTTGGGATACCATGTGAGACTGCTCTGCCCTAAGATTGGATATTGAAAACCATGTGATGTGATGGTGAACCAATTCCGATTGGACACTCACATTGCGCACAATCATCACCCAGCTTCTATGAAGAGTACAAAGATGGTGGATGGCTGGCTCGAAAGTCCGCGGAGTTAACTTTTCAGCAAAGAAAAAGTAGTAAGTTTTTATTTCATATCATTAAAAAGTTATTTATAATTTAGTAAAAAGTTGGTCTCAGCCGTCATATACGACAGCGTCGGCCCCAGAGGGTAATAATCTAAGAGGGTGTATGTATATTTGTTGACACTGTATGTGTAATGTTGAACCTGTGTTGACTTCAGAACACCCAATATCATTTGAAGTTGTGCACAAACATTGTATAATCATATAGTCCCAGAGAAATAAACGGTTCACTGAAAGGCAAACGTTCCCATGCCACTCATGTTCACCTGCTGCATGTGCCTGATGTTTGGGAAAATGAGCGAGACCAGAGCCGCGTGGAGCCACACATCTGGCTCTCTGTCTCCTCCTCCTCCTCTCTGCGCCACTCCATGGCACAGAGCCCAACTAAGCATGCAGTCACAAAGTTATTGTGCTGTGACTGTTAAGGAGCAAACTGGAGTGATCTGAATTGTTCAGCACCTGACAGTTGGATGAATATGGGGGTGTGTGTGGAGACAATTCGCCTCATTCACAACATGACAGAACTTAATGATGCACTGTTAGGCGGGATATCGTAAACAACGCGGAACATTATTCTTGACCTTGCGTAATGGTTCCTGATAATTCTCCAGTAACAAGTGCCATTAATCATAACGCGTGGTAACAGGTTGCAGCAGTTCCTGGGGACACCTGATGCCTCTCCCCCAAATCATCACAGTCGTGATCAGCAGCCAAGAATGTGTACTTCATGACATTCCTGACGTGCCATCGTTATGTGCAAACGCAGCATTATAGCTTGTTTGTTACAGTGCAAGTAAGGGGGAAAAAAAAAAAATAAAGTCTTGTTTCAGTTCCGTTTGCTCCCTTCACATATTTTTCTTGGAAAGCAGAACTTCCCAAATTCAGTTAACGTGGAATTTTATGTCAAAACTTTTTCAGCCACTTCAAATGCATTCCGAGTGAAATTTTGGACATACCTTGAATGTCAGCACTGTCACAGAGAAAGTTTTTATTAACTGCTATCGATCTGGAAAAACAAGAATTTTTAGGTTATTGTAGGATACCTGCTTAATCCCCTGAAGGAGATGCTATAAAAATATAAAATATTACCTTTTCTCCAATTCCAGTGATGCTCCATCCTTTCTTGAGGTTGTCACTTCAACAGGTCTGGGTTTGCCAAAATCACGAAGCCATACAGATCGCAAGCTTGGCCCATTTTCTTTGGGAAGGTTGTCAAAAAGCTCTGGGTCATCTGGGACTGTGTCAACAAGCAGGATATCCTGTTCATAAGCTGTGACCTCATCCATAACGAAAGGGCTCTTTAGACAAGCTCTTCTATGGTTTCCTCCCTTTCATTCTCGGCTCCTTGAGAGGAATTTGTTCCATGCCATCGGTCTTCAAAGAGATTAGCATCTTTATGATGACTGGGAGATGAACTAGATCCTGTGAGATCATCGGTGCCGACCGTTACCATCATTATAGGTTCTAAGGGAACTTGTGCCAAGTTGAAGTTCTCCTGCTCCAGATCCTCCATGTAATCAGTTTCATTGCTTTTTTCTTCAGCCACATCATCGATATCACCATCACAGTTGACAGAAGATGGTGGTGCTCTTAGAGTTAAATCTGAAAAGGCTACATAATCGTTTTGTTCATGCCAACGCTCAAGCTCATCCTTCTGGTTTTGATTGCTGCCTTTATCCACAGAAAGGCCCAAACTGTCAATCTCAATTTGGTGGCATCACTTTATGCTTTATTGTCTCACCACCTTTTACTTCATCAGAAGCCAGAGCACTGGAAAGGATACTTGTAAATGTTTGTTTCTGTGGTGAAGTGACCGGAGAGAGCAGGACTGGCAGCAAAGACAAACCAATACCAATTCCTACAGGTTGTTCCATGAAGAAGTCAGTCAAAAAAGACCTTTCTTTGTGAGTTTCTTCCTTAGTCTCTTGTTCCAGAGGGACAAGAAGGGAAGACTGGGATCTGTCCGATGATAACATGAAAAGTATTACGTGGAGGATCACAAGTTGAGGACTTGTGAAGTTACACGAGTTCCTTCAGAATTTAGCACCAACGTTTCAATGGTTCAACCGCACGGCTGGAATGAACACAAGATGATGTGGGTGAGGCAGAAGCAGAGTGCGTGTCAGCAAAGTCAAGACCTTTCAAACTGTTCAGCGGCGACGTGGTCGAGAAGTTGCTCAGACAGTCAGGTGTGAATGACAATGACGTGGGAGACAGAGTAGTAGCGGTTTCCCAGTCCGTCAGGCCAGATGCTGAAGACCGCTTCGCCGCTTCAGGCCCTTTAAGAGAAGACGACGACGGGGCTTCAGTAGCATCCGTCTCTCTCGGACTGCATATGGATGCTGTTGAGGTAAGAGAGTCTTGCGGTAACTCAGTACCCGCAGAGTCAGGCACACACTGCAAGATTTTGCTGTTAAAAGTGCATGAAGATCCACATCCAGCGTCTTCCTCAGTTTTTTCTGACACAACACTTCCTCTAGCCTCTTCGTCCTTGTCTGCGTGCTGGGTTGGCCCTGGACAGGGGTCTGTGGCTGCATTCAGAGGTGAAACACCAGTTTGTTTGTTGGGTGAACCTGGTTGACTTAGATTTACTTGGCAGTTGTTGTTACATGTAGTCGGTACTCCTACACATGATGATGGAGAGGGCGTGGGACCAGAAGGTGCAGCAGAGTTCTGGACCTTGTCAGGGAAGGGCCAGGACATGTATGTACGTGCACAAGAAAAGCAGATTTGTTTTGGTAGACCCTCACATCGCTGACAGGAGAAGGTTTCTAATTCATTACTTGACTGGCTGCTTATTTCACTCACGTTTGAGTCCGGTTCTGACAACAAATGCTCTGCATTAGGTTTTTCAGAATGAACCTCCTGCTCACAAGGGTTCTTGCATTCATCAACAGGTATGCCAAAGGTATTAGTGCTGCCAATCCCTGGATTTTAAACCTGGCCGACTCTCAGACAATCCCAGGAGAAGCCTTCTCCTCATCTCTTATGGCATCTTTGCTGGATCATTATGAATATTGCTTTGTACATTTGGAACGGGATGCAAACTTGTATTCCTATGAACAAGCTTTATTCTTTCGCCTCACACATAACCGTTGCTTTGGTGCCCTTTCCTAGACTTGGGTCCTCCTCGAATGTCTCTGTCCTGTAGGCCACTCCTGCACCTCCCACATATTTGTATGTTTACCCAGTGAGAACAAAGGACCGTTTGCAGAGGCTTCACTGGTCCAAGCCTTCATTAAAGGACATGTGGAATGCCTGGACAAGTCTCAACGACTGTGTTTCTTTCAAGTATATCCAGCGTTCCTCGAGACGCACACCGAAGCTCTTTTCAGAACCATTTCCGGGACGCAACTCACTACTTCCAACCAGAGAACATTCCTCACTTTGTTTGTTGGCCCTGAACAATGGGCTCAAAACGCACTCCGGTACTCACATCTTGTTTGAAAGCAATACACATCTTTGGTCTTCAGAACATCTGGTACTTCATAGGCACAATCATGATTGCATGCGTCACAATTTTAGGCTATGTCACAAAGAGTCACCCTGGGGTACAAATCAATCACACATCAATCTTCTTCTGGCTCGTAGTGACTGTGCTTTCTTTCTTGATGCCAACTTTAAGTTGCTCTGGGTTAGTATTTTTTCGCCTTTGCTTACCCACTTTCCTCTGAGCGTAATTGTATGTACAATCACCACAGAGACCACAGCCGGATGGGTCGGACCACTCGTCTTAGAGACCCCTCTGAACCATCAACTCCAGTTGGCATTTGAACATGTATTGTCACTTCTATGAAATCCTGCAAGAGAAAACAAAAACTGTGGTCATGCCATGAAAATGACACTTATGGATTAATCAAGTACAAGAAGGAAAAAATTAGTGTGGTTTCTATGATAAAGAAATAGGAAGGGCATTATTATATTGGGAAAATATCTGTATCTGCCGATAAACGCAAAAAAAAAAAAAAAACTTTATATCTAGCAGATATAGAAATTAGCGCTAGTAAACTTGTCTGAATAATGTTTCATGATTCAGACTTTCAAACATTTGTATTTCTTCCTTTAAAAAGGGGGTGCGACATCTGAGGGTTGTCATCGTTTAAGACACCGCACTGGATTGATTGATTGATAAGAAATTAACGACACTACCAACATAAGTGTCAAAGTTCTAAATATTTACGTACATTAAACACAAAATACACCACAATGTCCTTCATCATAGGTTATCAGTAGTTTAGGATGCGACTACTTCACCGGGATAATTCCCTACCCTTTACGACAAATGAGCAGGTCCGTTAGCGCACAAAAGGTGCGTCTCCACTTACACGGGCCTGACGGCTGAAAGTCCTCTCCGAAAAACTAGGCAATTGGAATAAAATACCCTGCCCAAAGATATAAGTGGAGTGATTGGGAATCAAACAGTTTCCAACTTAAAACCTAATAAAAATATTAATCTCCTTATGAAAACTTACAATGCATGATCGCGAACATCTCCAAATAACATCTTAAGATCAGGAACATCATAAAAAAATTCACATAAATATGAGCAAAACCAACACATTCAAGCAGGACATGTTTCACTGTAAGTACGCAGTTTAAACGGTATAGACACCGCATTGGAAAGGAAAAACCATGTGCGAAGTAAGATCTGAACACCTAGGTTTTAATATGAGCCAAAAATAAATCCAGATTCATTTTTGCTGTCATAAAAATGTGTAAAGTACAGACTGGCCCTATCCAATATTGTATCGGGGCCGATCTTGATGTCATTCATTTATCGGATATCACAGTGACTAGACTGATCCATTTATCCATCCACGCCCTCGACACGTCACATATGGCAAATTAATATACAATTTTGTTAATCTACTTTGCACCTGAATCTCCAGGGTGGCATATATAAAAACAACCTTAGAAATCTTGAGTAGTACTACTACTGGTAAAAACCATGATTTGTCCTTTTTTTGATGCAGAGAAATGCCCACTTGCACTGCATTCTGAGTTTCCATTTCAAAGGCGTTTTGCACCAGGCTACAGCGTTGTCTATAAAAAGGTACGTCCCTTCAGCTGCTCCCTTGTGTTCACTTGGGGTCGCCACAGCAGATCAAAGGTGGAGCTGCATGTTGATTTGACAAGTTTTACACTGGATGCCCTTCCTGACAACTCCACATTACATGGAGAAATGGCAGGGGTGGGGTTTGAACCGGGAACCTTCCACACTGAAACTAAGCGCGCTACAGCGTCCTCTATAAAAAGAGGCTTAATGACAGCTGCCACTGCTGGACAGAAGATTTAATTAGCCAATAGATGCTTCATGCCTGAAAACTAAAAATAATAAAATCAACTATTGTACGCACCGCTCGTGACACTTTAGCCTAAAAAAAAAAAAAAACATGCAGAGGTAGAAATGCACATATGCACACAGAGAAAACATGCAAACCTGATTATTACTGTGGATGGAATCAGTCTTCTGTGCGTAAAGCGCTGTGCGCCTCCACTGGTAGAGCGCAGCATAATTATTCACCAATTTGCCACGTATTATCAGAATAACAACGATCTGAAATTGCAGTTTTGTTTGTTTAATAATACTACAAACGCTTCAGCATGCTCAATGGCTTGTACGTAACAAAACACACAGGCACTATTCAGCTACTGAGCTTCAACCAGCAGCTCCAACTTTAAGGTGGGGTGGGGTTGACTTGTCACCCCCAAATTATTTTAAAGTCTAAGACTTTTTCCCAGCATTCACAAGATGATATGGGATAGTAAATACAGACTGTAGTCATCTATTTTAATAACTTTTTTATTTTTACACATTTTAAAATCTTGTTGAGGACAGCAACTTCATGCAAATGAGTTGAGCAGCCTTTGTTAATGCAGACCTTTCACATTCTTACCACAATGGTTCTATTAAAACGTCGAATACAATGCAATAAGTTTTAAGGTTTGTCTTAAAAATGAAACAACTCAACTAAAGTGAACTTTCTATAATATGTTCCAGTGTAGCAGTCCGGTCGGCAAAAGCTCTAAAACGCGCTGATGTCTTAACAATGAGAACCACAGAGCAAGTTCGCACCTGATCGGCACATCAGGTTTAACAAGTTCAAGAAGAGTTCTTGTATCGGAATCTGCAACAGTAGTGGTCAGGGTTCTTCCTGCACTGAGAAATGTGAGGTGTACACCTTGAACAGATTCATGCCATCTTGATCTTTGCTGGCATAAACACTGGGTTGAAGCAACTGATGCGAGAGAGTTTAAAAAAAAAAAAAACACACACACAAATGGTAATGATTTGGTGCATACATACATACAATTCAGTGAAATGTAAGTATGGAATATAATCCAATTTTACTCTAAAAATAAAAATGCCACATTAAATATCATGAAAACAAAAAAAGCTAAAGCAGTTAATGTGATAAACACACTTATTCCAATCAGACGTGAGCCAAATGGTGTTGAATATTGAATACGCTGCTCTTTGGGTAAGAGGGGAGTCACTGTGTAATTGTATGGGACTACCAACTAAGCACAGAGAGTCAGCTCATTGTATACTGTACAGATACGACTAACAGTTAAGAGAGTTATGTCATGTGTTGACTGCTCAACTGTTAGGGATTGTGATAATGTAGATGTTCCTGGAAGTATTTTCATCACAAGGTTCTTGATGTTGCTCATCAGTGTCCCTAAAATTTGGTTCACAAATGGAAACAGAATAAATCTACCTTGGTTCAATGTTAAGAGAAAGTATTTTGCTTGGTTAAGCTGTAAGGAAACACGATCCTATGCTAGATACAGAACCTATGTTTGAGTGAGAAATAGAATAGCGAAAAGTTTAAAGATAAAGAAAGAGTACAAAAAGAAAGTGCAAGAAAATTATGAATTCCAAGTCTTTTTGCATGTATATCACAGTAAGACAAAGATTCATCTTCTGCACTAAGAGTTAAAGGTAGAGATGGTCTTGCTACAAGTAACGATCTTTAGACTGCTGATGAGCTGAACAATGTTTTTAATTTGTATATGTAAAATGAAGAGAACAAGGAACTGATTTACTTTAATGACTTTATACATCATGTGTTTGATGCTTCTGAACCATTCAATTTCCTAAGTATACCTAGTGTTGCAAGTACTGAAGATGTAACTTTGACCCCAGATGTTAAAATTTGTGATGAAATGTTAATCCTAATAAGGCCATGAGCCCTGATGATACTCATGCTAGGGTGCTGAAAGAACTAGCGGACTATGTGTACTTGTCTTTGTATTATACATTTAGGCAATCGTTAGATGATGGACTTTTACCTGAGGTATGGAAAGTTGCAAATGCGACACCTATATTTAAGAAAGGAGACAAATCACTCACTGAAAACTGTAGACCTGTCAGCTTTCATCATCACAAGTGTGTAAACTGTGAGAGAAGTTGATCATGTAGAAGAGTTAATTTTCTTGAGTGTAACAATATCTTTTGTGACAACATGGTTTTAGGAGCAGATCATGCCAAACAAACCTGTTAAGTAATTTAGAGGAACGGACTAAGTTACATGATGAGGGATTACCCTTTAAATACTTTGTTTTAGATTTTCGAAAGCGTTTGACTCTGTCCCACATGCTAGGTTAATTATACGTTAACCCAGGGGTGCTCAAGTTCGGTCCTCGAGAGCTACCTTCCTGATACTCTTAGTTGTCTCCCTGCTCCAACACACCTGAATCCATGAAAGACTCGTTAGCAGGCTTTAATGAGCATTTCATTGGATTCAGGTGTGTTGGAGCAGGCAGACAACTAAGATGTGCCAGGAAGGTAGCTCTCAAGGACCGAACTTGAGCACCCCTGAGTTAACCAAGTGGTATTGTTGGAAAACTTAACGTGTGGATTGAGGACTTCCTTAGAGGAAGGAAATAGTGTGTCTGCATAAATGGTAACAAGTAGTCTTCATTGAATGCAACAAGTGGGGTCCCTCAGGGATCAGTCCTAGGACCTATTTTTATGCCTAGTCTTAATTATTGGTCAGGCGTTCTTTCTGCAAAAATTTGACTTTTTGCTGAAAGAACACCTGACACCCTATACTGTCAGTTGATTACCATTGTATTAAGAATGACTTAGACAATTTATCAGTTTGGTCAAATGAATGGCTACTCAGTTTTAATAGTGAAAAATGTAAGGTAATGCATTTTGGTGCAAAAAAAAAAAACCCTTGTTATGAGTATTACACTCAAAAATATAAACGCAACACTTTTGGTTTTGCTCCCATTTTGTATGAGATGAACTCAAAGATCTAAAACTTTTTCCACATACACAATATCACCATTTCCCTCAAATATTGTTCAGAAACCAGTCTAAATCTGTGATAGTGAGCACTTCTTTGCTGAGATAATCCATCCCACCTCACAGGTGTGCCATATCAAGATGCTGATTAGACACCATGATTAGTGTACAGATGTGCCTTAGACTGCCCACAATAAAAGGCCACTCTGAAAGGAGCAGTTTTATCACACAGCACAATGCCACAGATGTTGCAAGATTTGAGGAAGCGTGCAATTGGCATGCTGACAGCAGGAATGTCAACCAGAGCTGTTGCTCATGTATTGAATGTTCATTTCTCTACCATAAGCCGTCTCCAAAGGCGTTTCAGAGAATTTGGCAGTACATCCAACCAGCCTCACAACTGCAGACCACGTGTAACCACACCAGCCCAGGACCTCCACATCCAGCATGTTCACCTCCAAGATCGTCTGAGACCAGCCACTTGGACAGCTGCTGAAACAATCGGTTTGCATAAACAAAGAATTTCTGCACAAACTGTCAGAAACTGTCTCAGGGAAGCTCATCTGCATGCTCGTCATCCTCATCGGGGGTCTCGACCTGACTCCAGTTCGTCGTCGTAACCGACTTGAGTGGGCAAATGCTCACATTCGCTGGCATTTGGCACGTTGGAGAGGTGTTCTCTTCACGGATGAATCCCAGTTCACACTGTCCAGGGCAGATGGCAGACAGCGTGTGTGGCGTCGTGTGGGTGAGCGGTTTTCTGATGTCAATGTTGTGGATTGAGTGGGCCCATGGTGGCGGTGGGGTTATGGTATGGGCAGGCGTCTGTTATGGACGAAGAACACAGGTGCGTTTTATTGATGGCATTTTGAATGCACAGAGATACCGTGACGAGATCCTGAGGCCCACTGTTGTGCCATACATCCAAGAACATCACCTCATGTTGCAGCAGGATAATGCACGGCCCCATGTTGCAAGGATCTGTACACAATTCTTGGAAGCTGAAAATGTCCCAGTTCTTGCATGGCTGGCATACTCACTGGACATGTCACCCATGAGCATGTTTGGGATGCTCTGGACCGGCGTATACGACAGCGTGTACCAGTTCCTGCCAATATCCAGCAACTTCGCACAGCCATTGAAGAGGAGTGGCCCAACATTCCACAGGCCACAATTGACAACCTGATCAACTCTATGTGAAGGAGATGTGTTGCACTGCATGAGGCAAATGGTGGTCACACCAGATACTGACTGGTATCCCCCCCCCCCCCCCAATAAAACAAAACTGCACTTTTTCAGAGTGGCCTTTTATTGTGGACAGTCTAAGGCACACCTGTGCACTAATCATGGTGTCTAATCAGCATCTTGGTATGGCACACCTGTGAGGTGGGATGGATTAT
This sequence comes from Thalassophryne amazonica, assembly GCF_902500255.1. NCBI lineage: Eukaryota > Metazoa > Chordata > Actinopteri > Batrachoidiformes > Batrachoididae > Thalassophryne > Thalassophryne amazonica. Next base: position 60,575,123 of record NC_047122.1, read on the forward strand.
TTCAGCAAAGGAGAAGTGCTCACTATCACAGATTTAGACTGGTTTGTGAACAATATTTGAGGGAAATGGTGATATTGTGTATGTGGAAAAAGTTTTAGATCTTTGAGTTCATCTCATACAAAATGGGAGCAAAACCAAAAGTGTTGCATTTATATTTTTGTTGAGTGTATGTGAACAGAGACAAAATAGACACTTATGGAAGAAAGAGTGAGGTATTTTGTTTACCCATAAGTTATTTTCCAAGTACATAAGTAATGAAGCTGTAAAGGCTAATAGAGTGCTATGTCAAAAGGTCGATCAATTACACTATGTAACAATTTTTTTTTTCCTGGCTTCTAAGTATTATATTTCAACTGCTTATCTCTAAAGTCTATGGAAAAATGACTACATTCAGCACAAACTGATTTTATTTTTTTAACGTTCTAGAAAGTTCTAGAAGTTTCTTGAAATTTCTAGATAATTCTGGAAACTTCTAGAAAATTCTGGACAGTTCTAGCAGTTAAAGAATATTCTAGAAGACTACTCAGTAGTAGTGAAGGTGAATTGAGAATATTCTTGAAAACAGACAAATTTCAAAATATCATTGTCCTGATCACAGAAGCAAAGTTTCTGTGGAATAACAGCTATTTTCTATTTATTTAAGGCATGACAGGTTAGGAAAACACACTGTGTACCCAGGAACAAAACAAAAATAAAAATTTGTTACATAGTGTTATATTACAAAGTAATCTTTCCTAGTGTTGTATAAGAATTATGTTAGACCTCATTTGGAATATTGTGTGCAAATGTGGTTCCCATTTTAGAGAGCCAAAGAAATGTTAGAAAAAGTACAATGCGGGACAACAAAAACTGTACCTGGTTGAAGGAACTCGGGCTTACTATACACGAAAATAGAAGAGTTTGTGGGGGCCATATTAAAGCTTAGAAAATAAACTGTTATGGAGATATTGACTAATCAATTTTTCCAACTTACAGATTATACTGGTTCGAGAGGCCAATCGACAGTGTTAAAGGTTATTAGATCAAGATTAAATGTTAAAGATTTTTTTTTTGTAATAGCATTGGCACTTTGTGGAACAGTTATGGCTTTTAAGTTTTATTATGGTCTAACTTTTGATGTGTGCTTTTTTGTAACATCTGTACAATTTTTTTTAATCACACAATAAAAATGTTTTCAATTTTTCCAGTTGAAAACTGTTGGCAAAACTATAGAAGGGTGAGGGACACGTCACTTCCAGCAAAGTGGCGAATCCAAAGGCAAGAATTCATACTTGTCGCCCAAAGAAAACACGCTTGGGCTATATTGATCGTCTATTGAAATCAGCTGGTTTGGTTTTATCTCTAACTTGCTTCTAACAGCCATGTGAAAGCTACATCAGTCCGAAGGTGAGAATTTGTGTTTCTGTGACAACATGCTCGGGCTGTATGCTGTTTAATTGAAATCAGCTGGTTTTTGTTGTCTCCAACTTGCTTCTTAGGCCAGCTGACAGCCATCATTGCCTCAAATGGTGAGATTTATACACCAAGATGACCTGAAATTAACCTTTGTACATTAAATTGACTATTGACGAGTCTGACCCCTTTGAAAAGTGACCAAATTACATGTATTTGTATTGAGCTCGGCAATATTTTCGCGGAGAAAACCTGCCCGTAGAGGTTAAAAGCCGGGATGAGCGATCTTGAGAATTGCCTGGAACAATGCTGACCTGAAATGAACCACTGTACATTACACTGACTTTATTAAAGAGTCTGACCCCTTTGAAAAGTGACCAAATTACATGTATTTGTATTGAATTAAGCGATGTTTCCATCGGCCAAAAATGGCCGACAGATGGCGCTGAGGTAGAGTCCGCGCCCTCCTCCTTTAGTTTTACTTAATATGAAGGAGTTCATTATTGTACAACAGACAATATTTGGAAAACTAAAAAAATAAATAAATAAGTGTAGTATCTGTACTTTTATCGCAATTCTTGCAATCAATGCTTAAAAGCACGGAAAACTAGCCAGGAAAAGAAGTTTTCGCGGAGCTGTTAGCTTAGCACGCACCAGCTAACGTAGTAAATATTAGTTTGGGCTTTATTTTTTTTTTTTTTAACTTGGGTAAAAGAAAAATTAACCCGCTAAAATTATTTTGTTTAATTTATTCACTGTCGGTAACATCAGCGTGTAAATGTTGCAGAAATTGAGGCTATTTTCGCTTACTTGTGCCAGCGGGTAGCAGCAGACACGCGCCTCCGGCTGCAGGTGAAGGACGCTGGAGGTCACGTTCCCTCCATCGATGCTTCCTCACTTCATCTAAACTCTTCAGACTTTCCTCTGCATTCCCTGGTCTAAAATTAAATCTCTTACCAAACGCGGTTTGCTTTGACGGAGTCGGTATTTTATTTCCAATTCCCTCCATGTGTTGGTTGCACACAACGAAGGTTGACCTTAATTAGCTCTTTTGCGTCGAAACCCGCAGGCCGAATCACCGAAAGAAAAACGCAACGTGCAGAAAGCTACACAGACACGGACCTGGTCCTGGCTTTGATACTTGCCTCCGGTGCAGGAACCAGTTTGTTCCACCTCCTCCTGACTTGTTGGCAGTGAACAACTCTCGGCCGGCGGCGTACCATTATTTGCGGACTTCTCTCCTCCACATTTCCTTCAGGACCGTCACTCACACTTTTGGAGGCACTTTGGACTCCTGAAAACACGTGTACCGGTTCTTTGGTGTTGCTCCGTGAAGCTGGTTCTTCTCCAGTCCCGTCTTCTGGGTTTGTGTACCGGCCCAAAGAATTATTTCGTCTCCTTCGCGGCACTAACGGCGATTTAATTACGTCTTTTAGTGCCACTCGGTTGATTTTTACTCTATTGCAAGACGGGAACATTTTTAAACTTGCAACTACTGCTGACTGTTACATTTTTTTTTGTTTGATTTTGTTCCTGTTTTAGTTCGGCGGTCTACCTGTGCAGCAGCACGTCGCACGAACTCAAGGTGCGTTCAGTGACTAATTAAGACCCGGGCACAAAACAACCAGCATGTCCAAACAAAAAACATCACTGCTAACGTAAACGTCACACAAAGTGTCGGAATATACACGTAAATAAATACATGTAAACTTGAATTTGTCTTAAGCGCCGTTTTGTTTTTTTAAAGTTAAAACCACGTGTTTGCACCACGTGCCCCATGTGTTAATTAATGGCGGGAATCACAATTTGACAAAAATAGTAACCAGTCAATACACAATAACCTTAGAAATTAAGATCATTTTCCAAAAAGTACACTTTTCTATAGTAATACAGAAAAAAAAACATGCGCAGGCAATCTGAGCTGAAATTAGGAGACCCAAGTATCATTGGGCCCCACATTTTTTTCTCTCTCCCTCTTAAAAAGTATTGTAGGTTCCCTACAATATTTCTTCAGAAGGGGAGGTGATTGTCTGCTGCTAAAGCAGTGGGCTTCAGATGAGAGCATCTGGTTCAAACCCTAGTCTGGCCAAACAATCACTACCGACCCTTAGGAAAAGTCCAAGTTGCTCCCAGTGTGTAGTGAGAGCATTGCATGGCAGCGCACTGACATCGGTGTGTGTGTGAATGCGAGGCATCATTGCCAAACGTTTTGAGCTTTTGCTATAGATGGAAAAGTACTACATAAATGCAGTCCATTTACCATTTACCATTCTTGGTCAGCTCCCTGATTAAGGCCCTTCTCCCCCGATCGCTCAGTTTGGGCGGACGGCCAGCTCTAGGAAGAGTCTTGGTGGATCCAAACTTCTTCCATTTACGGATGATGGAGGCTGCTGTGCTTATGGGGACCTTCAGTGCAGCAGAAATGTTTCTGTACCCTTGCCCAGATTTGTGCCTTGAGACAATTTTGTCTCGGAGGTCTATAGACAATTCCTTTGACTTCATGCTTGGTTTGTGCTCTGACATACACTGTCAACTGTGGGACCTTATATTTAAACAGGTGTATGACTTTCCAAATCACCTCTGATCAACTGAATTTATCCCAGGTGGGCTCTGGTTAAGCTGTAGAAACACCTCAAGGATGATCAGTGTTAACAAGATGCACCTGAGCTCAAGTGAGCTTCACGGCAAAGGCTGTGACTAAGTACATGTGATTTCTTACTTTATTTTTTAATAAATCTGCAAAAATCTAAAAGGGAAACCCCCCCCCCCCCATACACACACTGTCATTATGGGGTATTATGTGTGTAGAATTGAGGAAAAAAAAATTTTTTTCACCCATTTTGGAATAAGGCATCCATTCCACATCAAGAGAATAGCCTATATCTTGTGTGCCAGTAACGAAATTACTTCATGGCAGTTTGTAAAACAGGCAAATATTCTTGTTACTAACTGACCAGAACATCTACACATTTGTCAATATCATTAACCAAGAGAGAAGTGCAGCAAAGGTCCCCAAGCACAGTGGTAGACTGTCACCTTCTGAAGTGAAGCAGTCATAATTGATTGTGAAAAGGTTAAAAACCCAAGTGCGTAACTGAAATCAGTTTGAACAAAATCACTGTAAATGAATGCAGAGTGCATTTCCTGCAAACTACATCACAAGGTTAATTCCTGAGTATTGTCATTTTGGAGTCATAAAGAGTCAAGCAGTTATTCAATCATTTATGTACAAGAAAAAAAAATCTGCTATCATCTTGACTGCATGAGTTTCAGTGTTTTAATGGAATGCAAGCAGGTAGTTTGACTCATAATGCAGAAACAATATACTCCAGAAATATGATTTTGACCTACAATCAATCTCAGAATACTGTTAAACATTTACTGCTGTACCAAGCACAGTTTTGCAGAGTCTACTGGCTTATCTTTTTAAAACTAAACCAAGGATAAAGGCGTGTTGAGAGGTGAGGGGTGACGGTGAGACGCTGGTGTTGGGAAGTAGCCGGTCCCTGGAACGTGGCGGCCTGATTCACAACACCAGCTGTCCCGCCTCACCAGCCAGCAGAAGGCGCTCCGAACAGTGTTTGTGGTTTTCCATTGGGAAGGAGAGAAGTGGTTCCATCTCAGTGCTTCCTCCCCAGGGGTGCAGAGTCTGCCTTCTCTCTCATAATCTCCGCTACATCTGTGACAGCTGCGAAAAGAGAACATGCAAATTATTCCGCGGAAGGCATTCAAGGTGAAAAAGCGAGACTTGAGACGTGAGGTAACCTTCTTCAGAATTCTCATCCTGAAGGCAGGCACAGGGTGGACTGTGGGAGTCTGTGCACCACCTCTCTACACCTGACAGGTATTAGGCCGCCCGCAACCTTCAGCGCCGCCGCTTTACGCGCTCAACGGCTCCAACAACTCTCTATGCAAATTTTATAATCGCAGCACTGCAGTGAGGGATGTGCGGGTCTGGATGTGCGTTCATTCGCTGAAGAGGAATATAAGCTTTTACTTAGCATATGAAATGAGTTGGGATTAGTGCGAGATAAAGAGTGCGGCAGAGAGCACGGTGAGCGTTATAAGAGGTCACTTGTAATTTTGCTTCTGTGAACCACTTTAAATTTTCCCAACTGCTCTTGCAGGCAACACACGGCGGGCTGAACCCCGACATTAAAGAAGACCGACAGGTTCACTCGTAGTTAAAACACCGAAGAAGATCAGAGGGATAAAAGGGCAGAGAAAGCAAGAGCTTTTATTGACAGAGGGGTAAAGGTCAGCTCTTGAACCCATACACGGAGTCAGTGAGGTTGACTCTTACAGAGAAAATGTTTCGATACGAGGCATCCAGCTGATGGTCATCTTTAGAGCTGGTGAGGACTCGTGGCTTTGCTGCAGATCAAACCAAATGATTGACAGCTGATGGATTTGACCAAGAATCGGCCTCTGTCGTCCTGACCGTCAATAGTCGGCCTCCATCGGCACAGCTGCTTAAAAACATTTAAATGTTTGATTATCATGTTATTTTGTGACCTCTACATTGCTGTGCAAAAAGTTTTAGGCACCCCCAGAGTTATAATACAAGTCATCAGGAGATGACCTATCCCACTGGTCCCCACAAATCAGTAATACAAAGTGTCGGGGCATCACCCAAGTACATAATGCATGAAACCGGTCAAGTGGTTCTTGAGCTATCGCGCGAACAATGGTGGCAATGACAATATCTTGAATATCTCGCTGTGGCCTTGAAATTGACCCCAAGGTCACCGTAATCGACTGGTGTCAGGGGATCACCCAAGGACACCCTTATGCTACATATGAATGAAATTGGTCAAGTGGTTCTTGAGATATCGTGCTAACAAGGGTGGCACTTAGATTAGACAGAACTTTATTAATCCCTTGGGAAGTGTCCCTCAGGGAAATTGAGGTTCCGGCAGCATTGTATAGCAACACACATGGTAAAAAGTACACAGAGTATCAAAATGAAAATAAAAAAATTTGCAAAATGTAAATACAAATATAAATACTTTCCGCTACTGGCTTACTGGCTCTCCTTCCCATCCTCTGTCTTCCTGTTACTCCTGTTCATAAGTTGAAATTCACCAAACATTTAATTTATTTATGAATAATTATCAGGTTTTCATAATTTTTAATACTTTTAGGATGCATTAAAGTTGCCTAAAACGTTTGCACAGTACTGTATGACAGCAACGCTGCTTATGTTATAAAAAGATCATCAGATGAAGGCTTTAAACTGGTTCAAGCAAATTAAATGACAACCAGAAGCAACAGACCAAATGCTAAGACCAAAAACGCAATCAGAAATGTTATTTCCTTCTTTTATTGCAAATTTTCTGCATGCAATAAGTTGGTGCTGAGATCACTTCCCATCTACCGCTGAGCGTCTTTGAATGGCAGAGAGAAATGTACCAGCTGCAGGTGGTTAGAGAACATCGTGGCGCAGCCTGCCGATTTTCAGCTGGAGGTAAATATTTTTAAACAGTTTGACGTCATCAACTTGATCAATGTTTGATGGCAAACATGTGGAGAAAAATATTGTTGGGACAGTTAGCTCGCTAAAGTTAGCCTCAACAGTGTACAGCGTAGCCTAGCTTGTTAGCTATAGCGTTAGAGTGATACAGATGATAATCAGTACATATTTTGATAACAGTCAAACATACATGCCGTTATGTCACATAGCCGCACGTGGAGCATTATTAAGCGGTATGTAATTTGGTTGTAAGGTGTTCAGATAGAACGCAGTTTCTACTGAAATGCAAGCATTATAATGTCGGTTCATTTTCAAACGCGTTTCAAAATTACAGCTCATTTAATGAAGAGACTATAGCTACCTGGGGGAAAATTAAATCCCGAATATTTTATTTTCCTTCTTATACTGTGTGCAGAAGTTAGCGTGTGTGCATGAGCTTTTGAAATTACCGGAAGTTACCTTCGACCTTGCATGATATATATGGAATATGTATTTCATTCATGCACTTGAATATAAGTTTTGTGGTGTTGTCAGGTTTGTTTGTTTTTCCTAATTTTTTCAGTTTCTGAATTCTTTTTCAGACAATTTTCACAGAACATTGTTTATCTCTGGTATGCACAATTTGTCATTGCTTTTTGGTACTTGGTTTCCGACTGATAACTAGAAGACAAACAGGCATAAAATTGGAACCTCCATCCAATTTTGGTGGTGTAGGTAAATGCATAACAGAAAAATGAGAGTGATTGAGGCACTTTTGATTGAGATGTAATGGAAAATGTGCACCAAATGGGCTTTTCAATATTAAATTCAAATGTCCACAAAATCCACAATCCAGATCAAACTTTGTCAGGCGATAGTGAGTGCCAGTCTGCACCTCACCTTCAAATGTAAGAGTGATTGGATCACACTGGGTTAAGACATAATATACATTAAATGGGGTTTTCAATGTCAAATTTAAAAAGCCACAAAATCTGTAATCTGGATCAAACTTTGTCAACCAATAAAGGATACAATCCTACATAACACTGTCAAATATGAAAGAAATTTAATCTTTTTTGACAGTTATGAATTTTTGAAAATTCGTTCAATGTTAAATAGCGGGAGTTTTCCAATCTTGACCCTGCCCTTGAAAATTTAATTCCTTTTTGCCTATTAGGCTATGAATCTTCAGTAAAAATGTCAAAGATATGTGAAAAATTGTGGGTTCCAGACTGTTCACAATGTTTTTACAAACAGATGAACAAATATACAAACAGGGGCAATAACATTACCTCCAACTTAATTGGCGGAGGTAATAAGCTGTTTGAGTATTTTTCATCATCTTAGATTTTTTTGTTCAAGTGAACAATCAGATGTCACCGTGCCTTTCTGTACTCTGATTGGCTGTCACTGTGCGCTTCCCAGCATCTGTCGCCCAAGTCAGAGGAAGCTCCCACGTGATGTATGGCATCGCTTTCATAGACTGTATGTGTCATTATCGAAAGTAGTTCAAGGCTGTCTGTTCTTTTCTAAATTTCCCCCTTCAGGGGAACTATTTATTAATTTTTTTTTCCAGACAACATGAATTTTGATCATATTTGCAATGTCACATTAGGAATACCCTATTTAAAGACAAATAAATAAAATCCTAGTGGTGCCAAAGAAAGTTCTTTTTATGATTTAAATCAGCTTTAAGTAAAACTTAAAACCATCAACGTTAGGAGAGATTCTGCTTGGAACGAATTGACTGGGAAAAAAAAAACCTAAATTAAAATTCAAAAAATCTGCTTTGAAATTCTGTTTCAGACAAAAATGTGGTACTGAAAACACAAAAGATGCAAAATGTAAATAGATAAATTAGTTTAAAGGGAGAACCAACTTTACATGTCCATTCACAAAAATCACAAAATTTTGACAAATATACAGTCTGCTTAAATGACACAGGAACATTTAGTGACAGGTGCCGTTCTTTCATGCAATAAATGTTAGAAAGAGAGGTTTCTTTTTTGTCATCATGAATAATTTCATTCATTACAATGGTGTATCCTGCAAAGTGGAAAAAATAAAAATGCACATTTGGCACGTCACCATGGAAAATCTACAATATCACAAGGTCTATACGCACCCATGTTTATTAAATAGTAGTAGTACAGTTGTATATAGTAGTATAGTGTACAATGGCATAGCAGTAGTGGAAGTCTTAAAGTGAATTTCATGCAAATCAGTATGGATTTTTTCCCCCCATTGTGGTTTTATCAGAATGAACATCTGTCTAATTAAAGGAGGCAGAACTGATTTCATGATACTACAAACACTGTTCAATAAATGTCATGCAATTAAAGTTAATTGTTTAGATGTAACTGAAGGTTTTGTCTCCTTTATATCATCAGGCGTCAGTCATGTTGGAATCGTAAGGATCCGTGTTCACCGTATATTCCGGTCCATTTCTTTGTCTGCCTTTTTTTTCCTCCTGTGGACCCATGTGAAGCTGATCACAGCGCCAGCAGTGGCTGAATTCCTTTAAATAGCCCTGCCTGCCTCATCATATGGTTGCTATGGCAGCCAGCCTCTCGTTTCGAGATAATGTCCACATGCTCCAAGAGACCTCCTCCACCTGAACGCTACAGATTCACGCCGCCGCTTACACGAGCGATTTGCCCAGCCAATACAGCTGCTGAACGGCGGATATGAGCGATGTTCTGTGCGTCTACATGTTTGTGGAAATAAGGCGAGCGGGGGGAGAGATCAATATTTGAGCGCGACATCAATCCGCTGTCATTTTAGCTCCTCTTAAAGGGTAATTTAAGAAAGCCGCCTATTTAAATAACATGGCATGTTTGAAGGATGTGAGGGAGAAGGAGGGGGAAAAAAAGAGGAAATTATTGGAGAATGGATATGATGGGGGGGAGGAAGAAAGGAGATCAAAAATGAAGTTGACGAGACAGCTGTTACAAGAAATGGGTGATGGAGAGGGAAATGAAGGGTGAAAAGGAGGATGAATGATATGCAGAATTTTCCGAGAATCAAGGAACTGAAAGATGGCTACAGATAGGATTCCAAGTGGAGAGACTAAGGAAAGATGTCATCTTTCAAAGAGTTCTCTTTCTCCTCTTTTGTTCATGCCCTCTTTTTTAAAGCACCTCTTTCATGTCTGATTCCCGTCGTTCCCAGCCCCCCATCCTTTGTCTGGCATCCTGCTTCTGTTCTCTCCTCACTTTTCCCCGCATGCTCTCAATTAGTCATATATGTTTAGCATGAGGGTCAATTAGGATGCTCACAGTGCAGGACTGTAGGCAGCTGGTGCGTGCTGGCGTGCGCGATCGTGTGCACGTGGCATGGAGTATGTGGATGCCCCCCCCTTCCAGCAATTGTCCTGTATCCCCTACGTGCGCTCATATTGTCGAGGCACAAAGGTGTGAAATCAATTATGAGGACGGAGCAACAGAAGCCCGGGGCATCGACAGCTTACACAACGCCAAAGTTAAAACGACCTTTTAACGCCACTCAGGAACAATTTAACAAAAGAAATATCATGTAAAAGTCTGTCAAAACAAAGAAAATACAATAAAAAAGTGATCTCCATCATGATGTCAAATCCCACTGATGTGCATAAAATATGAATTCGAAGAACTCAGCATTTGTTTCTTCAACATTAAAAAAAAAAAATTGTAAAACAGTTTGTGATGCTTAATGCTGTAAAATTTAAATTTGGAGAAAATGTTTCACTGGTTTAAAAGAGGCGAAAAACATTAAAACAGGAGAATTTGAATAAATTTGAACTTATCAGACATTAAGGATGGCACGCGTCATTTTGGACGAGGGGGAATAAAAATTCAAATGCATTTTTGCTGCGTTAGCAGAACATGTACAATCACAAGGATAAAAGAAATCAATTTAATGAGTTAATAATCAGGAAGTTGAGTATCTAATGCAGATGGTGGATGGGGGGGGGGGTCCTTTTGAACATGTAAAACAGAAGAGCGAGTAGGATTTGATAACCATTTTTTGCTTCTTCCTGCTCCTTCTTGAACATAATTCTTCTTTTTTGTTTTTTATTGTGACGAAGATAAAGTGATGTACTCTGTGCTTTAGGTTTTTATGTCTTTTGACTGTCAGACAAATAAACCAAATTTAAGAACAATGAAAAGCTGAATAATACTAAGGATGCAAATTGATGAGATTTTATCCATTAGTGCCACAAAGGTTCCTGGTTCAAATCCCACCCCTGTCACATTCCTCCACGTAAGGTGGAGTTGCATCAGGAAGGGCAGCCGGTGTAAAAACTTGTGCCAATTTAACATGCAGACCCACCTTGGATTTGCTGTGGCGACCCCGAGTGCGAATAAGGAACAGCCAAAGGGACATATTGGTCAAGTTCTTCATCGATTCTTGATGACTCTTACGTGTGGGAAAATCGAAGCCTACGCAAGGTTTTACTGTCAATGCAGCCATTTCCGTTGTTGCCAGATGTCGAGTTTGACGCTGTGATGCCAGACGTGGGATCATGACGTGTGGTTTTTTTTTTTTGCAAAGTAGACATGTCAGAATGAGACATAGGCGTCAATAAGGTTGGAACAACGCGATTCCGATAGATTGAAATATTTGGAGCTGGTTCTCGACTGCCACCCCTAATTAATATCTAATATTTATAAATAAATGTAGGTAAAATGTGTCACCAACTTTCACTTTTAAAGCAGAATATCTGTTTTTTAAGTCATGTCCTACAATTTGCAAGAAAACATGATTATATTTAATCAGGTTATTAGAGTTATTTTTGATGGTCATGTACTGGACATAAGTTTCTTTAATGAATTTTACACACACACAAAAAAAACTTTTTTTTGCTATAATAGAAATATGTAGACATTTTAAATGCAAATTAAATTTTTTTTGGTGTCACTGATTAATTCTAAAGTGCCTAAAACTTTTAAACGCCAAGTTATTTATTAAATGTTTAAACTTACCTTAATTAAAAAAAATGAATCAGTGTAAACGCTCGACAGACAAACCGCCTCACGTCGTCCTTGCTGCTTTGCCTAAAAAGGGAAAAACAAAGAAAAATAAGATGTGGATGAAGACAGCAGCCTTGGATGCCTCTTAAAAACACAGGCAGGCTGATTGCATTTGTGAGGCTCAGGCACGCCTCAGCATCTCATAATGCGTCTGTAAATTGAGTTGGAAAATGACGACGTCTGTTGTCTGCACTTGGGATGGAAGCCAGGGAGGCAAAAAGCATCACTGTGGAGATCATCCTCCCCTCTCGGCGTTTTAGACCGACACCATTAACCAGAAGGCCTGTGCTTGCATCAAACACTATTTGCTTTCATCCCATCTCACCTCATACTGAGAGCAGCAGAAACTCGCAGTGCTCTAATGTGCTCTCTTTGTACGCACTTTGCCTGCCTTTTCCCTTCTTCCTCCAAATTCAAATCAGAGGCTCAACAGCAGCCTCAAGAGGAATGAGAAATCTCCTGAATAATGATGTCAGCAAGTGCATCAAGAAGAATGACTTGGGAATTTTGTTCCCATTATTGTGGCTCTGTGGTGGTCAGACTGGACGCAGCGGTGATAAGGATGGTGGCTGAACATTTGCCAAGCATCCACTTCCTGTCTGCTGCAGTCTTAACAGTTCCTTGCACAACACGTTTAACTTATTTGTGAAGAAAAAGTTAAAATCAGCTCTTTTAACACCCCCCCCCCCCCATTTTTTATTGCTGTCTTTTATACAAAAAAAAAATTAAATTTGGAATACCATTGTTAAAAAAAAAAAAGATCACCTCTTAGTTCATAGTTTCTCATGTTGGTAAACAGTAATTGAGCTTTCATTGTTTTTTTTTATCATTTTGTGTGCTTATATATATATATATATATATATATATATATATATATATATATATATATATATATATATATATATATATATATATATACATATATATATACATACATATATACATACATACACACACACACACACACACAGTAAAAATGCACCTTGAGCTCTTTTTTCATTAGGCATCATATTCCGTGGAATATTTGATAGAGAAAACAGCAGCAGTGACACACACAGAGAGAGAGATGACTGTTATTTGTAATCTACAGGGCATCCAGAAAGTATCCACAGCACTTCACTTTGTCCACATTTTGTTATGGTACAGCCTTATTCCAAAATAGATGAAATTCATTTTGCTCCTCAAACGTCTCCACACAACACCCCATAATGACAATGTGAAAAAGTTAGATTTTTGCAAATTTATTAAATAATAACAACAACAAAAAAGTATTCAGAGTCTTTGCCATGAAAGTCAAAATTGAGTGCAGGTGCATCCTGTTTCCACTGATTATCCTTGAGATGTTTCTACAGCTTAATTGGAGTCCACCTGGGGCAAATTCAGTCATGATTTGGAAAGACACACACCTGTCTACATATAAGGTCCCACAGTTGACAGTGAATGTCAGAGCACAAACCAAGCATGAAGTCAAAGGAACTGTCTGTAGACCTCTAAGGCAGGATTGTCTTCAGGTGTCATGTTTGGAGGAAACCAGGCACCATCCCTCAGTGACGCATGGTGGTGGCAGCATCATGCTGTGGGGATGTCTTTCAGCAGCAGGAACTGGGAGACTAGTCAGGATTGAGGGAAAGATGAATGCAGCAATGTACAGAGGCGTCCTGGATGAAAACCTGCTCCAGAGCGCTCTTGACCTCAGACTGGGGCGACGGTTCATCTTTCAGCAGGACAATGATCCTAAGCACACAGCCAAGATATCAAAGGAGTGGCTTCAGGACAACTCTGTGAATGTCCTCGAGTGGCTCACCCAGAGCCCAGACCTGAATCAGATTGAACATCTCTGGAGAGATCTGAAAATGGCTGTGCACCGACACTCCCCATCCAACCATGATGGAGCTTGAGAGGTGCTGCAATGAGGAATGGACAAAACTGCCCAAAGTTAGGTGCACCAAGCTTATAGCATCATATTCAAGGAGACTTGAGGCTGTAATTGCTGCCAAAGGTGCATCAACAAAGTATTGAGCAAAGAGTGTGAATACTTATGTACAAGTGATTTCTTAATTCTTTATTTTTAATAAATTTGCAAAAAATAAATAAAATCATGTTGTCATTATGGGGTGTTGGGAGTAGAATTTTGAGGGTAAAAATAAATTTCATCCATTTTGGAATAAGGCTGTAACATAAAATGTGGAAAAAGTGAAGCGCTGTGTATACTTTCCAGATGCACAATACGTGACGCCACTGTTACCCTAAATAACAAGTGTGTGTTTGTGGCAGATGTGCACGCTCAGACACACCCTACTACGGCCCGCTGTGTGCATTCATTCACACTCACATGGCTGCAATAAGACCTGAGCACCGCAGTGGAAGTGATTCAGATCATCTTTGTTTTCATTTTTTTTTTTTCCCCAAAGGCGCCTCCCTGACAAAGTGCGGGACATGCTAGTGCTCGCAGTTTCTGGATTCTTAGCAAAACGGCATGCGTTTAATTTAATCCAGTGACTCGTGCAATATGCTTGAGTCATATGTGAATAAAAGGGTGTGGCCGATATGGTCCAAAAAAAAATAATAATAATAAAATGCACCACTAGCACCAGAATGGAGTTGAAATAAAGCAAACAAGCTTGTGGTGGAGACTTAAGAGAAATATCACATTAAACATTTGGTAATAATTAACTGGACAAATGAAATATCAGGGTTATTGTTTAATCACTTTTACAGACCTTTTTATTTTGCCAAGACAGGGGATGGATACATGAACATTTCCAAGTCACTGAATGTGTCTTGGACTTCATTTACGTCACTCATGAAGAAATACTAACACTATGGTACTGTGTGGTAAATCTGTCTGGAGTTAACGGTTCTCAAAACTGAGTGGCCATGCAAGTAGAAGGTGAGTGAGGAAAGACACCAAAACCAAGGCTTCTGCCACCGTGACTGGAGAAGCTGCTTAGTACAACTTCTGCTGGTTGCACTACCCGTCGCAACTTCATGGTGACGTGGCACAGAGAATGACTTTGTCTGAGTTAGTGCCGAAATTCTACCGTTAACTGCACTGTGACCAGTTTAGGCTCAAAAAGAAGACAGAAAATTTTAGTTTCCTCAAGTCTTGGTCTGATTTCTTGGTTTTTCTGGATGAAAATCCTTCTGTTCCACTCTAAGCTGTATAACTGGTGATCCAACAGACAAAAGTTGCACTCTACAGCTGTAACTGGTTAAGACTTATCACGGGTATACTGGTAGTTTCACTCTTGCACGGTCACTGGAGTTTTTGAAAACTACCTACGCTGGTTATATTTCTTAATGATTGAAGTAAAAGAAGTCAAAGACATTTACTGACTTGTGCATGTATCCATCCCCTGACTTGGGATAAGAAAACAGGCAAATGTATATTTGTTTAAATCTATATCCTCGATATTAATGGCTGTGAAAATGGAGGAGCCGCCGTCTATAAAAATAGCCGTAATTCCTCAATGGTTCATGTGATATATTTCCTTCAACCCCTTTGATTAAAGCTAAAACTCTGTATTACCTTTTGCCTTGACTGCTCTAAATCAAGAAGAAAAGTCGTGGTTTTTGCCCGAGTCTCTGATTTGATTGTGTCACCCGCGTTGCTTTGAGTGCAGATCTCTAAATTGACAGATTCTGGCCTGGTCCTTGTAACTGAATCTGGCACAGATGTGTGCCAGAGGAGCACTAACCCTGATGACTCCTGGAGTCTGCCAGTCGTGGGCAGGGCTTGGCTGGCTGGCCTGGCTGTGGTGGGTGGACGGATAGATGGATGGACGGCTGACTGCTGGGCTGGCGAGGCAGTGAGCTGTAAAGAAACAACAAAGTCAGCTCTTTGGCAGAACACATTCAGCAGCCTTAATGTTGGTGTGCGTGAAAAAACCCAGACATTCTGAAGATGGCGGTCAGCGGAAGCTAAAAGGACTCCCGACATCGCCGCTTCCAAGAGTGGAGCGCGCCCAAAGTAAAATAAATAAAAAGCAGCCTCATTTATTTATTTATTTATTTAAATATATAAGACGCAAAGAAACGCAATCATCGCCTGCTACAGTACGGGGATTTGACATCCGGTGCTGCCGGTTGGTAATTATGGATTAGAAGAGATCTGCGGTGAGAAGAGACTTTTCCTGACAAAAAGCAGCTTGCGAAGAGAAAAAAAGCAGGATTAATCTCACAGATGTAAAGCAAACACATTTAGACCAACACACAGACATACGCGTGCACACACACTTCAGACCTACACATTCTTGTCGGCCATCACAGACAGCGTGCGCCCGCGTGGCAGCCATTTTGCAGGGCTGCTCTGGAATGTTCAATTTGGGTAATTGTTGCTTATGACATCATTCCTCTGCATTACTGGGCATCATATAGGCAATAAATAAAGAGCGCTTCACTCACCTCACAGCATGCATGTAAATATATATATTTATATATTTTAAAGGGGGGGGGGGGGGGTCCTGACTGAGCGCTTTCCGTGTCATTTCTCAATGCAGAGGCACCGAAGCGTGGACCACGACACGTATGACAGGCGGTGTGCCAGTTACTGTGCAGCCATGTGTGACCTCCGCATGGCATGAATGTATGTATGCACATGGCACGGCTGGTGCTACTGTACATGGTGGTCGGGGGGCTGGGTTGGGTGTGTGTGTGTATGGGGGTGGGGGGGGGGGGCACACCCTACAGCTCAACAGTGCTCACACACACTGAGGAGGGGATTGCATGTGTGTGAGCTCAGGGAAAAAGAGGAGTGGAACAAAAATGAGAGGAGAACGCTGAAAGAGATGCACAGTGTTCTCACCGGCAGCCCCCCCCCCCCCCCCCTTTTGCACACAGATGAAGCAGTTTGGCGCCGCTCTTTCTGCTTTATGTTATCCCTGCACTCTCGGTGTACGCCCTAAACACCTTACAGACTACCACACACACACACACACACACACTAAAGAACTGCAAGTGCTGCCTTTTCGGCCTCGTCGTTACTGACAGGCCCCAAGCACGTGCACAAGCTCAGCTCTCCACTCTTTTAGACCCAGTCCATCCTAGCATTCATTTTCCAACCACTCGATACAAACCCCCACAGAAAAATCCCAGATTTATCACCCCGAGATGCTACATTGGAAGTATATTTGCCAAAAGAATTCACTCATTTAACGCAACACACACACACAAAAAAAAAACCCACACACAAAGGCTGTCAATGGTGTCTAGATATTGTATTGGCACAATATCTAGACACCATATAATACTATAATCTACAGAAGCTAGGACCCCCCCCCCCCCCACACACACACACACAAAGATCTGCAGTCATATAGGCTATTTAACAAAGGCCACGTCTACGGGAGCTGACACAAAGAGAGGATCGATAACTCTGTCAGAGACACGGCTGGACCAGACTACATCCTGGTGAGATGTGAGGCTCGAAATCAGCCGGTGCTGCACAACAGCCGTAAGTCAGGGTGGGACGATGGCCGGGTTGTCAGAAGGGACAGGCTGAATAAGGGTGTCGGGGACTGAGAGGGAGAGTGGCGAGAATGCAGCGGCGCATTGCGCACATGTGCCGCCTCCCAGGATGCACTTTCACATCTGTGTCACACATTCGGCCTCAGATGTACCTGTACATGACGGATGCCACACAAGCATTTTGGTTGCAACCGGCGTATGCATACGTGATCAACCTCTTACACTACCCCCCCCCCCCCCCCCCAACACACACACACAATATACGCATACGCCCAGTGTGACACGAGACTGCACATATGATCTGGCTGCCCTTTGTCTGGGTTCATCAGTTGGTAATGGCTCCCATTTTCTCACATGTGCATTCTCACAGACAGTCATGTGCAAGGCAGATGACTCCCCCCCACCACACACACACACCTTGAAACCACATTCTCCACAGTTTGACTGGCACAGCCATGAGGTACAGTAATACAACCACTGCCTCAGAGAGCACATCAACTTAAACAGTGCCCCCACATCCCACCCCCCTCACCACCACCATCCACCGGATGATCGTCTATCATGTCCTATTATGAGGCAGCAGCAGGAAGATGATGATTTGACATTTCTTTTTCCCCCCAATCAGACCTGACTCAGGAAGCGAAGTGAGGAGAGAACGAGAAAAGACAGCGAGAGGCAGAGCGACGGAGAGAACTTTCCCACCCATCGATGACTGTGTGAGCGGCGCTACAGCGCCAGA
This sequence comes from Thalassophryne amazonica, assembly GCF_902500255.1. Taxonomy (NCBI): domain Eukaryota; kingdom Metazoa; phylum Chordata; class Actinopteri; order Batrachoidiformes; family Batrachoididae; genus Thalassophryne; species Thalassophryne amazonica. The sequence continues at coordinate 60,593,184 of NC_047122.1, forward strand.
CAGGGAGACCCTTTGTCTTCCACTGCCACAGAGGGAGGGACGCCGTACGTACACACATATACTGTACGTTCGAGTACAGCTACGCAGACACACACCACTGTAGGGCAAATGCCAACTACGCACATGCTCACACTGCAACATTTAAAAGGGTGTGTAAACGGACAATGCGACGCCACGGTGACATCCTTCTTACGACTGCACACCTGTGTGCATCAGCCTACTCAGTTCAACGTGTCAGTGTGGGATCACTTCATTGTGCACACGTGCCGCACGTGTGTCAGCGTGCATGTGTCAGAGTGTCCTCAGACTCACCTGGCAGCACCCCTGGAGGCGGTTGTCGTGGAAATGCAGCCTGAGAAGCAGGGCTATGGAGCTGTGACACCTGACATCCCCCCACCACCACCACCGCTCCCCACTCTCTGTGCGCTGTAGTACTGGACCAGCAGCTACACCCAGGCACTTACAGAAAAGGGGAGACATAGAGGGGTGGGGGGTTCTTATCAAGCCTGGCTGATCATACCACTTGCTGCCTAGAGAGGAGGGGATGCTGAGGAAGCGGAGGGGGTGGGGGGCGCGGAGCTGATAGGCGAGGCCATGCCACGACTCGGTGGAGCTGCATGCGGTCCACCCCGCTGTCTGCGCCAAGTTGGTTTCTCCCCTACGCCTTCCCTCCTGATTGGAAGATGTGCTTCCTTCTACATCAAAATGTAAAATTCCAAGACAGAGTAGTGCGGCGCTTGTGCATGCAAGCATGTGTGACTGGGAGGAAAACAGACAATGCAAGATGATGAACAACTACTTTTTTTTTTTCTCTGGATTCCAGAACGCAATTGTCACAGAAGAGTATGAATACACACGTCAACAATGAGCATGGCGGTGCGACTGCCAGAGCGACCGTGCAAATGTGTGTGATTGCGCCTTTGTGTCAGGGAGACGATATACAGGATGCCATTGTCTGAGTGGGTGTGCAGTAGCGGAAGAGGTAGTTGAGGGAAACACAAGACAAAGGGAGCCGGAGATGGAAAGACATGACGAGAGAGAGAGAAGCTTGAGAGCTGTCATCATCAGTCTCTGCAGCCGCTGGTGTTTGGCTGCAAAGGGGCTTGTCAGTCACCTTCTGTCACAACATGCCACACACACACACACACACACACACACACACACACACACACACACACACACACACACCACACACACACACACACACACACACACACACACACACACACACACACACACACACACACACACACACACACACAGCACCCCCAGAGGATGACATGTCAAGATGTGGCCGGTTGCTCTGACAAGCTGATCAACCCTCCCTCTGACCTTTCACCCCACTCCTCTGAGTCCTTCCTATTCGCTGCAGCAGTGTCACATGCAGGATCACTCCACAATTCATCCTTCTTCTGGGGGGGGGGGGGGGGGGCATATTTGACAAAATGGTAAGTAGGATAACCACATCAGAACACACGGGAAGGATGGAAAAGTAAGATGAGATGGGGGGTGTGGCCAGAAGGATGCTGATGCAGCCTCAGTACCCAAATCTAAAAAAGAACAGCTTTCACTGGAGTGATGCTGGATGACTGCCACTCAAAGATTCAAACTTCCTCAATTCTGAATGTTCCTTTCAGACCAGCTTCCTTCTGCATCAGTTGAATTTAGTAAGTTCTCACATACAAGGAATTTGAGCTGGTGTCATTGGTGCATAAACAACAATAAAAGAAAAATACTTCTGTAAGAAGGAGTCAAATAGACAAATGGGCTAAGTTTACTGTCAAATAGATTTAGTGGAATGGGGCTGTGCAGGCATGCAGATGAACAGTACAGGGATGATCAGTCTGTACTTTGCAGGAGTGGGGGAGCAGAGTAAATGGGGGTCTCTAGCATTATTTATAAGTCCAGCTGTGAACGGAAAGAAGCTGTTTTTGTGTCTTGAGATTTTAGTCCTGATGGACCTCACCTGTCTGCCAGAGGGGAGGGTAACAAAAAGCTTGTGTCCTGAGTAAGAGGGATCAGCCACTATTTTCCTTCCTCACTTCAAGCCTGTAGGTGTACAGGTCTTGTAGGGATTGCAGATTGCAGTCCATCTTCTCTGGTATGTGGACTATACGCTGTAGTCTGCTCCTGTCCAGCACCATACCAGGCGGTGATGGAGGAGGAACCTCCATATGTAGCCTTTAGCTATGCTAACAACATCTGCATTAGCAGTGTTGCTAACAGCTATTTTGCAAATGTGAACTTCTTTGTAAATTTAAGCATCTTCTTCCAGTGTCCACTTCAGAGGTTGCTATTGGCCAATTCAAGCAATCATAAATGTGTCATTCAAAATTAAGACCAAATTCCTATACAGACCCTGAAGCTCATTGGATACCACAGTTTAAAGTGGATGGGAGTTACGACTTTCCCTGGACGGGGCACCATCACAGGTTCTCCAGCAAAAGTTGGGAACCATTTACACCAGGGTGGACAGAGATTTTGTAGATGACATGTCTTGTCCAAGGATGGATATCCTGAAGTACAAACCTTGATCTATATTTTGGTAGTCCAACTCCTATCCCAAAGAGTCACCTGCACCACCACATGATACCTCTGCTCCAAACAACAAGCAACCAACAATATATCTAACTTTATTCATTTAAATGTTCACAAGTGTAAAACGGTATGCTGCATTTTCATGCAAAAGACTGGAAAATTGTCATTTCCTGAACTGCAACCATGAGATCAGATAAACAGCATTTTTGCAAGTCAAGTATACAACATTGTTAGTGGAGTATCACTGCAAACTCTTGGAAGGCTCATCACCCAGCAGACAGCATTAAGGGGGCAAATATGATCATGTCGGTATTATTGTTCATCGTTAAAGTCTATCCTTTCCCGAACAAGCACGTGCAGTAAAAGTGAGTAGTCATGTACACAGATGCCCTCTGCATGCATGTGGAGTCTTGGTACACACACTGGCTTTGAGTTGACTTCCACCTGCAATACCCCTCAATCAAATGTGTTTAAAGAAATGAAATGTTCTCAGTTGTTGATTGTTCACCACGGGATAAGCATTAGTGAGTGTTTTAATCACCGATCAGTTTTTTTTTTAAGTGATCAAAAGGTCCAATTTTTGACATAAAAATGGTTAAAATAATCCGAAATTACATGCAGATGAACACAAATTTAACATTCTTGATGTTTATAACATTGATGGTTCCATCAAAGAACAGCATAGCACCACTCCTAACAAGATATACAAAATAACCAGTCAACCAACCAACAAATATTTCCATTCATTCATTTCTATACCTGCTTATTCCAAGTAAGGGTCACAGGGCGCGCGGGAGCCTATCTCAGCAGGCATAGGGAAAAAGGTTTGGACACTAATCCATCACAGGGCTGGAACATATACACAGATAAACACATTCACACCTACGGCCACTTCAGAGTCACCAATTCATCTAACCTGTGTGTCTTTGGAAGTGGGAGGGAAGACTGAGCACCCTGAGGGAACCCACACAAACATGGGGAGAACACGCAAGCTTACAAAGATATACAAGCTATTTGAAGAGAATATGCAAAGATATTATTATTCATCGCATTTGGAAAACACTTCAGTATGTACCCCAAAAAATTAGATGAACAAATAGAAAAATTAGTCCATCCCGTCTAGTTTCTTTAAACAAGTGTTTCCCAATCCTGGTCCTTGGGAGGCAAAGTACTGCACATTTTCCATTTGCCCCTGAACTCCTTGGAGTAGATCACCTCTGTCAGGTGTGTTCCATTGTTCAGTCAACTGGCGATTAGTTAATCTACTCCAATTTGCCATCATTTCGTAAATCTCCAAATTAAAAGTTCCTTCGGCTGCTCCCTTGTTTTCACTCGGGGATGCCACAGTAGATCCAAAGGTGTACATTTGCATGTTGATTTTGGAACAAGTTTTATTTTATTACATGGAACACTGTGGCAGAGGTGGGGTTTGAACCGGTAACCTTACAAACTGAAACCAAGCGCATTAACCACCACCCCTTCAAATTGAAATGGCATATCATGAGTAAAATCACATTAAAGTGGTTAATTTTGATGCACCAGATTAATTAATTTGTTTTGGTTCTGTAATATCTCACAAACCTGCGTGTCATCTGCTGGACAGGGCAAGTAATGTGGCAGGAATTAATGTCATCACGCGCATTATGGAAATTCAGACTATGTGTGCTTAAAATGATCTTATTTCTCAAGTTTCATTCATTTCCAGTGCCTGGGTCTATTGGCCACATCTGAGTGAAATCAAACGATTTCAGTGAAATCTGACAGATAACTAGGCTTCTGGTCATGGTCCATGGATGATTAGATTAACAAGCAAATGCAGACCGTGACCAATTTTAATTACATCAGCCAAGGACGTAATAAAGTCATCAGCGTTTATTTGTCTCACTCTTAGCAACGTTACGTCAAAACTACTGCACAGATTTTGATGAAATTTTCACCACAGATACGTAGATATTAAGACAAGGAAGACGTCATTAAAATTTTTGAGGTGATCCGGATTTTAGATCAAGTTGCACTTTATATAGGCTTTGATTACTGTTAGCAGGATTACATCAAAACTACTATATGGATTCTCACCACATTTTCACCACAGATAGATATTAGGCCATGGAAGACTCCACTGAAATTTGGAGGTGATCCGAATCGGCGGACGTCAGAAATCTTCGATTGCTCTTGTTAATTTTTGCAATGTCTCATGGATTTTCATGTTATTCCTACTGCGATGAAACAGCGCCCCCCCCCCCCACCCCACCCACCTGCACTCAAAGAACGTTGAGAAGCGATGACCCAAGCAAGTGTTGGGCCTTAGCAGATGGAAGGCATTTAACGTTTGATTGTATATAAACCACATCATGTCCAAAACAACCACTGCTTAGTTTGCTGACCCTTGAAAATAAATAAGTGAATAAATCTTGGTTACGCCCCTGACAGAGTGATAAGAGGCAGATGGCAGCGAGCGCCGGCGTCTCTCGAGCACTGAAATACTGCTGAGTCACTGTGCTCGTGGCAGGCCCCAAAACACACGCAGAGATCAAACGCTGCACCCAGCATGTTAACGCCAAACTATTTTATTATTACTTTGAAATGTGAATGCAAGAAATGATTTTTTTTTTTTTTTAAACAAAAAGAAAGAGAGAACACGGCAGTGAGATATTCGATCTCGTTCTCATCCGGTCGATCCACTGCGGGTTGTATGGCATAAAAAAAGAAGAGAAAAATCAAACCATCTCTTTTCCCTGTTTTTTTTTTTTTTTTTTTTTTTTTTTTTTTTTGCTTGCTCTCTCACTGCCGATTTAATTACCTTCTATATTTATCGGAGCTCGAGATGCTATTTTGGTTTCAGGACTCTTGTCAGATATCTGGAGGCTACATGATTCAGAGTGAGGGCAGAGTAGGCCGGCGCACACAAACGCACACTACAGGAGAATAGGGATTGATGACAGGCGTATGTATGTGTGTGTGTCTCCGGCCTGGTTGATGTGATCTTGTGTGTCGACTGTCCGGGCGCTCTGAGGTGTGGCCTTGCTCTCTCCATTTTCAGGCACACCATCTCCACTCTGGAGCCAAAAGATTTCAAACTGTAAAAAGTAAAAAAGACAGACTCACATGAGCAGACATATGGAGGTGCACGCCCAAGCGTGTGCACATGCACAGAGTGACACACACACACACACACACTCACGTCCTCCACATTTTGGCTGTGATTTATGATTTGCTCTTCAGCTGAGGCCACAGTCATCTGGCATATGATGGCCATATTGATCTGATAAACAGTTTCATTTACTGCTCAAAACCCGCCAGTCGCACTCACTCCCATCCCGTGCACGTCCGCACGCACGTGCATCCATAATCCATAGCTAAGGCGTAGATTCACACAGTAGGAATAACCCAGCTTTCTGCTTCATCAATTCTCCACCTCCTCCACGTCTGCTCCTCTGTTTCTCTGAGCTCCCCCCCCAGGCCACCTCACCCTCTCCTCCACTATCAAAACACTTTAACCCGTTCCTTTTCTGCCCTCATTCATCTTGCTTTCTTCCAGCATCCTTTGCAGCTCACGTGCGTCACTGTGTGGATCTGGACTTGGTGCTTCCTGCTCGAGTTTTCCTCTGAAGCATGAAGTGCTGGGACAGGGGAGGCGCCAGGGATTTTGGGCCCCATGAAAAGAAAGCTTACTGGGCCACCCCTCATATTATTTTGTCAGTATTTTAATTATATTAGGGGCCTCTCTGGGCTCTTACCAATCATGGGCCCCTAGAATCCTTCTCCGTATTCTCCCCTTTTCGGCGCCCCTGTGCTGGGATGTTTAAAAATCAACCCCCCTCTCCCCACCACCACCATGAACGCGTATGAAATTACTTGTGTTAGAGACCTGAGGAACACCACATTAATAAATTTAGCATGACAGGACAAATTAAGCGAGATGAACGCGTATGAAACAGAAAATGGACCTTGGAACCACGTGACAGCAGCAGTTCCTGAAGCGGTTCTTGAGATGCAAATGAAAAATAAACAAATAAAATTTAGGCACTCTAGGTTCCCTATATGTACCCCCTACCCCCAAATTAGTATGCACAAATTTTTTTCCAAGCCCAAATTTTAAATATTGAAACAAAATTTAACAGAGAATTGTGTGTATTTTAAGGAAAGCAACATTGTCAGATTTATAAAAAAATTAATAAAAATTACTTTGAAGGTTTACAGCACAACAAAGAGATCGTAATCAATAAATGATGAATTTATCACTATGAAGTTTTACGTACAAGCAGCCAGACCTACAGGCTTTGGATAGTAAAGAGAGAAAAAAGCTCATTTCAAGGTAAATGTACAGTAACTGCAAGCAAACCTACTCCTATGTTCCACCAAGCATGTGACAATAAGACTAGTCCTGTTCCTAGACGTGGGCTTAGTGGTGAGCACTGCTGCCTCACACCGAGAAGGTCATGGGATTGCTTTCCATCCGGTGTCACCAACCAAACGGCCCCCCCCCCCTAAAGTTCCGTCTGCCCTGCCTTCACTGTGCATGCGTCATTAGCCGCGGTTCACGGATTATCACCTCGTTACTGCTTCAACCTGCATCATCTGTCTCAGCAACAGATATCTGAAGCTTTTGTACAACAATCATTTCCACATAAATTCAGCATTATTTCATCATGCCTCTTGCTTGCCTCTACTGGTGGTTGGCTCTCACTGCGGTATTGTATCACTTCCTGTTCCGGAGCACAGCGGTGTTTTTCTGTATCTGTTAGCTGTTTAATCTGCGCAGTTAGATTGATCTAGTTATCTAGATTACGATTTGTTTCCCAGTGTAATCTTTACGTGCCTTAACTAAAGCACTCATTCTGCTGAATCACCTCTAAATTATTTACACATTATTCACTTTGCGTGTTTTTAGGAATCCGCTAGCTTAGCGTAGCTACTAGCTCTTAGCCGATTTAGCATGGCGGCTTCTCCTGTCTCTCCCGCACTTTTCTGCTCTGGGTGTGAAATGTTTAGTTATTCCTCGGCCTCCTTTAGCAGTAATGGTACTTGTAATAAGTGTAGCTTATTCGTAGCTTTGGAGGCCAGGCTGGGCGAATTGGAGACTCGGCTCCGCACCGTGGAAAATTCTACAGCTAGCCAGGCCCCTGTAGTCGGTGCGGACCAAGGTAGCTTAGCCGCCGTTAGTTAGTTCCCCTCTGGCAGATCCCGAGCAGCCGGGAAAGCAGGCTGACTGGGTGACTGTGAGGAGGAAGCGTAGCCCTAAACAGAAGCCCCGTGTACACCGCCAACCCGTTCACATTTCTAACCGTTTTTCCCCACTCGACGACACACCCGCCGAGGATCAAACTCTGGTTATTGGCGACTCTGTTTTGAGAAATGTGAAGTTAGCGACACCAGCAACCATAGTCAATTGTCTTCCGGGGGCCAGAGCAGGCGACATTGAAGGAAATTTGAAACTGCTGGTTAAGGCTAAGCGTAAATTTGGTAAGATTGTAATTCACGTCGGCAGTAATGACACCCGGTTACGCCAATCGGAGGTCACTAAAATTAACATTAAATCGGTGTGTAACTTTGCAAAAACAATGTCGGACTCTGTAGTTTTCTCTGGGCCCCTCCCCAATCAGACCGGGAGTGACATGTTTAGCCGCATGTTCTCCTTGAATTGCTGGCTGTCTGAGTGGTGTCCAAAAAATGAGGTGGGCTTCATAGATAATTGGCAAAGCTTCTGGGGAAAACCTGGTCTTGTTAGGAGAGACGGCATCCATCCCACTTTGGATGGAGCAGCTCTCATTTCTAGAAATCTGGCTAATTTTCTTAAATCCTCCAAACCGTGACTATCCAGGGTTGGGACCAGGAAGCAGAGTTGTAGTCTTACACACCTCTCTGCAGCTTCTCTCCCCCTGCCATCCCCTCATTACCCCATCCCCGTAGAGACGGTGCCTGCTCCCAGACTACCAATAACCAGCAAAAATCTATTTAAGCATAAAAATTCAAAAAGAAAAAATAATATAGCACCTTCTACTGCACCACAGACTAAAACAGTTAAATGTGGTCTATTAAACATTAGGTCTCTCTCTTCTAAGTCCCTGTTGGTAAATGATATAATAATTGATCAACATATTGATTTATTCTGCCTAACAGAAACCTGGTTACAGCAGGATGAATATGTTAGTTTAAATGAGGTCAACACCCCCGAGTCACACTAACTGTCAGAATGCTCGTAGCACGGGCCGTGGCGGTGGATTAGCAGCAATCTTCCATTCCAGCTTATTAATTAATCAAAACCCAGACAGAGCTTTAATTCATTTGAAAGCTTGTCTCTTAGTCTTGTCCATCCAAATTGGAAGTCCCAAAAACCAGTTTTATTTGTTATTATCTATCGTCCACCTGGTCGTTACTGTGAGTTTCTCTGTGAATTTTCAGACCTTTTGTCTGACTTAGTGCTTAGCTCAGATAAGATAATTATAGTGGGCGATTTTAACATCCACACAGATGCTGAGAATGACAGCCTCAACACTGCATTTAATCTATTATTAGACTCTATTGGCTTTGCTCAAAAGTAAATGAGTCCACCCACCACTTTAATCATATCTTAGATCTTGTTCTGACTTATGGTATGGAAATAGAAGACTTAACAGTATTCCCTGAAAACTCCCTTCTGTCTGATCATTTTTTAATAACATTTACATTTACTCTGATGGACTACCCAGCAGTAGGGAATAAGTTTCATTACACTAGAAGTCTTTCAGAAAGCGCTGTAACTAGGTTTAAGGATATGATTCCTTCTTTATGTTCTCTAATGCCATATAACAACACAGTGCAGAGTAGCTACCTAAACTCTGTAAGGGAGATAGAGTATCTCGTCAATAGTTTTACATCCTCATTGAAGACAACTTTGGATGCTGTAGCTCCTCTGAAAAAGAGAGCCTTAAATCAGAAGTGTCTGACTCCATGGTATAACTCTCAAACTCGTAGCTTAAAGCAGATAACCCGTAAGTTGGAGAGGAAATGGCGTCTCACTAATTTAGAAGATCTTCACTTAGCCTGGAAAAAGAGTCTGTTGCTCTATAAAAAAGCCCTCCATAAAGCTAGGACATCTTTCTACTCATCACTAATTGAAGAAAATAAGAACAACCCCAGGTTTCTTTTCAGCACTGTAGCCAGGCTGACAAAGAGTCAGAGCTCTATTGAGCTGAGTATTCCATTATCTTTAACTAGTAATGAGTTCATGACTTTCTTTGCTAACAAAATTTTAACTATTAGAGAAAAATTACTCATAACCATCCCAAAGACGTATCGTTATCTTTGGCTGCTTTCAGTGATGCCGGTATTTGGTTAGACTCTTTCTCTCCGATTGTTCTGTCTGAGTTATTTTCATTAGTTACTTCATCCAAACCATCAACATGTTTATTAGACCCCATTCCTACCAGGCTGCTCAAGGAAGCCCTACCATTATTTAATGCTTCGATCTTAAATATGATCAATCTATCTTTGTTAGTTGGCTATGTACCACAGGCTTTTAAGGTGGCAGTAATTAAACCATTACTTAAAAAGCCATCACTTGACCCAGCTATCTTAGCTAATTATAGGCCAATCTCCAACCTTCCTTTTCTCTCAAAAATTCTTGAAAGGGTAGTTGTAAAACAGCTAACTGATCATCTGCAGAGGAATGGTCTATTTGAAGAGTTTCAGTCAGGTTTTAGAATTCATCATAGTACAGAAACAGCATTAGTGAAGGTTACAAATGATCTTCTTATGGCCTCGGACAGTGGACTCATCTCTGTACTTGTTCTGTTAGACCTCAGTGCTGCTTTTGATACTGTTGACCATAAAATTTTATTACAGAGATTAGAGCATGCCATAGGTATTAAAGGCACTGCGCTGCGGTGGTTTGAATCATATTTGTCTAATAGATTACAATTTGTTCATGTAAATGGGGAATCTTCTTCACAGACTAAAGTTAATTATGGAGTTCCACAAGGTTCTGTGCTAGGACCAATTTTATTCACTTTATATATGCTTCCCTTAGGCAGTATTATTAGACGGTATTGCTTAAATTTTCATTGTTACGCAGATGATACCCAGCTTTATCTATCCATGAAGCCAGAGGACACACACCAATTAGCTAAACTGCAGGATTGTCTTACAGACATAAAGACATGGATGACCTCTAATTTCCTGCTTTTAAACTCAGATAAAACTGAAGTTATTGTTCTTGGCCCCACAAATCTTAGAAACATGGTGTCTAACCAGATCCTTACTCTGGATGGCATTACCCTGACCTCTAGTAATACTGTGAGAAATCTTGGAGTCATTTTTGATCAGGATATGTCATTCAAAGCGCATATTAAACAAATATGTAGGACTGCTTTTTTGCATTTACGCAATATCTCTAAAATCAGAAAGGTCTTGTCTCAGAGTGATGCTGAAAAACTAATTCATGCATTTATTTCCTCTAGGCTGGACTATTGTAATTCATTATTATCAGGTTGTCCTAAAAGTTCCCTAAAAAGCCTTCAGTTAATTCAAAATGCTGCAGCTAGAGTGCTGACGGGGACTAGAAGGAGAGAGCATATCTCACCCATATTGGCCTCTCTTCATTGGCTTCCTGTTAATTCTAGAATAGAATTTAAAATTCTTCTTCTTACTTATAAGGTTTTGAATAATCAGGTCCCATCTTATCTTAGGGACCTCGTAGTACCATATCACCCCAATAGAGCGCTTCGCTCTCAGACTGCAGGCTTACTTGTAGTTCCTAGGGTTTGTAAGAGTAGAATGGGAGGCAGAGCCTTCAGCTTTCAGGCTCCTCTCCTGTGGAACCAGCTCCCAATTCAGATCAGGGAGACAGACACCCTCTCTGCTTTTAAGATTAGGCTTAAAACTTTCCTTTTTGCTAAAGCTTATAGTTAGGGCTGGATCAGGTGACCCTGAACCATCCCTTAGTTATGCTGCTATAGACGTAGACTGCTGGGGGGTTCCCATGATGCACTGTTTCTTTCTCTTTTTGCTCTGTATGTACCACTCTGCATTTAATCATTAGTGATCGATCTCTGCTCCCCTCCACAGCATGTCTTTTTCCTGGTTCTCTCCCTCAGCCCCAACCAGTCCCAGCAGAAGACTGCCCCTCCCTGAGCCTGGTTCTGCTGGAGGTTTCTTCCTGTTAAAAGGGAGTTTTTTCCTTCCCACTGTAGCCAAGTGCTTGCTCACAGGGGGTCGTTTTGACCGTTGGGGTTTTACATCATTATTGTATGGCCTTGCCTTACAATATAAAGCGCCTTGGGGCAACTGTTTGTTGTGATTTGGCGCTATATAAAAAAAAAATTGATTGATTGATTGATTGATCATAAAAGACAGATGAAGCGATTAGAGCACCATGGCTACACAAGCTGCTAGCTGATGCGTTCACTGCGCATCAGAGTTTCACCTCGTTTCTGCTTAAAACTACTTTAGAATGATTTAAGAGGTTTAATCTTCTCATCTGATGGTTAATAATCCCTTTAATCCATCTGATCGCTTTGGGTGAAGAGAGTCAGTCTCAGACAGCTGCTGACGCTCCAAAGTGACACATGCATAGTGGAGGCAGGGCGGACCAATTTTTAGGGGGAACTGTTCGGTCTGAGACACCGGTCCTTTCTGTGTGGAGTTTGCATGTTTTCTCTGCATTTGCACAGGTTCACTTCCGGTGTTCCAGCTTCCTTTCACTTTCAGAGACATGCAGGTTAGACGGAGTCGAAACTTTAAACTGATCGTAGGTGTGAGTGTACGTGTTTGTCCATAAGTGGCCCTGCGATCATCTGGCGTCCTGTCGAAGGGTGAACCTCGTCTCACATCCAACGACCGCTGGATTAGGCTCCAGCACCCCCCCCCCCCCCCCCCCCCCCCCCCCATCCTGGTGACCCTTAATTGGAATAAGCAGGTGTAGAAAATGAATGAATCCCAGATGTGTCCAACAAGTGGCAAAGAGATGTATGGTAATTTATACATATGCAAAAAAGGCATCAGAGGGGCAGTGCATACCCTGCGTGCACACAAATGTTTTTCTTGGATTATAGTGGCAATTTTTACTGACTTCATCACAACATTATACCATATAATGACAAATGATTAGCTGATCGACACGAACTCTGGATCGCCTCTCAAGCCATACTGGTTCTGGAGATATTCAGGAAGAATGCGTTCTTCGGACTACGTTTATAGCCTTAGAAAACTTTGCCCAATCTTCTCCAAAGACGCCCGCCTAAGAAATATTCCTACTGCATTTGGTGAACATCTGCTCAGCTGTTTCACACACGGCATAGTCATCAACGTGCAAGGTAACGACTTTCAAGATGATAGTGTTTATTGTTTTTGAATTATGTTAACAACAGATATGGGGAAGAACTTATCCGTCTACTAAAGGTATCTATCCATCTATTTCAGTCACTGCATCTTACAGACTGTATGTTGAGGCTTTTCCAAACCTGTTTATTAATTCATTGATTATGTGAAGTTGGCGATAATTTAGTCTTTAAGTCAACAGGAAAGAAACATTTTCATCACAATTACTTAAATCCAAGGTGATCTGAGCAAATAATCCAGTTCAACCAGCAGCTGAAAACAACAAAAATATTCAGCTTTGAAAGGTGCTATGTTCTAGTGATGGTCATCAAGGTAAGAAACTACTTGGTATGTCTGCTTGAGAAAAAAAAAAGATCCCTTAAATGCCAAGTCGACTGTCAAAATAGCTGTTTGTCCCTCCATCAGCTCTAATGGAGTGTAGATCTACATTCTGTTTTGGTAAAATGATCTTTTACGTTGTGATTTACTTGAAATTATTTGCACATTTTTCCTACAATGTAAGAATGAGAGACCAGAAATTGCAGAAGACACATTTGCTGTTTTCGCTCATGTTGGTTTGTTTCTTTGTTGCCAGGATTAGTCAAAAATAACTGGATCAGCGTTCATCAGACTTGGTGGAGGAGTGGAGCATGGATGGGGAAAGAGGTCATTACATTTTGGCATGTGCACCTTGTGGCGTAGGTGTTTTTTTTCTTTTGTGTTTTTATTCATGTCTGGGTGTGTGGTACACAGGCTCCACAGCCGAGGACAGAAAGGCGGTAAAGAGGGTCGTAAACACTGCCGAAAAGATCACTGGCTGCCCTCTGCCCAGCCTGGAAACCATCACCACGTCCTACTGCTGGAGGAGAACCAAGGCCATCACAGGAGACCCCACACACCCTGGCTGACCTGTTGCCCTGCGGGTGATGCTACAGGTCAAAGTCAGACACCAGCAGGCTGACACACACTCACCCACAGACTTACTCTCATAACTCCCCCCGACAACAAACAACCCAACATCATGTCAGTATGCAGTACATATTGCATATTTAAACCATTTTTTGTGATGTATAAGATGTTTTGTTTTTTTCTGTTTTTGTGGTGTGCAGGAAGTACAATGACAATAAAGACTATTCTGTTTTTAGGGTCAAAGGGATGGAATGTGATTTGCAGTTAATATGTTTTGGACAGAGGTCTGTTCTCCACTGAGTGCTCCTCTACTTACCACTGTTATTGTAGCTAAATAAACTTACACAAGGATAAAGGCTCAGCCCTGATCACAGTAATACAAAAAATATTTTTTATAATTAATAATTTAATGTTTAAATTGATGTCAAATTAATCCGGCAAATGTTTTACTCCTGTTAAATAGGTGTGATGGGTCAGTCTTCCTTAATTAACTGTGCTGCTTCCTCTAAATATAGAGCAGGCATCAAAAGAGACTTTAATCTGTGATCAAGGGCTACATGTTTGAAGACCCCCCCCCCCCCCAAAAAAAAATCTGGAGCGAAGGATAATCAGTAAACACTGATTATTGAATATCATTTTGTTGTTGTTAGTATGTAGTTCATAATATTACAGCAGTGAAAAGAGGAGGGGGGGGCGTCATGACCATCACACATCTACACACACACACACACAAGAAGGCTTTCAGTTTTTAAATCAATCCCACATCCGTAGCTAATGCAGTGCTGGGCCCTCTTCAGGAAGCATTAGGCCTATTAGTCAAAGTGCACATGCATTCTTGTGTGTGTGTGTGTGTGTGTGTGTGTGTGTGTGTGTGTGTGTGTGTGTGTGTGTGTGTGTGTGTGTGTGTAAGCCGCACACTCAGCAGTAGCCGATCTCAGTAGATCCTGTGGGGTCAGCAGGTGCAGTAGGGAAACAGGGACCGTTTCATTGTCTGTGTGTGTGTGTGTTCCTTGCCTCGACATCCTCTGGGCTCTTTATCGCTCTAAAATTATCCTCCATTTACTGGAAGACACTGGACAAACAGAGGGAAAGAGAAATGTGGACACTGCAGTTTGAATGTCTTCCTGACTCACAAGTGCAGACACAAGAAGAGACGTCTGTTTAATCAAATGTACCAAGTGTGGAGAAGTTCCAGTCTGACCGTCTGACATGATGAAAAAAAAAAAGGCAGTGAGATGACTCAAACCATCACAGCACACGTACAGTTGTGGACACCTTTGCAAACACCTTGGTTTAACAGCTGCACACATTACATTTTATCAAACAACATGTATTTTAAGTCAATTATAATGTCTACTTAATTCCACCGGCGGATCCAGGAATTTATGGTGGGAGGGGTCTGACTCATCACAATTTTGCAATCTGTTCATTCATGGGATGAAAGTGTAACACCGTGACGGATATTAAAAAAAAAAAAAATACACACACACATACATATATATACACACATACACACACACGAGGGTAGGCTGAAAAGTTCTAAGGCTCACTATAATGCAGTTAATGCATTACTCCTTCATGGGGAGCCTTACAACTTTTCAGCCTACCCTCGTATATATATATATATATATATAAAATTTTTAATAAATTCTTTTGGTCATTTAGGGGACTGAGGTCATGACCCAGGCGACCACAAAAGTGTTTTCCCAACATCAACTTAAGTTAGCACAGAAACTAGCAATAGTATAATTACCAGTGACTTTTTGATAGACTGGCTAGGAACCCCCCCAAAACACTTTAATCTATAATAGTATCATGCAGATTAATCTGTGGACAGATTATAATAGTATCATTTGTCCACAGAAGTTGAATAAATGTCTGTGGACAAATGATACAGTGTAGGAATTATTTCATATTGTTGAACACAGACATAAGTTTAGCCTTTTTTCAGTGGAGGATACACACTAAAGAAATTAGTTTGAAAAAAGAGTAAGTAGTTATAAATTGAAAGGAATAGAAGTCTTTAAAAAACCAAGATTTAGAACCAAAGTAAAGGAAAGGAGTATTGCAGTAAATGGTGTCAAATTATGGAACAATCTTAATAAAGAAATTAAAGAATTAAGGTCACTTAAATTATTTAAAAAAACATATTAAATTAGATGTATTAAGTAAGTATGAAATTATGAAGTAAGTCAGTGGGCTGCAAGAAAGTAAAAAAAAAAAAAAAAAGTAAACTGTTAATAATGTTTGGAGTGTCTTAAGTTTAAATATAACCTGTCAGTGATGTAATCTATTAATTAATGGTCATAATTATGAAATGGGTCAGTGGTATGTGACAAGTTAAAGAAATGCAATCTGTTAAATAATGTTGACTATGATGCTGTATATTGAAAGATTGTATTGTTAAAAGGGGCAGAAATCATAAGACTTGTTCTTCTTTCTGCTCCTTTTCATTCTGGTATTGTGGTGCTTTTGTTTTTTGCTTTTCTGTTTTTCTTTTAAATGAATGAAATAAATATTAAAAAGAAAGAAAGAAAGAAATTGTGGCAAACATTAGGTTATCAAACATAAAAACTCATTTTATTTTCATATAAGAGTTCAGTGTTTGCCCTACAGTATTCTAGGCCTGGGGGCCTGCCAGGGTAAAGAAAACCCCCACGAGCCCAGAAATATTTTGTTAATAAGACCAGCAAAAAAATACAGCCAAATATAATTTCATCGTATCCGGTCTGCTTTGATTCTGGTGTTCTCTCACACAAATGATTTTTTGTGGAATAACTTATTTCTATAGTGATCTGACTGTGTCAATCTTATTATTGCTGTTTGTTTTTTTTATCTTACTGGTGGTCACAGCAGCCACTTGACAGCTGCACAATGTAAATATCCCCGCTGTTGCCCACATCGGTGCAGTCAGCTTTCAATAGAAGGTGTCAGAATCTGACATCTACTCCACAGATTTTGACTAGTTAAAAAAAAAAAAAAGACAAAAAAGCAGACTACTTAAAAAAAAAAAAGTTTGCCATTAACTTCCACCTCCACATGTGTAGTCCATGTGTTTTTTTCTAATTCATGAAACTGCTCAAAAACTTCTGTTTCACACCAGACATCTGCACTGCGAAAGCTAAAGTGACATAAAAAAAAAAACTTTGTGATTCTTAATGAGGCCTGAGTGATGTTTTGTGGGACAGCAAGTCTGGCATTACACAGAACATTAAGTTGGCTTACTGACTGGTGCAAGATGGGTCATGTTTGGCCCAGTCTCTTTTTGTGAGGAAATGCTTTAAAAAAGGTGTCTGGATTTAATCGTTGAAAAAACAAAGTGGGTGTGCATGTACCCCGAGATCCGTCAGTGATCACTGTGGGGATTCTTACAATTAAATGGACTGCATTTATATATAGTGCTTTTCCATCTGCATCAGACGCTCAAAGCACTTTACAATTATGCCTCATATTCACCCCGATGTCAGGGTGCTCCCATACAAGGTGCTCACTACACATCCGGAGCAATAGGGGATTAAGGACCTTGCCCAAGGGCCCTTAGTGATTTTCCAGTCAGGCAGGAATTTGAACCGAGGACCTTCTGGTCTCAAGCCCAACACCTTAACCACTAGACCATCACCTCCCCAATTAATAGACATTAAATTTTTATGACGCCCAAATATGTTTGCACACCCATGCAGTTGGTGGCGTGGTCACTGAAGCTGAACGTGATTCTCTTACTGAAAAATACTTATTAATCTGTGAAAAGTTTTTTTTTTAAACCGCTAATGATCGAGCTTTGCAGGATGGTGGCAGGACTGCATAATTAATGAGAACAGCACTTAACTTTAGCTTTTATGTGTCTGAGCATTTCACAGTTTCCCCACACAACACACCATGCAGGTTTTTTTTTGGGGGGGGGGGGGTGTATTACTGTGCCCGAGGGGAGAAAAAAAACCTATTCTAGGGTAAACTACGGTGGCTGGGAAGTCCCAAAACAAATTTATAAATGCCAGATTCTGACAGTAGTAAATGACAAAGTGACGGAAAGGGGAATGTCTGTCGTTTGGTAGAATCTCATTCACACACTCATCTTCAACTGTTTAGTCCAATTTAGGGTGACGGGGGGCTAGAGCCTATCCCAGCACTCAGAGATCGAGGTGGGTACACCCTGGACAGGACGCCAGTCTGTCGCAGGGCCATATAGAGACAAACAAAAGCACTCACACCTGCACGCACAATTTAAAGTTTCCAATCCACCTAACCTGCAATGTCTTGGATGTGGGAGGAAGCCGGACCACCTGGAGACAACCCACACAAACACGGGGAGAACATGCAAACTCCACACAGAAAGGCCACATGTGGGAATCAAACCCATGACTTTCTCACTGTGAGGCAACAGTGCTAACCACTAATCCACTGTGTTGCCCTCCATCAGAATCTGTGTCGTTTGTAAATTTGTTTTAGGAGTTCTTGTAAAAGTGTTTTGCATTTTGTAGTTTTGAGTCACACTTCCCAGCCACCGTAGTACACACGAGTTATTTGCCAAGTCAGAGTGAGTTACAACCAAAATGCAAATCGACAGTTTGTCTGGTGGGATGATTACCGCTCTGAGACAGCTCCTCCCAAACACAGGATTAAACAGCTATTTTTTTTATTTTTGAGCACTAAAAAAGGGGAATTATGTATCTTGTTGTGGCATTCACAGACCTGTATCCACCAAACACTGGAGTCCATCTCTACCTCCTTCCATCTCCCATTCTCTCCTTCCCTCATGTGGCCTTTTGTCTCCTCCTCTTCCTCACTCCATTCTGTAGCTCCTCCATCTCAAATCAATACAACCCATTCACGCATGAACATGTCAACATGCTCACTCGCGTGTGAACATGAAAGTTACATCCGCTCATACGACGATGCTGTGTGCTCGCAGGAGACGGAGACCAAGTCAGTTTTGTGTTTGTTTCCAAACGAATTGGAGCTGGTTTGAATTTATCGCAGCGTGCACGTGAGAGAATATCAGGAACACCCATACAAATAACAGCCTCCACTAATGCCAGCAGTAAGTGCTCAAATCAGTCAGACAGCGCCAGTTAATAGACCCATAGAGATGTGGAGGATAGAAATGGGGGGTAGAGGATGGAGAGAGTGAGTGGAAAAGTAAGAGGGAGGAGAGGAAGGAAGAAAGTAGCAGAGAAAGCGAGACAGTGAGACTGGCCAATATAAATCACATCCGCTTTTGGCGCCGGCAACGTATCCTAGCAACCAGACAGACCATCCACCGCTCTTCCATCCCTTTTCCATCTTCCACTAACAGCCTGGTCACGCTTATTACCCATAATGCACTGGGCAATGCCCTAAAAACCCACTAGTGTGGTTTGCGGTCAGCTTTGCAGTTGGTTTGCATGAGTTATGACGAAAATTAGGAATTATTATGACTCAGTCAAAAGAATAAATGTCAACTGCATTGATCATACATCACTACGGTGTCTAGAAGGTATTCTGGCAACAAACTAGGAGTTTTCATGGGTACCATATGGTCCTACAAGCTGAAACCTGGTCCGAGACCCGGCCCAGATTGGGCCCAAATACCAATCGGTCTCCTCAGGGTGTCGCGTAGCTCCCGCTCATTTTTGGGCCATTTGTCCCAATGTCGGAGAGCAAATTATCACTTATAAAGTAGATGGTAATCCATCTCAGAGTCAAAATACTATTTGTCTCAAAATGTAAATTGTCTGATTAACACCTTTTCAGTGTTCTGGAGTTGTTACTAACTCAAAGGACCAAGTTACATATTTAGGAATTACGCATTAGTCTAAAATATAAAACCATTTCCAATCCAAGATTGCAACCGAATGCTCAAATAGACTTAAAATTATGCATCTTGATACCAAATTCTTCAGCTTAATGACTAAAATATTTTTAGTGTTGGCTTAGATTCAATCTGATTTATTTGTCCTGGTACAGTGGTTTGACTAAGTGTGATAAATCTTGTCTTCAGGTAATACAAAAACATATTCTATACCTGTTACAGTAAATTAGATTAGATAGAACTTTATTAATCACTTGGGAAATTGAGGTTCCAGCAACATTGTATAGCAGCACACAGGTTAAGAAGCACACAAAGTCTCAAACCAGAGTAACACACAATTTGCAAATATACATATAAATACCAGAAATACTGCCCGCTACTGGTTTACTGGCTACTACTGTTCCTCTCCTTCCTGTCCTCCGTCTTTCTGTTACTCCCCCTCGCCCCCTGAGTGAGGATGTTTCCCCAATGTCACACATTGGTCCTGAACATTTTGATGATGTAAATATGCAGCACCAGAGTGTTTAAAATCAAACTTTCTTCTGAATGTGAGTATTTATCAAACTAGATCAAGCAATATAAATCATCCCCAGAGTCCAGTCTTTTGGGTTGTCTTCTTTTGTACTCATATCAAGATATGGAATGGTCTTCCTTTTTCCTTTGTCTTTGTTAATTCCAGTCAAGAAAGCTATATAAAATTTTACATAGCTACTTTTTAAATAAAAGATCTCATCGTACAAGTCACACAGTTTTTGAGAACTGCCAATTTTGTTTGTATTTCTTAAAGATATAAATGATGCTTAAGACATATTCAGTGATGTGAAAATGGTCACGCATCCATAATTTATCCAAATACTTACTGTAATTCCTAAATGGTTACTATGGTATTTGTGTTTCACTTCAACTCTGTAAAAATTTCATAAAGATATATGAAATTTTACATAGAATTCCTATCCTGAGAGGCAAGAACTGATTCAATTTTCAAGGTTTTAGGTCAAAGTCGGGAAAAAAAAAAAAAGTTTGACCCGGATTGTGAATTTTGTGGACATTTGAATTTAATATTTAAAAACCCATTTGGTGTACATTTTGCATTACATCTCAATCAAAAGGGCCTCAATCACTCATTTGTGACAATAAGGTGCAAACTGTCACTCTCAATGAATAGACTAAGTTTGATCTACATCTGAGCTGAATTGCGGATTTAGCGGATATTTGATTTTCAAATTGAAAAGCCCTTTTGATCGATATTTTGTATTATATTTTAGCTTATGAAAAGCCTCTTCCAACAGGACTTCGACCTTGAATTTTTTTTTCCCCCCAAGATAAAAATTTGTAGAATTGGAAACTAGTGTTGGCAGAGGTTTGCCCTCTACGATCGAGTTGTATTTTGTTGTGCATTTTTTATTTGTTTTTTTTTTTATATATATATAGGAATTGTGGCACATGTCTACAGATTTCTGCATGCATGGTCTCTGCAGGATTCATTCCCAACATTAAGATGCTCATTTACTGCGTAGACAGTAGACGTTCCTATGGACAGATTTCAGCTCAGACTGTCTACTGACTGCTTTGACTTTTTTTTTGGTCAAATTTCCTTCCGAGTTGTCCGAGGACTGACAAGACTAAACTATAAACTGTCTCGCCACTAAAAGCCCACCCAGTTACTGCTTTCCAGGCCGGTACGCACTCATATGTGCTCAGCTACAGCCTCATTGTCTACTGGCTTATAAAATTCTGAGCACTCAGCTAAGAAAATGAACCAGATGAAGCACTCAGGAACCACTCAATCAGCCCATAGTGTGAGAGCCACCAACAGCGGGTGGGATGAGAGGAAAATTGTGTTTGAGGACTGAAGGACAAACGGTGCCAGTGTAAATGTCTGCAAACAGGATACAATACCGCCACCTTGTGGATCAGGACTAGCAGCTGTCCCCTTCATCCTGTAGGAAAGAAGACAATTTCTGAGAAAAGGGAATTAGAGGCATTAAAAGTAGCTCCTAACTGGCTATTTTTTTTTGGAGAAAATACATGTCAGACTCATGATTTTGTTCTCGGAATAAATCACAAATAAGCCTGACATTTATACAGCCTGGCTGTGCCTATGTTCAGAACTACTTGGTAAATGGAAGTTGGATTTATATGTTATTTGCAACATAGTGTTCAAGCAAATAAAGTGAGAGAACTTTGACAACTGCAGCCAAGCTACTTTTTTTTAAAGATAAGTACAGATATCTGTAATATGATTGAGTGGAACGTCCCACTAGTTCTAGTATTAAGGAGCGCATGTTAAAGTTGTTTTTACATTTCTGGTAGGCTGCATGTTGCACTAAAGTAGGTCAAGTAATGTTACAAATAATAATAATAATGGAGAAATACCATTATCTGTTGATTTTCAATTCAACAGATTGATAAACAGTACAATTAAAGGTGATTAACAGTGTATGTCAACAGAATCATACATTTTATTTTTGTAAATTTACCAAAACTGGATCTAGTTTGTTAGCAATTTTACATATTTGTGAAGAGGTTTGGTCTAGTGGACCCTCCCCATGGTGTAGCTAGCAGTTGCTAAAACCAACATTTTGTTCAACCAAACCATTTTATTCAAAAATACTTTAAAATGTTTTAAGAAATAAAGGGTACAAATAAGTATTTATATTCATTGTTTACGCAGCCATATTGATTGTGACGTCATATACCTATCTGGGCTATGCTAACCAGTTTTCGTCCACACAATTGCCATTTGCTGTATAGCTTCACCTTTTTGGACCATTCTCTGTAAATCTTAGAGATGGTTGTCCGTGAAAACCCCAGTAGATCAGCAGTTTGTGAAATATTCACACCGTCTGCCACCAACAACCATGCCACGTTCAAAGTCCTTTAAATCCCCTTTTCTTCTCCATTCTGATGCTCAGTTTCAACTCCAGCAAGTCGTCTTCACCACGTCTAGATGCCGAAAAGCTTTGAATTCCTGCCACGTGTTTGGCTGATTAGCTATTTGTCTTAACAA
Organism: Thalassophryne amazonica; assembly: GCF_902500255.1. Classification (NCBI taxonomy): domain Eukaryota; kingdom Metazoa; phylum Chordata; class Actinopteri; order Batrachoidiformes; family Batrachoididae; genus Thalassophryne; species Thalassophryne amazonica. The sequence continues at coordinate 60,615,725 of NC_047122.1, forward strand.
GCGATTTAACAGGTGTACCTAATAAAGTGGCCGGCACTCCACTTTTAAAGGAACTTTTCCACAGTATTTTCTAAGGCAAAGCTTACACCCATTAAATGCATAATTCAGAAATACAAACAACAAACATAAATCACGCTGAACATCATCATTACACAAAAAAATGTCTACAGAGCCTGATTCCAAAAATACTTTGGTGTCCTTGAAGGCTGACAACTTCTTGAAGGATGTTCGTGAGACTTTGGACGATCACGCTTATGTCTTTTTTTGCAGTAAATCTGTACGATAAAACACCTCTCGGAGGACAAATGAGATTCACAAAAGGTAACAAAGTGAGATAACAACAGAACTATACACACTACACTCAAATCCTTTGAGGATGTGTGAATTAACTTCTCTTTTAATCTTCTACCCTTATCTTAAATTATAAGAAGGAAGGTCGGCAGATAAGCATGCGGCCTAATCTGAAGGAGTGCACTATTCTGTTAAATTATTGGTCTGAATAACTTAAAATGGGGAGGTGATGGTCTAGTTGTTAGGCGTTGGGCTTGAGACCAGAGGATCCTCAGTTCAAATCCCAGCCTGACCAGAAAATCACTAAGGGCCCTTGGGCAAGGTCCTTAATCCCCTAGTTGCGCCCAGTGTGTAGTGGGCGCCTTGCGTGGCAGCAGCCTGACATTGGGGTAGATGTGAGGTATTATTGTAAAGTGCTTTGAGCGTCTGATGCAGATGGAAAAGGCGCTATACTATAACGGTGATTCTTAGACTACGGGCACTTATTATGTCCTTTGATCATATTGTATGAAAAACAGAAAAAAGGGGAAATTTCACACTTTTATAGTTATCTTTACAATGAAAGTGTGTTAAGAAATTTGTTCTAGTAGTCTTTTCAGCATCATCATATGCAAATATTGCCGTTTTGTGCTTGTCCCACACCCAGACTTTTGATCTTCAATGATAAAAATGAATGGTAAAGAAACGTTTTTTCTAATGTTTTAAAATATCTCTGAATAAAATATCAGTAAAATAATCAAAACATAATTGGGGTATTCAATGTCATACAACTGTTGTGATTTTTTTTAAACAAAATGTAGTTGTCCTACACTATTGCCGTAATTTCCACCACAACACTGTAATGTCCCTTTAAACAGTTTGTATGAAAGATTGTTTGGGTAGTTTCTATGGAGATAAACAGTGACATCAGAGCACATGTACGAGGTCTGTCCATAAAGTATCGTACCTTTTTATTTTTTCAAAAACTATATGGATTTCATTCATATGTTTTTTACGTCAGACATGCTTGAACCCTCGTGCGCATGCGTGAGTTTTTCCACGCCTGTCGGTGACGTCATTCGCCTGTGAGCACGCCTTGTGGAAGGAGTGGTCCCGCCCCCTCGTCAGATTTTCATTGTCTGGAAATGGCGGAATGAAAAGGACTTTTTTCCCATCAGAATTTTTTCAGAAGCTGTTAGAGACTGGCACCTAGAAACCATTCGAAAAATTTATCTGGCTTTTAGTGAAAATTTTATGGGCTTCACAGAGAATAAGGACTTTAACTACAGCTTTAAGGACCCCTTTAAGGACGGTCGGTGCGCCGCGCTGCGAGCTGCGATGATGTGGCACAAACCACTGGATCATTTCTAAGCTGATGGCTCTGTGGATACGAGACCATCATGTGCTCTTTCTCTGGTTATCACAAGACCTGGACATCAGCCATTTTCCGGCAGATTTCACTTTTAACAAAAGATTTTGTCATGGAAAGCCGCGCGGAGGCTTCGCGCGTCACGACCGATTCGCTGATGAAGCGAGACAAAGGAACACCTCCGTTTCGGAGTGTTAGAGGACAAGTTGGGACATGTCTATCTCGGCTTTCAGTGCTTACCAGTCGAATGAGTATAAAAGAACTTGTGGAGAGCTGGACATGTCCCAACTTGTCCTCTAACACTCCAAAACGGAGGTGTTCCTTTGTCTCGCTTCATCAGCGAATCGGTCGTGACGCGCGAAGCCTCCGCGCGGCTTTCCATGACAAAATCTCTTGTTAAAAGTGAAATCTGCCGGAAAATGGCTGATGTCCAGGTCTTGTGATAACCAGAGAAAGAGCACACGATGGTCTCGTATCCACAGAGCCATCAGCTTAGAAATTATCCAGTGGTTTGTGCCGTATCGTAGCAGCTCGCAGAGCAGCGCACCGACTTTCCTTAAAGGGGTCCTTAAAGCTGTAGTTAAAGTCCTTATTCTCTGTGAAGCCCGTAAAGTTTTCACTGAAAGCCAGATAAATTTTTCGAATGGTTTCTAGGTGCCAGTCTCTAACAGCTTCTGAAAAAATTCTGATGGAAAAAAAGTCCTTTTCATTCCGCCATTTCCAGACAATGAAAATCCGACGAGGGGGCGGGACCACTCCTTCCACAAGGCGTGCTCACAGGCGAATGATGTCACCGACAGGCGTGGAAAAACTCACGCATGCGCACGAGGGTTCAAGCATGTCTGACGTAAAAACATATGAATGAAATCCATATAGTTTTTAAAAAAAATAAAAAGGACCGTTAATTTATGGACAGACCACGTATATAGCGCCAAATCACAACAAACAGTTGCCCCAAGCCGCTTTATATTGTAAGGCAATGGTGTGGTGGAAATTACATTTACAAGGCCAATAGTGCCCGTAGTTAAAGAATCACCCATAAATAAAATGTCTCCATTGCTTTCACATCAGAAAGTGTATGACAGATTTTAATAAGTGGTTGGTGGTGGAGGTTATGTTATCGCCCCTGTCTGTTTGTTTATTAGTGAACAGCCTGGAGCCTACAATTTTTCATATGTCAAGATGCAATTTTTTATTGAAAATTCATATCCTGATAGGCAAGAACTGCTTCAATTTTTAAGGACAAAGATCAAAGGAAAAAGTCAGCAAAAATCTTGGAAAATTGTAAAAATTTCTATCTTTAACATTTAATTAATTTTCAAAAATTCATAACTCTATTAAAAAAGATAAAATGTCTTTCATATTTGACAGCATTATGTAGGATGGTATCCTTTATCACCTGACAAAGTTTGATTCAAATTTGTGGCCATTTAAATTTAACACTGAAAACCCCATTTAATATATATATTTTTACCTTATATCTTAAACAAATGTGCCCCAATCATTGTCATATTTGAAAGTGAGGTGCAGACTGGTACTCACTATTGCCTGACAATGTCTGATCTGGATCTGATCCAGATTGGAGATTTTGTGACCATTTAAATTTAACATTGAAACCCGCGTTTAATGTATATTTTACATTATACCTTAATCAAACATGTCTCAATCAGTCTCATATTTTGAAGTGAGATGCAGACTGGTACTCACTATCGCCTGGCAGACTTTGATCCAGATCTGATCTGGATTGTGGATTTTGTGGAAATTTGAATTTAATATTGAAAAACCCATTGGCTGTACATTTTGCATTATATCTCAGTCAATCTCATTTGTGACAGTGAGGTGCAAACTGGCACTCTCAACGAGTATACTAAGTTTGATCTGCATCTGATCCGCATTGCAGATTTAGTGGATGTTTGATTCTTTTTAACATTGAAAAGCCCTTTTTATCTATATTTTGTATAATATTTTAGCTTTTGAAAAGTTACTTCTAACAGGACTTTGACCTTGAAAATGTTTTTCCATGGTAAAATTTGTGGACTTGAAAACTAGTGTTGGCGGAGGTTTGCACTCTATGAACGCGGAGCTCTAGTTTACTTTAAAATAAAACACATTTTCAGGTGGAGATTTAATTCAATTGAATTTCCTTTCATAGTCATTGACTATATTAATTTTACTGTATTAAATGAATTTTTAAATGAATCCTTTGAAGGGCCCTAACTTGTAAATGTAGGACAATGGGCACATTTTATTTTGTGAATTACACACAATTATATTGCAATAATATGCATTTTTAAAAAATAGAAAACTAATATATAAATCCAAAACAAAATTGCAGATAATTGCCCCACATTGGGTCGACAGACAGAGACGGAGAGAAGCAAGAAAACTGTTTCGGCTACATTCATAGAAAATCCTCTTGGCTGATTTGAGTTGACTTGCAGTTGTGTTTTCCAAGTTTTTGAATGAAACAGCCATTAGTCATAAAGTAACTGTAGATTTTTTTTTCACTTTAGTTCATTTTGGAAATGTTCCCAACATTACTACCCAGCTTTTAAGAGACATTTCCATGCAGCTACCTGTCGCCAGGGGCGCCATGGATTTTGGACGCCATGAAAAGAAATCTTACTGGGCCACCCCCAATATTATTTTGTCAGTATTACAATTGTATTAGAGGCCTCTCTGGGCTCCTGTCAGTTATGGGCCCCTAGAACCCTTCTCCTTATTCTCCCCTTTTTGGTGCCCCTGCCCATTGCCACAAAACTAAAACAAGGTTCACATTAAAGAATCATAAAGTTTTATACCTTTTTTTCATGGCTTCTTATGATAAGTGTCGTACTGTAATGTACATATATGACAACAGTGATCAGCAGAAAAATATATATATACACTAGCATTTTGCTCGTGGGGCTCTATAATGTAATGTAATCTAAGTTTCTACACTCAACAAAAATATAAATGCAACACTTTTGGTTTTGCTCCCATTTTGTATGAGATGAACTCAAAGATCTAAAACTTTTTCCACATACACAATATCACCATTTCCCTCAACTATTGTTCACAAACCAGTCTAAATCTGTGATAGTGAGCACTTCTCCTTTGCTGAGATAATCCATCCCACCTCACAGGTGTGCCATATCAAGATGCTGATTAGACACCATGATTAGTGCACAGGTGTGCCTTAGACTGTCCACATAAAAGGCCACTCTGAAAGGTGCAGTTTTGTTTTATTGGGGGGGGGGGGATACCAGTCAGTATCTGGTGTGACCACCATTTGCCTCATGCAGTGCAACACATCTCCTTCGCATAGAGTTGATCAGGTTGTCAATTGTGGCCTGTGGAATGTTGGTCCACTCCTCTTCAATGGCTGTGCGAAGTTGCTGGATATTGGCAGGAACTGGTACACGCTGTCGTATACGCCGGTCCAGAGCATCCCAAACATGCTCAATGGGTGACATGTCCGGTGAGTATGCCGGCCATGCAAGAACTGGGACATTTTCAGCTTCCAAGAATTGTGTACAGATCCTTGCAACATGGGGCCGTGCATTATCCTGCTGCAACATGAGGTGATGTTCTTGGATGTATGGCACAACAATGGGCCTCAGGATCTCGTCACGGTATCGCTGTGCATTCAAAATGCCATCAATAAATGCACCTGTGTTCTTCGTCCATAACAGACGCCTGCCCATACCATAACCCCACCGCCACCATGGGCCACTCGATCCACAACATTGACATCAGAAAACCGCTCACCCACACGACGCCACACGCGCTGTCTGCCATCTGCCCTGAACAGTGTGAACCGGGATTCATCCGTGAAGAGAACACCTCTCCAACGTGCCAAATGCCAGCGAATGTGAGCATTTGCCCACTCAAGTTGGTTACGACGACGAACTGGAGTCAGGTCGAGACCCCGATGAGGATGACGAGCATGCAGATGAGCTTCCCTGAGACGGTTTCTGACAGTTTGTGCAGAAATTCTTTGGTTATGCAAACCGATTGTTTCAGCAGCTGTCCAAGTGGCTGGTCTCAGACGATCTTGGAGGTGAACATGCTGGATGTGGAGGTCCTGGGCTGGTGTGGTTACACGTGGTCTGCGGTTGTGAGGCTGGTTGGATGTACTGCCAACTTCTCTGAAACGCCTTTGGAAACGGCTTATGGTAGAGAAATGAACATTCAATACACGAGCAACAGCTCTGGTTGACATTCCTGCTGTCAGCATGCCAATTGCACACTCCCTCAAATCTTGCGACATCTGTGGCATTGTGCTGTGTGATAAAACTGCACCTTTCAGAGTGGCCTTTTATTGTGGCCAGTCTAAGGCACACCTGTGCACTAATCATGGTGTCTAATCAGCATCTTGATATGGCACACCTGTGAGGTGCGATGGATTATCTCAGCAAAGGAGAAGTGCTCACTATCACAGATTTAGACTGGTTTGCAAACAATATTTGAGGGAAATGGTGATATTGTGTATGTGGAAAAAGTTTTAGATCTTTGAGTTCATCTCATACAAAAATGGGAGCAAAACCAAAAGTGTTGTGTTTATATTTTTGTTGAGTGTATAATGCAATTATCAATGTCCATTGTTCACTGTTGTTAGCTAATATCTGTAATTTCTCCTAAAATATTAGTCCTATCAATGTTCTGTTTTGGCAGCATTCATCGTTGACCCAAATTACATAAGCATACCAAACAGCAAATGTCAGCTCTCCCCAGTTTGTCCGTGTTCGAGAGTACCCGCACGTGTACACATCGTACACAAAGGCCACTTTGCTTTAAATATGTAGATGATTTACTGCAACCTGGTGGAATGGCGTGTTTAGTCCAGAATGTAAATATCAATGTCCATTGTTCACTGTTGTTCGCTAATATCCATAGATTCTCCAAAAATATTAGTCCTGTCAACATTCCATTTTTGCGATGTTCATCCTTGACCTAAAATACATAAATATACCAAATGGCAAATGTCAGCTCTCCCCAGTTTCTCTGTGTTCGAAGGTACACACATGCACGCATGCATACATACACGTACGAGGGCTGTCCATAAAGTATAGGTCCTTTTTATTTTTTTCAAAAACTATATGGATTTCATTCATATGTTTTTACGTCAGAAATGCATGAACCCTCGTGCGCATGCGTGAGTTTTTCCACGCCTGTCGGTGACGTCATTCGCCTGTGAGCACTCCTTGTGGGAGGAGTCGTCCAGCCCCTCGTCGGAATTCCTTTGTCTGAGAAGTTGCTGAGAGACTGGCGCGTTGTTTGATCAAAATTTTTTCTAAACCTGTGAGACACATCGAAGTGGACATGGTTCGAAAAATTAAGCTGGTTTTCAGTGAAAATTTTAACGGCTGATGAGAGATTTTGAGGTGATTCTGTCGCTTTAAGGACTTCCCACGGTGCGAGACGTCGCGCTGCGCTCTCAGGCGGCGTCATCAGCCTGTTTCAAGCTGAAAACCTCCACATTTCAGGCTCTATTGATCCAGGACGTCGTAAGAGAACAGAGAAGTTTCAGAAGAAGTCGGTTTCAGCATTTTATCCGGATATTCCACTGTTAAAGGAGATTTTTTTAATGAAAGACGTGCGGACGCAGCCGGCGCGGAGCGGCGGCACAGGAAAAACACCTCCGTGTTGATAACCATTTGTAAAATCCAGGCGGCTTTTGATGGCTTTCAGTGGAGTGAGTATATGAGAAATTGTTTAACAGCTGGACATGTTCCAACTTGTCCTTAAGGCTTCCAGCAGAGGTGTTTTTCCTGTGGCGGAGCGTCGCGGCGGCTGCGTCGCGGCGGCTGCATCCCGACGCGCGGACCTGTCCGCACGTCTTTCATTAAAAAAATCTCCTTTAACAGTGGAATATCCGGATAAAATGCTGAAACCGACTTCTTCTGAAACTTCTCTGTTCTCTCACGACGTCCTGGATCAATAGAGCCTGAAATGTGGAGGTTTTCAGCTTGAAACAGGCTGATGACGCCGCCTGAGAGCGCTGTGCGACGTCTCGCACTGTGGGAAGTCCTTAAAGCGACAGTGTCACCTCAAAATCTCTCATCAGCCGTTAAAATTTTCACTGAAAACCAGCTTAATTTTTCGAACCATGTCCACTTCGATGTGTCTCACAGGTTTAGAAAAAATTTTGATCAAACAAAGCGCCAGTCTCTCAGCAACTTCTCAGACAAAGGAATTCCGACGAGGGGCTGGACGACTCCTCCCACAAGGAGTGCTCACAGGCGAATGACGTCACCGACAGGCGTGGAAAAACTCACGCATGCGCACGAGGGTTCAAGCATGTCTGATGTAAAAACATATGAATGAAATCCATATAGTTTTTGAAAAAAATAAAAAGGACCTATACTTTATGGACAGCCCTCGTATATACATAGCAGATAACCTGATGTGTGCGCAGCACAGCAGGAAAGTGTGAAGCCACACATGTCCACTCACTCTGGTTTTCAAGATCTGGTGCCAGAGGTAATTAATTACATTATGGTTTGACGACACCATATTATTTGACATGCAGTGGAGTTAATGGGAATCCCCCCCCCCCACCCCCGATATAAAACAGGTCTGTCACTGTCATATGCAGGAATTGCTGTGAGATTAATTGAAAACCTCTTTAAATATACAGGGTTTTTTTTTGTTGTTTTTTAGTTCTCTCTCATCTTTGAGGAGCAGGACACCTGTTATTGAGAAGGCTGAGTGAGGCCCAGTGAACCACTTGGTTTGGATATTTATATTTTTGCAGTTATTATTTTAGTTCACATGTTGGCACAGTTGGACATATCAGGGCTTGTTTGGGCACAGACATGTAAAGTAGAGCTTTTGTTTGGATGCAATTTATGAAGCCTTGTTGCTAATTGCAAGGTCATGGAGAACATCGATGTCCTAGAGAACACCAAGGTCCTGGGGCCTCATTCAGCAATATTTTCTTAAGAATCTTCTTAGATTCCTTCTTACGGTGTCCCTAAAACCCTACATCAGATTCATCAACTTGTTCTCAAACTACAGAATTGTTCACAGCTGTGTTCTTAAATTGATGAAGTCCATCTCCTCGTAACCTGAAAAGCGCGTGCCTGGTGAGCCTAATTACCATATGATTAGCATAAGTAATACCAGAAGCAAAAACCAAATCAGTTTCATCTCAGCAAGCAAAGAGAAAAAAACCAAAAAACTTTGGCAGTTCAGAGTTGGAGGTACAGCTACAGGAAGAAAATTCTATCCAGTAGCCTAGTGGGAGGCCATCACACATGCAGTGAATGCAGTATCCGGAGAAGGACGCACAACCGAGGAGGTGAAAAAGAAATGGTGTTGTGTGTTGGGGGGTTTGGCTGGACATTTGGGTGCTGTTTTCTTTTCTTTGCTCTCCAGGTGGTATGCAAACTGGTTTTTTCTGTGGAGAAGGTGCTGGCGGAAGAGTCCTTCACCCTCATCAGAACTATTGGCTGCACCTGTGGAGGATGTTCACGTGCAGACTTAAAGACTTTCAGCTGAAGCAGATAATGAGATGGCGTTCTGCATTTAAGCCATGAGTGATTTGAGCAGAATTGCCGGGAACTCGAACTTGTGACATTCGGTTGTGAGACGCTGAGGACCGCGCCAGGGTTTGACACATCGTGCCTGTGAAGGAGGACGGGTGAGGGACACATGCTGTCAGCACACATCAGAGGTGATTATCGTCTGAATAATCGTTAATAGTAATTTGGCGTTTTGTTACGCAGTATATTTAAACATTGATGAGAATTGTGCAGTTTGCTTCTCACTGCCGTGGCGTACGGATTGATGATCCTCCACCTGTTGTGAGAAGCTGCTCATTTACATAAGGCTTAAATTCAGACCTGAATGTGTTGCTGATAGTGTGTGCCTCTGAAGGATATTTGTTGTAGCTCTGTTGACTTACCTCACCTTTTCCGTCCTTCACAGAGTCAGTTTGTCGTATTCACCTGGGGGGTGTTCAGCAGTGAATCTGAGTCCAGAAGTGCCGGCCTTTGATCCATTTGGGTGCTGGAGAGCGCGCCGTCCTTCACCTTGCCAAGACAGCTGACTATTTATGTTGTACACAGATTATTGCACATGAGGGGGAATAAATTTGTTTCTTGGAACCGCTTTCTGGTTATTTAGCGCTGGGCCATTGTCAGATGCTGGTTCAGTTCTCTCTTTTTTATTTCCCTGTTTCCCTAACCCCAACCTCACGTACTCTAAGACCGTTTGTCTTTTGGGTTGTGGGGTGGTGCAGGTTGGTTACGCTGAGCGCTTCTCAGAAAACCTCTGCGCCTTGGGGGGGGGGGGGGGGGGGTTGTCAGGGGCGTTTTTTTGGGTTTGGTTGATACCCGGTTCCACTCCAGCCCCGGTGGGCCTTTGACTGTTCATCATTGGCATTACCGGGGTGTAGTGCAGCGGGAATGTACCTCAGTCGGAGTGGTGGGCCGATCTGTGCCGTTCGCCATTTCGGTAGTTCCACCCCTCCCGATAGGCTGGTGGTATGGTCGGTTTTCCGCTGCGCTTAGGAGATAGGACTGGGTTAGTTTTTCCTGTTTCCTTCCCCGGCTTGGTAGTTTTGTGCCGTTCACCGAAATTGTACTGACGATAGGCTCTGGGAGTAATCTGGGGTCTTTCGGGGTGCTGGGGAGGGTAACAGGGTTTCCGGTTGTTTTATTTGCCCCCGGGGTAGTTTAATGGAGTCCGCCGGGGGTTGGATTTTTGTGTTTTTTATGTTTCCTTCCAGGTTCCACCTCCAGGGTTGATGGGATGGTCCTCTGGGGGGGAATTGATTGTGGGGCCGACTAGCCAAGTGTGGCCTGGTCTGGGGTTCCTGGCTTGTGGGGAGGGTGCCTCCTGGGGTTGATGGTACGGTCCTCTGGGGGGCGCTGTTGCTCCATGTATACCTGGGGACCTCTGTGGGATTCCGGCTTTGGTTATTACTCCTGGAACTGGCGGTAAAGGTCTTCTGGGGGTGTTGAGCTCTGCACGTCGTCTGGAGGGGTTGTTTGTTATTTTTCTTTGTGACATTGTGTTTGTATTGTGTTGTCGGGGCTATGTTGGGTTATTGGATTTGGGAGTTTTTCTTTTCTTCCCGGGGTTGGATGGGACGGTCCCCTGGGGAGGGTTTGGGTGGGTTTTGTATTGTTCTTGTGTGTTAGGTTGTACTTGGGACTCTTTTGGGGTTTTTGTTGATGCCAGCCGGCCTTCCAGCCGCGGTGCCCTGTCCTGCTGTGGACTTTGGGGGCGTTACACCGTCTGCTTCCTGTCGTGGACCCCGGAGGGAGGTGCTGTTCTCGGGCCTGGTCTGTTCGGTCGCCGGGAGGCTTCCCGTTGATGGGGGGGTACTGTTGTGTGTTGGGGGGTTTGGCTGGACATTTGGGTGCTATTTTCGTTTCTTTGCTCTCCAGGTGGTATGCAAACTGATTTTTTCTGTGGAGAAGGTGCTGGCGGAAGAGTCCTTCACCCTCATCAGAACTATTGGCTGCACCTGTGGAGGATGTTCACGTGCAGGCCTAACAACTTGCAGCACCTGTGGATGATGCTCAGGTGCAGACTTAAAGACTTTCAGCTGAAGCAGATAATGAGATGGCGTTCTGCATTTAAGCCATGAGTGATTTGAGCAGAATTGCCGGGAACTCGACCTTGTGACATTCGGTTGTGAGACGCTGAGGACCGCGCCAGGGTTTGACACATCGTGCCTGTGAAGGAGGACGGGTGAGGGACACATGCTGTCAGCACACATCAGAGGTGATTATCGTCTGAATAATCGTTAATAGTAATTTGGCGTTTTGTCACGCAGTATATTTGAACATTGATGAGAATTGTGCAGTTTGCTTCTCACTGCCGTGGCGTACGGATTGATGATCCTCCACCTGTTGTGAGAAGCTGCTCATTTACATAAGGCTTAAATTCAGACCTGAATGTGTTGCTGATAGTGTGTGCCTCTGAAGGATATTTGTTGTAGCTCTGTTAACTTACCTCACCTTTTCCGTCCTTCACAGAGTCAGTTTATCGTATTCACCTGGGGGGTGTTCGGCAGTGAATCTGAGTCCAGAAGTGCCGGGCTTTGATCCATTTGGGCGCTGGAGAGCGCGCCGTCCTTCACCTTGCCAAGACAGCTGACTATTTATGTTGTACACGGATTATTGCACATGAGGGGGAATAAATTTGTTTCTTGGAACCACTTTCTGGTTATTTAGCGCTGGGCCATTGTCAGAGGCTGGTTCCGTTCTCTGACCCGCGTCAGCACATAACAAATGGTTCGATTTAAAATCCGACACCAAAAAAAAAAACCTCATCTCAAAATCCAGACGGGAGATGCAACAAACTGGAGGAGGAAGAGCAGACACCCAAAAGCCGTCCGAGATGGACCAGCGCATCGGGAATAGCTTTAAATGCAGAATTTGAAAACATATAAACTTGAGTCTAATATCCTAAATTTGTCATTACAAGTGGAGTAACTGAGAAGAAATAAGTTCACTTAACTTAATGGGGCTATCATTTTTTTTACAGTGTACATTTAGTTTATTTTAAAATAAAAATACTCTGTAAATGACCAAAATGTAATATATAAATAATGAATGTTTATGAGTTCAATGGTACGAATATTTCATGAGGGGAAAGTTCACCTCGTTGAATGGTATGTTCCATCTTTCACCGAATTAAATATTTGTTCCATTGAAAGAATGTAAAAACATTAATTATTTGTTTTATATAATGGCTAAAATAGTTCCTCGACATTTGATATTTTATTAATTTATAAAAAACAGAAAAGGGACTTGCATTTTGGTGTTTCACTACTGCTAAAGTCCAACACAAACTTTAAATAGGAGTCCAAATTGTGACGTGTCGTCCGGTGATGCTGTGCACTGACTTCGCACTTCCATTTAAAAAAAGACTGTGTAGTTCCTCAGTCCAGCCAAAAATCACGTCAGCTTTTGAGCTTTTCATCTGAACAGCTCTTCATGCATCCAGATGGCTTACAGCGGAGTGGATTTTGTGTGTGTGTGTTACAAGAACTAGCGCCTTCAGTTAGCTCAATCAAATCATCGTCATTGTCCCGCGGGACAGCGCTTGTGCGAGCGTGTACTACCAAAAAAAAAAAAAAAGACTGTGTACTGTGAAAAAAACACGTCAGAAATTTGTCCAGCTTTTCATTCTAACTTCCTGCTAACAGCCTCCAGACGACTTACGGCGCAGTGGATTTGTTTTGTGTGTGAGTGCACACGTTTTGTGTGTGTGTGTGTGTGTGTGTGTGTGTGTGTGTGTGTGTGCAGAGTGCAATGGTATCAAATGTATGGAACCAAATTGCACTCTAAATGCAATGCAACACAAATGGGATGAATAATCCATGTCATGTGACAAACAAAGCACCAATCAAATGACAAGGATCCACTCAGCCGTTATATAATGTATAATAATGAAGAGAGATATCATGGATATATCACTGCAAAATCGTATTTTAACGAACTTCACATAAGCAGACAACGCAACCAATGTGACAACATATCAGCACCGAAATATGCGTAAGAGTACTTCTGGGTGTTTGTAGGATAGGTTCTTACCTAAAAATAAATCCTGGATAGGAAAACATTCACGGAAGCCACAGTCTTCATAAAAACTTTGTAAGCAGGGCTTAGAGGATCAAATTTGTTCTTAAGAACGGTTTGTGAATGAGGTCCCTCGAGAACACTAAGGTCACTGCTAAGTTAAATTTAAGTTAAATGTACAGTACATCCAGAAACTACTCTCAGCCCTTCACTTTTTCATGCTTCACACTTTGCAGGTCACCAAACCTGTTACTGGAGGGCACCTGCCCTGCCAGACAATTAACTCTATCAGCCAATCAAGAGCTGGAAAACACCATTTTTCAAAAATTAGGTGTGACTTGAAAACATGCAAGGCAGGTGATCTCCAGGAACAGGGTTGATGACCCCTGAGTTAATCAGTGTGTAACTCTAGAAATAAGCGCACAAGCAAAGCCAGGAAGTAAAATCAACTGTCAAAATAAAAGCATGAGGGAAATGAAAACACTGAAGACTAACACAGAGTAGATTACACCAGGAGCACAAACCATAGAAGTAAAACACGTGGTAGAAAATACTAGAAAGGATAACTAACACCAGAATGTGAATGGTGACATGAGCCCATTGCAAACTATATGTAACTTAAAAATGAGACATGCTGAGAGCAGAGGTGCCCAAATCCTTTTCATGTGAAGGGTCACAAATTCATCTGGATGGAGATACGGGCAAATGTTGGTGTTGTGTGTAACATGCATACAATTATATTACATTAAATGTATTAAATTCTGCAGACAATTAACATTCTAAATCTCAAATAAAATTTCCAAATCATAAATACACTGCTGTGGAATCTGCCTAACATGAATTCATTAATTTGCAGAGAATTTGTCCAATTTCCATGGCGGGCTAAAACAAAGGGAGTGCAGACCAAATGTGGCCCGCGGGCTCCACGCTGGACAGCGCTGGCTGAAGGAGACAGAGGGATTAAAAAATAGAACTCTCTGCTTTCCGTGATGCACTCGAAGGCATCACAACAAACTTTGAGCGTCGGTCAGCGCGAGACCAGCGCGCGCGCACAGATTTTCTAGAATGCGACGGATGGCGGAAGAACAACCGACTAAAGAACAAAGGTGAGCGTTTTTATTTAAAAAGATTTAATTATTTTTAAAGCTGTTCTTTACATCATGTGGCAGTTTATATTTTATTAAAATAAAAATAACACTGGTTTCTGTTGCTTTTTTCATTCGCGTGAATATAATTTTTTTTTTTTTTTTTTTACAAAAATGTCTTCGTTTTTATTTTGAAGATTATATACAAAATTGACTAAAACAATACTTAATATGGTTTTGGTTATATTCAAATTTACTAAGGTTGGAAAGTAGTATTTTTTAAAACAGGGGCGTAGCCATGTTGTGGTGGGGGGAGATGCCACCACCTGAAATACAATCACGTGAACGCATGAAAAATAGGGGAAACCGGGGCACGGTGAATCACGGGGAACAATAAATCAGTAGCTATATCTGCAAAACTTCATATATATTTGCAGCAGTTATGTCATATTTTTATGCATAAAGACATCCCTCTTATAACTTAGTGTTTGTTTTTGGATACATTGAGAGTAAAAGTAAGTGGCAAGTGAAGTCAGTTTTTCCTGTCAAAAGTAAATTGTGTCGCTGTCAGTGTCTTTGTATTTATTTCTCACAACAGAGGAAAGGTGGTCCAATGTCCTCTCCATGTCTTCTCCAGACTATCAGCTACTTGATAACATGACTCATGTGTGTCATATGCACTCGGGGCACAGTGAATCAGTCAAGTGGATGACAAATATTATTTGTTGAAGCTTATACATTTATTTTTCCATTAAGTATTTCTATAGTTTGTGTATATAAACAACTGATTTCACATTTATAATAGTTGTATTTATAATAGTTTTTAAAGGACTTATATCACTATATAAGACTCTCACCCATTACAAAGCTGGTTTGCTGGATTATAGTTTGTATATGCTTCAGCATATATACTAATAATTTTGAAGAAATCTTTATAATCATGTGGTTTTTTTTTTCATACTAAGTTGATTCACTGTGCCCCGTGAATTAGTGTCCAGGGTACAGTGAATCAAAAAATTTTAAAATTGATTTTAAACACCTGTAAATTACACTTGGGGAGAAATAAATAAAACAGCCTTATAAACAATAATCTGCTGTATTAAATCCACAATAGAATGACCTAAACCTATGCATAATGTGTTTATGCTGCCACAAAACAGCATTTCTGATCCACTGTGCCCCGGTGTCCCCTAATAATTCATTTTGGGCTACAGTTGTTTAATCTTGTGATTAATTAATATAAACTTGAAAAATAATGCCTAATACACAGTCCCAAAGATGAGCATTGCATTACTGAAGTGTTTTATTTTTTTTTTTTTTTTTTTTTTTTAAAGACACAGCCTAAAATCTACAGTCATTTGAAACAGAATGTGCTTATTTAAGAACTTGGAATTAAGTTTGTTTTCCTTGCTTACATTTTTAAATGGTTAATCAAATGTGAAAATAGTTGAATTTCCTATTTGAGTGTTTTCAGTGCTATGTTATTTGAAAAGCTAGTTTCACTGATTTTCAAGTGGGGCTCTATTTGTTGGACTATGAGAGGATTTATGAAAACTTTGGCCATTTTTAAATTCATTAAATGTGTTGTTCCAGGCAAGACAACATTAATACACAGATTTCTTTAATTCCACCCAATACAAAGTCTTTTCCACTTTGTGCTACACAATACTATGTTTCCAAGCCTCTCATTCCAAGTATTTCTGATATCAGCCACACTGCCAATAAACAACATCTGATCAAAGTTCATTGACATCCACTGTATTTACATTTTGTTTTTGTCTATGCCTGTCTGTGTTTGCATGTCCTCGCTGGCTGACTCGCAGCTGCTGGATGTTAAGTTGGCTCCCCTCTTGGTGCCCCACTTCTCCTTCTCAGCTGAAAAATGCAGAAGAAAAGATGCTCAAGAGTAAGTTGCCTTAAATAGCTTTTCACCCACCAATAACAACTTCACTGAGTAGTTGTGTTGCATTTATGTGGTGAGACGATTGTAGTGTTGTCTCCCCCCCTGCAATTTTTAACCTCTGTGGTATAAAAGACTAAAAAATAAAATCATTTATTGGAGGGTAAAATGCCAAAAGCTGGCATCCAGGAACTCCAGGACTGGTTCTTAAAAATGATGAGCTTTGTGAAATTAACATGGATTTGTAGTAATGTGTTTCAGGTAATCCATATCATTTTAGGGGAACAAACACTTTTCATAATTCTTGTATAAAAGTCTATTTGTACTCCTAACTCAAGTAATTGTGAGCCAATAATCTACTTTTCAGTTCGCTACGTTTCTCATTGTGCCTCACTTGTGTTGTGCAGTAGGAGTTGGGCCCCAACCCCACAAATCCCATTGAACCCAAATGGTAATCATAAAGGAAATATGCATGCACAACCTGAGAGCAGGTGTCAGGTGTGATGGTTTCTGCAGTTTTAAGGCTATCATCATATCAGCACTGCAACAAATTTTGAACAGTAACACAATAGCCATTCTGTCATTGCTTGGCAGATGACCTCAATGCAGAGAACAACAACAGAGGTAGGTAAAAAGCTGGTTTGTAACTCCAAACTGAAACTGGCTTTATATGCACATTAGGAACAGTTTGTACCACACAGTTTCAAGGAAGTGGCAGACAAGGAGATCCGTTGTTTAAACAGGCAGAGGTCCGGAACATGGAAAAACAGTCAACCACAGGCATCCGTGTTCTTCAAGGGAGCAGCAGAAGAGTTATCCACAAAAACAGTCAGAGCATCAATAGGCAATGATCAATCACATGAGGTGACCAAATCTAGAATTGGCAGGCTAAACTCAGAAAAACACAGGAAGACGGCATGACTCATAACACAGAAGAAAACATGTAGAAACAACCCAAGAGAGCAGTCATGAACCTAGACAATCTGGCGGACAGGTGTTGAATTGTCACCAGTTAAAAAGCCAAGCAGAGTGGTTTTCAAACCGGTCTTCACGTATGTAAAAAAAATCTGAAAATTCGGTTATTTTTCAGGAAAAACTGGCAGCTGTTTTTAATAGAATAATTCTGCAAAAAATACAGTAAAAACATGTATATACAGTTACAGTAAATACTGTAAAATTTACAGTATAAAATGTTGTTATTTTCAAAAAAAAAAAAAAAAAAAGATGAAAAGGAGAATGGGGTAAGGGTAGTTTTGAAACAGGGATATTCTGTTTGGGAAACACTAACTGCTTGCACCACCATTTGGCTACATGATATGAATTTGTCTGAAAATTAACTGCAGAGTCCATTTTATGTTAATATAGCAATATAATATAATGTTCATTATATTTTCAGAGGAGTTCCTATTGTGTGACAGCACAAACAATAAGTGTGCTTATCCCCCAACCGAAATATCCCAAGATGAAGCTGCCCAAGGACCATTCACATAAATACAGTTGGAGTGTATATAAGATAAAGTAGATCAACGTGTGGATCTCATACCAAACACCTTCTACTGGCCCAGAGCAAATGGGATTCAGTATGCAATAAGTTACAACTGCATTTGAATTCTACAGAAATAATTAGTTTAGAAACAGCACTATAATGTTAATTTAGCAAAAAATGCTGTTGGATTTACTGGTTGAAAATGTAAATTACAACAGATTTGTACTGTAAATTTCAGAGATTGTTCCCATAATACTATTTACATATTTTTACATCTGCCAACTATGTAATAAATCATTACCGTTTATTTATTGATTTGTCTGTCTGTTAGCAAGATTTGTCAAAACTACTGTGCGGATTTTGACGAAATTTTCTCCACAGATGGATATTAGGGCATGTAAGACTCCATTACATTTTGGTGGTGATCTGGAACCGGATTGTGGATTTCATTTTATATAAACTTTGAAGGATTACTAGTAAAAACAAACAAACAAACTACTTTACAGATTTTCACCAAATTTGCTCCACAGATAGATATTAAGCCATTGAACACTCCACTGACCTTTGGAGGTGATCCGGATCCGGATTGGTGGATGTCAGAAATCTTGGTTTGCTCTTGTTACTGTATTGTTTTACAGAAATATTCTGACAGTCATAGCTGGCAATTTTTTGTTTGAATTTAAGAACACTTTTTTGTTTTTACAGTGCAGAAATAAGAGTATAATGACACATGCAAAGTGCATTAGTGCAGCTGCTGCACATTGTGCAAACAGTACATTGTACATGTGCATCGCGATGAGGACACACATTACGTATACTAAATATTTTCTGTTGCTGGAGTGATAATCATCCAAAGTGGGGTCAGTCAGTACCATAAATGAGCACACGCTTGAACATTTATTAACTGTGTACTTTCTGTTTTACTTTTGTTGGTTTCTCTCTACCCAGCTTTGGAAATTAGATTTGATGTGATCCATGTCCAAAGTCCTTCTTACTTTATTTCTCTGTGATCTTCTCTGCTGCAGCTGTGAAGCAGCCATTCTCCCGGCAGCACGTCCGAATATCACACAGCAGTTATCTGTGGACCATAGCCTTTTCCCATCAGTGGCAACCACGCTCCATCTCACTCCCCCACCTCCAGACAGGGGCCAGGTTTCCTCTGGTTCTGCTGCACGGTTTTGGAGGTGGGGTTGCGCTCTGGACTCAGAATCTGGACTCTCTCTCCAGCAGCGGGCCAGTCTACGCGCTAGACCTACTGGGATTCGGCCGGAGCAGCCGTCCACAGTTCAGCACTGACCCGGAGGAAGCTGAGGATCAGTTCCTGGATGCTCTGGAGAAATGGAGGGAGAAGGTGGGACTGGAGGAAATGGTGCTGCTGGGACATAATCTGGGCGGATATCTGGCTGCTGCCTACACCCTAAAATACCCTCACAGGTGCTGTGATGTGGGTGTGTCACTGCATGTGGGTGGCTGAGGGGGTATACAAGTTGGGTTTCATCTTGCAGAGAGTCATTTTAGGGGAGCCAGGAACATAAATGTTCTGCACCTACTTGCATGTCCTCCATCACCAAGACCATTCACCTTCCCTTTGGCCTTCATCTTCTCCTCCATCCTCAGCATCCTTCTCTCTACATACCCCACATCCCTCTTCTGCACATGCCCAAGCTGTCTCAATCTCATCTGTTTCACTTGACTTCCTAACCCCTCCTACCTGCGCTGTCCCTTTGATATGTTCATTCCTAATCCTGTCCATCCTCATTACGTTCAAGGGAAATTGTAGCATTTTCAGCGCTGCCACCTCCAGCTCCAACTTCTGTCTTTTTGTCCAGTCCATCACAGCCAAACTATACAACTTAGCTCATCTGAGGACCATCTTGTAAACTATCTCTTTTGCTCCTGCAGATACCATTCTGTCAGAAATCACTCCTGCTTCTTTTCACCCCTCCACCACACTCTCGGTACATTGAACAGTTGACCGACCAAAAGTATTTTAACTCATCAACAAAGGGCAACTGAGCCTGAGCCTGAGCCAGAAAAAGTAGAGCATGGTTCTCCATCTTTTGCATTCTGAGAAACCATTTTTTAATAATTCAAATTTTTTATTAAATTTTGATAATTATCAGGCATTAAAACAATATCGTTGAACAAAGAAAGGAAAAAAAAAGGCAGATTATGGAACAGGCAGTGTCAGTCACAAATTATCAAAAAAAAATAGAGGTTATACTATAGGGAAGGCAGTCATTGAATGTAGGACATTTCACCAATTTTCACATGCTTACATTATTTCTTCTATACACATATTCTCTAAAACTTTCCTGTTGTTCATCAACCTCCATATTTCCCTCATTCAATCTTGTCAGCATTTTTTCATATGCAGCTGTTTCCATCATTTGAACTTTCCAAATAGCCAGTGTGGGAGTTTGTGGTTCCTTCCAACATCTTAGGACTAGACTTAAATTTATTTAAGTGTGGCACTACTGTCTCCAAGGAGACACAATCTCAGTGACCTTGGGAGTTTATAGTTCAACCAGTTTCCTAAATAGTCAAAAATGATTTCCCACAGAGGAAAAACCTTTTTACATCTAAACATTGCATGCATGCATGTGCCACATTCTCCCTTACAATTCCAGCAAAAATCATCTCCCATTAATTTCATTTTATAAAGTCTTGCTGGAGTATAATAATATCTTTGTATTATTTTGTACTGAATAAATTTACTGCTGGCTTCTCTGATGTACTCAGTGGCGGTCCTAGAGTGATTTACTCCCCGGGCAAAACCCCCTACGTGCCCCCCCCCCCCCCGCGCACACTAACGTGGCCACCACCTCCGCCCCACCACCCATGAAAACACTAACTTGTCCAGAACACCCACAATCCCACAAATTAACTCACAACAGCTATTTTCAAGAACAAATTTCTGGTTTTATTGACTACTGCAATAACAAACACAAAGAAATTGGCACATTCTAATGTGTTATCATCCATGGACTTATCTGCAATGATCATCTCAAAAGTTTGCAGGAGGGCATCATAATTGTTTGCCACAGTGCTCACTATCCGTGATGTGAAATTCCATAGAGTAGGAGCATTTCTGGGCAACCTTGAGCAGCCTGCAGACTCAAGAAAAGACATCCTCTTTGTGGATTTTGAGAAAAAAATGTGGCAAACCCAGAGAGTGATGCAAAAAATATTCTGCATTTAGCCCCCTGAGACAGAACCAGATTCAGTCTGTGTGCATAGCAATGCACAAACATTGCACTGGGGGCTATTGCTTTAACTTTGGCCTGCAAACCATTGAGAGCTGAAGCCATGACAGCAGCCACGGCTTCTTCGTAAGGAAGAATATCAAATGGCTTCGCCAAAATCCAGTCCACAACATTCAAATTGTCTGCCATTATGTGCAGCTTGCTACCTAGCTAGCTCGCTAGCTGGAACTGGCGCGAGGCTAGTGTGAAGTGTGTCCGCCTGTGAGTGCTTTGTGACGGTGGAGGAGCTCAGCAGCACCCGCTGTTCGGTAGGGACAGAAACTGCGATAGAAGTCAGAAAGAGTGATAGAAGTCAGTCTCCAAACACAAGCAGCTACAAAAAAACACACCAGAAATAGAAGCTCAATTTGTCGCTGGTCATTTTTAACAAAGAAAATCCTGCTAAGAGGATTAGGAAAGTCTCCGGTTCAACTCAGAACAGAATGAAAATTAAAAAATGCTCCCACGGATGTTTACACCAAAAGATCGCTGATTCGCTCATTTCGCTGTCAATCAAAAAGGGATTCAGCCTCAGACAGATCATCCAATCATCATGCAGAAGCTGAGCGTCCGGGCCAGCCGAGGCCAGCCCACTGCCCCATAGACCCCCAGAGACGCTGAGCGTCCAATGGGCGGGACAAAGCCCAGCATTTATCCAATGACTCGTCTCGTTTCACTGCACTCTTTGCTTCGCTATTGAACTCTGGACGCTCAGCGTCATCACTATTTAAAGCACTGTGAAGCTGCTGAATGAGTGAGAGGAAAGCCGCGTCATTACCAGTGATAAGAAGATGATTCTGAACAAAAGTTGAGCGCGTTGTAACCACGAACCCCCCCGTCAGGACACCCCCCCACCCCGTTCGTTTTTTTTTTCCCCCTCACGGTCGTGCCGCCCCCCCCACAATGCCACCCCGGGCGGCTGCCCGGTCGGCCCGCCTTCAGGACCGCCCCTGGATGTACTCTTCATTGTTGGAAAGAATCCCTTCCCATGTTTTTTCATCCAGTGTACAACTCAGGTCTTTTTCCCATATTCTCCTTAAATAACGACAGCCCTGGTTAGTCTTCCACAGGCATATCTCATACCACTTGGATGCTTTTTGGGATATTGGTGGCAGTTGTAAGTAACGCCTGATTATGTGTATATCTCTTCATCTATATCATTTGAGCAAGGGTTTCAGTGGGTTTAAAAGGCCAGGTAAGCTCTTGCTCAATTAAAATCCTGTCTAAATCATAATTTGCTCCACCCCAATGTTTGGAAGTTTTGCCCAACCCCTGGCAAAAATTATGGAATCACCGGCCTCAGAGGATGTTCATTCAGTTGTTTAATTTTGTAGAAAAAAAGCAGATCACAGATATGACACAAAACTAAAGTCATTTCAAATGGCAACTTTCTGGCTTTAAGAAACACTATAAGAAATCAGGAAAAAAAAATTGTGGCAGTCAGTAACGGTTACTTTTTTAGACCAAGCAGAGGGAAAAAAATATGGACTCACTCAATTCTGAGGAATAAATTATGGAATCACCCTGTAAATTTTCATTCCCAAAACTAACACCTGCATCAAATCAGATCTGGTCGTTAGTCTGCATCTAAAAAGGAGTGATCACACCTTGTAGAGCTGTTGCACCAAATGGACTGACATGAATCATGGCTCCAACACGAGAGATGTCAGTTGAAACAAAGGAGAGGATTATCAACAGTGTTGTGGAAAGTAACGTTGACAAGTTACTTTTTTAGTTGCTTTATACAGGTGCTTTATGCAGTGACTTCATTAGCAGCTTTATGCAATTACTTTATTAGAATCTGCAGAAAACTTGCAACTAATAAGTAATGTAACTAATAAGGTAACGAGTAATCTAACTTGGTTACTCGTAAGATTGAGCAATCAGAAAAGTAACTAATCAGCAAAGTAACTAATAGTTACTTTTCTGAGTACTAAATCTTAAAAATAACCAAATTAGATTATGAGTAACTTTATTAATTACATTCAGCAGCTGCTGACAAGGTGTCCGCAGCTGCTAATGAAGTAAATGTAAGAAGTAACTGTAAAATATAACTGTATAGATTAACTAATGAAGTAACTTTCCAAAGTTACTTTCCCCAACACTGATTATCAAACTCTTAAAAGAGGGTAAATCATCACGCAATGTTGCAAAAGATGTTGGTTGTTCACAGTCAACTGTGTCTAAACTCTGGACCAATTACAAACAACATGGGAAGGTTGTGAAAGGCAAACATACTGGTAGACCAAGGAAGACATCAAAGTGTCAAGACAGTAAACTTAAAGCAATATGTCTCAAAAATCGAAAATGCACAACAAAACAAATGAGGAACGAATGGGAGGAAACTGGAGTCAACGTCTGTGACTGAACTGTAAGAAACCGCCTAAAGGAAATGGGATTTACATACAGAAAAGCTAAACGAAAGCCATCATTAACACCTGAACAGAAAAAAACAAGGTTCCAATGGGCTAAGGAAAAGCAGTCGTGGACTGTGGATGACTGGATGAAAGTCATATTCAGTGATGAATCTCGAATCTGCATTGGGCAAGGTGATGATGCTGGAGCTTTTGTTTGGTGCCGTTCCAATGAGATTTATAAAGATGACTGCCTGAAGAGAACCACAGGCTTTTAAGGTGGCAGTAATTAAACCATTACTTAAAAAGCCATCACTTGACCCAGCTATCTTAGCTAATTATAGGCCAATCTCCAACCTTCCTTTTCTCTCAAAAAATCTTGAAAGGGTAGTTGTAAAACAGCTAACTGATCATCTGCAGAGGAATTGTCTATTTGAAGAGTTTCAGTCAGGTTTTAGAATTCATCATAGTACAGAAACAGCATTAGTGAAGGTTACAAATGATCTTCTTATGGCCTCAGACAGTGGACTCATCTCTGTGCTTGTTCTGTTAGACCTCAGTGCTGCTTTTGATACTGTTGACCATAAAATTTTATTACAGAGATTAGAGCATGCCATAGGTATTAAAGACACTGCGCTGCGGTGGTTTGAATCATATTTATCTAATAGATTACAATTTGTTCATGTAAATGGGGAATCTTCTTCACAGACTAAGGTTAATTATGGAGTTCCACAAGGTTCTGTGCTAGGACCAATTTTATTCACTTTATACATGCTACCCTTAGGCAGTATTATTAGACGGCATTGCTTAAATTTTCATTGTTACGCAGATGATACCCAGCTTTATCTATCCATGAAGCCAGAGGACACACACCAATTAGCTAAACTGCAGGATTGTCTTACAGACATAAAGACATGGATGACCTCTAATTTCCTGCTTTTAAACTCAGATAAAACTGAAGTTATTGTACTTGGCCCCACAAATCTTAGAAACATGGTGTCTAACCAGATCCTTACTCTGGATGGCATTACCCTGACCTCTAGTAATACTGTGAGAAATCTTGGAGTCATTTTTGATCAGGATATGTCATTCAAAGCGCATATTAAACAAATATGTAGGACTGCTTTTGTGCATTTACGCAATATCTCTAAAATTAGAAAGGTCTTGTCTCAGAGTGATGCTGAAAAACTAATTCATGCATTTATTTCCTCTAGGCTGGACTATTGTAATTCATTATTATCATGTTGTCCTAAAAGTTCCCTGAAAAGCCTTCAGTTAATTCAAAATGCTGCAGCTAGAGTACTAACGGGGACTAGAAGGAGAGAGCATATCTCACCCATATTGGCCTCTCTTCATTGGCTTCCTGTTAATTCTACAATAGAATTTAAAATTCTTCTTCTTACTTATAAGGTTTTGAATAATCAGGTCCCATCTTATCTTAGGGACCTCATAGTACCATATCACCCCAATAGAGCGCTTCGCTCTCAGACTGCAGGCTTACTTGTAGTTCCTAGGGTTTGTAAGAGTAGAATGGGAGGCAGAGCCTTCAGCTTTCAGGCTCCTCTGCTGTGGAACCAGCTCCCAATTCAGATCAGGGAGACAGACACCCTCTCTACTTTTAAGATTAGGCTTAAAACTTTCCTTTTTGCTAAAGCTTATATTTAGGGCTGGATCAGGTGACCCTGAACCATCCCTTAGTTATGCTGCTATAGACTTAGACTGCTGGGGGGTTCCCATGATGCACTGAGTGTTTCTTTCTGTTTTTGCTCTGTATGCACCACTCTGCATTTAATCATTAGTGATTGATCTCTGGTCCCCTCCACAGCATGTCTTTTGATAATTTCCAACAGCATTTCTATAGAGCTGGTTCAGTCTTGACACAGTACCAAAATGTCATCAGCATAGAGAAACAGTTGATGCTTCCTACCTCCTCCAGTAACTCTTCTGACTTTTGATTCCTCTCTTATCATTACAGCTAAAGGTTCAAGAAATATTGTGAACAAGACTGTGCTAAGACTGCATCCTTGACATGTTGATCTAGATATGTTAAAAAAACTGAGACACCATCCCATTAGTAAAAACTGCAGCCCTTGGATTTGAATACAGAATCCTTATCCATCTACAGAAATTAGCACCAAATCCAAATCTTGACAGAGTTGCGAATAGGAAAGCCCACTCCACCCTGTCAAAGGCTTTTTGGGCATCTAAAGATATGGCTACCACAGGTTGTGAGTTAGTCTTATTCATCCTAGCAGATGTAATAGTCTCCTCATGTTATCAGTCGACAACAATCTATTTTGAGAAACCAACATTTCTCAACATTGTGCCCAGTGAGGGAGAGCATCACACATTCTGAATAAATGTTGTTTCCTCAGAATGCAAAAGATAGAGAACGACACCCTACTTTTTCTGCCTCAGGCTCAAAACGTCTGTCGATGAACGTGAATGTCTTTTTCTTAAGCCACTACTACATGCATTTCTATTTTTGTTTAACAAACTGGCAGTAAAAGTGATAATTTGCTGTAATTTTATCGAGTGTGAGACTTTGTGTCTATTATTTTTAAAATTTAATTGATATGAAAGTATCTTTGTTGTACAGTGTTGTCAGGTGTTTTTTTTTAATAAAAAAGGTGGTCTTAAAAAAAAAAAGGTGTGCCAATCATGCCGAACAGGACGGCACTTTGTTCCACAAACTTGTGAATATCAACATGCAGGTTTATACTGTACAACATCCAAAGGCCTTGGATACTTTTGCAAGCACTGTCTTAATCAAGTCCATGAGGGATTCACCATATCTTACTGGGAGATTACTTTGGAGTACATCAATGTAAACAAGATCTAACCACTGAATAAGGAACCCTGTGGAGACGTTAATGTGAATATTTGTAAATTACTGAGCTTGCAGAATGTTAAAATCATGAAGAAATTATGTGTGTGTGTGTGTGTGTGTGTGTGTGTGTGTGTGTGTCTGCAGGGTAAAACGTCTGATTCTGGTGGAGCCGTGGGGGTTCCCAGCACGTCCAGAGAACCCCAACCATAGCTCCATCCCAGTGTGGATCAGAGCTATGGCGGCCTTCGTGAGCCCCTTTAACCCCCTGGCTGGACTCAGACTGGCTGGTCCTCTAGGTCAGCAAACACACTCCACAGTAGCTTTTTGCTTCCACTGCAAATACAGATTTTGTCGAACACGTAAAGCCTGTCTCTCATTACAGATTTGTAGCTATGACTTCCATCCTGATTTCAGCAGTGAGTGAGCTAACAGGCTAATCTTGGTCTGGGTGTCTATTAAATCATATTTTTGGAGACCGCACAGTGATTCTCCTAACGATTTACTTTGTTGTGGACATTAAAAGTTAAGACACACTTATTTTCTCAGTAATCATGTATTAATGGGACTTACGGAATCAGCTGGTAAAAGTGCTAAGGTCATGAGCATACAACATTAGATACCACAAGAAATTCATTCAGTGAGACTGTTGCAACAGGGACGTCTTAGAAGATTTGTTAATGTTTCACCACACAACAAGCCGTATTATTCCAGGTATTTGTAATAAAATACTGCAAACAAAACAGACACAACCTCCACAACAACTAGCAGCCACATCAAGTGCCCAATGAGTTACGGTTGGACACTATGAGTGGTGGAGATGCTTGGTTGAGCTGCTGTCACTCAAAGCAACCATACCCCTAAATATATGCAACTTTATGGCTCAAAACATCTTAAAATAAGAAGTTAGAAAAAAAAAAATCACCCCCGTACAGTTGTTATGGAGGTGAAACTATAGAGACTAAACCATTTTTACCAGGCTGTAAATGTTTATTTCTGCTCTGAAGTTGGACATTTTAACATGGACTCCTATGACTCTGTTTTGGATCCAGCCTCAAGTGGCAGTCAAGAAACTGCCACTTTTTCTTCTTCCGGCAGGGCTTCATCTGAGACCATCGATACTTGACTCATGCAAAATTACCCCCGATCTGCACCAGTTAAATTCAGTTATTCACTTTTTTCAATTGCAATTTATTATGTCACAATTTTTTTTTAATGTGTAAAACTTTACAAATTGCTCATTGTTCAGGTCCCAACCAGGTATCCCATTTTGTTTTTATTTAATTTTTTGTTTGTTGCCTAAATTGTAAACAATAAGGATTAAAATAAAATCTGTCATGGTAGACAGGCTTTAAAGATATCTGTATATTTGTTTAATTGCTTTTTAACAATCAACAGGGGAGAGGAAAAAAAAAGGCCAGATGAGAAATGATAAAGGGGTCGTGTTTCTGTAATGTCAAGCTCTGTTTTCCTTAATATGTAAATTTATTCTGAGATGATTGTTCCGAGTGTGTGGAACATTGTCATTTTCATCTTTGTTCTTACAGACAAATAGAATTTTGTGCTGATATTATCACATCACATTTTCAGAAAAATTGCACTGACTTGCAGTCTTTGATGTCATTTCCAAAAATCTTTCTTCAAATCAAACAAAATGGAAAGCTTCTGTCCATACATGTTCCTCACTATGCACTACCTCTAACTGTATTTTGAACTGCATAATTTACTTTTAACATTAGTTGTAATTAACAAAAAAAAAAAAAAAATTAAAAGAACAGGAAAAAATCGAATTATTCCAAGTAAACTCTCCTCATTTTGTAGGATTCGTGTTTGTAGAGTTGTTAGTGTGTAGTAAATACAGTATCACTATTTACTTGCTTTAATCAGGACATTGATCACTGTATTACTGTTTACATGCTTTAATCAGGACATTGATCACTGTAATACTGTGTTTACATGCTTTGATCAGGACATTGATTACTGTGTTTACATGCTTTGATCAGGACATTGATTACGGTGTTTACATGCAACAAGTAATTGTTTAGTAAAATAATTATTCATTTTTTTAAATGTCTGAATTCTCTGATTTCAGCTTCATTAATATGACTATTTTCTGGTTTCTTTACTCGTCTCTGACAGTAATCTGAATATTTTTTGTGTTGTGGACAAAACAAGACACTTGAGGATGTCATACTGGGCTCTGAGAAATATAACGGCTGACATTTTGTACAATTTTCTCATGTTTTATGGGCCAAACAGCTAATATAGATAAATGCAGAAAATAATGAAGAGTTTCATTTATAACGAAAAAAAAAAACTATGCTTGCAGTTCGATGAAAATTTATTTATTTATTTATTTTTTGGCCATGATTTGTTTTTAGGCATAGCTGTGAGCAATTTTTTTTTTTCTCTCCATACTTTTTCCACAACTGCTTTTTTTTACGTTTTTGGCCCATTATAGTCTTTATATGCTGGGTTTTATAAAAACTTGTAAAATTTATTTTTTATGACAAAATAGTTGAATGTGTGGCAGCACAGTGGCTTGGCGGTTAGCACTGTTGCATCACAGTGAGAAGCTCCCAGGTTTGAATTCAATCTGGTCCTCTCTGTGTTGAGTTTGCATGTTGTTCCCGTGTTTGCGTGGGTTTCCTAACGGTGCTCCGTCTTCCTCACATTTCCAAAGGTTAAGTAAACTGGAAACTTTAAATTGACCATAGTTCTGAAGGAGTTTGTCGATAGGCTATTGTTCTGTCCAGTGTGTACCCCTCCTCGCCCCCAGTGACTGCTAGGATAGGCTCTATCCCAGCCTTACATGCCTCAAGTTATGCATAATTTTCCACATGCTTGTGACACTGGTTTTCCTTGAGGTTTGTACTCAGCTCTCTGGTGTTTTTGCCTTGTAATTGTATTTGTGTTGACTGTGATTGACTTTCTCTTTGTACTCATCCTGCTTCACCACATAACTTTATTAAACACTGATATTTTGTCAAATAAAACAAAAACAACTTAAATAAAAGTTCTGCAAACTACAGTAGATGAATTTTAGACATTTCATGACTCAATAAGCAAAATTTTCGGGTCGTCATGCTCATATCTGAAAATAAAAGTTCTTTAACTTCCTGTCTTTAGGCCCAATGCTGGTTCAGACAATCAGGTCAGATTTCAAACAGAAATACTCTTCTATGTTTGACGACCACACCGTGTCCGACTACATCTACCATCTGAACGCTCAGACTCCAAGGTATGGAAGTCTAAACACAGTTACCTTATTTCTCTGGCAGCACGTCATTCACACGCCAACATTGTTTCTTCATGTGTCAGTGGAGAAACAGCCTTTAAGAACATGACTGTTCCCTACGGGTGGGCTAAGAGGCCTATGTTGGAGAGGATTGGTCACATCCAAGCTGACATTCCCATTTCCTTCATCTATGGCTCCCGCTCCAGCATTGACAGTGACTCTGGATATGCGTTCAAGAAAACCAGGCCTGACGTGGAGATCACAGTAAGTTCTTAACCCTGGATTGTATCAGAAAATGTTTATTAAATGTATTGATGATTGATCAAGGTCTCAGCGGGATAAGGAGTTGGGCTACCAATATATACAGACCTGGGGTTGATTCCCAGTGAAGCTTCCTGTTTGTGTACTTGGACAAGACACTTGGCTGGGGAACTAACCTGGGTCAGATTAGCGCCCTGTTCAGCGGGAGTTGTAAACTCTCCTCACCTTCACGCAGTGGAACCTGCAGATAAGAACCAGCACCAATGGGCATCAGGTCCTATATAGGCCTTACCATACTTCTTACACACAAAGTAATTCTATCCTTGGAAAAAACCCAGTGTCAACGCAGTCACAATTCTACAGCAGTCGTAGCTTTAACATAACAGGAAGAACACTGTACACACAGATATGCACATGCAAGTATAAAGATGTTAAATTTTAATCTAGTTGTGTAAAAACTGGGTGGTTGTTGTAGTATCAGGTGAGTGATATGACCTAAAATAAATATCATTATACTTCACTTTTTGGATGGCGATGGTGTCCTATGACCATAGTACTGTGTTTAACCTAGATACTTTTACTTTTCAAATCTGCTCCTTCAAAGTCAACATCTGGATGGAAAAACGTCACTAATCAAAGGTTTTTACAGTTTTCTCTTGAATAAATCCGTAGCTGTGCTTAAGTAACAATCATTAAAGCTTAAATGAGCCTGCAGCGCAAAGGTCCACTGGTTCTCACAACAGAATCACAGTTTAGCCATTTCCATGACTGTTAACTTAAGCCTGGGTCCCACTGAATAATGAAGGATGAAGAAGGAGCCACGCATGGGTGTGGAGTGATTATTCGAAGAATGACCCACGTTTTCATCTAACAATGAAGTTGGGGCGTTGTGTAAATGTAAATAAAAACAGAATACAATGATCCTCTTCAACCTATATTCAGTTGAATGCACCACAAAAACAAGATATTTAATGTTGAAACCGGTAAACTTTATTGTTTTTGTGCAAATATTTGCTCATTTTGAAATGGATGCCTGCAACACGTTTCAAAAAAGCTGGGACAGTGGTATGTTTACCACTGTGTTACATCACCTTTCCTTCTAACAACACTCAATAAGCTTTTGGGAACTGAGGACACTAATTGTGTGTCATGATGGGTTTAAAAGGAGCATCCCCAAAAGGCTCAGCCATTCACAAGCAAAGATGGGGCGAGGATCACCACTTTGTGAATAATTGCGTGAAAAATAGTCCAACAGTTTAAGAACAATGTCTTTCAACGTTCAATTGCAAGGAATGTAGGGATTCCATCATCTACAGTCCATAATATAATCAGAAGATTCAGAGAATCTGGATAACTTTCTACACGTAAGTGGCAAGGCCGAAAACCAATATTGAATGCCCGTGACCTTCGATCCCTCAGGCGGCACAACATTAAAAGCCGAAATCATTTTGTAAAGGATTTTACTGCGTGGGCTCAGGAACACTTCAGAAAACCATTGTCAGTTAACACAGTTCGTCACTACATCTACAAGTGCAAGTTAAAACTCTACCATGCAAAGTGAAAGCCATACATCAACAACATCCAGAAACGCCGCCGCCTTCTCTGGGCCTGAGCTCATTTGAAATGGACAGACGCAAAGTGGAAAAGTGTGCTGTGGTCTGATGAGTCCACATTTCGAACTGTTTTTGGAAATCATGGATGTCGTGTCCTCCGGACAAAAGAAGAAAAAGACCATCCAGATTTTTTCCATGTTCAAAAGCCAGCATCTGTGATGGTATGGGGGTGTGTTAGTGCCCATGGCAAGGGCAACTTACACATCTGTGATGGCACCATCAATGCTGAAAGGTACATCCAGGTTTTGGAGCAACACATTCTGCCATCCAAGCAAGGTCTTTTTCAGGGACGTCCCTGCTTATTTCAGCAAGACAATGCCAAGCCACATTCTGCATGCGTTACAATAGCGTGGCTTCGTAGTAGAAGAGTGCGGGTACTAGACTGGCCTGCCTGCAGTCCAGACCTGTTGCCCATTGAAAATGTGTGGCGCATTATGAAGCACAAAATATGACAACAGAGACCCCGGACTGTTGAACAACTGAAGTCGTACATCAAGCAAGAATGGGAAAGAATTCCACCTACAAAGCTTCAACAATTAGTGTCTTCAGTTCCCAAATGCTTATTGAGTGTTGTTAGAAGGAAAGGTGATGTAACACAGCGGTAAACATACCACTGTCCCAGCTTTTTTGAAACGTGCTGCAGGCATCCATTTCAAAATGAGCAAATATTTGCACAAAAACAATAAAGTTTATCAGTTTGAACATTAAATATCTTGTCTTTGTGATGTATTCAATTGAATATAGGTTGAAGAGGATTTGCAAATCATATTCTGTTTCTATTCACATTTTACACAACATCCCAACTTTGGAATTGGGGTTGTATATCTTCATATCAAAATGACTTTATAGCCAGTTACATTCACAAGAAAAGTATTTAATAGATGAGAAAAGCAATTGGGGCAACACAGAAGTAGGTTTCAGCACCTACTTCTGTGTTGCCCCAGTTGCTTTTCTCGTCTACAAGTCAGTCCTACCTGGTTGCACCGGATTTTTTTGTGATGTACAGAAGTGTGGAGAACTCTCCTTTTTTGTAGTATTTAATAGATATTTTGACTCACGTGTGGAGCTCAGCACTGCAGTGCTAATCCGAGATGGGGTGCACCAAAATGATTACTGATTTTGAAATTGAAGGATATTTGCCTGTATTTTTCAATATTTCATCCAGGTTATTTTTTGGGGGACACCATTAATAATATATCTCTGGGCTAGAGCGGGTACTTGTTAGCATTATTTCTCACATTATTGAATTTATTCATATCATGGCGCGGTATCACACTGGGGTAACTGTCCACCCCTAATATTATCTAATAGGATTTATAGTAGGTATTTCATTGTGTCTACTTTATTCCGTTTTTGAGAATGAAGCACGGCTGCTTTATGTTTCGACAGCTAAGTTTTTGTTTGTCTCTTGGCCTGTGTTTATGTGTGTGTGTGTGTGTGTGTGTGTGTGTTTGTCAGGTGATCAGGGGAGCGGGTCATTATGTTTTTGCCGACCAGCCAGATGACTTCAACCAGACCGTCCATCAGATACTTGTCCGAACAGAGAGGAAAGACGGAGGTGAAAGGCTGAAGCACTGATAGCTTAACAAAAACATACACAGGACTGATTACACAACCATACGCCTCTTTATCTCGCACTTTACTCATAAAAGACACCCATCAGTGCCTTCGGACACGTTGCTCACTGTTACACGGACAAACACTCTTTAAATACATTCTTCTCAAGTCAAACTCATGTGAAGGATAATTTGTAAATAAATGTTCGATGTAGTGGTACTATGTTCTTGGTGGTCTGTCCTCTTTGTGCCGGCAGCAGCAGCAGTGAGTGGAAACTGTTTTCAAACATCAATTCTGAGAAACCGTGTGTGTACTTTTATCTGTGAGCAAAGATAACATGTTTCTCAAAGGAATATCATGTTTTTTGGGTAGTCACTGAGGCAAAGTACACTCTGTGTTCCTTCTGTGACTCTTCACCCACTGTGAGAGATAGTGGACATGGAAGTGGGGCAGAGGGGTTGGTTGGTTTTCACAAAACCTCCTCACCTCTCCAGAGACTGTGTGACTGAAAGTGACCTGCAGGTGGCAGCAGAGTAACAACAAACGCACAAGGTGCATCCACTGTTTTACAAATTGATAAAACCGAGTGTCCCACATTGGCACACTCATACATATTGAGTAGAGAGACCCACTCAGGGGACCTGGACAGTGAGGCTTTAAGTGCAGTACGACACTCACCTCAGCTAAGTCATGACGGAATAGGGTTGGACATGTGTGGGATTAAAAATAGTCGTTCAGCGGAACTACTCGGAAGCTGCCAAACATGCTATAAGGTGCATCTGCAAGCTTGTGTTACTTCCTACCCTGCACACACACTGTATTACCACAAGTCCTCAATGAGGAAAGACCACATGGGAATTCTGGTCTCTTGGTTTTGTGGGATCCTCTATCCAAGTAGGGGAAGTCATAAATGTAGAAATACCAAGGGTCAGAAATATT
Organism: Thalassophryne amazonica; assembly: GCF_902500255.1. NCBI lineage: Eukaryota > Metazoa > Chordata > Actinopteri > Batrachoidiformes > Batrachoididae > Thalassophryne > Thalassophryne amazonica. The sequence goes on from NC_047122.1 coordinate 60,649,391, forward strand.
AAGGTATGTTTATAGTTTTGTGGTCTTGCATTCTGAGTGTCACATTTGAGAAAAAAACTACACACCAAATTTGGAGGTTCCATATTTATATAGTATATAATTATCTTTGGGCAGTTTGGTCCATTCCTCATTGCAGCACCTCTCAAGCGCCATCAGGTTGGATGGGGAGCGTCGGTGCACAGCCATTTTCAGATCTCTCCAGAGATGTTCAATCAGATTCAGGTCTGGGCTCTGGCTGGGCCACTCAAGGACATTCACAGAGTTGTCCTGAAGCTACTCCTTTGAATCTTGGCTGTGTGCTTAGGGCCACTGTCCTGCTGAAAGTAGGCCCCAACTACTGCATACTGCACCCCATTGTCCACTTTCACTTATTTTTACACAAGATTGCCACAAATCTACACCAGTAAAATCTGATTACTCACATTTTGTGGATCACATTTCTGACACCACAATTCTGTTTTTAAAAACATTTAAACTTTCCCAACTGCTTTATAATGTTACTGCTACCACCAATCACACCTGATTCGTGGCCCTGATTGGGAAATATCACATTGATTTTACCATTAACATACATAGCAGAATCACCCATGTTAAATTAACACTGACAGTGTCTATATGGGTCCACACTGGGTCAGTGAGAAGGTTGGGTAGGATTACTTTGAAATGTAATCAGATTACAAGTAATCCAAATGTATGTACATACATGTTATCCACATGTATTCTTTCAAAGTAATCCTACCCAACCTTAGTCAGTGAGGAATAGACACTGGCAGTGTTAATTTAACACTGGTGATTTTATGTGTAGGTACAATAGAATTTTGCCAAGAGCTTTAGTTATGTAGATCTACAGTGACAATAACTGAATGTATCCCATATTTTGGAGTTCTGGATAAAAGTTGAGATTCCGTGGAACAAAATGAGATTTTGAAGGGGGGGATGATCTTAATTTGGTAACTGGAGAGCAACAGATATGGTGAGAAACCTGTATTGTCAAGTTTAACTAGTGCTGTAATCAAAGCAAGGAATAGCTTTGATTCCAATACTCCAAGGAATCAAAGCAAAGAAAATCATGTGAGGTTTGAATTGAGAAAAAAAAAAAGTTGGTGCCTATTTTAGTGTTTGAAGCATCCCAATCGCCAACAGAACCGCCCCACTGTCACTTTCCCCCTCCCCACCATTTCTGAGACATCATCCTGGCCCACCAGAACAGTTTCCTGGCAACTAGGTAGCCAGGGAGACCATCTTGTGGACCCGCAGGAAGTGATGTTGTGGTTGGACGGGGTAATTATGGGTTGTTTTCTTGCTGGCTGAGTCCTTGTCAAGGCAGCATGGAGAAGCAGGAGCTACGTGTGCACAGCTGCTGGAGACACGTGCACAACACCCGGGCCTGTGTCTACAATAAACATTTAATAAGATGATGCAACAGATCACAATATATTTCTCACCAACTCAGTCACATGTGCGATAAATCGTATCCTTATGGAGGAAACAAAACAACAGAAGGTAAAAGTTTACTGAAAGTCTGAAGGCCAAAAATAACTGGGTGTGAAATAATGCAATGAAAACCTCAGACGCAGGCAGGAGATGGTGTTTATTACCGAACAAATGAGCCCACGGAGGAAAATGCCAGGAACACATGGGGGGGAAACAGGCAGTGACAATCAAACAAGAGATAAACTAGAAGAAAAGTCAGCAACATAAGATGGAAAACAAAGTCAGTTACCAAACTACGCAGAAACAAAATCCTGGCAGACATACTGAAAAACAGACACGTGTGTGATTAATAAAGGAGATGCAGGTGGGGTGATTACAAAAGACAGATTACAGACAGAGTGCAAACCCACGAGAAACCAGCTGAAATGTATTTTTTTAACAATACAGTTGTGAAAAGAACAAAACAGATATTACATGATTAGAAAACAAGTATATGCAGTATGCGTAGGTGCCATCTGCACCCTATTCTCCATGTATATCTGGAGTTGCATCTGACATAAAGAAGGATTTGTCTTTGTCCCCTTGGTCAGCTCCAATTCTTAATTGAGCTTAAAGATGTTGATTTTCGTAGCAGGAGCTTCTTTCTTGGATTCCTGCGTGACCTCAAGCATAAGGCTAGACGTCTAGAACGGAAATGGCATAGTTCAAAATTAGAAGTATTCCATCTTGCTTGGCGTGATGCTATCTTAGACTATAAGCATGCATTACTGGCTACAAAGCGGACCTATTACTCTGATTTGATTAACAAGCATAACTCAAAAGTTCTTGTTCGACACGGTGGCAACACTTATTCATGGACAACCGTCGCTCTCCTTTTACAGCACAGGAGTTCCTGGATTACTCTGAGAAGAAAAGAGAAGACATCAGGTTAAACATATCCCAGCATGCCTTAACTCAGCCACTACACCCTGCTATTGAGGTATTATCTAGATTTACAGAATTTGATAGTATCTCTCTAGGCATGCTGACGAACCTTGTAACGTCAACAAAAAGCACAACCTGTTTATTTGATCCTATACCAGCAAAACTGTTTAAGGACCTGTGGCCCACTCTTGGGCCGACTGTGCTGGAAATGATTAATCTTTCTGTAACTTCTGGATCTGTTCCTACATGTTTCAGATCTGCAGTGATTAAACCATTACTTAAGAAACCTAATCTTGACCCTAGTGTATTGAAAAACTGTCAGCCGATATCAAATCTATTATTTTGCTCTAAAAATCTGGAAAAAGTGGTGTCACGGCAGCTCGTGCACCACCTTACTGAGAATAATCTCTTTGAGCCACTGCAGTCTGCTTTTAGAAAATATCATTCCACAGAGACGACTCTCACTAAAGGGGTGAATGATCTTCTGCCTGCAATGGATTCAGACACCAATATGGTTCTGGTGCTGTTAGATCTCAGTGCTGCATAACGTGGATCATCCAATTCTACTTGATAGGCTGGAGAATCACTTTTGGATTACTGGGAGTGCCCTTGCATGGATGACGTCATACTTGACCAGTCGTTTTGTACAGTAACACTACCTCTAACCTTAGTGACATGAAATTTGAGGTTCCACAGGGGACCGTCTTAGGCCCCCTGCTTTTCTCCCTTTATATAGCACCCCTTGGGCACATATTGCAGCGTTTTGGGATTACCTTTCACTGCTATGTTGATGATACTGTTATACATGCCGATAACTGCTGGTAATCTCATTCACATAAAATCCTTAGAAGATTGCCTTGCATCAGTGAGAAGTTGGATGTCAAGAAACTTCCTACTTTTAAACTCTGATAAGACTGAAATGATTCTTGGTCCAAGAGACATCGGCATCAATTTGACCAGTTAACATCACACTAACAAAGTGAGGAACCTTGGGGTAATTTTTGATCCTACGTTGTCCTTTGACCTCCACATTAGAAATATTACGAGGACTGCTTTCTTCCACCTGTGAAATATAGCGAAGATTCGTCCCATCCTGTCTATGGCTGATGCTGAGACCCTGATCCATGCGTTTATCTCTTCTAGATTGGACGACTGCAATGGTCTATTTTCTGGTTTACCGCAGTCTAGCATTAGGGGTCTCCAATTGATTCCTGCCGGCTTCCTGCCAGACTTTGATGTGTTACTGAATATATTAGGTACACAATGATGAGGAGTCTCGGAGATAAAGTTGCCGTTGTTTTAACTCAGGTACTGACTGATGTAGAACACAGAACATGCAGTGTTATTACAAAGGCCCTATTACAGTATAGATTACTCCGCGTAAGTGTAATATAGTCCCATAACAACATATCACAACATCCCCCTTGTTTAGCTTGAGAGACAATCCTAGAAAATAAGATCTGATGCATAGCTGTGTAGCAAACATTGCCATGAACTGCATTAATTTAATTTTACAAAATTCAGCTCTGGTTACTATTAAATGTTTCATTTAAACTCACATCAGCACTGTATTATTTAGTTATGGTTACTTGTTCTTATATAGACTGAACATTTCAATTCACATATCATTTAAGGCTTACTATATCTCTCACAATACTGGTGTAAACATATTAATGCAAAGTTGTGAACCGTGTAATTCAAGGTTGTAAACACATTAAGTCGAGGCTGTAAACATCTGGCAATCACTGTCAAATGACAAGAGGAACATATTTTTAAACAATTTAGAAAACACATATTAACATTTAATCTCTGAAAGTGAGCAAGAGTACATTATACTTGTTACTGGACATAGTCCTTGAAGTGCGCTGACTTGACCACAGCCCTTCCGAAGCGTGTACGGACTGGCTGAGGGGTGTTGGGGTCTGGTGGTTTGCTTACAGGTTCACAGGATGGTGCAGTCTCTGTCTGTTCACTGTGACCCTCTTGACGTTCACCCAGCATTTGTGGCACTGCCGGGTGTGTTCTGCTCACAGCATGTTGTTGTGCCTGTGTGGTGTGTGTTGTAGGGTCAGCGTAGGTGGCTCCTGCAACACCTCAGTATGTGTCCATTGGGTGTCCGGACGATGTAGCTCCTTGGCGCCTTACACTTCTGCTGGACGACTGCTGGGTACCATGTCCTTCTCTCCTTGCTCCACACCATCACGTGCTGTCCAGGCTGGAGTGGTGGTAGTTTTCTGCAGCAGCTGTGGTCGTGGTGTTCTTTCATCACAGCTGCTCTGTGGGCTAGGCGTTGACGGTGTTGCTCTTTACCTGGTTCTGCTCGGCTTGGCCGTAGGGTGGTGACAGGCCTCCCAAAGAGCAGTTCTGCAGGTGAAGGCAGCTTGCTGTCGATGGGTGTTGCTCTGACTTGCAGCAAGGCAATGTGGAGGTCACTTTTGTTCTGCTGTGTCCTCTTGATGATGCTTTTGATGTGTCTGATATGCCTTTCGATGAACCCGTTGCTTTTGGGGTAGTGGGGGGAGCTGGTTACATGTGTGATTCCCCACCTTTTCACAAATGCTTGGAAAGTCTGTCCCATGTACTGTGGTCCGTTGTCTGTAAGGATTTCGCCTGGTCGTCTGAACAGAGACATGTAAGACTGCATCTTTAGTGTGACTGCATGGCTGGATACTGGAGTGGGCATTTCTTCAACAAGTGGGTATTTTGAGTATCTGTCTACAGTCAATAGGTAGTGGCATCTGTTGGTTTCGAACAGGTCAGAGGCTATAGACTGCCATGGTCTGGATGGTGTCTCATGTGGCTTAAGAGATTGTTTTGGGTTGGCGTCTTGGTGTTCAGCACATACGCTGCATGACCTGCAAACTCTTTCGATGTCGTCATTCATTTTAATCCAATAGACACTTTCTCTTGCCAGTCTACGTGTTTTCTCTATACCTTGGTGTGCTATGTGTAATTGTGTGAGAATGTCTGCAGTCATGGTGTCGGGGATGAGTACCTGTCTGCCCTTGAAGATGACTCCTGACTCCGTGGCAAGCTCGTCTCTGAAGGACCAGTATGGATGTAGATCTTTGGGTAAGTCTTTGATGTTTTCAGGCCATCCCCGCTGAATGAGTTCTGTCAGTGCACGGAGCTTTGGATCGTCAGCAGTTTGGTTGCGTAGAGTGTCTTGCTTTTCAGGTGAAAAGTTGAAAATGGCGATGGTGTGCCTCTCTGGATCTTCAAACTCTGTGTCGATGCCGTCTATCCGTTCATCCAGCTCGATGTCGCCGTCGTTCTCGGGGTTTGGGAGTCGACTGAGGGTGTCTGCCAGGACCATTTCCGCGCCAGGTCGGTACTTCACCTCGTAGTTGTAGCCTTGAGTCTTGATCAGCATACGCTGGAGTCAGGGTGGTGCAGCATGCAGTGGTTTCGAGCAGATGATGGATGACAAGTGGCTTGTGGTCTGTAATCACAGTGAATGACTTCCCATACAGGTAGGTATGGTATCTCTGCATTCCATAAACAACTGCAAGCATTTCATGTTCAATGTTGCTGTACCTGGATTGGCAGTCGGTCAGGGTCTTTGATCCAAATGTGATGGGTCTGTTGTTCTGCACCAGTGCTATGCCAAGGCCTTTCTGTGATGCGTCTACTTCCAGTGTCAGAGATGTGCTGGCGTCGTAGTATTTCAGACATGCGTCCTCTGTGATGGCAGATTTTAAGTCGTCGAAGCATTTTTGGTGGTCAGCTTCCCATATCCACATAGCGTCATTTTTCAACAGTCTTCTGAGTGTGTGCGCTTTCTCTGCAAACTTTGGTATGTATGTGGCAAGGTAGGTTAACATTCCCAAGAATCTGTGCAGTTCATCTTTGCTTCGTGGTGTTGGCATTTTCTGAATGTCTCTGATCTTTGCAGGGTCTGGTTTTATGCCACTGTCTGTGTACGGGTTGCCAAAGAATGAAATGTTGTTTTGCTTGATGACACACTTATCACTGTTGAACACCATACCTGCCTCTGCAGCACGCTCCATCAGCGCAGTCAAGTTTCTGTCGTGCTCCTCTTCATCCTTCCCGTAGATTACAATGTCGTCGGCGATGCTGGCCATGCCCTGAAGTCCTTCCAGGATTTGGTCCATCTTGGCCTGGAAGAGATCCTGAGACACACTCAATCCCAATGGCAAACGTTTCCAGCAGTATCTGCCAAAGGGGGTGCGGAATGTTGTCAGGATTTGTGACTCTTCATCCAGATGTATGGACCAGTACCCTGCTTTTGCATCCAGCTTACTGAAGACCTTTGCGTTGCGAATCTGGGATTCAGTTCCTCCACGGTAGGTATTTTGTGTGGGCATCTCTTCAGGCTGGCGTTGAGCTTTTGTGGATCAAGGCATATGCGCAGGGATCCGTCTTTCTTTGTGCTGTATGCAAGGCTGGAGCACCAGTCTGTATGGTGTTCTACTTTCCTCAGGACATCTTGTGCAACTAGCTTGTTCAGTTCCCCTTGGAGCTTGTCTTTGATGTGGATGCTGCATTTCTGTGGTGGGTTGATAAATGGTTCAGCATCAGGGTTCAGGATGAGTTTTGCAGTTCCTTTGAAGTTGCCGATTTGGTCGAATTGGTTGGGGTATGCTCTCATGAGATCAGTACAAGTGCTTACTTTCAAGTGTTTTGGCTTTTCTCTGTCTTCCTTAATGTTATCAGTCTTCCTCTTTACAGTGTCCACATGCAGGGTAACAAGGTTAAGCAGTTCACTCGTGGGTAGTCCAATGACAACAGGCCCTGGTACATTCACAACATAAACTTGGCGTTTACCCATCTGGAGTCCTTGTACTAACATGGGATGTTGATGGTTCCATAGTATGGTATTTCGTGTCCACTGTATGCTGACAGCTTCATGTTGTTGTTCTTCAGGCGTTGGTATGCAGCTGTGTCCTTGCCGTACATCTGCATGAATGTGTGCAGAGGAAGAGTGTTCCCAGATGCCCCTGTGTCGATCTTCAGCCTAAGTGTGTGTCCTTGGCCAGGTACGTCGGGTGGTCACACGTTGAGTGTTGTGTAGGCTTCATCTCTAGGTGGTTTGCTGCTGATGCTGTGCATGCATTTTTCGCTTATGGTGATGGAATGGAACTGTTGTTGGTAGATGTTTTCATCCTCTGGGTCCTCACAGTCAACTCAATCAACTGTGGCTCTATGGTGTGGCTTGTCTCTTCTCCTGGCTGCCCGGTGCTTGTTGTAATGTTTGTTTGGTGGTGGACAGGGCTTACTTTTTCTCTGTGGAGTGGAGCCTGGCTTCTGTTGATGTTGGTTCTTCCTGCAGCACCTCGCCCAGTGTCCCTTCACGCCACACGCAGAGCATTCATCGTTATAGGCAGGGCACTGACGCGGTTGATGGCTTCTGCCGCAGTTCTGACATGCCCGTCCTCGGTGTATGGCGTGAACCTTTTCTGCAGTAGTCAGGCCCAGCTGGTTTAACTGCTCGTTGCCTGCTGACAGCGCTTCCTATTTTCTTCCTTCAGTTAGCACTTCAGCCAAGGAGTAGCCTTTGGGTTTACTGTACAGATCGTTTCTCAGTGTGTCGTGTGGGGTACTGGCTATTATGAGCTCAATCAGACGTTCACTCAGTTCCTCGTCTGTGAACTGACATTTCAGCGCTAGCGTCCTAGCTCTGGTAACAAAGTCGTCAATCGTTTCATCAGACCTCTGTCTGTACTGCATCAAATGAAGTCTGTGTATTCTGAAATTCACGTTTAGTTTTAACTGACCTTCGAAAAACTTCCACAACTCCTCTGGTTTCTTTTTATTCTCTTCACTGAGTCCACTCGCGTTAAGTCTCTTTAGGCCTTCATCTCCAATCCTTTGGCATATCTTCCTAGCTTTCTTAGCTGCATCCTCTATCTCCTCATCCTCCAGATATAGACACATTTTCTGTTTGAAAAGTGAAATAGCCTCACTCAGATCCGGGTCGGACCAGTTCATTGTTGGCAGATGAAGTCATTTTTTTTTTTTTTACGTTTCTCTGGTCTCGAGCTTGAACTGTTGCAACCAGCCACTTAGCGTTAGCTTGATCCCGCTGAATGGTGTTGTTAGCGATCTTTTTCCGCTGCCACCATGATGTGTTATTGAATACATTAGGTACACAATGATGAGAAGTCTCGGAGATAAAGTTGCCGTTGTTTTAACTCAGGTACTGACTGACGTAGAACACAGAACATGCAGCGTTATTACACGGGCCCTGTTACAGTATAGATTACTCCGCGTAAGTGTAATATAGTCCCATAACAACATATCACAACAGACTTTTGACAGGAAGCAGAAAGTTCGACCACATTACACCCATTTTGGCGTCTCTTCACCGGCTTCCTGTCCCAGTGAGATCAGATTTTAAGGTTCTGCTACTAGTCTATAAAATTGTTCACGGACTGGCACCTCCCTACCTAGCTGACCTAATTAAACCCTATGTACCAGCCCGGGCTTTGCGTTCTCAGGGTGCAGGACTACTTTGTGTCCCTAAGGTGAATAAGAAGTCTGCGGGTCATGGAGCTTTCTCTTATTCTGCGGAATGATCTCCCTGTGTCAATAAAACAGTCAGACTCTGTAGAGACTTTCAAGTTCAGACTTAAGATGCACTTATTTTCCCTTTCGTAGCATACTGGCATAGTATAGTTCTATGCTTTTTACTCTTTTAATTCATTTTACTAGGAAACTGAGCGTGCTGCAGCCTCAACTTTACCTAAATTCTGGTTCTTTTAGTGAAGCTTAGGGCTAGTGGCCGGCGATCACCTTAGTATTTCTTGTTGTTTAATGCTGACAATTTATACAGTATTTCTTGTCTTTCTGATGCCTGATTCTGTTTTTTCTCTCTGTTTAAGGTGCAGCTCCATCCAGAGATGGGAGTTGTGGTCATGTTGGCGATCCTCCTGTCCTGTGCGCCAATAGCATTTCTTGTATATTCGTCCATGAATTGTTCTGTGAATTGTTCTGTAATTTATGTTTTGTAGCATGGCCCAAGCAGAGGGTCACCCCTTTGAGTCTGGTCTGCTTGAGGTTTCTTCCTCAGAGGGAGTTTTTCCTTACCACTGTTGCTCAGGGGGTTAGTAAGGTTAGACCTTCCTTGTATGAAGCGCCTTGAGGCAACTCGCTTGTGATTTGGTGCTATGAAAAATGAAAATAAATTTTAAAAAAATCCTCTCAATCCATGGTGATGTAAAACTCACCTGACCTTAGTCTGTGAGAGTGACACTGGTGTTTCAACAGCTTTCAGGTCATGGCACGTGCCAGTTACTTAGCTGCTTGCTTGTTAACCCTGAGATACTTGAACTCCTCCACTTGGGGCAACAAGTCTACCTTGACATACACAGAGAGGACACTTTAAAAAAACAAACAAAAAAAACAAAACAAAACACTGTGGTGTCAGATCTTACAGGGGTTTTGTCTGAACCTCTGAATAAGTATCAGCATCTCGAATACATGAATACACCTCGTTTCATCTTTAAACAAAACGTTATCCAAACAAGCTAAGAATCAGACCATAAAATGACTTCATTCACACTTTTTAATTTAATAGATCTCTGTCATATACAATATGCTCGAAGACAGACTTTTTTTTTTGTTTTTAATGGCACATCTATGTCTGTTGTACATTTGTAGTCGCTGGTATTGCTGTGAGGCTACAATAAAGTGACCTTTAGATTGTTACTTACATACAGTAGGTGGACTGACCTCAGTGGGCGAGAATAAGGTTGCTACAGCAAAAACACATGCACTTTCAAGTTATATTCTCCACTACGGCTGCTCTAACATCCAGTTACACAGACGACAAAGGAGCAGGTGGTGTTATTTTCTGCTGAAACCCCTTAGCTGATTTCGTTTTTGGAATATGCTACAACAGTGGCTACCGTGATCCTCGGAAGCTACAGGATGTGCTCGGTTTGGGTTTCACCCAGCATCAATAGGCTGTTTTGTTTTTCCATACCCAGAGGTTATATTGTGCAAAAATCTTAAAAATAATAATAATAATCCCCAGTTGGCAGCATGATGACTTAGTGGTTAGCACTGTTACCCCACAGCAAGAAAGTTGTGGGTTTGATTCCTACTTGGGGTCTTTCATTGTGGAGTTTTGCGTGTTCTCCCTGTGTTTGTGTGGGTTCCCTCCGGGTGCTCCGGCTTCCTCCCGCATTCCAAAGACATGCAGATTAGGTGGACTGGAAACTTTAAATTATCCGTAGGTGTGAATGTGTTTGTTTGTATTATGTGGCCCTGTGACAGGCTGACGACCCGTCCAGAGTGTATCCACCTTACACCATGACTGCTGGATAGGTTCCAGCCCTCTGTCACCCTTAATTGGAGTAAACTGGATAATACCCAGTTTGCTTACAGCAAAAGGAGCCAAACTGTTCTAATCTTCCTTTTGTAATTACATATGGAGTTTCATGTAAATATACTCAAAGTCCCACAATTCTGTTTGTGCATATAAAATCTCAATGACTATGAGCAACATTTGGGCCTTAAAAAGCCTGGTTTACACTTCCGTGACATGTCACAGAAATTCTTATCTAGAGAGCTGTTGGCCAAAAGAGACACACCCACTGAGTTGGTCTGCAGTCGGTAAGATGTTCACGCATTGAGACATTTTTAGACAGACTGCTCACCCATTGCATAGCTTCTGCTCCACCTCCCTGAGGGGGCGTGGCCAGATGCAGCTCCTTTAATTAACAGCACAAATCCTCTTATATCACGTCAGTGACTGCTAATTTTAGCTGCTAATTCTGTGGGGTTTTTTTTGGTGAAAATATGTGCAACTGTTGAATTTCACCCAACCTGGCAATAAAAGCATTTACAGCTCTGGGTTCAACCAAAACCTGGAACATCCTGTAGACATGACAAGTAATGGTGTGCATTAAGGATAGAGTATTCATGTTTCGGGAGGAGCTCGGAGTCGAGCCGCTGCTCCTCCACGTCGAAAGGAATCAGTTGAGCTGGCTCACGCATCTTTTCCGGATGCCCCCTGGATGCCTCACTGGAGAGGTGTTCCGGGCACGTCCCATTGGGAGGAGGCCCCGGGGAAGACCCAGGACACGCTGGAGGGCCTACATCTCTCGGCTGGCTTGGGAACGCCTTGGGGTTCCCCCGGAGGAGCTGGGGGAGGTGTGTGTGGATCGGGAGGTCTGGGCGGCTTTGCATGAGCTGCTGTCCCCGCGACTCAACTCCGGCTAAAGCGGAAGAAAATGGATGGATATTCATGTTTCTACTGCAATACAACTTTACCATCAATACCACAGGTACAGTGTACTCTTAAGGTTATTTACATATGTACAAACTCTGGCATGTACTCGTGCAGAGGCGAACAATTTCTTTCAGACTGCCGTGCAGAGTTTATTCAAGATACAAAAATAAAACAGTGACGGACTATAAAATGCCATGTGCAACCCTCACGCTGATGTGCCACTACACCCTGTGTTCTTGATTAAAAACAGCCATAAATTAAACATTTCAGTCAGAATAAAAAGACAAATTAATAAAAATATTACTCCAAAATAGAATTAAAAATGACCGTAAAAAAAAAAAAAAAAAAAAAAAAAAACAGCATCAAATTGGAACAAAAGACAACATGTAACATGAGACGTTTCCTTTTATCAGCTTATCAGAATGAGCGTGCATGTGGAGGCGCACGTAGTGCATGTGGAGGCGCACGTCGTGCACGTGTTGGTATGTTACGGCGAGGACATGAGAAGGGAGCGCCTGCCTTTAGCGAAACCAAAGGAACAAAATACCCACATACTTGTTGTGGCGCTTGGTCTCCGTCACCATGGAGACCAGTTATGTCTCTAAATGTGCAACGTTGTCATATGGACCTCCACTCATCCACCAAAAGTGTTAAATGTGACAGCAATAAATACAAAAAAAAAAAAGAACAATGAACCCGTAGATTTGTCACGGCCTGTTCAAACACACCACACGGGGAGCGTGGCGTGGCGCGGTCCGTCCATGCATTAGATGACCTGGCAGCAGCTGTGGGGGCTCGGGGTGCACAGCAGACCGTCTTTGGGACTCCGGTGGATGTTGACAGACAGAGCTTTGTCACTCAGAGGCACCTGCAGCCCCTGGTTCTTCATGTTCCTGTGGTTCTCTCGAGCCAGGTCCAGCTCTCCCAACCTCAGGGTCGCTGAGCAGGTGCCGTCCAGCAGGGGATCCACCAACAGGTCTCCCAGTGGGGCCTGGTGGTGGTAAAGGTTCCCCCTGGGCGATGGGCCACCCAACAGTAAGACCTTATCCAAGCTCCCGGTGGAACCGCCCATGCACATTCTCCACATGGGGCGGTCCTGGGCGTCGCCTCCAAGACCGCCATTGCCACCTCCCCCTCCTCCTGTCAGGTTGTGGAACTGCGAGCTCAGGCACAGGCTCATTAGCTTCAGGCTTTCCACCAGGCCACTGGCAGCTTTGGCTGAACCCTTCCCTTGACCCGCAGGCGGATTGGAACAAGTGGTGGGACTCTCCTGCTCGGCCCCCTTTTTTGCCTTCTCCTCCTTCCTGTGGGACCTTCTTTCTCTCTCTTTCCCTTGTCCACCCACAGCTGCCGTATCTCCATCTGGTTTCTCTTTATTATGAGTTGCTGCGTCATCATCGCTCGTCTCAGAACTGGGCGTCAAAGTGATGATGGGTGTTACTATGGCAGGAGCTTTGGGAGAGGACGTGAGCGGTGATGGTGACGATATTCTAGAGTTCAGATTGAGGCTAAGGCTGGGTTTGGGTGGACCTAGTCCACCCAGCTCCTTCTTCTCCTCATCTCCCTCATCTTCTTTCTCTTCCTCGTGGATATGGTTAAGGATGGGAGCGCTCATACGAGACGTCAGGCGATTACCAGAAGACTCTACAGACGAGGGCAATGAGGAAGAAGAGGCTTTACAACGGAGCACCACCTGAGCAGGTAGTGCTGAGGGGGACAAGCATTTCTCTTCTTCATTTTCTTCCTCGTGTTCTTCGACACTAAAAAGTCCGGGACTGCGGCGTTTGCGCGGCCCCGCGGGGGCCAGAGAGCACAGCCTGAGGGGGTTGGGCTGCTGGGTGTTCCCCAGAGGCCTGAGCGCCCTCTCCTGGTTCTGCCGTGCAGACTGCTGGATGGATGATGAGGTGCTTTTGTCCTGCTGGTGACTGAGGTCCAATAGAGCGGTTTTGGGCCTGGGACCTGTGTGGAGGCTCTCAGCGCTGCGGGCAGGAGACTGGGGCCCTCCTGGATGAGAGATTGGAGGTCCTCCCAAGCCGTTATTAACATCCTGATGAACATCCACTCTAGTGGGCCAGGACTGCCTGTGATGGCAAAAATAACATAGTACAACATGTTTTAGTGGATTTTAGGTTGATCTTAACACACCTTGTCACACCAAACCAACAAGTCCAGATTTGACAATTACAGTATTTTCCTGACTACAAGTTGTGTGTGTTTGTGTGTTCAAATTAGTCTTGGAGGTCCTGTGATTTACATTCGGAAGAGACATATATAGAGACATATATATACATATACACACACACACACACACATACATATATAAAAAAATACTGCATTATCATCTGTGGCTACAAGATGGTGCCATCCGCATGTGTGACAAGCTGCTCCTGTATACTAATTCACACTATGGAGCAAAAGAAGCTCCATATGAGAAGAACATTCTTTGACTTAGAGAATGAGAACATTTACAAAAATCATGCTCTCAAACTGAAAGCCTCTTCTTGTTTGAACTGTATGAGACAGAAGAACAGGTAAAATGGTAAGTCAGCACAGGTAAGTCTGTCATCTTTTTTGCGTTATAAATTACACACATTTAATTATACTGCACATTTACTTCAGCTATGACAGTTTTAGTGGCCAAAAGAAACTTCATTCTTATAATTACTATTTTTTTGCCTTTTACATTTTTCCCCACTCGTTAGCTTCTGATCGTTAACAATGCATTCTAAATAAACAATGCACCCATTAAATAAATTTTGCTTCTTGGTACATGAAGATGCAACATCACATTTCTAAAAATAAATGTGACATATAGATTGATGCGGCTTTTATATGGTACAGAAACTCTGGGGTGGGAGGAATATCCAGTTTTCTATGTTTATACCTGAACTGGGCCTTGCTGGGACTTGGTGATCGCGTCTGGTTGTGCTGTTCCTTTTCTTGCCGCTCTCTCAGCATCCTCTCAGCCAGCAGAAAGTAGGTAGAGGTGATGTTGTTGTACTGATTGGACTCCAGAGCGCTGCAGAGGATGGTTGCAAAAAGCATAGGAGCACAAATGAGTGGATCAGTGCCAAAGCCTGACCGAGAAACTCAAAGACACAGATGTGAATTAAACTGACATGGTAGCAGCTGAGGATTAACGGCCATCTGCTTGCAATCGACAATGGAACTTTCAGCTGTCATACAGAATGACTTTAAGTTACAGATTACACCAAACAGCTGCGCTGCTTATACGCGACAGTGGCAGTCACACATACTTGGTTATGCTGTCTCGGTCCGCGATGCCCCCCAGCACCATGCGTTGGATGATGCAGCCGTGCTCTTCGTCCGACAAGCTGCGATGCGACACCAGCGGCGTGGACAGCTTGGTGGCCGGGGAGGGGTCGACTCCTTGGAGCCACTCGTGGGCCTCGATATGCTCCAGGGACGCCCGTTCCTTAGGGTCCCTCTGCAGCATCAGGCCTATGAGACTGGACAGAGACAGTCCTCAGTGTTCTGGATTCATAAAGAAGTTCCACTCCGCCTCTTGATGCCGATCGGGCTCAAAGTGTCATGATACAGGCCCAACATTTTTGGAAACTTTTGTAGAAAGTGATTCATTCATTAAATTGCTTACAGGGCAATTATCCAGGTCCACCCTATAATTTGAGAGAGTCCACTCCAGGGCAGATTGTGACAGGGCAGGGAGTGATATATGGGGGTGGGGGTGACATAGGCTATTGAGCACTTTAGTAACAGTAGTAGTGGTAGCGGTGGTAGTAGTAGTAGTAGTAGTAGGAGTTAAGGAGAGAGACATTTTTGTGCTGCAGAACAGAGCCAAACTTGGCACACATATATTCTGACATATGGGGGTGACAAAGGCTATTGAGCACTTTAGTAACAGTAGTAGTGGTAGCGGTAGTAGTAGTAGGAGTTAAGGAGAGAGACATTTTTGTGCTGCGGAACAGAGCCAAACTTGGCACACGTGTTCTGACATACAGTAGTGTTCAGAATAATAGTAGTGCTATGTGACTAAAAAGATTAATCCAGGTTTTGAGTATATTTCTTATTGTTACATGGGAAACAAGGTACCAGTAGATTCAGTAGATTTTCACAAATCTAACAAGACCAAGCATTCATGATATGCACACTCTTAAGGCTATGAAATTGGGCTATTAGTAAAAAAAAAAAAGTAGAAAAGGGGGTGTTCACAATAATAATAGCACTACTATTATTCTGAACACTACTGTATGGGGGTGACAAAAGTTATTGAGCACTTTAGTAACAGCAGTAGTGGTAGTAGTAGCAGTAGTTAAGGAGAGAGACATTTTTGTGCTGCAGAACAAAGCCAAACTTGGCACACATATACTCCGACATATGGGGAGTGACAAAGACTATTGAGCACTTTAGTAACAGTTGTAGTAGTAGTAGTAGTAGTAGTAGTTCAGGGGAGAGACATTTGTTCTGCAGAACAGAGCCAAACTTGGCACACATATACTCTGACATACGGGGAGTGACATATGGGGTGGAGGTGACATAGGCTATTAACCACTTTAGTAACAGTAGTAGTGGTAGCAGTAGTAATAGTATTTAAGGGGAGAGACACATTTGTGCTGCAGTACAGAGCCAAACCTAGCACACATAAATCTGATTCATAAATCAGATGGTCACCCCCACCCCCACATGTCACTCCACATACAGGGAGTGACGTGGGGGTGGGGGTGACATAGGCTATTGAGCACTTTAGTAACAGTGGTAGCGGTGGCAGTAGTAGTTAAGAGGAGAGACATTTTTTGTGCTGCAGAACAGAGCCAAACTTGGCACACATATACTCTGACATATTGGGGGGGGCTGTCTCTTCCTGAGACAGCTTTAGTGGCACCCTAACAGTTCTCTGGGATCCGGGGTAGGTTGGAGGTGATAGCTTTGCCTGTGAAGATGAAGTGTTCATTTCAGTCTCTGAATCAAACCCAGCAAAATCAGCTCATAAACATGAGGCTTCTCAAACTGCCACCAAATCCTACATACTGTAGCTTTAAAAGTACCAGATTAAGGTGGTTAAAACTGTAAGGTTTGGTGCGTTAATAGATTATATGCCAATTAAGATTCTTTCAGAATAAAATTTCTGGGCCATTTTATGGGTTTCATTTTGAGCCATGTGCTCTTAAAGAAAGTTCTCCTCTGAGTGGTTCACGCCTGTCATTCTACAGTATCATTTATTCCCATTTCAGCCCTTTGCTTCTGCAGCGTGTTGCTCATAAAAACAGAGAAGATTTTAAAGAAAGCAACGCTGCGCCTCAAGCAGAGCAACTGACTGCGGCACTGAGCGAAAACGAGAAGAGAAGAGCGGCCGCTCCTCTCTCACTCTCTCTGTCTTCACACTTCTTTAAACATGAAATATGCAGCACCTGCACGGCGCGCCGCCGTTCTTATATACTCACTCTCTGCATGCGTGGGAGATCTGCGTGGGCACCGTGTATTTACAGTCCATGATCATGGTGAGCGTCTCGCTGTCGTTAGCCTCTTGGAAGGGGGGCTGCCCACACACCAGCATGTAAAGAATCACCCCCAGACTCCAGATATCTGCAGAAAGAAACACACACACACGGGGAGTGGAACTCAAATCCTACTGTGTGCACATAATACCTGAAAATATTTCACTTCAGATGGTCACAAATGAAATCAGACAGAGAGGATAAACGGAGCAGTCTTTGCTGCTCAGTGACCTAGATTAAAAAACAACAGGCTGCCCCCCCACCAGTTCAAAATGAAGCATGAATCATATCTGATCAGAGCCATTTCCATAAATATGCACAAGCTTAAGGACACAACTGTGTAACCAAGGATGAGGCGCTGCACCGCCGCCTGCAGCACGCTCAGTCTCACACACACACACACACACACACACACACACACACACACACACACACACACACACACACACACACACCTGCAAAAGTAGGTGAACATGTTCATCCCTCAAAGCTTCATGCAAATGGCATTTATAGTGGAACAGCTGCACTGGTCTGAATGGGCATTTTCAGAGAGCGACTTTTAGCTCTGAGCACTTCGTTTCCACTCCGATCAACGGTGCGTCCCACTGACACACATTCTCGTCACGGCGAGATGAGACAGCAGCAAGAAAGCACAAAGATGCCGCAGACAACTTTTTGACAACTGCGTCTGGAAGAATAAGGTTTCTTTTTTCTTCCCTCCCCACATGCTTTAATTGATGCCAAACACATTTGCACAGTCGCGTGAATCTCCTTGAATTATTTATATTTGCCCCTCTGTTTTTACAGAAAAATAATCAGGTGCAATGTTTGAGGTTTTTTTTTTGTTGTCCTATCTACCAGGAAAAAACAAAAAAAACTAGAGCACCACAGCCAGAGCGCAAACCTCTGCCAACACTAGTTTCCAATTCCATAAATTTTTACCTCTGAAGAAACTTTCAAAGTCCTGTTAGAAGTGTCTTTTCATAAGCTAAAATATAATACAAAATATAGATCAAAATGGCTTTTCAATGTTAAAATCAAATATCTGCTAATCTGCAATACACATCAAACTTAGTCTATTCATTGAGAGTGTCAGTTTGCACCTCATTGTCACAAATGAGAGTGAATGAGGCACTTTTGATTGAGATATAATGCAAAATGTACATCAAATGGGCTTTTCAATATTAAATTCAAATGTCCAGAAAATCCACAATCCGGATCAGATCCAGATCAAACTTTGTCAGGTGATAGTGAGTGTCAGTCTGCACCTCACTTTCAAATATGAGAGTGATTGGGGCACGTTTGATTAAGATATAATGTAAAATATACATTAAATGGGGTTTGCAATGTTAAATTTAAATGGTCACAAAATCTGTAATCTGGATCAGATCCAGATCAAACTTTGTTAGCTGATAAAGGATACCATCCTACATAATGTTCTCAAATATGAAAGAAATTTGATCTTTTTTGACAGAGTTATGGATTTTTGGACTTTCATTCAATGTTAAAGATAGGGATTTATCTATTTTTCAACATTTTTCCTGACTTTGCCCTTTGACCTTGAAAATTTAATCAGTTTTTGCCTATCAAGATATGAATCTTCAATAAAAATTTCATAACAATATATGAAAAGTTGTAGGATCCAGGCTGTTCACAACCAAAACAAACAAACAGGGGCAAAAACAAAAAAATCAAACAACTCTCCGCATAATCAGAGTTTGTTACATCATCGTATTAAAGAAAAAGTCAGTCCTGATTCCACAGCATGAAGGAGACAAGACACTATGACTCCCCCAGGATGGGACACCAGTCCTACGCAGGTTACTTCCCCAAACAAGACCGTTTCCCATTGACAGCTGTTTGGACAGAGACAATGTGGACAAAGTATCCTGTCCAAAGACACATCTGTCAGGGCGTCCAATTCCCCAATCACACAGTGTCTGTTATTTTATAAAATTCACCATCAACAAATCAACAGCGTCATTCATGAAATTCAGTTAAAATAAATCAAATCAGTGTGTGCATTTACGAGGGCTGTCAATAAAGTAACGGTCCTTTTTATTTTTTTCAAAAACTATATGGATTTCATTCATATGTTTTTACGTCAGACATGCTTGAACCCTCGTGCGCATGCGTGAGTTTTTCCACGCCTGTCGGTGACGTCATTCGCCTGTGAGCACTCCTTGTGGGAGGAGTCGTCCAGCCCCTCGTCGGAATTCCTTTGTCTGAGAAGTTGCTGAGAGACTGGCGCTTTGTTTGATCAAAGTTTTTCTAAACCTGTGAGACACATCGAAGTGGACACGGTTCGAAAAATTAAGCTGGTTTTCAGTGAAAATTTAACGGCTGATGAGAGATTTTGAGGTGATTCTGTCGCTTTAAGGACTTTTCACGGTGCGAGACGTCGCGCAGCGCTCTCAGGCGGCGTCATCAGCCTGTTCAAGCTGAAAACCTCCACATTTCAGGCTCTATTGATCCAGGACGTCGTGAGAGAACAGAGAAGTTTCAGAAGAAGTCGGTTTCAGCATTTTATCCGGATATTCCACTGTTAAAGGAGATTTTTTAATGAAAGACGTGTGGACGGATCGCGCGTCGGGACGCAGCAGACGCGGTGCGCGGCACAGGAAAAACACCTCCGTGTTGATAACCATTTGTAAAATCCAGGCGGCTTTTGATGGCTTCAGTGGAGTGAGTATATGAGCAATTGTTTAACAGGCAGGACATGTTCCAACTTGTCCTTAAGGCTTTCAACAGAGGTGTTTTTCCTGTGGCGGAGCGTCGCGTCGGCTGCGTAGCGTCGGCTGCGTCCCGACGCGCGGACCCGTCCGCACGTCTTTCATTAAAAAAATCTCCTTTAACAGTGGAATATCCGGATAAAATGCTGAAACCGACTTCTTCTGAAACTTCTCTGTTCTCTCACGACGTCCTGGATCAATAGAGCCTGAAATGTGGAGGTTTTCAGCTTGAACAGGCTGATGACGCCGCCTGAGAGCGCTGCGCGACGTCTCGCACCGTGAAAAGTCCTTAAAGCGACAGTCTCACCTCAAAATCTCTCATCAGCCGTTAAAATTTTCACTGAAAACCAGCTTAATTTTTCGAACCGTGTCCACTTCGATGTGTCTCACAGGTTTAGAAAAAATTTTGATCAAACAACGCGCCAGTCTCTCAGCAACTTCTCAGACAAAGGAATTCCGACGAGGGGCTGGACGACTCCTCCCACAAGGAGTGCTCACAGGCGAATGATGTCACCGACAGGCGTGGAAAAACTCACGCATGCGCACGAGGGTTCAAGCATGTCTGACGTAAAAACATATGAATGAAATCCATATAGTTTTTGAAAAAAATAAAAAGGACCGTTACTTTATTGACAGCCCTCGTATATAGCGCTTTTCCATCTGCATCAGATGCTCAAAGTGCTTTACAATAATGCCTCACATTCACGCCGATGTGAGGCTGCTGCCATACAAGGTATTCACTACACACTGGGAGCAACTAGGGGATTAAAAGACCTTGCCCAAAGGCCCTTAGTGATTTTCCAGTCAGGATGGGATTTGAACAGGGAATCTTCTGGTCTCAAGCCCAACACCTTAACCACTAAACCATCACCTCCCCTGGAATTCCCATTGGAATCCTGTGTTTCTGTACATTGGGAAAACAGCACCCCACTGACACTTTGGTACAGGAAAGGGCAGAGGACAGCTGATTTTCAGTGTGTGTGTGTGTGTGCGCGCGCGCATGTCTGTGTGTACGCTCCTCTGCCTTCCAGCTTTTGTGAAAACAGCAGCCAGCATCATGATATAGTCCACACATGAAATACAACTCTAACACCTCGAACAGACCTAATGATAATGAAATAAACTGATCAAGTGGTTATTGATGCCCCCCCCCCACTTCTTCCATGCTCCTCAGACTAAATTTAAACAGAGCTGAACCTGCAGAAATATACACGTGGGCTTCTGTTATTGGAAACAAGAGCAGAGAATCCAGACGGCGGCGTCTCTGCGTTCGCGTCTCCTGAGCACCGCGTTCCGCCGCTGCAGTCTCCGGCACCAGCTTACCCTGAGCCAACGTATCCCAGCAACCGGGGCACTGCTCCCTTGTTACTTACATCAGCGATCCGCCAAACTTCCTTCCTCAGTAACTTTATTTATAAACCAGATGGATGACACGCTCTGTGGATAACGCCGTGCACGTCACTACACATTAGCCTCAATGGCTGCTCAGGACTTTGTCTGTTTATGGGTGACACCTGTCTCTTTTTTCCTTTTTTGATTCTCTAAATGGCATTTCTGCCCCTCGATGATCAGCAGCTTGTTCTCTTTCTCTTGACATCTCTAAAACTCCAACCCACCCCAATAAAGGATTATTTAGTGTTTTTCTGTAAAGAAAAAAAGTCAAACAAATCCTCATCCTACTGGTGTTTTTTTTTTTTGATGCAGAAATCAATATTTAACATCACATTTTCGCAAGTGAAGAGCAGGGAGCTGCAGAACACCAGAAGGCAAAGCGTAGGTCTTATTAGTCCTGTGGGATCTGACCCAATGCGGGGGAGAAGGCAGATAAAATAAGTTGAAGGACTGCATTTTGTATAAGAGCAATAACACTGGTCTACAGCCAAAATGCTTCTGAAATAAAGATCGTCAAACTTGACTAATTTTGGGCCACAGAGAATGAAAATGTTTGAAATTTTTGACTGGCTGTATTTTTTAGAAATGCTACTACTGTGCTACTAAGGATTAATATATAACCCTTTTGCTGATTTTTAAAGTGTTACAAAAAGAGAACAGGTGAAATATTATACAAAGAGTCAGAGAAACATAAAAAAAGACCCATGTTTATGATTTTTCATGAAAAGTCTACTGTTAACATAATTATGTAGACGCAAAATGTAAAACCTTGTATATCATGGAAACAGTCGCCAATTAGCTGTTGTTATTGTCATATTTGAATTCAATATGTCAAAATCCATAATAAATAGCACATTTATTTGTGAACTTTTAAATATTTGTATGCCAATGTAACCAAAGTGCATTTACATAGATGTTATTAAGATTCAGGTCAGTGAGACTGAAGCCACAGAAGGACACTGAACGCACCACAAGGAAGGATACTTGACAGGAAGAAGAGTAAAAACAAAAAACAAGTGAGCAAACAACTCAAAACCTCAAGATTTTTAAAATAGTCTCAGATTTAATTCATACGCCCTCTGGCCACTTTATTAGGTACACCTGTTCAATTGCTTGTTAATAATACAAATAGCTAATTAGCCAATCACACAGCAGCAACTCAATGCATGTAGTCATCTAGACGTGGTGAAGACACTCACTGAGGGTTTCATGTAAACTTTTAGAGTCATCATGCTCACTGTCTAATAAACGATCACGCAGCCTCCATGACGAAGCTAACGATGACTGGAGGGCAGTCGTAGTGTTGCAAACACGTAACTGCAGTGAAGATTGCATTTATGGACACCTGATTGTATGGAACATTGATGAGGAAGTCTACCTTATTGTAAAAGCACTTTTTAAAAAGCTTTTTGTACTTTTGGTGTGTGCAGCGTCTTTACCGTGTGGGCTCCAGAATAGAAATGCCCTGTTCTTTTTGGGATTTTGGAATGCTTCTCACCTCAAATTATTTGCAGCACCTCCCCAAAACATGCAACAAACGCCAAACAGGTCAAACCTGAGAGCTGAGAAGAGAACAGCTTTTATCTCTGCAGCAAGCTGGCACCTTGCCACCTGGCACGGAAACGTCAGACTCAACAATCTGCAGAGTGTCAGCAGGTACTTTGGCCGGGATACAAACCCGGCCAAGCAGGAGTGTTGGCCTCCATTCGGCTAACAAAAAAGCACTCCTGATACAATCAGCCTCGCGCGCAATATTACATCCTGAGTGGATGGATAACCCCCTGCAATTGAAGCACCATCACAGCCACATGAACAACAGCGCGCGTGCGGTTTGAACAACTGCATGTGCACATTAAATGTCCACAAGCATTTATCATCGGTGCTGAAATGGGCTTTTACAGAATGGCTGACCTCAGACATCCTGCAGAAAACGTCAGCAACATGAGTAGCCAAATTACAGAGAGGCTGTTAGAGCGCGGTCAACATTTGGGATGATTGATCAGCTCGCTGGCTTTGCACACAAACGGAGAGTGAAAAGGCGGACAGGAAAAAACAGACACTGCAGACGCACTCGAGAAGAACACGCACCTCTCATAATCATACGGTTTTATCTGTCCCCATCTCACTCTGACGCAGTGGCTTCTGGCTTATTTTCCTCAAGTTCTATATTTCTGTGCCCCCCCGCCACTGCATTTTAAAATCAATATCTGAGTCGGGAACCAGAGCAAAGTGTTGGTGATGAGTGTGAGGCGGTTTGCAGCCTGATCTGACATCAGTTTTCTATTATTCCCAGGAAGACTGCGGATCTCTGGGAACGTAAGGAGGACAAAAACTGCCGACAAAAATAAACTGCAGGTGGACGACTATAAATACCCACTGGAACAAGTCCGGTTTTCCCACACACACACGCTGGAACACGAAATCATCCTGAACTGGTATGAAAGCAATGATGCATGTTAGTATCAACACGGAATGAGATTTTATTTCGCAGATGGCGCATCGGCCAGGAGCCACATTTTTTAACTGCAGGAGTGCAGACAATTTATTTCAGTGCTACACCACCATCACAGCAGCAGAATGAACAAAAGCTGACAATAAAATACTGCTAATACCTTATACCTAATACCTTTACCTTATCAAGTCCTAAATACATTAGATAAAAAATTCTAACCAATTAAAAAAGTGGAAGAATTAAAAGTCACAAATTGAAAATCGACATTTAATTAATAATCAGTTGATGGATCGATTTTTAATGTTATTAATCAGTTGACTGAAGATTGTTTCACAGCTGCTTCCATATCTTCCAACTCTTGTAAAAGTTCAAAGGTCGGTGCTAGACTGGTCACGGCAATGTTAGCTTTGCTACATACAAGAAAAAAAGAAAATCAGTATGTCTGATAACGGTAGACAGTACAAGAGATAAATATACCCATTTGAACTTTACGTTCAGTTCGTAATTTGTTAATACTATTGTACGGTTCAGAACAGGACATTTTTCATGCTATGCTAACATCAGCTGGTTTCTTCATCTGGGCTTCTTCAATGAAAGGCATTCTGCTCTGCTGCTGCCCCTAGTGGTGAACAAAAGGTTCACAAGAGGCAGTGCCAGCGTGCCACACCAGAGTTAAAAAAAAAAAAAATGAATGCCACTGTTGGCTTCTTCTATTTTATTTTTGAAAATAATTGTCTATATTAATGAAGGAATTATAATCATACTGCACTGAATATAACAGCACTGATTTGTTTCATAATAAAAGTTTTGTTCCAGAGCCTGTGTATACACATTTTATTATTTTATGAGGGAAACATTCACGGTCCTATTAGATATATAAACATTCCATCTAAAATTTCAGGCAGTACGTATTGTTCGTATGGTCAAAGCAGATGGTCACCTCACTGAGTCTGGTCTGCTTCAGGTTTCTTCTTACAATAAAAAAAAAAGAAATGTCTGGTGGAGTTTTTCTCCTTACTACTGTTGCCAAAGTGCTCACTCAAGGAGTGAGTAAGGTTTAAACCTCTCTGTGTGCAAGTATGTTTGTCTCAACTTTTAACAAGTACATTTGTATTAATATATAATGACTTGTTTTTTTAAAGAATATGTACATCTTTAAAATCTTGCTAAGAGAAAGACTTTTGGAAACATCTTGTTTCAAGTCTTATCAGAGTTACAACTTTTTTTTTGACTCGCCGTACCATTTTTAAGCTGCTGTGTTCATGGAAGATGTAATACTTCTAATACTAGCTAAATAAATCTTAAAATGAGTTTTCTCAGCTAATCTTATCTCAATAAAACTAAGTGAATTTTCATGTTCCATTAGCAGATTGGTTTTAAAACACCTTGTTTTCATCTTTTTTAAATTGTAAAGAAAGAACTAAAATTCATTATTATGAGTTCTTGAAATGTCTTAAAATGAACTGACAAAACTCATTTCGAGCTTTATTATATTAGTATTAGGAAGAGTTACAACTTTGGAAAACAACACAGCCGCTTAAAAATATTGAGTTTCTAAAATTCTTTTCACTTGAGATTTTTAAGTTTTAGTCCCCAAAAACAAGTCTTTAAATCTGACTTATGTTTTATTTGATTTGTGACTGTGTCATATATAAAGTGTAGATTAGATAGTTTGAATAGAAATTAGGCAAACACACTTGGTAAATTTGCAGCGTATTTGCGGCTTGTGTGGATTTCCCCCCCAAAGTGTTTGAGTTGTTTGAACAGGTCGCCTTGTGGGACATCCTGAGACTCAACCCGATCTGGAGTAAGTTGTTGTCATAACACGACCACCAAAAGTGCTGTGCAGAGTGGAGACAGGTCTCTGTGAATTCTAGCGAAGGTCTGGGATGAGTTCTGGCTCTTACTCAGTGCTCCCATGGTGGGGGTCCGGGTGAGGTCACGGAGTCCGTGCATTAAATCAGCGCAAGTATCACGAGTTAAAGCACCATTTATAGTGTCTCACTTTCACATGCAAACCGTAAACTTACCCACGGCAGGTGCGTCATACTCGTCTCCCAGCAGTATTTCAGGGGCTGAGTACGCCAGGGAGCCACAGGAGGTATTGAGCTTTTTCCCAGGCTGGAACCGGTTGCTGAATCCAAAGTCGGTGAGCTTGACGATACCCTGCTTCTCAAAGAACACCACGTTTTCTGGCTTAAGATCTCTGTGCACCACGTGCAGCTGGTGACAGTAGGAGATGGCGTGGACAATTTGGGCAAAGTAGCACTTGGCCATCTTGAAGAAAGGAGACAGAGAGAGCATCAAACAAAGAGCCACTGAGCATTGTAGGGGATTTTCAACCAGTCTGAGATTAGAAGGTCAGGAAACACAGACAAACGCTTCACATTATAGTCAAACGCCAAGTGGAACCTCGATTCTTTCATTCAGTTAAACTGCATGAGGATCAAACATAAATCCCACACTCTCTATTCACTTGACCAAAGGACACAGTAGACAGAAGTTATACAGCTTCATGGTGGTGTGCAAAAGAGAAGGGCTCTTCTTAAACTAGAGTGCCAAGGCCCCTGTGGGTTACTGGCTCAATTAAAGCCCAAGGCAAAATGGCCATTTTCGGCCTCGTGCCCTTGTTAAATTAAAAGAAAAGTTTTTGAGAAAATTGGGTCCAAAGACTCAAATTGGCTGTTTTTGGCATAAAAATGGCTGCCATTTCCAAATAAACAAATCTGAGTATAATGTTTTGATGTGAAATATGTCAACGACCCATATTTTGTCCTTGACAAATTAGAAAAAAGTTATTTTTTGAGAAAATTGCCTTTAAGTGCTCAAAATAGCTATCTTTGGCATAAAAATGGCCGCCATTTCCAAACGAACGAATCTATGAATATGATTTCTAGACAGGAACAATGTCAACAACCCATATTACGCCCTTGCTGAATTAGAAAAAAGTTACAGTTTTTGAGGTATCACAATAAAGAGATGACGACTATGATGGAAGCCACGCCACAACATAGGGTTAGCGGTCTACCAGCCTGTAACCCACAAAAGCAGATGGCAACATTCAGCTATAAGTTAACAGAAGGCACTTGGGAGACTCAAGCCTAGATTTGGTCTGGTTTCTTGGATGAAAGTCCTTCTCTTTTCTGCTCTGTGAAGCTGTGACTGGTAGCGCAAAAGCCAAAAGCTGCACTTTGTACAGCTTCCACAATCACAGCACAGAAGCCTCTTAATCCGTCAGAGTGGTCTGGGTGTCTTGGTGGCTTCCCTCACGGGTCTTCTTCTTGCACAATCACTCAGTTCTTGAGAACTGCCTCCTCCAGACAGGTTAACCATACCGTATCATACTGTTTGTATGTCTTAATGAACACAGGTTCCTGAATGTTGAAAACCCCAGTAGCTGGAGAAGGACCAGGGAACGCCCACGTTTCCAGCTTTGGCAGATGAATGGTTGAGAAATGAAGGAATGGACCGGATGTCTGACTGGGGGTTTCCATCCAGGACCCAAGGTGGTTCTGTGGTTTCGTGCTTCACCAGCCAATTCTCATAGACTTGAGTTGACTTGTGTATAAAAATGGCAATAATACCTTAAGGGTTAATGTGATATTTTTTGATAAACCCCTTGTGACTATCCAAACACTTATGGACCTGACTGTAGGTTTAGGTTGAAGTGAAAATGATCCTGTGTCACCTCAGAGCCAGTTTTTTGTTTTTTGTTTTAGGCATTACGCGTCCAGGTCCCCTGCAGTGCCACTCACCTCTTCGCTGAGGCCTCCGTCGTACTTCATGATGCAGTCGTACATGTCTCCTCCATCGCCCAACTCCAGGATGAGGTAAAGCTTGGTTGCCGTGTCAATGACCTCGTAGAGTCGTACCACGTTGGGATGCTGCACCAGCTTCATGCATCGCACCTCCTGGAAAAGGTGACCTCGTGCCACCGGATCCAGCTTGGTTTTATCGATCACCTTCACAGCAACCTGGAAGAGTCCGGATGAAAAACCGCCAATGTCACAAAAGTAATAAAGCCAGTGTTAGTTTGCCCAATGAGAAAAGAGGATCACATTTGAACCTACACACCTTTTCCCCGGTGAAGACATGTCTGGCCAGTTTGACCACAGCAAAATGGCCCCTGCCCAGCGTCTTATCCAGGTCGTACAGCCCGGCGATCTTGCCATCACGACAACGTTTTAGCCCCGCCATGGCTGCTGGTGGATGGTGAGGGAGGAGCTACTGCCTGCTGGTCCCCAGTTAGTTCTCCATCTCCTCCCGTCTAGGCTGAGGTTTGAAGACAATGGAGCAGTTGGCTGTGAGTGCTGATCCGAGAGCAGCTGCAGGTCTTCTCAGATTATTCTCGAAGAGTTAAAGGTCCAAATGCCGCCAGAGAGCAATTGCAAACTGCTGTGCTGCCAGTGCTTTGTTCACTTGTTCCCATACTCTGGTGATCAGAAGCGGAACATGACACAGGTGTCAAAATTCATTAATTCACACTGAAAACAAAATTAATAACTAAATTGGTATCATATGTTGGGGAAAAAAAACCGCAATTAAAAAGGGGGTGATAGTATCCATTTTTACAGCAAACTGTATGTTACCACAAGCCTTAAAATTATATGAAATAAAAGGGACAGTCTTCAATTTTCCACAAAATTGACTCCCTTCTTTGTGTTGATATATAGTTATTATAAAACTACTTTTATTTTTATGCCATATTGTAAAATTACAGCCTATTTTAATTCTGGCAGCTTATTTATTTCATCAATGTTTGATGGTAAATGCAGTGAGTTGCATTTGAAGTTTAACTTAGTCTGTGTGTAAAATGTTGGTCTCCCCCACTAAGTTTGGAAAACCAACTGAAAATGTTAGCATAGAGAACGGGCACAGTAGACCTGTGTGTGTGTGTGTGTGTGTGTGTGTGTGTGTGTGTGTGTGTGTGTGTGTGTGTGTTGCCTCACTTGTCCAGTAGATATCCAGCAAAACTTTTGTTTTAAATATGTCTGGAGCTTTTCCTATGTTCTTCCCAACAGCAACTCTGGTCGCCTATGTTTGTCTCCAAGCTCTATGTGCCATGATAGTTATACTTCAAATTTGTTCCTTTTTTTTTTTTTTTTTTTTGCAATATTCAGTTAGGAGTGACATTTCTGCTTGATTACACTGATCAAATCTGCCATTCCAGGAACAGAAAAGCCCATGTTACTGTATTTTAACCCATGTGGGTCAAAATACTAAATTGTTTTCAGACAAGATTGTTTTCTTTTTTTATCATATTGTGATAGACAAATGTATGTTCTATATGTATGTATAGTGTTCTTTTCATGAAAATACAGTAAGGTATGTCTTCTATAACACATTCCAATTCTAAGGTAGAACTCTACTAGTGTATACTAAGGTATATCTAAAAAAAATAAATAAATAAAAATAAAAAAAGATGAGTAGAGCCACTTAGGTGCCTGGTCTTGAGAACGAGGAATGGTAGGTTGAAAAGCTTTTTTTATCCCATGGGAACTCTCCCTACCCACCCAAGCGGCTCAAGAAAATGGACAGCATATATATAAATGATATTTACACAATCAGGGTAGTAAACAACATATCCAAGAAATAGAGTTACTACATAATATTATAGGAGTTAGCTTCTAAAACCTAAATATTCATACAGGAGAAGATTGTAGTATACATATACCTAGTCTGTAGATTTGTTGTAAAATTAAATTATAGCTAGTAGGCTAAGCTATAAATATGATTATTTTATTATAGAAACAGAAGCCATGATGTAATATGTTTTAGGTATCTATCTAAAGTTCACCATGCTAGCTTACTATAGGAAGACAAAATACATATTCTATATGCTATCTAATGGAAACCCCAAACGTAGATACTATATGTTCATATCTATTAAAGAACCCATAAACTGAAGAATAATTAAAAATCTACACCATGTAAAATAAAAGTGGAAATCACGAAAGCCAGCTATAGCTTGGATGACACACACACTATATATATATATATATATATATATATATATATACATACACTCAACAAAAATATAAACGCAACACTTTTGGTTTTGCTCCCATTTTGTATGAGATGAACTCAAAGATCTAAAACTTTTTCCACATACACAATATCACCATTTCCCTCAAATATTGTTCACAAACCAGTCTAAATCTGTGATAGTGAGCACTTCTCCTTTGCTGAGATAATCCATCCCACCTCACAGGTGTGCCATATCAAGATGTTGATTAGACACCATGATTAGTGCACAGGTGTGCCTTAGACTGCCCACAATAAAAGGCCACTCTGAAAGGTGCAGTTTTATCACAGCACAATGCCACAGAGGTCGCAAGATTTGAGGGAGCGTGCAATTGGCATGCTGACAGCAGGAATGTCAACCAGAGCTGTTGCTCGTGTATTGAATGTTCATGTCTCTACCATAAGCCGTCTCCAAAGGCGTTTCAGAGAATTTGGCAGTACATCCAACCAGCCTCACAACCGCAGACCACGTGTAACCACACCAGCCCAGGACCTCCACATCCAGCATGTTCACCTCCAAGATCATCTGAGACCAGCCACTCGGACAGCTGCTGAAACAATCGGTTTGCATAACCAAAGAATTTCTGCACAAACTGTCAGAAACCGTCTCAGGGACGCTCATCTGCATGCTTGTCGTCCTCATCTGGGTCTCGACCTGACTCCAGTTCATCGTCGTAACCGACTTGAGTGGGCAAATGCTCACATTCGCTGGCGTTTGGCACATTGGAGAGGTGTTCTCTTCACGGATGAATCCCGGTTCACACTGTCCAGGGCAGATGGCAGACAGCGTGTGTGGCGTCATGTGGGTGAGCGGTTTTCTGATGTCAATGTTGTGGATTGATTGGCCCATGGTGGCGGTGGGGTTATGGTATGGGCAGGCGTCCGTTATGGATGAAGAACACAGGTGCATTTTATTGATGGCATTTTGAATGCACAGAGATACCGTGACGAGATCCTGAGGCCCATTGTTGTGCCATACATCCAAGAACATCACCTCATGTTGCAGCAGGATAATGCACGGCCCCATGTTGCAAGGATCTGTACACAATTCTTGGAAGCTGAAAATGTCCCAGTTCTTGCATGGCCGGCATACTCACCGGACATGTCACCCATAGAGCATGTTTGGGATGCTCTGGACCGGCGTATACGACAGCGTGTACCAGTTCCTGCCAATATCCAGCAACTTCGCACAGCCATTGAAGAGGAGTGGACCAACATTCCACAGGCCACAATTGACAACCTGATCAACTCTATGAGAAGGAGATGTGTTGCACTGCATGAGGCAAATGGTGGTCACACCAGATACTGACTGGTATCCCCCCCAATAAAACAAAACTGCACCTTTCAGAGTGGCCTTTTATTGTGGACAGTCTAAGGCACACCTGTGCACTAATCATGGTGTCTAATCAGCATCTTGATATGGCACACCTGTGAGGTGGGATGGATTATCTCAGCAAAGGAGAAGTGCTCACTATCACAGATTTAGACTGGTTTGTGAACAATATTTGAGGGAAATGGTGATATTGTGTATGTGGAAAAAGTTTGAGATCTTTGAGTTCATCTCATACAAAATGGGAGCAAAACCAAAAGTGTTGCGTTTATATTTTTGTTGAGACACACACACACACACACACACACACACACACACACACACACACACACACACACACACACACACACACACACACACACTAGATTCATGACTTAGACGGTAAGAAAATTGTAAAGAACAACACTGTTAAAGTTCTGTGACTTCAATCAGAAAGAATATTGATTTCCATGGCCCCCTCCCTTCAAGTATCTTTCTCCCACAGAGAAAGCAGGCCTGGGTTTCTATGACATATGTCACATAAGTCTAATACAAGTCTTTACAGGCTCTGCTTAGTGCAGCAAAATTTCTAAGTACATGCACAGTTATAGAAGCTGGATTTTAACAGTCTGAGATAAAACCCAAAACTTATTTAAATGTCAATGCGGTCATTGAAAATGGATTTTGTTCAATGTGACCCCTTTAAGAGTGACAGACCTCCCTGATAACTTGTTCTCCATAATGTTCAAATACATCTTGTAGTGCAGTGGGACCCAGATGTACCATCTCAGCTTACCCTCAACTTCAGCAGCCCTACACCACCCTTAGAGGTCCTCGTGTGTTAAAAGGAAGCAGGTATATAGGTCACCCCCCGCCCCCCCACCCTCCTATGTTGACAAGGGATAGAGCTACTGGGAAACAAACCCAGGTCAGTTAGACACATTCCGCCCCGGACACTGTCCAAGCTCATAATTCCCCTGTTGATCTTACGTGCCGCTGAAAGAATCCCGGCTTTCCCAGCTGGCAGCAGCAGATCTTCCCCTGCAGTCACTGGAACTTCCTCAAAGTCCGTCCAAAGGCAGAGTTTTATCATCTCCAAATACACATTTAAATGCAAATTGGACCTAAACCGTAAGAGCGACAAACTGCTCTTCATCTCCAGTGTTTTACGAGGCTTTACGAAATAGAAAACTTGACAAACCATATGAAGAAGTAAAACAGGAGTTTTACTTTCCACACAACTTTCAAAGCAAAAGTACTCAGATTACTTTGCAGATTTTAAAGAGACACAAACTAATCAAAACTCTATTTTATTCTATTTTATAGACCGTGTACTTGTAAATCTTCCTATGCTTCGTGTTACTTTATTAGTAAAACGACATCACTGCATTTACATGGAAAACTAGTCAGTGGTTTGCTTGGTACCAACCGTCTTCGATTTGCTTTTGTGTCTTGTGTGATCTTTCTGCAAACACTATTTAAGGCTACAACCAGTGATTATTGTCCTTGAAGGGGGTTGGTTACACTGCACTTCTTTTCAGTCAGCCAAGACAGATCACCAGGTGTCTTCAAAACAGATCTAGAAGCATGCAACCAAAAATAGCAGACAGACAGAAAGAGAACTAACTGTAAGAAATACACAAAACTGATGGTGCACAATGATTCATTTAACTGATGGTCTTAGAAATGTATTGCTTTTGAGTTTTCAAAGGTTTGGAGGGGAGTAGTCTTAATAACTATGTTAAGTGAATATGTAATAAACTCACAACAGTCGACCAGAACAAGAGCACAAGAAGTATGGAAGTTCAGCGAGTGCAACACTTGCACCTTACGTTGAACACTGAACACTTAAATAAGTCTCTGTGAATATTTAATAAACTCACAACAGTCGACCAGAACACGAGCACAAGAAGTATGGAAGTTCAGCGAGTGCAACACTTGCTCCTTACGTTGAACACTGAACACTTAAATAAGTCTCTGTGATTGCGTGAAACTACACTGTTCATTCTGTGTGGCCTCAACATTTGACCAATTCTGCCCAAACGTGAACCACATTTGCCCCAAAATTCCCTGCTGTTTTCCTCCAGAAGGATTTCAATGGCTTTGGTGAAGCATTTGGCTCCCTCTTCATTTTGCCCTCCCCTACAGACTCTATGCAACTCACAGACAGAGACTGACATAAACTCAACTGCACACGTGACGCACGCCTCACCTCCGCCACCCCCCCTTGTGTTTCTGTACCCCCCCCCCCCCCCGCTCTGCCATTCCCGGGAGGCTGCGTGGGACTCTGCTTCTGCCTACGCTCACCTTGCCTCAATTTGGATGACGGACTGCTCCAAAGTTTAGTGCACATATACAATGCCAAACGTATATGTGTGGTTGTTTTAATTCTGATGCGTGCCATTATTACATTCAGCTAGTAATAATTGTGGATTAATTGTTGTATTTTGTCTGAGGCAATTGGGTGTGAAGATAATTTTGTTGCACTTCTAAGTGTAATGACAATAAATGATCATCTCTCTCATCTCACCTGTTTAATCCATATTTGCTCCAAACTGTTTAAGGGCTTCAGTTTGACCTTTCAAGGTAACACAAGGTCAAAGGTAACGTGACCACAAGAACAGGGACACGACTTTGTAACAGCAACCGTACGTGTATCTTTGACGAATCCCTGTAAAATCCATTCTACACATTTTCTATATATAAACATTGGGCTTATAATATTGGCGTTGGCCTGTAACCTTTCTTTTAAAATGGATTGTCCTTGGACCACCCTAAATTATTACACAGTTTGGTCCAACTCAAACATGTACAAGTTATTTTATTCACACAGACGGACACACATGACAAAAAACATGCTACAACCATGCACAGCTGTAAACATGCATCTTATTTGTCAAAACCCCTTAGAACTAGAATTAACACCCAGTCAAATCAAACAAACGAAAACTGTAACTGTAGCCCAGTTTAAGATATTTTACTTTTAGTGTAGAGCTTAAAACCACAAAATAAATACCTGGTTGGAAAGAGTTTAAAATAATAATTATTATTATCACTTTACCGGGGCGTTGCTGGGCCGGTATTGTAGATTTACGTCGACGCTATCTGGCTATACCTGCCCGCTGTGCATAAACAAATGACGTCATAGTGCGTGCAGCCCAAGAACTGTCCGCAGAGGAAAAGATGAAAAGACGAGAAGTTTGTTTTGGTCCCAATATGGATATTCCGGATGATTTTCTCATGGATAGTACGACAATGAACAGCACAGAAAGCAGCCAGCTTGATGAGGGCACACTGCCAAATTTGGAGAGCAGCACGCGCGCCAGGCGACGCGACAAAAGTTATGTGAGCCAACTTTTTATGTACGCGTTATGTGTTGTGTATCTCAGTAAAAAGTGATAATAATGCAAATAACATGCTGTTGTCGTGCAGTATGCATTTTTCTGAGTACCTCCATCCATCCCGTCGCCCAAAATGACAGCTATTCGCCCGAGTTAGACCAGGGCGAATAGCTGTCATTTTGGGCGACTGGGCATGGACGTCGGGCCTCTTGAAAATGCATACCGCCCTCCAAAAGCATGTTATTGTATTAATATGTTTTAAAAGCGGTGGTCTACCAATATGGGTTTTTTAACCTATGACACAAGGATAGTCAGCCAATGGCTGATATACTCTCACGGGCCACTTTATTAGGTACACCTGCTCAATTGCTTGTCAACACAAATAACTAATCAGCCAATTAGGCAGCAACTCAGTGCTTTTAGGCATCTAGACACGGTGAGGACGACTTGTTGAAGTTCAAACCGAACATCAGAACAGGGAAGAAAGGGGATTTAAGCTACTTTGAACGTGGCATGGTTGGTGGCACCAGACAGTCTGGTCTATTTCAGAAACGGCTGATCTACTGAGGTTATCATGGACAACCATCTCTAGGGTTTACAGAGAATGGTCCAAAAAAGAGAAGATATCTAGTTAGTGGCAGTTGTGTGGATGGAAATGCCTTGTTGATGTCAGAGGTGAATGGACAGACCGGTTGAATGGGCGACAGTGTGATATCGTTGTGTCAATATGGACCAACATTTCTGAGGAATGTTTCCAACACCTTGTTCAATCTATGACATGAAGAATTGAGGCTGTTCTGAAGGCAAAAGGGGAGCTAACCTGATACTAGCAAGGTGTACCTAATAAAGTGGCCAGGGATTGCTAAATCTACATCTGACATTCACGTTAACATCCTGTCTGTTTTTTCCACCGTGAAATACTGTTCCACCCGATCGCTGCGGCACAACTGGTCACATCTGTCATCTTCATACTTGACTTTATGCGAGCAAAGTTGACGTTCTTGCGTCCAACCCTAACTACAATAACATTCCACTACTCTAAAAATCACACGCGTGACCTCTGCTGCGCTGAACAGAAGCCGCCGTTTTCATGCGTTCTGTTTGTCCACAGTCACGGTTACGAAATATCACCTGCAGGGGGGGAGACATGGCGTTCGTATTCCAGGAATCTACTTACATGGGAACAAAAGCACATACTGTGTGGGCTGAGAACATTCCTGGGAGGTGATCTTCACCTAGGTGTGTCCCACCCACAACAGGAGGCCAAATACCGTTGCCAAGGAACATGCCTGTGGGTTTGAATGAAGTACGGCAAAAAGAAAAAAAAAAAAAAAAAGCCTGATGGCACTCTGTGGTTGTTCTGCTGAATGTTTAACAGCCTAAAAATCTCTCTGGGTGAACATGTGCGCTCCTGAGTGAAAAGAGTGAGTCATTCTTCTTATAATAGGAGGGTGACATCTCCATCCATCTCGCTCCGCTTCTCTCTTTCTCAAACGGGCTCAACTCTACACACTTGCACATGCTTTCCTTATGCACATCCTTGTGGATCCTAAACAGAGGTCGGCAATGGGTTGGTTTCACGCATGTAACGGATAAAAGCGCAAAACATGAAGAAAAGAAGAGAACATGCAGCTTGATGCACGTGTCTGCAGAACCAGTTCACCCTCGGAACACTGCTGGTACTGTAGGTGCGCTGTACGCGTTTTCAGGTCAGTTGCATAACAGTTCAAGGTGCTACAGGTGCACTGATTTACCATAATGTGCATACATGCACACGCACAGCGATAACAAAGCACTTACTTTCATGTTGAGGTCAAGGACGTCAGCTGTGTGCAAAATACAACATTACACCACTGATGTCTACATTTCAATACGGGGAAACTTCTGACAAACTTGAGACACCAAGTCATTAAAATCTGTGCTGCTGAACCGCGATTCCATCGACACCTCTGGAGAATTGTTCTTTTTGTGCCAACAGAGCACTCACTCCTCCCCGAGTCATTCTGCAACCTGTACAATGGATGAAGGGTTTGTGCTCATGCTGGTGCTTTGCCAAGAGGCCAAATTCTTTCACCATTTGGCGTTGACGTCAGGTACAGGTTGGCATTGTTTCTGCACAAATACCAGCGACAATAACTTGACATTCAAAAGTAAAAGGGGAGGGGATAATTGTTACACTGACTGGTGGAATGTCACAGCGGCAGGTTGCACAAGTTGACAACGTGCCCACTAGTTGAAGGCTGTAGAGATGAAACAACAAAATAGCATGAATGACACCACATGTACCCCCCCAAAACCAACCCCCACCCAAAGAAAACACAACAAAACAAACAAACAACCTACATGTGAGATGGAGGATGAACTTTGAATTCTCTGGCGTGTCTAACAAAGTTAGACAGGGTGGAATTTAGGGTTGGGATGACTAACGAAAATCATGAGTCAACGAGTTGGGTTCCATTAAGTCATCGACTAGTTGGGCACCATTAGTCATCCCAAACCCTTGAAGTATTACTGACTATGTGTCCGAGGTATTTAGTAGAACGCAATTCTTCCAGTGCTTCTTCGGATACCATTAGGCATCGACTAGTCGACTAATGGTTTTCATTCATCGTCCCAACCCTAAATTCCACCGTGTCTAACAAAGACAGACTAGTCAGATACCATTAGTCATCGAGTAGTCAACACAGTGTATATCAAGCTGGACACCCTAACAGGATGTTAGACAGGGTGGAATTTAGGGTTGGGATGACTAACGAAAATCATGAGTCAACAAGTTGGGTTCCATTAACTCATCGACTAGTTGGGCACCATTAGTCGTCCCAAACCCTTGAAGTATTACTGACTATGTGTCCGAGGTATTTAGTAGAACGCACTTCTTCCAGTGCTTCTTCGGGTACCATTAGGCATCGACTAGTCGACTAATGGTTTTCATTCATCGTCCCAACCCTAAATTCCACCGTGTCTAACAAAGACAGACTAGTCAGATACCATTAGTCATCGAGTAGTCAACACAGTGTATATCAAGCTGGACACCCTAACAGGATGTTAGACAGGGTGGAATTTAGGGTTGGGATGACTAACGAAAATCATGAGTCAACAAGTTGGGTTCCATTAACTCATCGACTAGTTGGGCACCATTAGTCGTCCCAAACCCTTGAAGTATTACTGACTATGTGTCCGAGGTATTTAGTAGAACGCACTTCTTCCAGTGCTTCTTCGGGTACCATTAGGCATCGACTAGTCGACTAATGGTTTTCATTCATCGTCCCAACCCTAAATTCCACCGTGTCTAACAAAGACAGACTAGTCAGATACCATTAGTCATCGAGTAGTCAACACAGTGTATATCAAGCTGGACACCCTAACAGGATGTTAGACAGGGTGGAATTTAGGGTTGGGATTCAAATTCAAATTTATTTATATAGCACATTTAAAACACAGCTGCAGCTGACCAAAGTGCTTCACAATAATAGCAATACAAAAGTGTAAAATATTAAAGGAAAAGAATAAAATAAATAAATAAATAAATAATCTAAAAATACAGAGCAAAATAGCAGAGCAAAGCATACACCACTTAGCCAGTGTTGAAAGTCAGGGAGAAGAGATGAGTTTTCAGTCTGGACTTAAACTGTCCCACAGACCCACAGACAGACAGGATAACTAATGAAAATCAATAGCCGACTAGTCGGGTACCATCAGCCATCGACTAGCCAGCGACTAAATTTGACACAATGAATTAAGCCAATTTTAAATCTTCATAGTGAAACTGAAATGTGACATTTATTTTAACAAATATACCCACAAACATCACAAACACAAAAAAACAGCAATAGCATGAAGACAATACCTGCATTCATTTACTAGGTATGGACGACCCGTGTGAGCTGACTAGTTCACCTGCTGAGGTTCACACACTGTCTTCACTGAGTGAAGGGAGCGGTGGCAGCTCCACCAGGTCTATTCTTTTAAGGGTTAAATTAACTTAATAAATGGCTTGACTTTTGATGTCAGCTAGTTGTAATCGACTATTACGACTAGTCGCCCCATCCCTAGTGGAATTTCGCCCACTCATTTGTTTCAACGTCTGCGTGGACGACCTGAGCGGTATGCTTAACACCTGCCACATTGGTTACTATTATCGTGATCTACCGACAAACCACCTCATGCACGCTGATGATCTCTTACTGTCTGCACCCTCAGTTCATGGGTTAATCACAGTATGTGAAATTTTTTTTTTTTTAAGCAAAAACTACTCTGCACAAGAGAACCCACAGAAAAGTGCCGTTATGTCCTTTAGAGGCAGATACTTAAATGTTTTATGACTGGTGCAGCGCTGGAAGAACCACATTTTACTAAATACCTCGGGCACATAGTAATACTTCAAGTGATGATGCCAATATATCCAGACAACACAGGCAGCTGTATAAGCAAGGTAATATGATCTTACAGAAGTTCCACACGTCGTGCTGAAGTAAAACTAACGGTTTTGTTCATATTGCACCCTCCCTGTGCAATATGTGAGTGTGTATTTTAATTAATGCATGCTCCTCTTGATTAAGGTTATATGGATGTGTGTAGTTCATATAGGCAGGGCACATGTTTGCTTTGACTCTGTTAAAAGATTCTACCTAATTTTGTGTTTTAATTCTATGTACTGCTCAGGAAGATGCATTCAAATGTCGTACAACTGTGCAACTATGCTTCATATCACAATATTTTTTTTATTATTTCTTGGTTCCTCAACATATGAAAGAAAAAGTGCACTGTGTAGAGTGTTTGATCTACAGCTCCGCCAGGATGTAGAAATAAATTTGGTGTATCGGTTTACGCAGTGCTGAAATAACTGAATGGTATCACTCATGCTATATTTCCCACTCGTCTTAAATAGAAGTCCAGGATTAGCACCTACTGGTTAAAAATGTTGCATGTGTATTTTTCTGTGTGCAGGTTCCTTGGAATTGTTCACATTTTATTTATTTATTTTTTATTCTCGGCATGGAGAATTTCGGTTTACTGGATAAATCTGAGACGTTTTTCCACTGCAGGAAGCCGAAATGAAAACTACAAATTTTGTCAATGCAAAAGGACGCCGAGTTTGTGAATCTGACTGGGCAAAAAACAACATTTCTATACAATGAACCCTCATCAGAGTGTTGTTTTAGATGTTTTGCATTTATGTTAGCAAAGGTTATTGGTCAAAATTAATGGAAAAGAACTCACACATATTAGTAGAATACAATGTCTCAGAAGCACTCAGCTACAGGTGACGTCTATCCTTCATCCATCAAATGCTGTGTTCGGAACTTTGAGGTTAATGGAACCTCCATTAACCTCAAACTCATAAATCTCCAACTATGAATGATGTCACACCCGAAGTGCGTTTCCACAGTTTCCACACAGCAACCAAAGTCGGAAAATAAGCAGCATGCCTCCAAAAGCTTGGTGTATAGAACGCTACCAAGACATCAGGTCCAGAAAAGAGACCTCATGGAAGAGAACAAATGATGCAGATCTTACATTAGTGTTTTACTGCTCAGTTTGTAGCGCGATGTAGCCAGCTGTTGTTGTTAGTGACATCTACCGGATTTACGAATATTGACGACAACTGTTGAGAAACAGTACTTTATGCATAAAAAAAATATCATAGCAACATGTCCACTGACAGCAGGAACAAGAGTACTGTGTGCATGATTTATTCAACTGGACACACAAAAACTACAGCTTTGACTTCCTGTTGACACTCACAGCAGCCATGTTGGACTGTGAACTCAGGGTGCGTGGGTTCGAATGAGATGACGCATTAGAATTCTAATTTCCAGGCAAAATTTCTGGGGGGGGGGGGATTAACCGGGAAAATGCAACTTGAGTATAACGCACCAAAAATGTGTTATATTCAGAAAATGCATGTTCTCATTAATTCCACTCCTTATTTTCTGAGCTGCACAAAAATAGTCACCATGTCTTACTATTAAAGATGCATTAAATATGCAGTTCTTCAATTTATAGGACATTATTACTGACAGACTGTACGCATACGTGTCACTGTTCTTGCAGGTCACAAAGTCAGTATGAGAAGAAATTAACAGATAAAAAAGAATTATTCCTCTCGGTCACTCGGGAGGAGCTTGGAGTCGAGCCGCTGCTCCTCCACATCGAAAGGAGTCAGTTGAGGTGGCTTGGGCATCTTTTCCGGATGCCCCCTGGACGCCTCGCTGGAGAGGTGTTCCGGGCACGTCCCATTGGGAGGAGGCCCCGGGGAAGACCCAGGACACGCTGGAGGGACTACATCTCTCGGCTGGCTTGGGAACGCCTTGGGGTTCCCCCGGAGGAGCTGGGGGAGGTGTGTGTGGATCGGGAGGTCTGGGCGGCTTTGCTTGAGCTGCTGCCCCCGCGACCAGACTCCAGATAAAGCGGAAGAAAATGGATGGATGGATGGAAAAAAATTATTACTTTTTTATAATTGAGAAAAACAATCTGTATATAGCACCCACAATGCATTGAGCACCAGCCCCCATGTTTCTCAGACAGGAGCAAAAGTGGAATATTTTTTAATAATTTGCAGATAAATTTACACTGAATTTAAATTTATGAATTTTTTTTAGTATATAGTATAGTATAGACCGGAAGTGGAGTACAGCGTTTTCTATGACTGGAACCCAAACTGGGGGAAAACAAACTAACCAAATAAAAACAAAACAAACAAACAAAAACGCATAATTATTCGTTACGATGGATATATTATTATTTATGGTCCAACATTGAATCACTGGGTCATATTTTTGCCGTCCTCAGGCTTCGAGATTTATTTAGCGCATTCATTTGTCAAATGTTGCTTACCGTTTTTTAATTTTTAAATCCACTGATATTTTTAATGACAAAGTTAAGCGAGGATTTCTACTTTATTTGAGACGATTCTGCGCCGTGCGTGTCGGCGCAGATCCCGTTTGCGACAAACTGCGAAGACGTGGACAGCGTGATAAAATACCCACCAAGTTATTGTCCCCGACTGAAATCTCGATTATTTAATTTGACATATTATTAGTCTGGGCCCACATTCAGTCCGACTCACCGCAGAGGACCGTCGCTCCTCCGTTCCGCTCGCGTTAAACTGCGACACCGTCCGTACGTGTGCGGACCGACGCCTTCACACCTGCCGCTTTACAACGTCTGAAATCCACCACGACACGGATCAACCTGGAACCACACTGACACCAAAACGGCCAAAGATTACTCCAGTGTGTGAGAATTAACCTCTCGCTCGCTCTATTTCGTCAAGTGACTGCAGTTACCACAGAAACATGGTAAATCCTTCAAAATAAGAGTATCGTCGTTTTACAGCGGAAGATGGACGAATAAACAAAAGTATTTGAGCAGTGCAAGTTCTAGATATATAGATAGATAGACAGATACAAAATATAAAAGAAATAGAATTTAATAATATACAGAAATATCTGCAGAAGTGTCTGTTTTAAATATCCAAAAAGAAAAGTAAACATAAATCAATTCACAAATAAATAATAAAATTAATAAAAATGCTCATATTTTTAATGTGATATGTTTTAAAAACGTATCTTTATAATTTATTTTTTTATTAATTTGTTCCACGTTATATTCCCGCATTTATTTATTCTCTTACTCATTTATTTATATTTAGGCACCATGTCGACTCCACATTCTCAACATACTGGACGGGCTTGTGAAATTTTTTTCACAGTTTAAAAGTATTTTGAGGTCTCATATTAAAATGGATTACACGTTTGGTTCGCAGTAAATTTAATGTTAATTTTACGTCTGGAAATTTTCAGATCAAAATTGTTGTTGTCATTGTCTGGTGAATTTATGTGACGCATATTTTAACTGTACATTACAGTTAAATGTAATTATCAATAATAATTAATAATAATAATAATAATAATAATAATATAGCTTTTAGTTAATATTGTTGCCATTTTTAGCCGATGTACAGTTATTTGCGATGTTGGAATTTTAATTGCGCAGCGAATTAAATGTGATTTTTGTACATGTGTATGTTTATTTTATAGCTCTTGTTTTGAAGGTAAAATAAAATAATAATAATATGCATCACATTCACAAAAAGTTGGAATTGCATTTCATTATCACCCGTCACTTCAACCTTTTGTGTTCAGAAAAAAATAACATTATTGTGCTACCCTTTATTTAGCAGAAGTCACTATTTCTGAACAAATATTAAAGTCTTGCTCATGAATTCTGAGAGTAACTGCAACCATAATAGCTTTTCTTATATAACTGAGACCGCTTCTCTTTTATTTTAGAATAAAAATTAAATTAATATTCCATAAAATGGTTGACAGTGAATGCTTTTAACTATCTTGTGATATAATGTTGCTTTAACAATGAGAATACAAATTTAAAACAGGACCATTATGGTTGAAAATGGTCTATAGTCTGATGTAAACATGAAAAACGCTTTGGCTTGATCTTTTACGTTGAAGTTGTCTTCACTTGTTTTCCGGCAGAATGGTGTCTTGCTGACAATTGTCACTGCGCATTGGTCCTACTTACTGTCATCGAAAAGCGTGTTTTCAGGCCTTTTGGTGACTGCAGAATTTTTGTTTTCTTCACTCAAGGTTTTCAAGTATAATGAAATGTGAGGAGGAAATGTTTTTTATTTATTTATGTTTTTAATTTTTTTTGTTTTTTTTTTGGAGCCCAGGCTTCAGGCCTCCTTCAAACCCCAGTCAGCCTTATGACGAGTGGGTGATTAGAATCCATGTTCTGTGCCAAGCTGGGAAATAGTCAACCGTTGTCATGTAATATTTGCAAATTTGGAAATGCCCCTGTTTATATTCTTCACACTCCGCGTGTTTTTCCTTTGTGTGTGTGTTGCTGGAGAAGTTTCTTATTTGGAGTGTGTGTGTTCAGTTGAGCTTAAAGCCAAAGTGTGTAGGATACAGTGACATCTAGTGGTAAGGTTAGAGATAGCATTATTTCATTGCAGGTCACAGTTTTGTTTCTCTTCATGGCTTCCCTACTAGATTAATCAAGAAGGAGTATGAAAAAATACCTGGAATGGATCGTGAGAGGAGCGAAGCCTAACAAGGACGCAAAACAACGATACATTCAGAAAAATAACAAAGTAACGAGTGGTCTGGTGATCTTGACTTGCTTCCAAATGTTCCATATCTTGATGTTTTTGTCCTCATCTGTACATCCGAGAAGTTTAAGAACTATAAATCCCTGGAGGCCCAACTTCAGTTTCCTTATTAGATTGAGTCAATTTTCTGAGTCCAGAACCAGAAAACTGCCGTTCAAACAAAGGTAGCTAATTGTTAAATGTTCATGATCACACCGAAGCATTTCCAAAATTAAACAGAATTTCTTCAAAAAGACGAGCTATTCCGTGAGCTAGCTAGGCAGGCGGGCAGCTAGTTATGTAGTGTTAGCGATGTTTAACTCAAGAACGTTTACGTGTTTTGATAAGTACTTTGTGCTGTTTTTCAAGCCGGACATGTCGGCGGTTGTGGCAGGCGGCTACACAGCAGACTTTCAACACTGTAATGACCTTTTTCGGTTGGACAGTTTCACTTTAGAACAACAATTAACATCTCCTCGGCTCTTCGACAATCTGTCCTACACTCCCAGCATGCTTTGCATTGACTATGACACAATCCCATTATTACGGGGGAGCAACTGATTTGTCTTTGTTTTTTTTCCTCTTCATAGCGGTCCACCCTTCCTTCCTTCCTCAGCATAACTCCGGTCCCATTACTGCCAGGGTCTTCATATTCACAGAGAGCATTCTTGGGACACAGATCTTGGACAAGTTTAAAGATGGCTAACCTTGACCTATTTTAAGGGGTCAAATGTTACATTCTGTTTCCTATTTTTATGCTCATAGGGCTCAGGGTATTTTAGCATTGTGCTGTATTTTAATAATCAATCAATCAATCAATCAATTTTATTTATATAGCGCCAAATCACAACAAACAGTTGCCCCAAGGCGCTTTATATTGTAAGGCAAGGCCATACAATAATTACGTAAAAACCCCAATGGTCAAAACGACCCCCTGTGAGCAAGCACTTGGCGACAGTGGGAAGGAAAAACTTCCTTTTAACAGGAAGACACCTCCAGCAGA
This sequence comes from Thalassophryne amazonica, assembly GCF_902500255.1. Classification (NCBI taxonomy): domain Eukaryota; kingdom Metazoa; phylum Chordata; class Actinopteri; order Batrachoidiformes; family Batrachoididae; genus Thalassophryne; species Thalassophryne amazonica. Next base: position 60,693,790 of record NC_047122.1, read on the forward strand.
ACCAGGCTCAGGGAGGGGCAGTCTTCTGCTGGGACTGGTTGGGGCTGAGGGAGAGAACCAGGAAAAAGACATGCTGTGGAGGGGAGCAGAGATCAATCACTAATGATTAAATGCAGAGTGGTGCATACAGAACAAAAAGAGAAAGAAACACTCAATGCATCATGGGAACCCCCCAGCAGTCTAAGTCTATAGCAGCATAACTAAGGGATGGTTCAGGGTCACCTGATCCAGCCCTAACTATAAGCTTTAGCAAAAAGGAAAGTTTTAAGCCTAATCTTAAAAGTAGAGAGGGTGTCTGTCTCCCTGATCTGAATTGGGAGCTGGTTCCACAGGAGAGGAGCCTGAAAGCTGAAGGCTCTGCCTCCCATTCTACTCTTACAAACCCTAGGAACTACAAGTAAGCCTGCAGTCTGAGAGCGAAGCGCTCTATTGGGGTGATATGGTACTATGAGGTCCCTAAGATAAGATGGGACCTGATTATTCAAAACCTTATAAGTAAGAAGAAGAATTTTAAATTCTATTCTAGAATTAACAGGAAGCCAATGAAGAGAGGCCAATATGGGTGAGATATGCTCTCTCCTTCTAGTCCCCGTCAGTACTCTAGCTGCAGCATTTTGAATTAACTGAAGGCTTTTCAGGGAACTTTTAGGACAACCTGATAATAATGAATTACAATAGTCCAGCCTAGAGGAACTAAATGCATGAATTAGTTTTTCAGCATCACTCTGAGACAAGACCTTTCTAATTTTAGAGATATTGCGTAAATGCAAAAAAGCAGTCCTACATATTTGTTTAATATGCGCTTTGAATGACATATCCTGATCAAAAATGACTCCAAGATTTCTCACAGTATTACTAGAGGTCAGGGTAATGCCATCCAGAGTAAGGATCTGGTTAGACACCATGTTTCTAAGATTTGTGGGGCCAAGTACAATAACTTCAGTTTTATCTGCGTTTAAAAGCAGGAAATTAGAGGTCATCCATGTCTTTATGTCTGTAAGACAATCCTGCAGTTTAGCTAATTGGTGTGTGTCCTCTGGCTTCATGGACAGATAAAGCTGGGTATCATCTGCGTAACAATGAAAATTTAAGCAATGCCGTCTAATAATACTGCCTAAGGGAAGCATGTATAAAGTGAATAAAATTGGTCCTAGCACAGAACCTTGTGGAACTCCATAATTAACCTTAGTCTGTGAAGAAGATTCCCCATTTACATGAACAAATTGTAATCTATTAGATAAATATGATTCAAACCACCGCAGCGCAGTGCCTTTAATACCTATGGCATGCTCTAATCTCTGTAATAAAATTTTATGGTCAACAGTATCAAAAGCAGCACTGAGGTCTAACAGAACAAGCACAGAGATGAGTCCACTGTCTGAGGCCATAAGAAGATCATTTGTAACCTTCACTAATGCTGTTTCTGTACTATGATGAATTCTAAAACCTAACTGAAACTCTTCAAATAGACCATTCCTCTGCAGATGATCAGTTAGCTGTTTTACAACTACCCTTTCAAGAATTTTTGAGAGAAAAGGAAGGTTGGAGATTGGCCTATAATTAGCTAAGATAGCTGGGTCAAGTGATGGCTTTTAAGTAATGGTTTAATTACTGCCACCTAAAAGCCTGTGGTACATATCCAACTAATAAAGATATATTGATCATATTTAAGATCGAAGCATTAAATAATGGTAGGGCTTCCTTGAGCAGCCTGGTAGGAATGGGGGTCTAATAGACATGTTGATGGTTTGGATGAAGTAACTAATGAAAATAACTCAGACAGAACAATCTGAGAGAAAGAGTCTAACCAAATACCGGCATCACTGAACGCAGCCAAAGATAACGATACGTCTTTGGGATGGTTATGAGTAATTTTTTCTCTAATAGTTAAAATTTTATTAGCAAAGAAAGTCATGAAGTCATTACTAGTTAAAGTTAAAGGAATACTCGGCTCAATAGAGCTCTGACTCTTTGTCAGCCTGGCTACAGTGTTGAAAAGAAACCTGGGTTTGTTCTTATTTTCTTCAATTAGTGATGAGTAGTAAGATGTCCTAGCTTTACGGAGGGCTTTTTTATAGAGCAACAGACTCTTTTTCCAGGCTAAGTGAAGATCTTCTAAATTAGTGAGACGCCATTTCCTCTCCAACTTACGGGTTATCTGCTTTAAGCTGCGAGTTTGTGAGTTATACCACGGAGTCAGGCACTTCTGATTTAAAGCTCTCTTTTTCAGAGGAGCTACAGCATCCAAAGTTGTCTTCAATGAGGATGTAAAACTATTGACGAGATACTCTATCTCACTTACAGAGTTTAGGTAGCTACTCTGCACTGTGTTGGTATATGGCATTAGAGAACATAAAGAAGGAATCATATCCTTAAACCTAGTTACAGCACTTTCTGAAAGACTTCTAGTGTAATGAAACTTATTCCCCATCAGACCATCAGAGTAAATGTAAATGTTATTAAGAAATGATCAGACAGAAGGGAGTTTTCAGGGAATAGTGTTAGGTCTTCAATTTCCATACCAAAAGTCAGAACAAGATCTAAGATATGATTAAAGTGGTGGGTGGACTCATTTACATTTTGAGCAAAGCCAATTGAGTCTAATAATAGATTAAATGCAGTGTTGAGGCTGTCATTCTCAGCATCTGTGTGGATGTTAAAATCGCCCACTATAATTATCTTATCTGAGCTAAGCACTAAGTCAGACAAAAGGTCTGAAAATTCACAGAGAAACTCACAGTAACGACCAGGAGGACGATAGATAATAACAAATAAAACTGTTTTTTGGGACTTCCAATTTGGATGGACAAGACTAAGAGTCAAGCTTTCAAATGAATTAAAGCTCTGTCTGGGTTTTTGATTAATTAATAAGCTGGAATGGAAGATTGCTGCTAATCCTCCGCCTCGGCCCGTGCTACGAGCATTCTGACAGTTAGTGTGACTCGGGGGTGTTGACTCATTTAAACTAACATATTCATCCTGCTGTAACCAGGTTTCTGTAAGGCAGAATAAATCAATATGTTGATCAATTATTATATCATTACTAACAGGGACTTAGAAGAGAGAGACCTAATGTTTAATAGACCACATTTAACTTGTTTTAGTCTGTGGTGCAGTTGAAGGTGCTATATTATTTTTTTTTTGAATTTTATGCTTAAATAGATTTTTGCTGGTTATTGGTGGTCTGGGAGCAGGCACCGTCTCTACGGGGATGGGGTAATGAGGGGATGGCAGGGGGGAGAGAAGCTGCAGAGAGGTGTGTAAGACTACAACTCTGCTTCCTGGTCCCAACCCTGGATAGTCACGGTTTGGAGGATTTAAGAAAATTGGCCAGATTTCTAGAAATGACAGCTGCTCCATCCAAAGTGGGATGGATGCCGTCTCTCCTAACAAGACCAGGTTTTCCCCAGAAGCTTTGCCAATTATCTATGAAGCCCACCTCATTTTTTGGATGTCATCATGACATCACATATACCATATAATGACAATTAGCAAATCAATATGCAAATCAAAAAATCAAATCAAAAATGCATTATTATTTTTATTTAACACCTTCCAGCTCTGTGAATAAACCACACTGATTAATCAGCTCAGCAAATCAGCAGCTGGTGGACACATGCACGTAGTATTAGGCTTATACTGCCATCTAGTGGACATTTGGAGAGCCTAGGATTTCACAGGGGGAACATATTTATAGCGTATATATAATTATATATACTATATAATAGGTAAATATCATATTCATTGTAGTAAGTGGAGAAATAGCAAAAGCCCCCTTTGACTGATTTATAGACAATTTCAAATTATTTTTCCTATCCCTTAAAAAAAAAATCATACTCCAATAAAATAGAAAGATCTGTAGAAATCTTATTTGAATTATACCCAAGCTTTACATTTTTTTTATAATATTGTATGCCTTGTGATTATAAAACCCCAGTCAGTATGTTTTGTAAACTCTTATTTTATATTCCTCTGCATTTTGACAATTTTGTTACCTACAAGATGTTTTTCTATGTTTATTGTATTCTCTCTCTATATACTTGTTCAGGGCAGCTTTTTGCACATAATAGCTTTGACACTTTTTTGTCTATTTTTATTCTATTTTGGATGCTCTTATTGTGTTTTTCGTACTGTTCTTTTTATTTATCTCTAGCTGGTGCTATTGGAAAGCACTTTGGTTCAGTGAAAACTGCTGTAAAGTGCTATAGAAATAAAACTTGATTGATTTATAGATACATACATACACACTTAACCCTATTTTTCAAATAAAGATTCTAAACAGTGCAGTCAAATACCTTCAAGGCTCTAGGAAAGACATAAAAACACCAACAGTGTGAAGGGGGATCATGAATTTGGTGCATAAATTTTGTGCTTAGATATTAACACCATCACAAAATGACACTTTTATTACATAGGATAATGCCCTGTGGTCCTGAACATCCTGAGACAATGACAGACACCAACACACTTTGGTCGTACATGCCAGAGTATCACTGTGTGAAGAACATAACTCTTGGACCAAATGTAGTTGACTGACAGAGGGTCAGCCAAGGAAAAGTGATTTTACTTTGACAAATGTCCCAAATGTTTCAGTTTGAAGCTTGTACAGCTTAAACCCGGTGGAGAGGTTGTTAGTCAAGGACAGTCTTCAAACACCTTGTGCAGTGGGACCTGCAGGCCTAGTCAGCAGTGTCTGTCCACCACCTTTGGACAGAAATGATCAAATGTGAAGGCGACACAGAATAATGTAGTAATTTGCAAGACTGTGTCAAATGCTAGACAAGTGTCAAAACTCCCTTGTCCTTGGGAGATGTAGCCACTTTGCCAAGGTCTGGAAGAAGACCATGTGTCCACCCCTGCCAGCTGAGAGGAACCACCAAGGCCCAGATCTGCCATGAACTGGAAGCTGCTGGTCCTGGGTTTTCTTCAGGGTGTCTCAGTCACAGACAGAAGCTGAAAGTTTTCAGCTGAGCACACGGACAAAGAAAATACCTGTAAGGTTTTATGGTCAGATGAGACAATTATGTTTGGAGAAGTAAAGGTCGGGCAGTCAACCCCAACTGTTGATTGTGGTCCATCAGGTTCTAGGGCTGTTTTGCTGCCAGAACTGGTGCATTGCACAAAATGGATGGAATAATGAAGGCTGACCTCAACATTCTTTAACAAAAACTCAAATCCATCAATCGGATGATTCAAACTTAGGACTCACTTGGGAGTTCAGTTATTTGTGGAACAGATTAAGCAAACTAACAATATGTTTTTTTAAACAGCCTTTCCAAAGTCCTGAATTCGGGTCTATCAAATGTGTCTGGACTGTGCTTTAAAGTCGGAAATGTTCCAGGAAACCTACAGATTTAACACTTAAGTTTGAAGGTGAATTGAACTCTTTGCCACAAGCATCAGGTCCAGGTGAAAATTAAGACATTCAACCAAATATCAGATGTTTATATATCTCCTTTGATCTTGAATGCATAACTTTGATCCTGTGTTGATTTCAGAGACATATTGTACAATAATTTCTACCCCACAAAAACAGGTCAAAGAAACAAGTCATATCCGTGCATGTACACGTCTGACCAACTGGTCAAATGTACAGTTTTTCTTTTTAAACATCTGTGTCAATGCTCTCAGTGTGGCTTGAAATACCTGCAGTAATTTCAATAATTTTTAAAATGTCCATGTTAATTCTGACACAGTCCCCCCTCCTGACAGCAAGACAGAAGCGCAGGCAGTGTAACACTCCTTGTTGGACTGATGCATGCCGACTCATCTGTGTCCCTGTGACTTTCCTGTGGTCCAAATGCACAGGACAAAGGACAAATCCTATAAGATGTTCAGACAGTGATGCCATAGAGATGGACCGGCACCCACAGATCCCCACCAGCTTTACTGCAAAAAACTGATGCATCGTTCCCGAGTTCAGTTCATTTGGTGACATCAATCCTCTGAAAACAGACTGAAGAGTGCAACAGCTTCAGCAAAAATGTCTAAGTCCTTTTGTCAAAGACAGATTTGTCTTTTTTATATATTTAACCACACATGAAATGTAAGAATATTCACTCCATGTATTTTTGGATTTGGAGAAATCGGTTTGCGTCGCAGCACAAATAGATTAAAAAAAAATTAACAGAATACAGACGAACAATTAAACAAGAAATTTATTTTGTGAAGAATTTTCACTTCTTAGCCTCCTGTTTCTGAAGCTTTTTCACCTCGTGCCTGATGATCTTGTTTCTCTGTAGAAACGACAACAAAGAGACCATTTAAAATAAAATCAGTTTGATGTCCAAATGATCTCCTGCAGAGAAACAGACCACAGTGAGAGGTTTTCCACTGCACTCACCATCCTCTTAGCCTTCATCACCTTGTAGCGGTCAAAGTCAGACATCTTGGCCCTCTGCAAAAACAAGATAGTGTTATAATGTGAAAAGCTTAGGTATAAATAAATTCCTTCTCACACAAGCAGTGAGCAGCAAACCTGCACAACATGTTGATTTTGCCGATGATTCAAGCGCCAGTATTATGAATGCTTATTTTCTTTGGCTGACCTGCAAACAACGACAGGTTTTCCGCATCCATCGCTTTCTCTTTCTCGCTACAAGCAGCAGTGAGCTACTCGTGCAAAGCTGCTACTGAGAACATGTTTTTCTGAATGTGCTTCACAATAATAAGTATTTTACAGTTGGAGGGTGTGTGTGTGTGTGTGGTGTCCAGCATTTTAATAGTGGCGCGTACAGCAGCGCACTCTCAGTGCGGTCTGTGGCAATTTATTTATTTATGTCAGACCCTTTTGATGATTAATGGCTAAGGTCATCAATATGGAATGGCTGATTATGTCACATGGTTTCAGAAGGGTGGTCAGGACATGACGTCCACGGAAATCAGGTGAGCTTGAACACAGGATGCTCATCTTGGAGTTTAAACAACAACATCACCATCATTTTGCGAGTTCACTATTTACTCTTCAACCGTGAACATTTCAAATACACAGACAAAGAATTTAAATCTTTTTCTGATTATGTGCCTGAAAAGTCAGAGATCATTTTTGACACACATCAGCTGCAGATGAGCGCCACCACAAATCACATTTAGAAAAGTTTACACCTGCTTCACGAACAACATTTGACAGCGGATTAAAGACAGTCAGCAGCTCATTCTGTGTGTTCGAGACTCGCAGCGTCATTCAGATCCTCGTTCTTTTTAGTTCATGCGTGAACCCTGCATGGTCTGCCGTTGTCGTACCGTCCTGCTGAGCACGCATAAGCCAGCGTGTGGCGCTCTGATCTGTGGCACATCTAAGACCCGCAGCAACAAAACCAGGAACGACTTGGCCAAGACTAGTCGGAGTGGTTTCTGAGCTCGATCTGGCTTGACTCGGCAGACCCGAGGGGACACACTAACGCAGAAAAAAGCCCAACCAACATTATTTGAGAGGTTTTGTTTAAAGGGGATAGAGAATCAAAATCATCTTTTTCATGTTTTTGGTGTTAGTTCAGAGTCTCCCCGCTGTGGGGAATACACACAAAGTGCCAGCAAGTTTCAGAACCTCTATTTCAAGTATTTCTCCTTTTTTGAATTGCCCCTAGAAAACAGGCCAATCCGTTTTTGAGAGAAAACTTACGTCACTTTTTCACCAATAGCCACCCACACACACACCCACCCCCTTTCACACACGCCCCTTCAAAATTAATTATTCATAAGGTTGTGCCCACCCATTCGTAACACGTGAAGCGGAGCAATGGTGAGCTACAGGTGTGCTTTCCCACGCTGTTTTAGCGGACTACGATCTTCCCACGGAAAGCAATGTACGCGATCAATGGCTTTTATTCATTTTTAGCCGCATCCCCAGTACATACAACCACCGACTATTTCTTTGCTCTGCGCATTTCACGGAGGACTGTTTTTTCCAAATTTATTTATTTTTAAAAAAGTAAAAGATGTCTACATTGCCTGGCGAGACGGTGAGGTTAGTGAGAACCGCTGGCATGCTACACTCACTGCACACATATTGCCAATACCAGTGATTACTGGTGTGTGCGCGCCTTGTGACCAGTGCACAGTCGAAGCATGTAGTCTGCCGCTTCCTGGCCCATACTTTATCAACTTTGTCTCAGTTTTTTCTTCCACTTTATCATGGATTTATGAGTTTCTAAACAACCTGGTGCTTTCTATCCTGTCACACAGATGGTGCGCATGTGGACAGTTAGCAGCATATAAAGAGGCGACCGCACGACACCTGGACGCGAGTTGCTAGTGTTTTTGAACATGTCCAAAACACTCTACCCACCCTGGCCAGTAACCACATGGCTTTGTGTGACATGGTTGTAGCCAACAGTGATAAGTTTGGTGTCGAGTGCCTGTAACTCTCACGCACACATTCGGTGTAAGAGCAGCTTAACCCTTTCAAGATGAACGCATGAGTCCTACCCATTGATCAGAATTCATTGAGATCAGTGGTCCTGCCAAGGAGACGCTTGAGTAAAAAACAAACAAACAAAAAACAAAAACTTTCCAGAGTCGTGGACTTTAAGACATCGCTTGTTGTTTTTTGTTTGTTTTTAACTTGACCCAAGCTGACAAGTGAATGGAGCAGCTGCAAATGAAAATTAATATGACAAATTCTCATATTGTAATAAATGCCTGAGATATAAAACTGCACAGTGTATGTTGAAATTGTACTGACTGTAAAGAAATCTTAACGTTGGCAGCTCTGATTCAATACATTTTAGTGCCTTTACCTTCTTCCTTGCTTCAATTTTCTTGGCCCAGCTGCTTTGTTCCCATTTCTCATTGACTTGGGCTTTTCTCCCAGGCCCTCCTCACAAACTTCTGACGAAGTACTGTCAAACATCACACACAGACGCACATTAATGTAATTAAACCACAAGATACATTACTGTATCATCCCATAACCATATTAATGATTCACAGCTTTGTTTATCTGACTGGTTTGCTCTCTCCCTTCATACTGTAGCACAACGTGATGTACTGTATATCGTTACCAATTATGCTTCAAAACTACAGTTAATTTTTGGGCCATACTGCCCAGCACCAGCAAACATGATCTTTCTGTCATTACTCGATATCACTTGTCTTCTAAACAACCTGAGTTGTACTCACCCATGAGGTATTTGATGACATAGTCTGTGAGCTGCATGCACTTGAAGGGCATAGCTTGTCTCTTCACTCCTGTGCATGGACCATCTACAAGAGCCTAGATAAAAAAAAAAAAAAAAAAAAACAGCAGTTAATACCCATGAATCAAAAGTAAGTCCAATCCTTTTGTTTTCATACCCTAATCAATACTGTTCTTCTCACCCTATTTTGGTCGATGACATCTACAATAGCAACAAGCTTGCCAGCATAGGGTCCAAAAGCGATGTAGGCCACACGGCCTATCTCAACAAAGCGCTTGAACACCTGGTGAAGACAAGAGAATAGAAGCTTAAGCCTGATGACCTTTAAGGAAATAAATCTGTCTAACATAAGACTACTGTGTTATATGTTAACGGTGGGGGAAGTACTGCAATATTAAGTTTTTATGATTTTAAAGCTTTTTTTTTTTTTATTCCACAAACGAGATTCAGATTTATTTACTTCATTTTAGACTTTGCTTATGGAGGACATGGAAAGATGTTACAGTTGTGACCCAGGAAAGAGTGCAATGTATTTCTTGTAGACCTAATCTGAGTCACACATCATCGTAGCTTCGAGAAGACATAAGAAAACCACCAGAGATAGATACGATGTATACCATCAGGCTGAAAATCAAAACGTATGGTACCTTAGTCTGCACACATTACCAGGAAATAAAGTTAGTTATGACTAAATCAGTAAGTAAACTTTGTCAAAAAATACAAAAGGTACATGATCTGTGCAGTGTGTATCTCCGGTTTGGTTGAGGACAACAATGACGTATCAGCTCTACTCAACTGCTCGTCACCATGCACGTTTTGTGTTACAACTAGTTATGTCACATTACTGTGCAGCGTTCATCTGTAACAGCCACATCTACAGACACAAAGTTTGTCCATCAATTTTTAGCAAAAATGGAATGGAAGAAGGCTTGGGTTCAAGCAGTGAACCAACAGAACCTGCAAGATGTCCCTGGACCCCAGCAAAGCCGTATTATGTGGGTTTCAATTGGTCGGGTGTGTGGTCGGGTTTTGAACCAAGGATCCTCTGGTCTGAAGCCCAACGCTTGATCACTAGACCATCACCTCCCCATCCACGTGCAGTCAACAGTAATACTCCCCTTCATTTAGATGTTGCTCTACATTAGTTATAGATGCACCAATAAATAAACAATTTCCATAAACCTGGAATTGAGTCAAAATCCATATAGAGGGTTTTCATGCGACGTATCGATCACGTCATTTTGTGTCCCGCGGCCATTCTGGATTACGACGCGGTGGCCGCTGCGATACGCTACGTGCATTTGGCGAACCAATTGCAGAAGCTTCAACGTCGGTGTGAAGAAGCCTCACGGCACCGTGGCGTGAGAGAGATCAGCCGCGAACAGAAATCACTGCTCCCAGAATTTTATTTTATTTTATTCTGCAATAAATTATATGAGAATACATAAAAATACTGCCAAGGATAGTACAGGAACGCTTCCAATACGGATGCTTATTTACATTGTGGTCCTCGAGCACCGAGCTGCTGATCCACAAGCTGCCCTTCCAGCGCCTGGTGAGAGAAATCGCTCAGGACTTCAAGACGACCTCCTCTTTCAGAGCTCCGCTGTGATGCTCTGCAGGAGGCTGGCCAGGCTGACCTGGTCACCAGCTTCCTAGTTTACAATATTGCAGTGTGACACTGTCGGCCAGTTCGTTACATCACCACAAATTCACTATATGGTACAAGATACAGATCCACTGAACCAACTGCCTACACATCTATCACGATAAATAGCTTTACCTCGGGGATTTAAAGCATCGTAATAACCGTACATTCTCTCCATTTTTCTATCACGTGCCAGCCTCCTTGTAATCCAGAATGGAGACGGCACCTGTCCTGCAGCAAATCGGTCACGTGATTGAAAACCCTCTGTAGTGTTGTGGAAAAATAGGCCAACATCTGTGTTTAAAGTTTTCAGGGGCAATTTGGTTTAACATTTAATTTATTACTTTCTTCTACAGATTTTTTTTTTTAAACTTACACACAGGGTTTGAAGTAGTTATTTACCAAACATGAGTCTCCTGAAATAAAACTCACAAAAACTTGATACTTTGCTTCTGTAAAAATAAGAATAATAAATGCATAAAAAAAGAGACCTGATTTGTATTGAAAAAGTAAACAAAAATTAGTCATTGTTAAAAATCACAATACGTGTCTTATCGGGAGGCTAGCACATTATCCCAGTGCTATTATATGTGGAAACACAAATTTTACAGATTTTTTTTTTTTTTAAAAACTGGGCAGTTTAGAGGAAAGGTTCAACACTACCAACAGCGCACAGGATCCGTCTAAAGTCTGGATTACATCGCTGGTGCACTTTGGTCAGCCTACATGCAGCGCAGTTCCCCGAAAAACCTAATGATTACCGTCAAATCGACAAACACTATCTGAAATGTGTAAAAGTGTAGATAGAAGAAACCGTGAGACGTGACGAACACGGCAAGAACCCGTTCACGACGGCCTGAACCACGTTTGAGCCACATCCGACCAAGACGGACTTAAACTGCACATATATCTGAATTAACTCATCAATCCCGTAACGAATTTGCTGATGAACGTGTTAGCGATGAGAATTGGTCTTGTTGCCACAGGACATGTATGTGTATACTTAGAAGTTTGACTTTAACATGGTAAAACTCTTATGGCGAACTCACCATGTCGGCAGTCCGGGAGCAGAAAGGACGTTACAGCTTCCGGTTGATGCACAAACGAGTTCCGCTTACTGGCTACGCATGCGCAGTATGTTTCTTAAAAAAACCCAAACATTTCCATTAAGTTACGTAATATGCAGCACTACGAAATATACTATTTTGTGGAAGCCATCTATCAAGAATGATTAATTTGTTACAAATATTTTTTTTTATTTTGAAAGGACGGATGTGGGTTTTCCCCCTTTCAAAATGTTATTGGAAGTTTCAATATACAAAAATGAACAAGCATATAAATGCAGACAATTGACACAAAATACAACACATAAACATCAATGTAACACAGACAAATATTTGCACAATAAGAATGAAACTTAACTTCTGCGTCACATTTGTTCGTTCACTTCAGGGCCTCTCAGATGTGTCGGAATTACCTGTTCCAGAACACGAGAAAAGAGCTTGTATGCGTATTATTGTTAGTACACCAGAAGCCAAATGTACACAACAATAAATGTGATGTCTTCCTACTGATAGACTCTGAAACAACACAGGTGTCATAAAGGTTTTACATTTAAAACATTTCCCAACATTTGACAGATTAACTTGCAAGCTGATGTCAAGTTCAACAGATGACAGACAAACCATATTTAAATTGAATCACAGGTAGTTCTAATTTACCATAATCCATCCAGCAAACCATCCAGCAAGTGCCAGATACAGCTGGGATTACATAGGTAAAACAAAGTTGCTTTTTTAATTGAGCTGTTATATTAAAGTGAACCAACATTTAATCACTTCAACCTCATTATGTGCTCTTTCAATGTGGTTGGTGACAAGATGTTACCATTTGCTGTTTGTGAGTTATTGCTTACATAATACTGGGATGGAACTCATCCACTCATCTACTGTAAAATGTTTGCTGCACAAAACAATATATTTTACATCATTATAGCTCAAATGCAGCTTGTAAAATTTAGAACACAGCATCTTATCTTTCTAAGTTAAAGTAACTATGAAATTAATTAAGGAATTAAAAAATAAACATAACTTTGGTTTGAAAAGATTATTTATATAAATGTAAAAATTTGTAGCTGCTTTTAAGGTATCTTTATTTAGTTTTATTTTATAATATGCATTGGTGTTATTTATAAATGTCGTATTTTAATGAATTGATGTATAATAAATTTTAAATATGACCACGAATGATAACTTTTGTTGTGCACGTGAAGGCACCACGGCAGTGAGGCGTTACATACAGATCAGTGGGCGTGACGTGTTTGGGCAGGAAGAGAGGAGGAGGAGGAGTGTGGTGTCAGCAAGCGAGGACGCGACGTCTTGTCTGTTTTTGTCAAAGTGGTAAGTTTTGAGTTCTGTTTTAAGCGTACGTATACTGTATGGTTTTAAGCCAGAAGTAGTTTTAGCAGTAATTTTGCTTTTTTTTTAGGACAAAAATGTGTTGACATGGCGGGTTATTTAAGGCAGTAATTATTCGTACGTGGCCGTATTTATGTTAATTGTGTCAATATATTAGCTATAACTATAATGTAAATATTGTTGAGAATTTCTAAACCGTCTTAAATTGGCGGTTGTTCAGTTTATTTGTTGGCTTGGTTGAACGACTGCCTTAAACGTGCCATTCCGCCAGTAGGGGTCAGTGTTCAGTCCCTTCTGTCTTGTTAAATGATTTATGTCAATTAGTCCATGAGCCAGTCATCAATTTTGACCTAATCGGTACCACTTAAAGGGAAGAAATGACACTTTGAATCCAGCCTCATTGTATCATGGCCTACACAAAAATGTATGATAGTCATCCCAGGGAGGTAGCTGTACTCAGGTAGGGGTCAATGAAGAATTACACAGAGTTCAAAGTTTAAAAATGCTCCAATCATGTTGAAAACTATATCACATTACTTGTCTGATCATAACGATTCCAAAAAGGTATAGTTTGGACTATCTATGACAGAATGTTATGGGGTAAAAAATTGCAAAAAATGGTTACAAAGATCAGTTTCAGTTTGTACAGGGGTCAAAAGTTAAAGTTGCTCCAATTTAAGTAAATTACAAATACAAATACTTTGGAGCTAACACGTAATAATAAAAGTGAATATACGCTGCAGTACCTTGGTGACTTATCAGTAGACCTTGGTGAGTTTGCTGTGCCTCACACCCTTTTACGTTTCTTTTTGGCGGGGGGGGGTTTCTCTGTTTTTCTTTATACTAACAAGGTTTGATATACGGGGTCTGTGATGAAAAAAGCGGTCCTTTTTATTTTTAAAAAAAAAAAATGGATTTGATTCATATGTTTTTACGTCAGACAAGCTTGAACCCTCGTGCGCATGCGTGAGTTTTTTCACGCATGTCGGTGACGTCATTCGCCTGTGGGCAGGTCTAGAGTGAGGAGTGCTCCACCCCGCCCGTCGGAATCTTTGTCTGAATAGCCACTGCGGATGGCGCGCGTTGCTTTATCAACATTTTTTCTGAACCTGTGAGGGATGTCCGAGTGGACAGTATTCGAGAAATTAAGATGGTTTTCGGTGAAAAGTTTAACGGCTGATGAGAGATTATGGGGTGTTTGTCGCTGTACGGACTTCCCACGGAGCGGGACATCGCGCAGCGCTTCCAGGCGCCGTCGTCGGCCTGTTTTGACCTGAAAACATCGTAATTTAAGGCTTAATTCACCCAGGACGTCGTCAGAGAACAGAGAAGATTCAGAAGAGGCCGGCATGAGGACTTTATACGGACATTCCACTGTTTAAGGACATTTTTTTTAATGAAAGACGTGCACGCAAATTCGCCGAGTCGTTTCTGTGACGACTCGGCGAATCTGTGTGCGCCGCGACAGGAAAAACACCTCCGTGTTGAAACCATTTGTAAATTCAGGCGGCTTTTGATGGCTTTCAACAAGTGAGTAACTGAGAAATTGTTTAACAGCTTGGGCATGTTCCAACTTGCCCGTTAAGGTTTCCAACGGAGGTGTTTTTCCTGTCGCGACCCCCCGCGGTCAGGTCCGGCCCGACATGCGACTCTGCCCGCACATTCTTTCATTACAAAATGTCCGTTAACAATGGAATGTCCGAATAAACTCCTCATGCCGACTTCTTCTGAAAGTTCTCTGTTCTCTGACGACTTACTGGGTCAACAGAGCCTGAAATGTGGAAGTTTTCAACTTGAAATGGTGAGACGCTGCCGCCTCGAAGCGCAGATCGCCGTCAGGCACCGTGGGCCGTCCTTACGGCGACACTACCAGACCAAATCTCTCATCAGCCGTTAAAATTTTTACCGAAAACCAGCTGAATTTATCGAATGGTGTCCACTCAGTTGTTCCTTACAGTTTTAAAAAAATTTTGATCAAACAAAGCAGCAGTCTCTGAGCCATTCCTAAACAATGAAAAAACGCCGAGAGGGTGGGCCACTGCCCACAGGCGAATGACGTAACTGACAGGCGTGAAAAAACTCTTGCATGCCCATGAGAGTTCAAGCATGTCTGATGTAATCACACGTGATTCAAATCCATATGGTTTTTGAAAAAAATAATAAGGTCCGTTACTTTTATCACAGACCACAGGTGGTGGCCAAGTGGTTAATGCGCTTGGTTTCAGTTCGGAAGGTTCTGGGTTAAAATCCCACCCCTGCCACATTTCTCCATGTAATGTGGAGTTGCGTCAGGAAAGGCATCCGGCGTAAAACCTGTGCCAAATCAACATGCAGATCCACCTTGGATTTGCTGTGGCGACCCCGAGTGCAAACAAGGGAGCAGCCGAAGGGACTTACTTACTTTTATCACAGACCTCGTATATTCGATGTTACATTAATGATTGTGTTCTATTTTGTGTCAATTGTCTGCATTTATATACATGTTCATTTTTGTATTTTGAAATGCCAAATAAAAATTTTGAAGGAGGAAAAAAAGAGCATTGACTGTATCTTGCATGTATGAGCCAATCAGAAGTGCTCTGTGTGAAGGAGGAGGCGGGGACAGACAAGTCTGAATGTTTAAACCATTTTTTGTAACTTTCTTTTTTTTTTTTTTTTTTTTTTAAACAGCTACAAAAAGAAGAATTATTCCATTGTTACAGCGTTGAGGAATAAAAATAGTGTTTTCAGGTTACACAAACAAAAAGCACTGACTTTTCAGTTTACTCTTCCTAGAAAACATTTCACACTTATTTGATGACAGAGACTTATTATTATTTTCCCCACATAAATACTGATAATCTTGACAGATAAACATTTGAAGAGCATAAAAGTGGTGTTTGTTGATAATGACATTTGTTATTATATTTCTGTGAAACTGAAAGATTTTCTAGGATATTTAAAGTAGAGCTACGTTAATCAACTCCTTTTCATAATTGATTGCTTTGAGTCTTTTTTGTTTTTTTTTAAACAATGTATTTAATGTTTACATTTTATATGAACAAACAAAAACGTACAGTAGCACATAACCCCCCACCCCTCCAAACACAAAAAAAGTATAAACATGATACATCAGCGTATACACAACAAACAAAAATGAATAAAGTATGGTAACTTATTTATAATAATTTAAGCTTCAACATTGCAAGGTATCAGGCCGACTCCTCCTTTTCGTGTGGTCTATCAAAGACCCCCAGATCTTTATGAACTTGTTGTAATTATCCATCAGGGTATAACGTATCTCTTCAAGGTATAAACGTAACGCCATATCATTCAATCATTTACAAAAACGTGGGTGTTACAGATTTCCATTCTCTTAGAATTCGTTGTTCATTCAAATTCTTGAATGAAAAAACTTTACATTTGGTTCACTGTGGTGCAGGCATTGTTCCAGCGTTGAGGAATAAAAATACTGTTTTCAGGTTACGCAAACAAAAAGCAGTGACTTTTCGGTTTACTGTTCCTGGAAAACATTTCACTCTTATTTGATGACAGAGACTTATTATTTTCCCCACATAAATACTGATAATCTTGACAGAAACAATTTACAGAGCACAAAAGTGGTGTTTGTCGATAATGTTTATCATTATATTTCTATGACAGAGATGGAAACTGAAAGATTTTCTAGGATATTTAAACTAGAGTTACAACGTTTAATCAACACCTTTTCATAACTGATTGTTTTGAGTCTTTTTGTGTTTTTTTTTTTTTTTTTTAAACAATCTATTTAATGTTTACATTTTATATGAACAAAAAAACAAAAATGCACACTCGTACATAACCCCCCACCCCTCCAAACACAAAGTATAAACATGACACATCAGCGCATACACAACAAACAAAACTCAATAAAGTATGGTAATTTATTTATAATAATTTTAAGCGTCAACGTTGCAAGGTATCAGGCCGACTCCTCCTTTTCGTGCGATCTATAAAAGACCCCCAGATCTTTACAAACTTGTAATTATCTGTCAGGTTCTAACATATCTCTTCAAGGTATGAATGGAACACCATATCATTCAACCATTTACGAAAACATGTGGGTGTTACAGATTTCCATTCTCTTAGAATTTGTTTTTTCATTCAAAATTCTTTGATCACAACTTCTTAAATGTTAATGTTTATCTTGGTTTGTAGGTGATACTGGTTGGCATTTTTCACAATTGTGACATTTTATAGACTTAACAGCTTCCCGAGATGTTAAAAGATAGAAATAATGTCCAAACATATTTCTTCAGCCATTGATCCATAAAGTGTCAGAAATGGTGAAAATGTCACAGTATTTCAAAAAGCCTGAGATGTTTTGCTTTGTCCACAACTCAAAGGTTCATTCACTTCAATTCAATTTGTAGACTATTTAAAGGTCTTCAATTTACTGTCAGAGAGGAGTAAAGAAACTCTCAAATACTCACATTTAAGGAGCTGAAAGGACATTAAAAAATAGACTCAAAAGATTAATCAGTTGCCAAGTATAGTTGTCAGTAATTTAACAAATTGATTAATTGTTGCAGCTTCCTGTATTCCTTGGGTGGTGTTTTTAATAATGTACTTTCTGTGTGTGTGTAGGTGGCCGAAACTGAAGATGGCTGCTGAGTCACTGAGTTCCGTGTAAGAGCTGATTTCTCCCCTGTTCAGGAACACAAAAACAAATGTTTGCACACATACCATGACAGGGGCAATGACACGTTGAAGATCTGAATATTTGGCAGTTTTAAAACTAAAATGTAACTGTAGTACTAGTCACAACGTATTTTGAATCCATTAAATGCCAGATGCATTGACCATGATATACAGACTGAGACATTTACCGTAATGTTTGAAATGATACGAATGAGCGATGAGGTAAAGGATGCAGAATTTTATTTTTTTTTTGCTATTTTAGTGGATGTAAGTAAATATGTTAGCAAAAAGGAACATGTTTGAGTGATGGTGTATTATTTACAGACAGCCATACAAAATGCTGGAGGAATTTTGCGTTTCGTCTCAGGAGATGAGTTAGACGCGATCTTACTGTTTGCCAGCTTAACCGGCATCTTTTCTGGTGCAGGAGGAATTGAAAGGCTCGGATTGGCCAGTTAGTTATTTTCAAAAGTTTGGAAAGGAACCACTGGCAGTGATCTTGGCATTACAGTGTTTTTTTTTTTTTAAGATGTTCGGTTTGGGTCAGGGGTCCTCTTCCTCATGGCTTGAACACATCATAAACCAGACCTGGGCCACATCCCGCCTTTTGCCTTTCTCTGACTGGCCCGCATGAGATAACTTTTAAATGTGAATACGTTGCACATCATGCATGAAATAAAACAGTGTTGCTTTTATTTTGAAGGTGTCTTTTATTCTCAGTTTACTTACTTATGTGCGTGTGTACAACTTTACTGTTTCAAGGATTAAAGTTCTCCGTCGCTACGATGGATTCCCATTAGATGGGCTGTATTGAATTAAGTAAAAGCTCTAGAAAAGCTGTCCCCTTAAAATGTGTTTATCCTACAGTATTTATATAGTATGTAGGTTAAAGTCTTTCTTCTATAATATGATGCGGCATTAGAACAGAGCAGCAAAGGTTAGTGAGTGAAATATAATCTTGTTCAGCAGGAAAACAATTTGTTGTATTGTATGAAGACGACCTTGTTTGACCTTAAATCCTAGGACACAATCGCAAAAGGGTTTCTATAAAAAGGTAGATGGTGAAGCGCTTATAATTTGGCTGGAAGAAAAGAACTGAAAAACAGCAGTTGAGGTGGTTAAACTAAAAGCAGAATGGTAACGGCATTTTGTATGAAGTTGATTGAATGCTGGTCTTTAGGGGAAAAAATGGTTTGTTCACTATTTCGGGGAATTTTGATGGAATAAATTATATAATGTTGGTGTTTTTACTAAGCTTAGTTCACATTTTCATTGTTTAATCATGGTCACAATTTGTCAAACCAATACAATTTACTGCTTTTTATACAGATAAAATTAATATGCAACCGAATTGAGGCCCACCACAATATTTTCTGTTACTTATGTGGCCCCTTGGGAAAACTAATTGCCCTCCCCTGCCATAAACTATTTAGATTTCTGTAGTCACTGCAAAATTCAGAACAGGATTGACACATTTGATTTTATTTTTACAGTTTGACCATCTCCATGTGGCATATGAAGTGCACAGATGGTGTGCTTGCAGATGATTTTTGTGCTTTTCAACAAAGTCTTAGTTACTGTTTCATGGGGCTTTAAAAAAATTGTACACCAAGGTAGAGATTCCATTGATGTATGTTATCCCCTCACTCAAATCATTCTTTAACTGAAATTTAAAGCCCAGTTGCCGTTTAACTACTTGTTGAAACACCTAATTTTGTCTTTCAGGCCAGCAGCTTGGCCATTTAAGGGTGATGTCCCACCGAGTACCATAAAAGGTTAATGATACAGATCACATCTTCTAGCCCTCACACCTCCTGTATCAAGTCTTTATCATCCTTCATTCGTTTCTCATGTTGGCCACAGGTTGGAAATACCTGGAGCAGGTGTCAAAGTTTGTTTCCACTAATCGACACCAGAGGGTCACCTTAAAGAATCCAGCAGGCTCCATATTTACGTTTGGACAACTGGTTGACACGGTCTACAGAGACAAGCCGGCAGTGGTGAATGGGTGGGGGAAATTCTACCTTCCTGACATAGTTGACATGCACATTATAGGTACAGTGCAGGGCGGCTCATGCCAAAGTGAGCATACTGTTCTGATGACCTGTGAGGACACAAAGGTGTACGCTTTTGACGGTTGTGAGCTACATCTGGTGGCGGAAAGCATGGAGCATTTGCTCAAGGAGGGTTTGACGTATCCAGGGTCCGTAAGCTATGACAAAGGGGACGCCTTCAAAGATATGGTGAGCAGTTAGCCATTTGTAGGAAACGAGCAGGGTATGTAATTCCTGGAATGTTGTTAATTATCAATGAGCATTAACTGGTATTTCCGTGTGTGTAGAATGAAAGTGACTGGGCAGAGATAAGAAAGGGTCCAGTGGGGAAGAGGTTGGTCAGCAGCACAAAAAAACTGGTGCAAGAAAATAAGGCCAGTATCGTGAAGAATCTGAAATCCTGCAATCGTACATAGGTGGGTATCTGAACCTGATCATGCTTGGATTCAGTTTGATGATGATGAAGGTTGTGACCATCACAGTTAACCTCACAGTTAAATGTGATTGGAGTATTAAAAATGAGCTGCAGTGTTACGTTGTGCTCAGCAGAAAAACTATCAGTTAACCCTCCTTTTTTTTTGTTTGTTCAAATAAAATTTAATGGCTGAATGTTAACATTCTTTATGTAAAATACTACCAGTTTCTGGCAAAGTATCTGGTTCTTCAGAGTTAATCTTTCTTCTTTTTCTTTTGCAGATGCCCGTTTCCGCTTCAGGTTTAGCAGCGCACGTGTTGCCATTTAATCACAGTGCAGAGTTGTGATCATTACAGGACACTTGTGTATAAATAGTACGCCATGCATGATCTTTGTTTCTTATTTTAATTTCCTTTAACAGACAAAATCATTTTCTGCTGATGTATATGTAGAGGATTTGCTATCCACTAAAGACCACACTTTGTTCAGAAAAAGTAATCATCCCTGTGCACGTGTATATTCTTATTGATAAACTTTACATTCTGTAATTGTAATAATAAAAAAATACAATTTAAAACAAGTCTCATTGATTTATAGTGGCTGCTTCACTGGGAAAGTCCTCGTCTTTAGGTGTTTTTTGTCAGAACTGTTCCAGGTGCACCAGGATGTCAGCCAATGAAATGGAATGACTCACTGCTGGTAACGCCTCCTTTTTTCAATAGACTTATACTGGACAGAGCCTGCGTGGACATTACCCATTGGTTTTCCCGGAACAGCCGAAATGACCCCAAAGAGAATAGAGTACCAAGAGGTGACGTTTTAGTCAAGAGCCGCTGGCGGCGCTGTAGCCATCTTGGACTGCTGATGACATCATTCACGACGACAGTGTATTTAACATACTTGTTTTTGTCTTGATGGATCATTATTGGGTTTTATTTTATATCATTATTGGGCTTGAGTCCAGAAGATCATAGGTTCAAATCCCCACCTGACTGGAAAATCACTAAGGATCCTTGGGCAAGGCCTTTAATCCTCTATTGCTCCCGGGGTGTAGTGAGCGCCTTGTATGGCAGCACCCTGACATCGGGGTGAATGTGAGGCATAATTGTAAAGAGCTTTGAGCGTCTGATGCAGATGGGAAAAGCGCTATATAAATGCAGTCCATTTACTATTTCCATTGCGAGCACAATCCTGAAGATAGTTGTGGTAAAACACTGGGACCGTTGTGACTAATACAAAAGACTTTCAGCCCTTAAGTGATTTATTTCCACGATAAGGAATTAAAGTACTTCCAGGTGTCATATGTTTTCATCAAGCTGTGATTTTGAGCTCAGAGAAACAACACCAACAGGTCAGAAAAAAAAAAAACTACTCTGTGTGCTGCCAACATCGTTTTTAATTTAAAAAAAAAAAAAAAAAAGGATCTTAACAGCATATGAGGGATTTGTTTAAAATGGAAATGGACACATTAACAATGCTAATAGCATACAATATTAATATTGCAACAGAGACGTCTTAGATGATCCATTAGGACATTTCACCGCACAAGTCGTACTATTCAGGTGTTTGTAATAAATATTACATATCTGTTATTTTATATATTCATCTTGCCACCCTGCAGTTTGCACACACATAGCATATCTGATTTTTATTTATTGTATATTTGATATTTTATTCATCTTTGTTTTTGCGTGGAGACAGTGGCAACAAAATTTGGTTCCACTTTGTACCTTTTACCAGGTGTAACGACCCTTGAATCTTAAAAATCTCCAGACAGACACAAAAGCGAGTGAGTGGATGGACAGCCACTGTCACTTAAAGCAACCACGCTCACAATCATACAGAATTTTAATTAAAATGTCTCAAAGTAAGAAGGTAGAAAAATTAATTCACTGCCCGTACAGTTGTCATGATGAGGAAACTACAGAGACCAAAACCAGTAAAGCCAGTTTTTGTACAAAGTTGTAAAGATGTTTATTTCTGCTCTCAAGTTGCACATTTTAAATGGGCTTCTAAGGGAATGTGCTGTTTTGGACTCAGCCTCAAGCGGCCAGTCAAGGAACTGCACTTCCCAGTTGGGGTCAAAATGTGGGCACGGGTGGAGGCGGGAACCAGCCAGCCAATCACATGACCGCAACTTTGTAGGCGGGGTTTCGTGAAAATTGAAAAAAAAAAAAAATCAAGGAAGTTTCTTTAATTTTCCGTTTTGACTACCAGCAGTGATGGTGAGTAGCAGCTTCTAAGTGTCCTAAACCAGTTTATTAATACTATTTTAAACAGATTACTAAATGTTGAATTATTCTTATGTTGTTATTACTGTGATAGGAGACTGAAGCAGAGCGGAGACGGTGAGTCGACTGATTTTTGACAAACCAACAATATTTAAAGTAGACCTGCATTGAAATAAATGTCAGATTTCAGAAAGAAATAGCTGATATGTATTTATAAGACTCTTGTGAATGCAGTAAAGTAAATCTGTAAGCCCAAATTTGTAATTCAGCGGAGAAATCTTCGTTAAAATGACAAATTTGCAGCTAAAATTTAGCCCTCCGTGAAAGTTTTTACATCCGTATCATTTCCATGACGTCAGTGACAAGACGACGCGCTCCCGCCTTCAGTCTGATCCCGCATTGAAATTGATTTTATCTGTTAGTAATGTTACTGTTATACACATCCTGGTTTCAACATCCAAAAGTAAGCTTCACTGAATGTGAGATACAGCTCTGCATGCCCGGTCTGCATGCTCAGATCAGCAGCGAGCGACATCGACAGCGGGCGCCGTTCTTCCCCGACGCCTCGCTCTCACTGCCCTTGATGCTCTTACCGAGTGCATGCGCTCGTTAAATGCCGCCGCGGGCCACTCACACCCCCGTGTCTGCTGTGCAGCTGCAGACACGTCCCTGTCTACTGAATGGAGGTGCAGCCAACTTGGCACAAGTCCAGAGACTATGCTTACCGTTTTAATACGAAGCGGCCGGTGACACCTGTTGCCCGCAAGGACAGACTTCTTGCGGCAAAATCCGCAGTGCCGCACGTCTCGGTAATCGGAGCTGCAGAGCTCCGTGGCCGCTGAGAGAGGTTTATATCTTTTTAATGACTTGGATTCTTTGCGGGTCTCGCCTCCGTAGCCCACGATGGTACACCGGAGGCGAAAGACAGTAGATTTTCAGTGCGACACCACTCAATCAAACGGGCGTATGAAAAAGTCCCCAAAAATAATTTTAAGCACAATAAATGTGTACTCACCAAGCGTACCGCAAGACAATATGAAGTTTTAAAAAAGTAGATCTTCCGTATAACACAAGAAAAAGGTGCACATGCAAACTGACGTAAATCCACAAATTACAACTGGCGCAATGCATGCTGGGAGAGGGTCTTGTCCGTGACGTCTTGGCAGCGTCCATGATGAGAGAGACAATTTGCGGAGGACTAAATGTTAGCTGTAAATTTGTCATTTTCAAATGAAGATTTCTCCGTTGAATGACAGATCTGGGCTTGCAGATTTATTTTACTACATTCAGAAGGATCTCGTTCAAAAAATCTGACTGCATTTTTTTCAATGCAGGTCTCCTTTAAGAGTTTCAAGTAAAAATTGCTAAATCTTGTTTTAGAAGAGAAGAATACCTGGAAGAAGTTGATAAGTTCAGAAGCAATGCCATCAAAATTATCGAGCAGATGCTGGATTGGGCGAACCAGCCAAAAGGAAGTAGATATTTAGTCGATGAGGTAATCTACGTTATGAAACTAATAAAAAAAAAAAATTATTGTTCCCACTGCTGTGAGGTTTGTATTTTATGTTGGCTTCTTACAAACACACACCAAAGAAAATAACTAATAACTTTATTTGTTTCTACTTAACAGATACTACACAGCATCTTCTTTTTGGGCAGAATCACCATTCCCCAAATTCCCCCAGACGCCATTGTGACTGATAAGGACGTCTATGAATTACTGGTAGACAAGTATCCTCAACCTTTTAAGTGTTATTCCTCCATGGTGGCCCAGAGGAGTCCTTTTTCATGCGTGCTGGACATGGTGAGATAGCATTTTAATGAATCAAATTAAATCAAATGTGAATATATGAACAAAAACTTATTACATGATTAAAAAGCAGTTTTATTTACTGCCACATCATTTTAGTCACAGATTATTTTGAGGTACATAATGTGCATGGACAAAATTTTTGGTACCCCTATAATTTTATGTACACATTTGAATATACGAGGTCTGTGAGAAAAGTATCCAACCTTATTATTTAAAAAAAAAAAACATATGGATTTGAATCACGTGTGATTACATCAGCCAAGCTTGAACCCTCGTGGGCATGCAAGAGTTTTTTCACGCCTGTTGGTGACGTCATTCGCCTGTGAGCACGCCTTGTGGAAGGAGTGGTCCAGCCCCCTCGTCGGAATTCCTTTGTATGAGAAGTTGCTGAGAGACTGGCGCTGTGCTTGATCAGAATTTTTTCAAAAACTGTGTGTCACATCCGAGTGGAGACCATTCGAGAAATTCAGCTGGTTTTCTGTGAAAATTTTAACGGCTGATGAGAGATTTTGGATTGTTTCTATCGCTGTAAGGACTTCCCACGGAGCGGGACGTCGCGCAGCGCTCCGAGGCGACGTTGTCATCCTGTTTCAAGCTGAAAACCTCCTAATTTAAGCCTCTGTTGACCCAGGACGTCGTGAGAGAACAGAGAACTTTCAGAAGAGGTCGGAATCAGCAGTTTATCCGGACATTCCACTGTTAAAGCAGATTTTTTTTTTATGAAAGACGTGCGGATGGATTGGTGCGTCGGCTCGCAGCCGGCGCGGCGCACCCGCCACAGGAAAAACACCTCAGTTGGAAGCCTTAAGGACAAGTTGGAACATGCCCTGCTGTTAAACAATTTCTCAGATACTCACTCAACTGAAAGCCACCAAAAGCCGCCTGGATTTTACAAATGGTTATCAACACGGAGGTGTTTTTCCTGTGGCAGACGAGCCGTCGCGCCAATCCATCCGCACGTCTTTCAGTAAAAAAATCTCCTTCAACAGTGGAATGTCCGGATAAACTGCTGATTCCGACCTCTTCTGAAAGTTCTCTGTTCTCTCACGACGTCCTGGGTCAACAGAGGCTTAAATTTGGAGGTTTTCAGCTTAAAACAGGATGACGACGTCGCCTCAGAGCGCTGCGTGACGTCCCGCTCCGTGGGAAGTCCTTACAGCGATAGAAACAATCCAAAATCTCTCATCAGCCGTTAAAATTTACAACGAAAACCAGCTGAATTTCTCGAATGGTCTCCACTCGGATGTGCCTCACAGTTCTTGAAAAAATTTTGATCAAGCACAGCGCCAGTCTCTCAGCAACTTCTCAGACAATGAAAATCCTACGAGGGGGTTGGACCACTCCTTCCACAAGGCGTGCTCACAGGCGAATGACGTCACCAACAGGCGTGAAAAAACTCACGCATGCGCACGAGGGTTCAAGCTTGGCTGATGTAATCACACGTGATTCAAATCCATATAGTTTTTTTTTAAAAATAAAACTGTCGGTTTCTTTTCTAATAGACCTCATACATATGGTCAGAAATTAATACAAACAAAGCAGTTTGTTTAATCAAAAATATTTTATTTGGCAACAAGAATAAAAGTTATTTGGCAACAAGAATAAAAGGAAATGCTTTCATAAAGTGAAACAAAAAAAATCATGCCATAACATATGTTGGGCACGGTTATTGGCTACTACTGAATTTAAAGTAAATAATCACTTTTACAGCCAGTTTTCTTTAG
This sequence comes from Thalassophryne amazonica, assembly GCF_902500255.1. NCBI lineage: Eukaryota > Metazoa > Chordata > Actinopteri > Batrachoidiformes > Batrachoididae > Thalassophryne > Thalassophryne amazonica. The sequence continues at coordinate 60,719,888 of NC_047122.1, forward strand.
ACAAGACGGGATGGATACATTTGCAAGTCAACTTGGACTTAATTTCCATCGATCTTTAAGAAATACAAACAGTATGGTACTGTACGATAAATCTGTCTGGAGGAGGCAGTTCTCAAAAACTGAGTGGCCGTGTAAGAAGGAGACTAGTGAGAGAAAGCACCAAGACACCTGAGACAACTGATAGGCTTCTGTGGCTGTGATTGGAGAAACCGGGACAGTTAAAATACTGAACAAAATATCAATGTATTTTTTTTTAAACCATCCATCCATCCATTTTCTTCCGCTTTATCCGGAGTTGGGTCACGGGGGCAGCAGCTCAAGCAAAGCCGCCCAGACCTCCCGCTCCACACACACCTCCCCCAGCTCCTCCGGGGGAACCCCAAGGCGTTCCCAAGCCAGCCGAGAGATGTAGTCCCTCCAGCGTGTCCTGGGTCTTCCCCGGGGCCTCCTCCCAATGGGACGTGCCCGGAACACCTCTCCAGCGAGGCGTCCAGGGGGCATCCGGAAAAGATGCCCGAGCCACCTCAACTGACTCCTTTCGACGTGGAGGAGCAGCGGCTCGACTCCGAGCTCCTCCCGAGTGACATTTTATTTTTATTTTGTTTCTAACTTGTGTCTTCACATCAGTTTGGTTGTAGTTTGATGCACCATTGCACATCCCTTGAGAATCAATCTACAGGGTGACTGACGTACAAGATCGATATGCTCACAGGTGCAAAAATGTGCTCAAGTACATATCGTATGTGAGAAGCTCGTTCCAGCTCTTCAGCTTGGTGGAAGTCATTTTGGTTTTTGGGGAATCACAGATTGACAGTAGTTGTACTTGCTTTCAGGTTGTCAAGCTGAAGGAACAACAAAACGAAGATGCCATAAAAACTACTCTGAAAGAGTTTGCTGGCACGCTGAATCCTACATACCTGGTCTCCACCACCATCTGCATCTGTCAGCACCGCAACACAGGCAAAGCCAGGCAGTATGGGGTCTCCATGTCCACCAGTACTCGAAAACAAAGACAAATTGTGATAGGTTCTTCCTGCTGCAGCACCTGGGAGGAATACGTGGCTAGCGCAGTGATGACTTACTATCCAGGAATGCAGAAGAACCCCAGATTTGATGGTACCTTCAAAATTCCAAAGTATGTGAGATGCGAAGCATTTAATATCCGTAAGGGGGACGTAATCCCTCCATGCCAATCCTGTTCAAATATGTTTGGTTTGCCCATAAGTAGTGATGCCAAGTGGCCCTATGGCAACTGTGCTGAGCCCGAGAGTCTGAGCAACTTGCTCAAAAATGATCCTGAAATTAAAAATGCAGCAGCACCAACCTCCCCAACCTACACACCAGAGAACAGGGAGAAGGCTAAAGTTGCTGTTATGAACCGCGTTCGCGCTGACCTAAAAGAAGAACCCATTTATTTTAAGTGGAATGGTCAATTCTACGAGCCACAAAGAGAGTGGTAGGAAAAAAGGCAGTTGCATTAAAATCTGTTATTGATTCAACCAAAGCGATTTCATATGTTGATCTGTGACAACTGTGATTTTCTGTTCTTTAATTTCCTGAAACCAAACCTGCAATTTTAACGTTTTCTCTTTTAACACTATGTGCTCTGCTTGCATTTTGTGCATTTCTAAATGTTGCACCATTCTGACACAACAGTTGCATAATTTTTAAAGAAATTAAAAAGCTGTACTGACTCTGTTCTTGGCAATAAAATCAATGTGCTGTAACTATATGTATGAATTGTTTTGATTTTAATCCACCTTTCACTTTGTGCAGAACACACCTGATTTCTAAACAAAGGCACACTTTAGAGAAAATGCCTCATGAAATTTGCTGCATTTAAAAAAAAAAAATTCCACACTACAGAACTGCCCTGGGCAACCACCCAGGTTTGGGCATCCGTGGCGTTCTTCAGCCACTGAGGTCCTCAACACTAAGGCACCTACATGTTAGATCAAGATCGGAGAAACTTGCCACAAAATGTAGCTGTCACTCCCTTATGATGCAACTGATACTCCTCATCTGAGCCTCTTTGGGTAACCACTAATTTGATACAAACTTATTCCAGTGGAACCGAAGGATCCTCCAAACTGACCTCTCAGCAAGGACATCCAGTCATCGATTTAAGCTAAATAACCTTGGTGACACATGCTAATTTGAGATACATCTGAGAAGCAGGCAAATGTCAAAACTGCACAGTTATTTTTTCCATGTCACATTATCATTATTGTAACTTCACAATTTAATAGGAAACAAAAGCAATCAATAAAAACAGTATTTTAGCTCACCATTAAAAATTTGCTCTGATTCTACTTCAGTGAACATAGAATTGCCCAACCGCGACATTAGCGTAAACTGCTCCTTTGTACAGAGAGAAGGACCCCAGCTAGCTACGTCCGCTAAACTCTGCACCATTAGGTTGTCTACCTAATATCTAACACTTCTTCAAAACCCTTGTTAACAGGTAGACTTTTTTCTTCTGCCTACCTTGTGCTGCGGAATAATCATTCTAAGGAGTGAGCAAACGTTCATATGTTTGTCTCTTCAGCTGCCACGTACAACATATTTTATTGAACAGTTCATAACGTGCTGCTCTACGTTAGCGCCAAGTACAAAGAGAAAGAGAAGATGGTAACGTCCACTTGTAAGCTAGCTACACGTGATTCCATGCCATATTTGGGGATGTGGGCCAAGGAGTGTATCATACACAATGAAAAAGTGGAACTTGTCACATCATATAAGTATTTGGGGACTATTTTTGATGATAAGCTGAAGTCTGATGTAAACACGGACACCATTGTGAAGCGAGGACAGCAGAGACTTTATCTTCTCCGTGAATTTAATTATTTTTCTGTCAGGCCTGTCATCCTTTGTCATTTTTATCAGTTTTTTAATGAGTCTTTTGTGTTTTTCATTGATCTGCTGGTTTCACAGTCTCTCAGTGAAAGACAGAAACAGCCTGAACAACACTGTTAAAATCTGTTCAAAGATTATCGGAGTGAAACAAAGAGACTCTTTCTGTAATCAACAGATCCTCCGGAAGGCTGAAAGCATCTTGTTCTTGTCAGGTCTTGTTCTTTTAGGAGCGTTTTCTCTGCTTCCTTCAGGACGCCATTATGCTTCCCCAGTTTGTAAAACCAACCAGTTTTTAAAGCTTTTATCCCTTCGGCGATTTGACTTTTAAATGCTCCATAGGTCTGTCATGTTTTTATTTATTTATTTATTCTTGCTATTCATTTTAACTCAAGTCTGTTTTTATTTGTTTTATTGATGTTATATGTTATGTTATTGTGGGTTTTTTTTTTTAACAGACTACTCTTGTGAAATTGCCCCTTGTGGGATTAATAAAGTTGTTGATTGATTGATTGATATTTGGCGCAACAGCCCCCCTCCTGGGCAAATACAGTTACATGCATTCATTTTGTTATATCTGTTTGTTGTATAACTCTAAGCTGTGTCAACCAATCTGTGCTCAGCTTTGGATTTTTATTTTTATTTGTTTTACGATGCCAGCCAGGTCATTTGATATTATTCTTGAGAGCCAAACAAAATGTTATTCTTCAAAGCTGATGGGAAATGTGACTTATTTTCAGTCACTAATTCACAGAGGCTTTGTCTGATGTTTCCTGTGGTCTTCTCTTCAACAGCGTATTTGTTTCCAGAACTTGTATAGTCAACGGCTACTGGACAGGAAAATCCTGTCTGACTTTTCAACGTGTTCTTCCGAAAACACTGGCAGTTGGTGACGCCAAAGAGGCGGATTTTAAAGTTTTCCTTAATCATTGCGTAATTCACAGCTCTTTGTTTTCACAGACGTTCAATGGTGCCTTACAGAAACAAGAAGCTGTCCTGAAACTGGATGCTTTGTTGGAACTTGAATGGTATTCTTTAATTTGGACACATAAATACATAGTAAATGGACTGCATTTACATAGCGCTTTTCCATCTGCATCAGAAGCTCAAAGCGCTTTACAATGATGCCTCCCATTCACACACACACCAATGTCAGGGTGCTGCCATACAAGGTGCTCACTACACACTGGGAGGAACTAGAGGATTAAGGACCTTGCTCAAGATTTTAGTGATTTTCTGGTCTGGCTGGGTTTTGAACTAAGGATCTTCTGGTCTGAGGCCCAACAGTTAACTACTAGACCATCACCTCTCACACACACATATATAGACACACACACACACACACAATAAATGCTTCATCACACTAGCGTGCATCTGTACTGAAACTCACACAGATGGCTGAAGTTATCCTGCAATCTGGAATTAAAATTGCTGTCAGTGTTTGATGTCTAGAAAAAGTGAGCAGTTTTTGTTTGACAGATCATCTCTAATCTAGTTATCCTTTGCTTAATCACACTTTAACATATTAAACATGTTCCATAAGTCAAACAGGTCATCAGATTTTATGACAAAACACCAGGATGACTTATGTGAGGCTACACTTATAATTACTATAACTTATAATTAATTTCACTCAGGAGAAAAATGAATTTTATCTGCATTATTTACAACAAACACCCACTTTAGCAGACAGAAGTTAACTGACTCATTAATGTTAGTGTCCTGGGTAAAAAGAAGTCAGAGTTTGTTTGTTTGTTTGTTTTTTTTTACCCTGAACAAGCAAAAGCATCCATTAGAAGTGCCGAGCTGCATAGACAACTTCAATGTGGAACTAAAAGTGTGCACATTTACCCCATTAAATGTATGTAAGTCCCTTATGCTTCTCGCTTGCTTTCACTTGGGTTCACCACAGCAGATCTGAGGTGGATCTGCATGTTGATTTGGCACAAGTTTTATGCCGGATGCCCTTCCTGACCCAACTGCAACTTGCATGGAGAATGGGACGGGGTGGCCTTGAACCGGGAACCAAGCGCACTTAACTGCCAAGAACCTTTTTTTACATGAGTGATTATACAGTTAGTCTTACCTTAGCTGAGCCATCATCTTCTGCTGTGGTTGTCTTGCACAATTCAAAAAAGTCAAGTGCTGAGTAGGGTCTCATTCACAGTATTTGTTACCAGAATAATATTGGGACAAAATACCACCTGCTCATGTGATATAGGCATGGCCATAGAGACATAGTGTGATATGGTAAGATACTGACTGTTGACAAGGGGATTTTTTTCTGTGATTTTATTTGTGTCAAGAACATTTTAGCACATAAAATGTCTTCAAAAGTGGAACTTCAAAAGGAAATGTCCAAAAGTAGTGGAATGATTAGAATACAATATTGCAGAGAGCTGGTCCTTCAAACAAGAAAGAGCTGAACAAATTGCAGTGATGATCTCGATGTGATTTCCTTTTATTTCCTTATTCAATTTTACTTTGATCTCAGTGACATCACAAAGAATATTGGAGACAAAATCAGAGTCCTGGCTGCCCCCTCATCCATCAGTTAATGGAGGCAATAATGTTTGACTTTGTGTATTATTGAATGTGGAAAACAAGACACAATCCAGGAACCCTTTGCAGGAAGCAACTCAGGTAAGTGGTTTAAATGTTGTTGTGTGAAATGTAAATAAAAACAGAATGCAAGGATTTGCAAATCCTCTTCAACGTATATTCAATTGAATACACCACAAAGACAAGATATTTAATGTTCAAACTGATAAACCTTTTTTTTAATGCAAATATTTGCTCAATTTGCAATGGATGCCTGCAACACGTTTCAAAAAAGCTGGGACGGGGGCAACAAAAGACTAGGAAAGTTGATGAATGCTCAAAGAACACCTGTTTGGAACATTCCACGGGTGAACAGGTTCTTTGGAAACAGGTGAGTGTCATGACTGGGTATACAAGGAGCATCCCTAAAAGGCTCAGCAATTCACAAGCAAAGATCGGGCAAGGATCACCACTTTGTGAACAACTGCATGAAAAAATAATCCAACAGTTTAGGAACAATGTCTTTCTACGTTCAATTGCAAGGAATTTAGGGATTCCAACATCTACAGTCCATAATATAATCAGAAGATTCAGAGAATCTGGAGAACTTTCAACACGTAAGCAGCAAGGCCGAAAACCAACACTGAATGCCCGTGACCTTTGACCCCTCAGGCGGCACTGCTTTAAAAACCAACATCATAGTAAAGGATCTTACCACGTGGGCTCAGGAACACTTCACAAAACCATTGTCAGTTAACACAGTTCGTCGCTACATCTACAAGTGCAAGTTAAAACTCTACCATGCAAAGTGAAAGCCATACATCAACAACATCCAGAAATGCTGCCGCCTTCTCTGGGTCTGAGCTCGTTTGAAATGGACAGACACAAAGTAGAAAAGTGTGCTGTGGTCTGATGAGTCCACATTTCAAATTGTCTTTGGAAATCATGGATGCCGTGTCCTCCGGACAAAAGAGAAAAAAGACCATCCAGATTGTTACCAGTGCAAAGTTCAAAAGCCAGCATCTGTGATGGTATGGGGGTGTGTTAGTGCCCATGGCATGGGCAACTTACACATCTGTGATGGCACCATCAATGCTGAAAGGTACATCCAGGTTTTGGAGCAACACATGCTGCCATCCAAGCAACGTCTTTTTCAGGGACGTCCCTGCTTATTTCAGTAAGACAATGTCAAGCCACGTTCTGCACGTGTTAAACAGAGTGGCTTCGTAGTAAAAGAGTGCGGGTACTAGACTGGCCTGCCTGCAGTCCAGGCCTGTCACCCATTGAAAATGTGTGGCGCATTATGAAGTGCAAAATATGACAACAGTGTTGTGTGGGCCGCTGAAGAGGAGGTACTGCTGGCCCACCACCACCAGAGGGCGCCCTGCCTGGAGTGCGGGCTCCAGGCACCAGAGGGCGCTGCCGCCGACGAAGGCTGTCAGGCTGACAGCTGTCACCCATTACTAGACACAGCTGACTGCACTCAGGACGGAGTATATCAGCAGGACAGCGTCTCCACCTCAGTGCCGAGATATCGCCTTGAGATTAAGGTAACCTACTCTGCTAGTATATATTTTGAGGACTCTGATAAACCTTGCTAAACTATTTCAGGACAGCTGATTACAGAAAGCACCTTGCTTGGATAAGTACTCACCTTCCTGCTTCATTATTTCAAGAGGTGGAGGCGGCTTCTCCCCTCTCCGTCTACTGGGTGCTGTCGCACCCATACCTGTGTGTTTGTGCTCTTTCCCGCCAGCAGTACCGGATCCGACGAGCGAAGGCAGTGGCCACCTGGGAATTCGGGACTTGGCGGTTCCAGTACTCCTGGTTTTCGGTGGCAGAGGAAATCTGGGTGGTTCCGGTTCGACGGGGACGGACGTCTCCTACCTTCGAGCCTGCCCACACAACACCAGCAGATTTCGACTTACAAAGTATTAATTGTTGTATTGGTTGTGCCCTGTTCACAACAGTAAAACTTGTTATTCACCTTTCTCTATTGTCCGTTCATTGCGCCCCCTGTTGTGGGTCCGTGTACCTACACTTTCACAACAGGATATCTCGGCCAGCGTCATGGATCCCGAGGGGCGTCAACCGGCTGTTGAACGGCCAATGGAAGAACAGGGCGCAGCGGCGGCTTCGGGAGGGGTAATCGGTGAGTTGCAGCGGATCCTCACCGCTTTCACCACTCGGATCGATTTTATGACCGAGCAGCACGTTCTCCTAAACCGCAGGGTGGAGGCTCTCGCCGCACAAATGGAAGCGCGCCCTCCGGGCGCCGCTGCGGCTCTCCCTCCCGAGGACCCTGCGTGTGAGAATGACGTTCCACTGGTTGTTCAACGGCCCCTTCCTCCGTCCCCTGAAGCATACATAAGCCCTCCAGAACCGTACGACGGCTGTGTGGAGACGTGCGCGGACTTCCTTATGCAATGTTCGCTCGTCTTCGCTCAGCGTCCCGTGATGTACGCAGCTGATGCTAGCAGGGTAGCTTATGTGATAAATCTGCTTCGCGGGGAGGCACGCGCTTGGGCTACAGCGCTCTGGGAACAGAGCTCACGGCTCCTTCAGTCATACGACGGGTTTGTACGGGAGCTCAGAACGGTGTTCGATCATCCCAACAGAGGAGAGTCCGCTTCAACCGCATTACTGTCCATACGACAGGGACGTCGGAGCGCAGCTGCCTATGCAGTCGCCTTCCGCATCGCGGCAGCGAGATCCGGCTGGAATAGCACTGCCCTCCGCGCTGCCTTTGTAAATGGATTGTCTCTGGTCCTAAAAGAGCACCTGGTGGCTAAAGACGAACCGCGGGATTTAGACGGGCTCATTGATCTGGTCATACGGCTTGACAACCGGTTAGAGGAACGTCGCCGGGAGCGAGGCGAAGGGCGTGGCCAGGCACGGGTCGTCCCTCTCCCTTCCGGGTCCAATCGAGTTCCGCCGTCCCCACGCTCCTCTGTTCCGGCGCTCCGTGCGCTTACGGCTCCCCCTGCTGACGAAGCTATGGACACGAGCAGGGCAACATTTAGGGCACCTGAAGCACAAAGGAGGCGGGCCCACGGAGCTTGTTATGTTTGTGGCTCGAGTGAGCATATGGCAAACGATTGCCCCGAGCGGTTAAACTCCAACGCCCGCCCCTAGAGACTGGGCCAGGGGTGGGCCAAAACATGCACGTGGGACACACCCACATTGCTACACGACTCCCAGTCACGATCCTATATGAGGATTCAACCCTGAAAGCCCCAGCACTGGTGGACACGGGCTCTGAGGGGAATCTGCTTGACAGCAGATGGGCCAGGGAGATAGGGCTCCCTCTGGTGGCTCTTACCTCGCCTGTGCAGGTTCGGGCACTAGATGGCTCCCTACTCCCACCAATCACGCACAAGACACCTCCAGTAACTCTGGTGGTGTCAGGCAACCACCGGGAGGTGATCGAGTTCTTCGTGACTCAGGCCACCTCCCGTGTGGTTTTGGGTTTTCCCTGGATGCTAAAGCACAATCCCCGGATTGATTGGCCGTCCGGGGTAGTGGTACAGTGGAGCGAAACCTGCCATCGGGAGTGTCTCGGTTCCTCGGTTCCTCCTGGCTCCCAAGCTAAGGAGGAGGTCCGAGTCCCGCCCAATCTGAAGGCGGTGCCAGCGGAGTACCATGACCTCGCTGACGTGTTCAGCAAGGATCTGGCCCTCACGCTACCTCCCCACCGCCCGTATGATTGTGCCATTGATTTGGTTCCAGGCAGTGAGTTTCCGTCCAGTAGGCTGTACAACCTCTCACGGCCGGAACGCGAATCCATGGAGACCTACATCCGGGACTCTTTAGCTGCCGGGTTGATCCGGAATTCCACCTCACCGATGGGCGCAGGTTTCTTTTTTGTGGGTAAAAAGGATGGCGGACTTCGTCCATGCATTGATTATAGGGGGTTGAACGAGATCACGGTTCGCAATCGATACCCGTTGCCCTTGTTGGATTCGGTGTTCACCCCCCTGCATGGAGCCAAGATGTTCACCAAGCTGGATCTTAGGAATGCGTATCATTTGGTTCGGATTCGGAAGGGAGACGAATGGAAGACGGCATTCAACACCCCCTTAGGTCATTTTGAGTACCTGGTCATGCCGTTCGGTCTCACTAATGCTCCCGCGACCTTCCAAGCGTTGGTAAACGATGTCTTGCGGGACTTCCTGCACCGGTTTGTCTTCGTATATCTAGACGATATACTCATCTTTTCCCCGGATCCTGAGACTCATGTCCGGCATGTCCGTCAGGTCCTGCAGCGGTTGTTGGAGAACCGTCTGTTTGTGAAGGGCGAGAAGTGTGAGTTCCACCGCACTTCTTTGTCCTTCCTGGGGTTTATCATCTCCTCTGACTCCGTCGCCCCGGATCCGGCCAAGGTTGCGGCGGTGAGAGATTGGCCCCAACCCACTAGCCGTAGGAAGCTGCAACAGTTCCTCGGCTTCGCTAATTTCTACAGGAGGTTCATCAAGGGCTACAGTCAGGTAGTTAGCCCCCTGACAGCCCTGACCTCTCCAAAAGTTCCCTTCACCTGGTCGGACCGGTGCGAGGCCGCGTTCAAGGAGTTGAAACGGCGCTTCTCGTCTGCACCAGTTCTGGTGCAGCCCGATCCTAGCCGCCAGTTAGTGGTTGAAGTGGATGCCTCGGACTCAGGGATAGGAGCGGTGCTCTCCCAGAGCGGGAAGACCGATAAGGTCCTTCACCCGTGTGCCTATTTTTCTCGCAGGTTGACCCCCGCTGAACGGAATTATGACGTCGGCAATCGGGAACTCCTTGCTGTGAAAGAGGCCCTCGAAGAGTGGAGACATCTGTTGGAGGGAACAGCCGTGCCATTCACGGTTTTCACTGACCATCGGAACCTGGAGTACATCAGGACCGCTAAGCGTCTGAACCCCAGGCAAGCCCGCTGGTCATTGTTCTTTGGCCGTTTTGACTTCCGGATTACCTACCGCCCCGGGACCAAGAACCAGCGATCGGATGCATTGTCCCGGGTGCACGAAGAGGAGGTCAGAACGGAACCGTCGGATCCCCCGGATCCCATCATCCCGGAGTCCGCTATCGTGGCCGCCCTCACCTGGGACGTGGAGAAGACCGTCCGGGAGGCCCTGACCCGTGTCCCGGACCCCGGAAACGGACCAAAGAACAAACTATACGTCCCACCAGAGGCCAGGGCCGCAGTCCTAGACTTCTGTCACGGTTCTAAGCTCTCCTGTCACCCAGGGGTGCGAAGGACCGTGGCAGTCGTCCGGCAACGCTTCTGGTGGGCATCCCTGGAGACCGACGTCCGGGACTACGTCCAGGCTTGTACCACCTGTGCCAGGGGCAAGGCCAATCATCAGAAGACCTCAGGGCAGCTACAGCCACTGCCCGTGCCTCATCGCCCCTGGTCCCACATCGGCCTGGACTTCGTCACGGGTCTCCCGCCGTCCCAGGGAAAAACCGTCGTCTTCACGATAGTGGACCGTTTCTCCAAGGCGGCCCACTTCGTGGCCCTCCCGAAGCTCCCTACGGCCCAGGAGACAGCGGACCTCCTGGTCCACCACGTCGTCCGTCTGCATGGCATACCATCAGACATCGTCTCCGATCGCGGTCCCCAGTTCACCTCACATGTCTGGAGGAGCTTCTGCCGGGAACTGGGGGCCTCGGTCAGCCTTTCGTCCGGGTACCACCCCCAGACCAACGGGCAAGCAGAGCGGGCCAACCAAGAACTGGAGCAGACACTACGCTGTGTGACAGCCGCGCACCCGACGGCCTGGAGTACCCACCTGGCCTGGATCGAGTACGCCCACAACAGCCAAGTGTCATCAGCCACCGGCCTCTCCCCGTTTGAGGTGTGCTTGGGGTATCAGCCCCCCTTGTTTCCGGTGGTCGAGGGAGAGGTCGGTGTGCCCTCGGTCCAGGCCCACCTACGGAAGTGCCGTCGGGTGTGGCGTGCTGCCCGCTCTGCTGTGTTGAAGGCCCGGACGAGGGCGAAGAAACATGCAGACCGGCGGCGGGCCCCGGCCCCCACGTACCGTCCTGGGCAGGCAGTGTGGTTGTCCACCAAGGACATTCCCCTTCAAGTGGACTCCCCCAAGCTCCAAGAACGGTACATCGGTCCCTTCAAGGTTGTCAAAGTCATCAATCCCGCCGCAGTGAGGCTTCAGCTTCCGGCCTCACTGCGGATCCACCCAGTATTCCACGTCTCCCGGATAAAGCCCCATCACACCTCACCCCTCTGCACCCCGGGTCCGGCACCACCTCCTGCCCGGATCATCGACGGGGAACCGGCTTGGACCGTGCGCCGGCTCCTTGATGTCCGTCGAATGGGCCGGGGTTTTCAGTACCTGGTGGACTGGGAGGGGTACGGCCCCGAGGAGCGCTCCTGGGTGAAGAAGGGCTTCATCCTGGACCCGGCCCTCCTGGCCGACTTCTACCGACGCCATCCGGACAAGCCCGGCCGTGCGCCAGGAGGCGCCCGTTGAGGGGGGGGTCCTGTTGTGTGGGCCGCTGAAGAGGAGGTACTGCTGGCCCACCACCACCAGAGGGCGCCCTGCCTGGAGTGCGGGCTCCAGGCACCAGAGGGCGCTGCCGCCGACGAAGGCTGTCAGGCTGACAGCTGTCACCCATTACTAGACACAGCTGACTGCACTCAGGACGGAGTATATCAGCAGGACAGCGTCTCCACCTCAGTGCCGAGATATCGCCTTGAGATTAAGGTAACCTACTCTGCTAGTATATATTTTGAGGACTCTGATAAACCTTGCTAAACTATTTCAGGACAGCTGATTACAGAAAGCACCTTGCTTGGATAAGTACTCACCTTCCTGCTTCATTATTTCAAGAGGTGGAGGCGGCTTCTCCCCTCTCCGTCTACTGGGTGCTGTCGCACCCATACCTGTGTGTTTGTGCTCTTTCCCGCCAGCAGTACCGGATCCGACGAGCGAAGGCAGTGGCCACCTGGGAATTCGGGACTTGGCGGTTCCAGTACTCCTGGTTTTCGGTGGCAGAGGAAATCTGGGTGGTTCCGGTTCGACGGGGACGGACGTCTCCTACCTTCGAGCCTGCCCACACAACACCAGCAGATTTCGACTTACAAAGTATTAATTGTTGTATTGGTTGTGCCCTGTTCACAACAGTAAAACTTGTTATTCACCTTTCTCTATTGTCCGTTCATTGCGCCCCCTGTTGTGGGTCCGTGTACCTACACTTTCACAACAAACAGAGACTGTTGAACAACTGAAGTCGTACATCAAGCAAGAATGGGAAAGAATTCCACCTACAAAGCTTCAACAATTAGTGTCCTCAGTTCCCAAACACTTATTGAGTGCTGTTAGAAGGAAAGGTGATGTAACACAGTGGTAAACATACTGTTCCAGCTTCATTGGAACTGGGGTTGTACAGGCACAGGCATGTTCTGAATTCTGTGAAGCAGGCATTGGGTTAGAAACAGAAAGGCAGTCAGTATATTTACCCAGAGACCGAAGGGGCAGGAAAGCAACAGTGGGAACTTGGTAAAACTCTAGATAATGTGAGGGGACAATCTAGCAGAGAGTGCAGGTGGTGAGAGTGGTTAAATGGACTGGGACATGATAACACACATGAGACACACACAGGGTTGGAGGAGGAGGACAGCAGGAAGAAAGCCATGACAGTGCACAAGAGACAAGGGATTTCACAATAACACAGACAGTGCAGAAGACAGGACAGACATGTGGCACTAAACTCCACACCTCATTCAGTATGTCCATTCAGAATGAAATGTGGGTCAAAGGTCAAGATGTGCCTCCAGTTTGTTTGACCTTTGTTACAGGTCAAAGAAAGGCTCAGCCATTCATGTTTGTGTGCACCTTATCCAGTCAGATCTCAGAAACAAAACAGTAGGTCCTGATCAGTCATGGGCTGGAAGAGCACTTGGGAAGACAAAGAGATGTGTGTGTGCTTCTCCAATGTACAACTTATTTTGTGTTATGAAGGGCACCCCCCTGTAAAACTTGTGCCAAATTCCACTGCAGATGTGGACTGGATCTGCTGTGGCAACTGAAAACCTGGGGGCAGGCAAAAGACACACAACAAGAAGATCAAACCAAGATAGAAAAAGAGCAATGAGAACATACTCATCTTCAAGCACTTACTCCAGTTAAGACTCACAGGGGGCTGGAGTCTATCCCAGCAGTCACAGGACGTGAGTCTGGGAACACCCAGGACAGGACACATATAGACAAACACACTCACACCTGCATGCACACCTACAGACAGTTTATCATTTGCAATCCACCTAACCTGCATGTCTTTGGATGTAGGAAGAAAACCGGAGCACCTGGAGGAAACCCACGCAAACAGGGGGAGAACATGCAAACTCCACACAGAAAAGGCCACAGGCAGGAATCGATCCCATGACGTTCTTGCTGTGAGGCAACAATGCTAACCACTAAGCCACCGTGCTGCCCCAATAAAAACATAATGTCCTTAAAATCAAGGAAGTGATCAGGATCAAAGATCAGCAATTAAAGATGAATAACAATAAGTCCTTCACAGACCCTGAGGCCTATCAGGCCAAGGCTTGTCCCTGGAGAACACAGTGTGATGTATGAGACTCTGCATCATCACAGATGAGTGAGTCATGATGAATCATCAAAGTTCAGGCTCACATAAAAAAAAAAAAAAAGATAAAAGAAACGGTCATAAAAAGGACTGTTGGACTTTGGTGAAGGCATGTGCGTGATGGCTGTAATTGCCGCTATAAAAACTAGTGTTGCATAATCTGTGATAATATGATTTTCTTGCAGAATGTGGGTCAGCTAGTTTGAGGTCAGCCTTGTTTCAGGCACATGCTGTACATACAATTTTATAGTTGATCTTTTCGTGAAGGGACATTGTGAACATTCCCTGAATTCTCAGACTGAAACACACCAGTACCAGAACTCACAACCAAGACTTTACCACCAATAAAAACCAGCCAGGCCTGACCAGCACAGCAGTGATGTTTGAATGGATTTTTATTTGTGTTTGAGGCCATCTCCTGCAGGTACAGGAGGCTCCCCGCTTTACTTTTTTCTTCCTATGCTTTAAAGAAACACATACAGCTGTTGGGAGGTAGAATTTAGGAACAGATTAACTGTACAACAGCTTTAATCTCATTGTATTTTATCTCCACCAGTTAGGGATTGTATGCTGGTTACATACTAAGATGGTTTGGACGTGCGGAGGAGGGGCCCAGGGTATATAGGGAGAAAGATGCTGAGGATGGAGCCACCAGGCAGGAGGAGAAGAGGGAGGACAAAGAGGAGGTTTATGGATGTGCTGAGGGAGGACATGCAGGTGGTTGGTGAGACAGAGGAAGATAAAGACGACAGGGTGAGACAGAAACAATTACTCTGCTGTGGCGTCCCCTAATGGGAGCAGCTGAAAGAAGAAGAACAGCATTTGAAGGATACCTGATAATACACTCACACTACATCACTTTTTTTTTTCCTCAGGGAGGGACACTCATCAATACTTTTTAAACTACGGGGTAACCAGAAGGGGGCAGTTGCCCCATGTCTGAGTCTGCCACTGGGAGTGAGGGGGGTATGGCTAAACTAGGACCCCCCAACCCAGTCCATGCCGTGCAAGTTTGCACGAGGTTTCTTGCTTGTCAAACTATGGTGCTGTGGTTGCTTTGGCTTCCCTTGGGGGACATTAATTCAGGGTGTGCAAAGATGCTGACACCTGTGGGGCTGGAAAAATTCTAAATTACTTAACAAGGTTTACTAATCCCAGCTGGAGGTTAAATCCACGTGCTGGCATTGACTGATATCAGCTTTAACCGAGACTTCACCTCAGACTCCCCTGGACTCAGACCCTGACATGTTCACTCCTTCCTGTGTCTCAGAACAACATGTTTTCTCTCCATTAATTAAGCCAACGTGTTCCCTGCCTTGTTTCAACTGGCTGGAAGCCAAGGTTTTGGAAGTCATTGTGAAGCGATAAGTCCGTCAGAACAGCCAGGTTAACCTCAGGGTTATCTCCACCACTGTTTACCTAACCCCGTGCACCTCACATATTCAGCTAGTGCCAATGTGTGTGTATGGGGCTCCGGCGTGCTGTTTGAGCTGGGTTTACCATACAGAGTTTCATTGTTACTATATGAAACTAACCATCAGAAGAGGAGAAGCGTGGCAGGATGTCCCAGGCTGTTGGACGGTTATTCCTTCAGAGATCTCAACACATTTGGTCTTTCTCTTGCACACTCGTCCCCTCAGTCTTGTCTCTTTGATTCGGATACTGGATCAGCTTTGGGTGCGTTCCAGTTTCAAAGATACGAGAAGTTCAGACACAGCTCTGCAGAACAGACCCCCCCACCCCACCCCACTCCCACTTCCTGTTGGACTGGGTTCCCGGTCTTCTGAGAAAAATGGAGTCTGACTTCTGGAATGTTCTGCACGTTTTCTGCAAGACTTGGTGCCGGCCATCTAACCGCAGGCGGCAGGGATAAACTCACGGTCTTCTTATGTCATATGCTCTCTAGGTTACCTCCGTCTTGACCTTTCGGAGCCACCTAAAATGTAAAATCAAGCTGGGCTCGGATAAAGTAATAATCGGAGGTTCTGTGATGCTAAAGAGAATTTAAAGATTTCAGAGGTGTTGCAAATGTTAGAATCAGAATTACAGTATTTTGCAGGGGCGTATGCAGGAATTGTTGAGGTTGGGGTGGTGCATTCAGCTAGCTGAGCTTCAGGATCAGGTGTACATGAAAAATAATTATATAAATGCTACTGCATACATAAATGAAATGGAATATTTGTAAATATTTGTTTTGAAACACTTTGTTATGTAATAAAATCCCATTTAGCACAGCTTATTTTTAATACAGACTCTGTAACAATGTTTCAAAACACAGTACTGATGAAAAGTTTTGACATCATCATCCACATATTCTATCCATTATTTAACGCTGGTTTTACTTTCCTGTTTTGTTGAGTATTTCCTTCCATATTCATCCATATAATGGGCATCATGTTTCCTCTGTGGTCGCGTCTTAGTTGGGCAGAGCGCAGGTTTCTCTCCGTGGTTGCTAGCTTGTTAGTTGGACAGAGTGCATGTTTCTCCCTGTGGTTGCTAGCTTCTCAGTTTGGCGGAGCACATGTTTCTCCCCTTGGTTGCTAACATCTTAGTTGGGCGGCACACCTTTCTCTCCATGGTTGCTAACTTCTTAGGTGGGCAGAGCACCTGTTTCTCCCCGTGGTTGCTGACTTCTTAGTTGGACGGGGCACATGTTTCTCGCCATGGTTGCTAACTTCTTAGGTGGGTGGAGCACATGTTTCTCCCCATGGTTGCTAACTTCTTAGTTGGGCAGAGCACATGTTTCTCCCTGTGGTTGCTACCTTCTCAGCTGGGCGGAGCACATGCTTCTCCCTGTGGTTGCTAGCTTCTTAGGTGGGTGGAGCACATGTTTCTCCCTGTGGTTGCTACCTTCTCAGTTGGGTGGAGCACGTTTCTCCCCGTGGTTGCTAGCTTCTTAGGTGGGCGGAGTACATGTTTCTCCCCGTGGTTGCTAACGTCTTAGTTGGGAGGTACACCTTTCTCCCCATGGTTTCTAACTTCTTAGGTGGGTGATGCACATGTTTCTCCCCGTGGTTGCTAACCTCTTAGTTGGACGGGACACGTTTCTCCCCATGGTTGCTAACTTCTTAGGTGGGTGGAGCACCCGTTTCTCCCCGTGGTTGCTAACTTTTTAGGTGGGCGGAGCACCCGTTTCCCCACGTGGTTGCTAACCTCTTAGTTGGACGGGGCACATTTTTCTCCTCATGGTTGCTAACTTCTTGGGTGGGTGGGGCACATGTTTCTCACTGTGGTTGCTAACTAAGTTGGACGGGGCACATGTTTCTCCCCATGGTTGCTAACTTCTTAGGTGGGTGGAGCACCCGTTTCTCCCCGTGGTTGCTAACTTTTTAGGTGGGCGGAGCACCCGTTTCTCCACGTGGTTGCTAACCTCTTAGTTGGACGGGGCACATTTTTCTCCTCATGGTTGCTAACTTCTTGGGTGGGTGGGGCACATGTTTCTCACTGTGGTTGCTAACTAAGTTGGACGGAGCACATGTTTCTCCCCATGGGTGCTAACTTCTTAGTTGGGCGGGGCACATGTTTCTCCCCATGGTTGCTAATTTCTTAGGTGGGTGGAGCACATGTTTCTCCCTGTGGTTGCTAACTTCTTAGGTGAGTGGAGCACATGTTTCTCCCTGTGGTTGCTAACTTCTTAGTTGGACGGGGCACATGTTTCTCCCTGTGGTTGCTAGCTTCTTAGCTGGGCAGGAGACAGACAAATTATATTTAAGCACAGCTATTTGTATTATGTGTGTGATATATATATATATATATATATATATATTTTTTTTTTTTTTTTTTTTTACCCACCATTCACTAACTATCAAGAAGATGGTCAATGCATTTGTGGGACATTGCATTTGCAAAACAACGTTGCTCTTTCAATTAATGTGGTGCATCAAAGTTCACCAGATGCAAAATGTTTCGTCCACATTATATGTTCTTTTAATCTGGTGAATTACAATTACATTCATTATTTTCGAGTTATTGTCTGCACAATAAAATCACCAGTGTTAAATTAACGCTGACGTTGAACACATGGTCCAACTTTGACCAGAGTAGGACCATATGTTCACTGGCAGTGTTAATTTAACACTGGCAGTGTTAGTTTTACACGGGTGCTGTACAGGATGAACTAACTTATTCATCCGCAAACGTATATTTTTATGTGAATGAAGCACAATCAAAATTTAGTTTTTAGTTACAAGTTGTAAATAATCCAGCAGTACTGCCAGCAGTTGATGTTTGAGCAAAGGCTTGAAAATGGGGATTTTGTGCCTTCTTAAAAAAATAAAATAACTCAGAAACACAGAAACTGAATTTATGAAATGCTTTACCTTGGAATGAACTTTGCAAAAGCTCTGTTTTCAGTGAACAAAAATGCAGTTTGTGTGCAGACAAAAGGCCAAAATGCATTTTTAAAAAAGTCTGCTTTTCAAAATATGCAGGTATGTGTGGACAGCGCCTCAGCCACTAGATGTCACTGTTTCACACACATAAAGCCTGCAGTGCAACGTTGCACTCTGGAGTCTGAAGCAAACGCAATTCAAACACGGCTTTAACCGTCAAAAACTCAAAAAGCTTTTACGAACTTTCCTTTAAAGTAAATCTGAGTCGGTTTGCCTCAGTTTGTCTGGCTGTCAGCAGTTGGATGATGATGCACGTAAAGTGAATCCAACCTCAGCAACTTTCAATGATTATCTATAATCAAGTCCAATCAAGTTCTCACTTTTCCAGCTGGAGTAGTGCTTAGATTAGCTCTTATTCTTGAAGCTGCCATACATCTGTGTTCCACTCCAGTATTTAATGGACACGGCCGCGCTCGGCCTTGACCTAAACAAATGTGGTTTAGATTCTGGGAGTGTTGCTATTAATATCCTGTCAGTCTTTTTGGCAGGCCACAGCTGATACTTACAGAGGAGGTTGTGATGAGCAAACGGCAGGGCAAAATCTCAACACTTTTTCATTTCATCAACAGAATTTCACAGTGAAGCGCTTGACGAGGAATCTCCAGTTACACAGCAACTTTTCCCGTGTGCAGAACAAAACCGAAGAGAGGAAAGTTTCTTCATGGCAAAGTGAATTTGTACAGATGCTGCAGTTTCTATAATTTTACCATTGTATTTAAACAGCCATGCTTCTGTTGACGTCATGAATCTGGTCATGGGGGTTTGTTGAAGGATCTGGAAGCTTATGAAGACCTTTGTGGTAGGTTATCATAGAGAAATACCTTACTTTTGCGGTACGATCTAACATTTGAACGTATTCAGAGACCGCCGGATCGCTTTCTGAACTCAAAGATGCCATATTTTCTCTCTTTTGTGGTATCAATTTACCAGCCCGGTCGCACGTTTGTTTTTTCTGCTATTTATAATCTTCCCCTTCTCCTGACTCTAACCATAACTATAGCATAAGTGTGTATACCCTCCTCAAACGTTAACCATGACCCCCTCTTACACCCCACATTTTGTGCCCCCTGTCACAAATTGAATTTGTGCCCCCGTTACGAAAAACGCCCCATTTTCGTACCCCCATCATGAACCCATAGATTAATGTACTTTTCGTAACCCGGTGTCGCAGACTGAACGGTCCGGACCTAAAAATCAGTCCACTTTTTGCATCTGTGCATGCGTCATTTCGGACCACAGCAGCAGGTCGGAGACAGAGTCTCTTCACCCAAAGCAATCAAATGAATTAATGGGATTATTAGCCATCAGATGATAAAGGTTAAAACCTCTTAAATCATTCTACAGTCAGTTTTAAGCAGAAACGAGGAGAAATTCCGTAACGCTTTGAAATGTCCGACGCGTAGTGAATGCATCAGCTAGCAGCTCATTTAGCCACAGCGCTCTGATCGCTTCTGCCGCCTTTTATGATTAAATAATTCTGAATTTATTGGAAATGATTGTTATACAAAAGCTTCAGATATCTGTCGCTGAGACAAATGATGACTGGAAGCAGTTTGACGCAGAAACAAGATGCTAATCCGTGAACTGCGTCATCGGGGGGACTGATTTTTTTAGGAGGACTGTTTGGTCTGCGACACCAGTCCCCCGTGAGACTGGGTTGCAATTTACATGCGTTATTGCCAACCAATGCGCATACTTGTGACATCAATGTTTGTAAACAGGAAGTATCGCTATAGCAATATATCACAGACTGCACAGCATACTGTTGACTGGATTGGTTAGTCCAGATGACAATATTAGTTTCATGTGAAGTCCCACTGCCCCACTTGCTACTTCTTAAACATTAGGTACAGCACCATCATGCTCTATGTTTCTGGGAAGAGTCAGAGGATCCCTTGAATGGAATATTGGTTTCATGTGAAGTCACACTGGCCCACTTGCTACTTTTTAAACCTTATCAAAACAGAGCTCCTCTACTTCACGGCATTGCTGTAACCTCCCTAGAGGTACACCACCGTTATGCTCTAAATTTGAATAAGAGTAATAATAACAACAAAAATAATAATAATCCTTTGAATGGAATGTTGATTTGATTAGTTGGCAGTTTGTAATCAGCTTTTAACGGATTTTTCTCAAAATCAAATAACTTTGTCCTTGGCTGACACTCAGGCATTCCATCAATTTTCATCCAAATTGGATCAAAATCCTTTGAGTTATTTTGTTCAAACATACTCTCTTTATATATATATATATATATATATATATATATATATATATATATAGGTATGTCAAAGTAGAGTCTGCCATTTGGTAGAATCTGAGATTCTACTAATAAAGATTCTGATCAGAAACTCTACTAGTAGAGACTCCAAGCTATTTGTTATCATGACAACATGATATCTAGACATAGAATGACAGGAATGCTTTACTGTGGAAATGAGAAAAATATGTCATATCAACTTCATATGAGAGCCACACCATGCTGAAGTGATCACAGTAAGAAAGCAAGAACTTGTAATCAACAGAAACTCCGATCTCAGTCTCTACTGGTAGAATCTCCAATTCTACCAGATCTACAGATACTTTGACATATATCTGTGAAGATTCTCAGTCATCCACGTCACGGTATGAAGGAGGCTCCATACCAGTCACAACTGAAGAAACCTGTCAGAAAACTTGTACAACTTTGGAACAAAAACCAGTAGACAGAGGAGACAAACCACATAATCCAATGCGAACCATCCCACAATGAAGCCCAGTGGTGACAAAAGCAGCATGATGATCAGCCAATCCAACACCATCTACAATTCAAATCCAGATTTGCATTCATTGTGTTGGTCTTTAAACATCTCTGATATCTCGTTTTCACTTTTTACAGGGTGTTTGCTGTATTTCTCTTTTCATCAACAGGTTTTCCATGCCAGCCTGCATCTCAGCATGCATTCATAATAAAAAATCCCTGGTACTGGTTTCTGAGGTGCAGCGCAAACATTCCAAGTGATTTAACCCTGGCAAAATTAAATTCCTCAAATGATTATTGCACTTTTTTTTTGCGTGCACTCATAAAAGACTTGCATGTGCAAGAAGAACATTGCTATTGAAAGAGGAATTGTGTTCCCGGCTTTCTGAGTACTCTGTTCTTGTAGCCAAAGGAGCCTGAGCCAGATGGAAGGGTGGTGTTTCACCACACGGCGATCCAAACCAAACATCTGCCTGGCAACGCCTGAGGCCTTCTCACTGAAACAAAATACAAGCCTGCTCTGTGCAATACTATTACGAATGACTTCTCTGTAGGATGGGGAATAGCTGTACACTGCTTTTGAGATTTCAAGCTGGAAAGAGATATCGACCGCAGTATGAAAGTTGAGATGGTTCACTTCAGTCTTCAGACATGTATCTCCACCTATGACTATGCAAAACTATGAAAGTTATGTATGTGGTCTCTCTCCAGTGGCACGTCCAGGCTTATTTGCCTCGGGAAGGGGTGGGGGGGGGGACAAATTTATGCAGGTGCAACATGAAGTACAAATCCTACTGTTCCCGTTAGGGGTCGCCACAGCAGATCAATCATTTCCATCTCACCCTGTCCTCTGTATCTTCCTCTGTCACACCAACCACCTGCATGTCCTCTCTCAGCACATCCATGAACCTCCTCTTTGGTCTCCCTCTTCTCCTCCTGCCTGGTGGCTCCATCCTCAGCATCCTTCTCCCTATATACCCTGGGTCCCTCCTCTGCACATGTCCAAACCATCTCAATCTCGCCTCTCTGACTTTGTCTCCAAACCATCCCACCTGAGCTGTCCCTCTGATATGTTCATTCCTAATCTTGTCCATTCTTGTCACTCCCAAAGAGAATCTCAACATCTTCAGCTCTGCCACCTCCAGCTCTGCCTCCTGTCTTTTTGTTAGTGCCATTGTCTCTAAACCATACAACATAGATGGTCTCACTACTGTTTTGTAAACTTTCCCCTTCACTCTTGCTGATATTCTTCGGTCACAAATAACTCCTGCTACCTTTCTCCACCCACTCCACCCTGCCTGCACTCTCTTCTTCATCTCTCTACCACACTCTCCATTACTTTGAACAGTTGACCCCAAATATTTAAACTCATCTACTTTCACCACTTCTACTCCTTGTAACTGCACTATTCCACTGGGCTCCCTCTCGTTCACACACATGTACTCAGTCTTGCTTCTACTGACTTTCATTCCCCTTCTCTCCAAAGCATATCTCCACTTCTCCAGACTAGACTCAACTTGCTCTCTACTCTCACTACAGATCACAATGTCATCTGCAAACATCATAGTCCATGGGGACTCCTGTCTGATCTCATCTGTCAACCTGTCCATCACCACTGCAAACAAGAAAGGACTCAGAGCGGATCCTTGGTGTAATCCCACCTCCACCTTGAATGAGTCTGTCATTCCGACTGCGCATCTCACCACTGTCACACTGTTCTTGTACATGTCCTGCACTACCCTAACATACTTCTCTGCCACTCCAGACTTCCTCATATAATGCCACAACTCTTCTCTTGGCACCCTATCATAAGCTTTTTCTAAGTCCACAAACACACAATATAACTCTTTCTGTCCTTCTCTGTACTTTTCCAACAGTATTCTCAGAGCAAACATTGCATCTGTAGTGCTCTTTCTCGGCATGAAACCATATTGCTGCTCACAGATCTTCACCTGTTTTCTAAGCCTAGCTTCTACTACTCTTTCACATAACTTCATGCTGTGGCTGATCAGCTTTATGCCTCTGTAGTTACTGCAGCTCTGCACATCACCCTTGTTCTTGAAAATAGGAACCAGCACACTTCGTCTCCACTCCTCAGGCATCCTCTCACTTTCCAAGATTTTATTAAACAATCTGGTTAGAAACTCTACTGCCAGCTCTCCTAGACATTTCCATGCCTCCATTGGTATGTCATCTGGACCAACTGCCTTTCCACTCTTCATCCTCTTCATAGCAGCCCTCACTTCTTCCTTGCTAATCTCTTTTACTTCCTGATTTACTCTCGCCACATCATCCAGCCTTTTCTCTCGCTCATTTTCTTTATTCATTAACTCTTCAAAATATTCCCTCCACCTTCTCAGCACACACTCCTCACTTGTCAGCACATTACCATGTGCATCTTTTACCACCCTAACCTGCTGCACATCCTTTCCAGCTCTGTCCCTTTGTCTGGCCAATCGGTACAAGTCCTTTTCTCCTTCCTTACTATTCAACTTCTTGTACAGCTCGCAATATGCCTTTTCCTTTGTTTTTGCCACTTCTCTTCTCGCCTTACGCCGCATCTCCTTGTACTCCTGTCTACTTTCTTCATCTCTCCGACTATCCCAAAACATTTTCGCCAACCTCTTTCTCCTTATGCTTTCCTGGACCTCTTCATTCCACTACCAAGTCTCCTTGTCTTCCTTCCACTGTCCAGATGTCATACCCAGTACTGCCCTAGCTGTCTCCCTCACCACATCTGCAGTACTTTTCCAGTTGTCCAAAATTGCTTCCCCTCCAACTAGTGCTTCTCTCACCTGCTCGCTAAATTTCACACAACAGTCTTCCTCCTTCAGCTTCCACCATCTGATCCTTTGTTGAGCTCTCACTCTCTTCTTCTTCTTTACCTCTAAAGTCATCCTACAAACAACCATCCTATGCTGTCTAGTGACACTCTCTCCTGCTACCACCTTACAGTCTGTGATTTCTTTTAGCTTGCATCTCCTATAAAGAATGTAGTCCACCTGTGTGCACCTTCCTCCACTCTTATATGTTACCCTGTGCTCCTCCCTTTTCTTAAAGTAGGTATTCACCACAGCCATTTCCATCCTTTTTGCAAAATCAACTACCATCTGTCCTTCCCCATTCCTATCCTTGATACCATATCTACCCATTACTTCCTCATCACCTCTGTTCCCTTCACCATCATGCCCATTGAAGTCTGCTCCTATCACCACTCTTTCATGCTTGGGCACACTCTCCACCACCTCATCTAATACACTCGAGAAATCTTCTTTCTCCTTCATCTCACAACAAACCTGTGGGGCATATGCACTGATGATATTCATCATCACCCCTTCAATTTCCAACTTCACACTCATCACCCTGTCAGACACTCGCTTAACCTCCAACACACTTTTAACATACTTTTCCTTTAAAATGACCCCCAACACCATTTCTCTTCCTGTCCTCACCATGGTACAACAACTTGTACCCACCGCTGATGCTCCTGCTCTTACTTCCCTTCCACTTGGTCTTTTGCACACACAATATGTCTACCTTTCTCCTCTCCATCATATCAGCCAGCTCTCTCCCTTTACCAATCATACTACCAACATTCAAAGTCCCCACTCTCATTTCCACCCTTCTAGTTTTCTTCTTCTCCCGCTGTTCGTGGCAACGTTTTCCTCCTCTTCTTCATCGTCTTCGCCCACCAGTAGCCCAATTTCCACCAGCACCCTGTTGGGCAATAGCACCGGTGGCGGATGTTGTTAACCCGGGCCGCGACCAATCCGGTATGGGAATTCGATTCTGAGTCTGCATAGTTGGGTTGGCTTGTTTTACACCAGATGCCCTTCCTGACGCAACCCTCCTCATTTATCCGGGCTTGGGACCAGCACTCAGAATGTACTGGCTGCACACCCCATGTGGCTGAGTTGGGAATTCCATAAAAAATTAAACTGATTACCACCCATGTTATGGAAAAAACATATATTAATATGATTTTGGTAAAACTATGATTTGATGTGATTTGACATTATTTGAAGTATATTTCATATTTCATAATATAAAAAAATTTTTTGGAAGCACTTTTCTGCCTTCTGCTGGCTGTCTGTGAAAAAAGAATTGTTGGACCAACTATTAATAAGTGTTTAAATTCCACTGAAAAAAGACAATAGCTGAACCAACTTAAATGAATTGTTTCAATTGGTAACATCTAAATAAATTAAGTTGTTTGAACTTAAGTTTCTCAGTTAGAATATATAACTTACTAACTTAAGTTCAAACAACTTAATTCATCCAGGTGTTACCAATTTAAACAACTTTTTAAGTTGGTTCTTTTTTCAACTCAAATGAATCCTGTCGATCAAAATTAAGTTTCCAATTCACATTTATGCCAACTTGTTAACTTAAGTTCAACAAACCTACTTCTAGTGTTACCAATTTATGCAGTTTCTTTAGAATTTCTCTTTTTTTGTGTGTGTACATTGAGATTCAGGTCGCAACCTGACTCAACCTACTTTCTTAACAAATAATGTTTATGCCAGCAAATTTTTTAAAGGTTTTTCTTTTTTCAGTGTATAGATGCTGATATGTTTTAGAATTGTCTGAAGAGTTTCATTATAATTGATTGGAACTGCCAAGAATTGAAGCCGTCATCAGGTGCAAATGACAATCTCAGAGGCAATGAGAGGTGGATTTTTAGCAGCATATTCCTTCAAAACACCTCATTTGAACATTGCTGTTCATATAACAGCACATTATTCAAATACTGAAATGTTCTACACCTTAGCAGACGCTTATTTTTTTTTTTTTTGCCAAAATATTTTCTTCTTTATGCCTATAAAAGCACCACAGTGATCAGTTTTCCCACTTAAAAACATTTCAGCAAGCTCATATTGCACAGTATGTCAGCATGGCGAACCCTGACCCTCAACTTACACACATGCTAAAAAAGAATCAAACTTACACATACCGTACCAGCACAAGGCCACATGGATGTGAGTTTCTGGCAGCTTTTCAGTGTAAGGTTTATGCTCTCTGCGGGGGAGCACTCCCAGAATCTGTGGTTCACGTTGGCTTTGGTTTGCAAAGCCGATCCCATGAGGTACTCTGGAAAAAAACATACCAGGAACCTTATCGCTATCACATGGCAGTGCTTTAGCTATAGTACTTCAGAGTATCTCTCACATCTGAAGCAAGTCTGTAGCATTTGTGCTGATTACAACATTCACTGATGTGCAACTTTAAATGGGAGAGAGTACTAAAAAGGTACGCTTGATGGGTTTTGAGGCTAAATTGCTCTCATAACTGATAAGCGCTGCAGCTCGGTCTTTACATTTGAGGAGAGAACAGCAGCAGAATCATTAGTAATCAATCAGTAAACTGTTTCATATGTATGCTTCAGGTTAAAAACGAGGCTTCAAGCGTTCCATGTTGGAGACGTTAGTTCTCCGACACAGATTACTGCAATGTGGTTTTTTTGGAACACTGTGCATATGGATGGACACAATGGACTATGCATAAGAGGTGATTTTCAAATTTTCCAAAGACATCGTAATATGTTTGTCTGAAGGAAAAATTGGAAGTGTTGGAATCTATTGTGCTGTCAATGTTGGATGAGGTTCTAACTGAATACGGTTGTACAGCTTGGACAAGTCAATATTATTCTTCAGGAGAAAGACAGTGACAGTTGTGCTATCAGGAAGCTTTGCATGGAAAGATTTAAAGAAATGATTTTAACATTACTGTGTAAACAAGTAATGTTTACACAGTAAAGGATGAATTGAGTTCATCCAATGAGTCATTTTGTTTGTGTGATACACTCAAAAAAAGTGATTCATTGGATTGGATTCTATCTAATAAATATATGTAGTCTCAACTCATGTAATTACCTTATGTTGCATGGATGTGTTTTATTTGAGTTGGGGCTACATATATTTATTAGATGGAAATCCTGCACATAATCCAAAGAGCCATTTTTTTAGTGTTAGCAGACTACACTCAAAAAAATGACTCACTGGATGAGCTCAATTCAATTACGTGCAGGATTTCCATCTAATAAATATTTGTAGCCCCAACTCAAATAAAGCACATCCATGCCAGATAATTTAATTTAATTTAGTTGGGACTACATATATTTAATAGATGGAAATCCTGCACATAATTGAACTGAGTTCATCCAATGAGTCATTTGTTTGTGTGATACACTCAAAAAACTGACTCAGTAGATTGGATTCTATCTAACAAATATATGTAGTCCCAACTCATTTAATTACATTATCTTGCATGGATGTGTTTTATTTGAATTGGGGCTATACGAGGTCTGTTAGAAAGAAAAAGTTAGAAGACCTTTTTATTTTTTGCAAAAACCTGATTGATTTGAATCATGTGTGCTTGCATGAGCAAACCTTGAACCTTCGTGCGCATGCATGAACTTTTTCACGCCTGTCGATTGCATCATTTCCTGGTAAGCAGCCTTTGTGTGAGGTGTGTGTCGTGCGCTCGGCGCTTTTTCATTCCAAGGAAAAAGACGGAATGACTGGAGCAGCGCCGCATGAAATTTTGCCAGAAACTGGGCGACAGCCAGGTGGAAACCATTCGGATTATTCAGACGGCTTTCGGTGACGATCCTCTGGGCATCACACAGATTAAGGAGCGGTACAACCGGTTTAAAGACTTCCGCACAACGGTGGAGAGCGAGCCGCGCTCTGGTCGGCCATCAACATGCTGAAATGACCATTTCCATTTGATCATTTCCAAAGTGAACACTGTGGTGATGCGGGACCGTCGTGTGACTGTCCGAGAAATTGCAGAAGAGGTGGATATCAGCACTTTTTCGGCACATTCCACTGTGACAGAAGATTTGGCCATGAAAAGAGTGGCTGTGAAAATCATGCCGATGGCTTCGACATGAAGTTGCCGATGGTGGAGCAAAAGCGCCTTTGTGTTGAAGTCTCACAGGACATGCTGTAACATGCCCAGCTCTTCCACAATTTCTCGGATAGTCACACGACTGAAAAGTCACAGAAAGCCGTCTGAATCTTCCGAATGGTTTCCACCTGGCTGTCCCCCAGTTTCTGGCAAAATTTGATGCAGCGCTGCTCCAGTCGTTCCGTCTTTTTCCTTGAAATGAAAATCCGCCGAGCGCACTGCATACGTCCCACACAAAGGCTGCTTACCAGGAAATGACGCAATCGTCAGGCGTGAAAAAGTTCACGCATGCGCACGAAGGTTCAAGGTTGGCTCATGCAAACACACATGATTCAAATCCATCAGGTTTTTGCAAAAAATAAAAAGGTCTGATACTTTTCTAACAGACCTCGTATATATTTATTAGATGGAAATCCTGCACATAATTGAATTGAGTTCATCCAATGAGTCATTTGTTTTTTGTGATACACTCAAAAAAAAGTGACTCATTGGATTGGATTCTATCTAATAAATATATGTAGTCCCAACTCATTTAATTACATTATCTTGCATGGATGTGTTTTATTTGAGTTGGGGCAACATATATTTATTAGATGGAAATCATGCACATAATCCAAAGAGCCATTTTTTGAGTGTTGGCAGACTACACTCAAAAAATGACTCATTGGATGAACTCAATTCAATTATGTGCAGGATTTCCATCTAATAAATATTTGTAGCCCAAACTCAAATAAAGCACATCCATGACAGTTAATTTAATTTAATTTAGTTGGGACTACATATTTATTAGGTGGAAATCCAATCCAATGAGTCAGTTTTTTTAGTGATAGGCACCATTCACTGAAAAAAATGATACTTTGGATCAACTTAAAAAATTGATGTAATTTGTTAGAACTAATTTTTTTAGTTTTTCACAATGTGTATTTATGATTTGGCAAAGTGATTCCAGCAGATTTAAAGTGGAAACCACAATTTCCCATTAGACTAATGTAAATAAGTACTTTGAATGAAGTGCTCTGATGTTTTACTTTTTTCAACTTTGATGATAGCCTAACTGTAGGTGCTTATCACTATCACTGAGGAAACTAAACATTTTACAATCACTACATGGGGAAAGGAGACAACCAAGGGGACACCCACATTTCATCTGGATACACTGAAAAAAACATCTGAAAACATCAATTTTTTAAGTTGATCCAAAGTATCATTTTTCTCAGTGTAGGTGGAGATGAGAATGGACTGGTTATCTGCCTACGTTTGCGCCATCCATGATGAAGGCCTCGGTGTGGTGGCTGAGATGACGCATGACAGAAGTGCACACTTCTAGTCCTAACCTGACTTGACACGGTGGTGGTTGGTATGTGACATGGGTACCCCTGGAAACGATTTGCATCAAATAAACAGTTACTCTAAAAAACCTGAATAAGACCTTTTATGCCAACAGTGAAAGCACACAGCTATGACACTATACAGCTGTTGTTGTTTTTTTTGAGACATAAGGACAGACCTCATGTCAGACTGGGCAGTCACCAATCAGGACTCAAAGCAGTTCCATCATGTGGTAGACTAGATGTGGCAGTATGCACAAGGGGAAGCTCCCAAGCCTGGTCTGATCTTAGTGCCAAGTCAATCTTTTTCGCCTACTTGGGAAGGGTGGGTTTGAGAACTGGAGCACCACATTACTTTGAATAGATTAGGACAAGAAATTACTGCCATCTGTGGTCCAGTTCATTCAACAGATCCAATACGATGCAACATAGTCTCCACTGCGAGGGCCAGGGTTAGCTAAAAACATTCGTAATGGAGCTTTAAAAAATATTTCTTTAGATGAGACCTTCCACTCTTGCAATGCATGCAATGTCTAGGAAAGCCAACAAACTTTAAAGGTTGAACCGATGTCTTGGCCTGAAGACGACTGATTCCCGCTGATCTATTTGTTTGCATTCAGAGACTAAGTGTAATAGAATTACGCAACAACTGACAACAGAAACAGCTTGGTGCTTCCCACTGAAATGGGTCAGCCGCTAAAACACATGGACATGTCCAGTGTTTAGCAAACACAAGAGAAATGTGGCTATTATGTAAAAGCTTCACTGAACCCTGGTGGGAACCAACCCAGATGTTCTGGAATCTTCAGGTCACTTCAGACGGTTCAGACACACATAAATGCCGCCACTAACACCATCACCACAGGCTAAAGTGCCTCCAGTTGTACATACAATGTGAAGTATGCCCACGTGGGATACAATATGACATGAAAACACTGCCATGTTGTGTTGAGTGTGTGTTTTGATGTGCCGAGAGCGTTAAAATACCGTAAACGGTTGGATGGCCGAACGTTTGAGCGTTGTGGCCAGTTTGAGGCCTATGAAACCTCCGCGAGCTCTGAGGCGTAAACAAAACTGAGTGAAGCCACATGAAGCTGGGTCACCCTGACATTGTGTGATCATTTCCAGAATTTGAACTAAGTGCATTATCCATGATTGTGACTGAGTTTGTGGCGTGTCCATGTGGACAAAGTGTGTTTGTGTTTTGGAGACCAGCGAACTCTTGTTGGCATCCTTAATATTCCATCAAGCTGGAATGCGTTTTTTTGTCCAAATAAAAATATTGTCTGCATGGTTTAAGAAATATCTTTAAGGATTTTGTACTCTCTGTGCAATTAAGCATATGAATCAACATATGAAACAATATACGAGGGCTGTCCGTAAAGTATAGGTCCTTTTTATTTTTTTCAAAAACTATATGGATTTCATTCATATGTTTTTACGTCAGACATGCTTGAACCCTCGTGCGCATGCGTGAGTTTTTCCACGCCTGTCGGTGACGTCATTCGCCTGTGAGCACTCCTTGTGGGAGGAGTCGTCCAGCCCCTCGTCGGAATTCCTTTGTCTGAGAAGTTGCTGAGAGACTGGCGCTTTGTTTGATCAAAATTTTTTCCAAACCTGTGAGACACATCGAAGTGGACATGGTTCGAAAAATTAAGCTGGTTTTCAGTGAAAATTTTAACAGCTGATGAGAGATTTTGAGGTGATTCTGTCGCTTTAAGGACTTTTCACGGTGCGAGACGTCGCTCAGCGCTCTCAGGTGGCGTCATCAGCCTGTTTCAAGCTGAAAACCTCCACATTTCAGGCTCTGTTGATCCAGGACGTCGTGAGAGAACAGAGAAGTTTCAGAAGAAGTCGGTTTCAGCATTTTATCCGGATATTCCACTGTTAAAGGAGATTTTTTTAATGAAAGACGTGCGGGCGGATTGCAGCGTCGGCTCGCAGCCGCCGCGACGCTCCGTCACAGGAAAAACACCTCTGCTGGAAGCCTAAGGACAAGTTGGAACATCTCCAGCTGATAAACAATTTCTCATATACTTACTCCACTGAAAGCCATCAAAAGCCAACTGCATTTTAGCAAATGGTTATCAGCACGGAGGTGTTTTTCCTGTGCCGCCGCGCCGCGTCGGCTGCGTCCCGACGCGCGGACCCGTCCGCACGTCTTTCATTAAAAAAATCTCCTTTAACAGTGGAATATCCGGATAAAATGCTGAAACCGACTTCTTCTGAAACTTCTCTGTTCTCTCACGACGTCCTGGATCAACAGAGCCTGAAATGTGGAGGTTTTAAGCTTGAAACAGGCTGATGACGCCGCCTGAGAGCGCTGCGCGACGTCTCGCACCGTGAAAAGTCCTTAAAGCGACAGAATCACCTCAAAATCTCTCATCAGCTGTTAAAATTTTCACTGAAAACCAGCTTAATTTTTCGAACCATGTCCACTTCGATGTGTCTCACAGGTTTAGAAAAAATTTTGATCAAACAAAGCGCCAGTCTCTCAGCAACTTCTCAGACAAAGGAATTCCGACGAGGGGCTGGACAACTCCTCCCACAAGGAGTGCTCACAGGCGAATGACGTCACCGACAGGCGTGGAAAAACTCACGCATGCGCACGAGGGTTCAAGCATGTCTGACGTAAAAACATATGAATGAAATCCATATAGTTTTTGAAAAAAATAAAAAGGACCTATACTTTACGGACAGCCCTCGTACATTTGAGCCGTACACTGCAGAAATCCCCTGTAATCTGGACCATGATTTTAACTTAAGTCCGCCAAGGATGTAATAAAATCATTGGTGTTTATTTATTTGTATGTCTGCCTGTTAGCAAGTTTATGTCAAAACTACTGCACGGAGTTTGACGAAATTTTCACCACAGATACATATTCGGCCATGGAAGAACCCATTAAATTTTGGAGGTGATCCGGATCTGGATCTGGATTATGGGTTAAGTTTCACTTTATATAGGCTCTGAAGATTACTATTAGCAAGATTCCGTCAAAACTACTGCACGGATGTTGATGACATTTTCACCACAGATACATATTAGGCCATGGAAGAACCCATTAAATTTTGGAGGTGATCCGGATCTGGATCTGGATTATGGATCAAGTTTCACTTTATATAGGCTTTGAATGATTACTGTTAGCAAGATTCCATCAAAACTACTGCACGGATTTTGATGAAATTTTCACCACAGATACATATTAGGCCATGGAAGAACCCATTAAATTTTGGAGGTGATCCGGATCTGGATTTGGATTATGGATCAAGTTTCACTTTATATAGGCTTTGAAGGATTACTATTAGCAAGATTAGTTCAAAACTACTGCACAGATTTTGTTGAAATTTTCACCACAGATACATATTCGGCCATGGAAGAACCCATTAAATTTTGGAGGTGATCTGGATTTGGATCAAGTTTCACTTTTTATAGGCTTTGAAGGATTACTGTTAGCAAGATTCCGTCAAAACTACTGCACAGATTTTGATGAAATTTTCACCACAGATGCATATTAGGCCATGGAAGAACCCATTAAATTTTAGAGGTGTTCCGGATCTGGATTATGGATCAGGTTTCACTTTATATAGGCTTTGAAGGATTACTGTTTGCAAGATTCCGTCAAAACCACTGCACAGATTTTGATTAAATTTTCACCACAGATACATATTCGGCCATGGAAGAACCCATTAAATTTTAGAGGTGTTCCGGATCTGGATCTGGATTATGGATCAAGTTTCACTTTATATAGTCTCTGAAGGATTACTGTTAGCAGGATTACTTCAAAACTACTGCACAGATTTTGATGAAATTTTCACCACAGATACATATTAGGCTATGGAAGGCTCCCTTAAATTTTGAAGGTGATCTGGATCTGGATCCGGATTATGGATCAAGTTTCACTTTATATAGGCTTTGAAGGATTACGTCAAAACTACTTCACGGATTCTTACCAAATTTGCACCACAGATAGATATTATGGGATGGAAGACCCCAGTGCATTTTGGAGGTGATCTGGATCCAGACTGCTCTTGTTCTCGAATAAGGTTAGAATTTATATTACGTGAGGCATGATGGACATTATTTTCATTACTTGGAGTGCTGTTGTGAATGAGTGTGAAAATGCACACTCCCCTCCCCTCCAACTCCCCTCCAAAGTCACTTGGAGCGAGTCAGGAGATCAAAGTCATAGTTGTGGATTAATCCACATCACTGGAGCTTTTCCAGTAATCACCGAAAATTCTTTTCCTTCTGGCCGCCTAGTGTGGCATCGAGCCTCTGCAGTTATTGTAACTCCAAATCAGTCCTACAAAATCAAATTTAACCACATCTGCACAACTGACAATAAACACGTAACGTGTTTTATACTCAGTAATAATAATAATGTATTTAATTTACAGACACTTTTCAAGAAACTCAAGGACACCATTACAACACAGCAATAGGCAGATTTAAAAACATAACAATATGCAAATTAAAACTTAAAAGGACATTTAACAGTTAAAAAGAAATCACACAACAATTTAAAAACAAGGCAAAAGTTATGCAGTGAATGAGTGGAACTCATTGCGAATAGACTTTCTGAGACGTGATTTGAAAACTACCAGAGAGTCAGTGTTATGGTTGTCCAGTGGAAGGGAGTTCCAAAGGTGGGGAGCAGAGTGGCTGAAAGCTCTAAATCCCATAGTGGTCATGCAGGCAGGAGGAATGGTGAGGCTGAGAGAAGATGATCTAAGGGTGCGGCTGGGTGTGTGTATGTGGAGAAGTTCAATGAGGTACAGAGGGGCGAGGTTATGGAGGGCCTTAAAGGTTAGAAGGATGAATTTATAGTCAATGTGGTGAGTGATTGGAAGCCAGTGAAGTGATGATCTGCTGCATTCTGAACTAGTTGAAGCTTATGAATAAGCTTCTGGGGGTACCAAAGAGAAGAGAGTTGTAATAATCCAGGAAAGGTAGGTGGAAAGGTAGAGCTGGGTGTCATCCGCATAGCAATGAAATTGAATGTTATCTCTCCAAAATATGTTACAGAGGGGGAGAAGAAAGATAATGAAAAGGATGGGACCAAGGAAAGAGCCTTGGAGAACACCAGAAGAGAGGGGAGATGGCTGTGATGTCAATGTTTTTAACTGAATATACTGAGTAGACCAACATGGACCAGAACACAAAGATTTGGTTGACTTTCCAGCCAAAAAAGATTATAAAAATTACCAAATATAAGAAGTAGATTTTGTTTCACAATATTAAACTGAGGCAACACAGTGGCTTTGTGGTTGCCTCAAAGCAAGAAGGTCCGGGGATCACTTCCCACCGGGTCCTTTCTGTGTGGAGTTTGCATGTTCCGTGTTCGTGTGGGTTCCCTTCAGGTGCTCCAGCTTCCTCCCGCTTCCAAAGACATGCAGGTTAGGTGAATTGTATCTGTCTGTCTATATATGGTCCTGTGATGGACTGGCACCATGGTGTATACCCCACCTCTCGCCCAGCGATCTCTGGGATAGGCTCCAGACCTGTATGACCCTTAACTGGAATAAGCGTGTTGGGAAAACATATAGCAACATATAGAGTGGCCCCATTTGAATGTTAAACATGCTCTTCAGAAAACCTGTGGGAGACATCTCGTAGGGTTTGTCCAGTATTTATACAATGTATACAGTGGGTTTGTAACTCAGCCACATGGGGTGTGCAGCCAGTACATTCTGATTGCAGGTCCCAAGCCTGGATAAATGAGGAGGGTTGCGTCAGGAAGGGCATCCGGCGTAAAACAAGCCAACCCAACTATGCAGACTCAGAATCGAATTCCCATACCGGATCGGTCGCGGCCCGGGTTAACAACATCCGCCACCGGTGCTATTGCCCAACAGGGTGCCGGTGGAAATTGGGCTACTGCTGGGCGAAGATGACGAAGAAAAGGAGGAAAACGTTGCCACGAACAGCGGGAGAAGAAGAAAACTAGAAGGGTGGAAATGAGAGTGGGGACTTTGAATGTTGGTAGTATGATTGGTAAAGGGAGAGAGCTGGCTGATATGATGGAGAGGAGAAAGGTAGACATATTGTGTGTGCAAGAGACCAAGTGGAAGGGAAGTAAGAGCAGGAGCATTGGCGGTGGGTACAAGTTGTTGTACCATGGTGAGGACAGGAAGAGAAATGGTGTTGGGGTCATTTTAAAGGAAGAGTATGTTAAAAGTGTGGTGGAGGTTAAGCGAGTGTCTGACAGGGTGATGAGTGTGAAGTTGGAAATTGAAGGGGTGATGATGAATATCATCAGTGCATATGCCCCACAGGTAGGTTGTGAGATGGAGAAAGAAGATTTCTGGAGTGTGTTAGATGAGGTGGTGGAGAGTGTGCCCAAGCATGAAAGAGTGGTGATAGGAGCAGACTTCAATGGGCATGTTGGTGAAGGAAACAGAGGTGATGAGGAAGTAATGGGTAGATATGGTATCAAGGATAGGAATGGGGAAGGACAGATGGTAGTTGATTTTGCAAAAAGGATGGAAATGGCTGTGGTGAATACCTACTTTAAGAAAAGGGAGGAGCACAGGGTAACATATAAGAGTGGAGGAAGGTGCACACAGGTGGACTACATTCTTTATAGGAGATGCAAGCTAAAAGAAATCACAGACTGTAAGGTGGTAGCAGGAGAGAGTGTCACTAGACAGCACAGGATGGTTGTTTGTAGGATGACTTTAGAGGTAAAGAAGAAGAGAGTGAGAGCTCAACAAAGGATCAGATGGTGGAAGCTGAAGGAGGAAGACTGTTGTGTGAAATTTAGCGAGCAGGTGAGAGACGCACTAGTTGGAGGGGAAGCAATTTTTGACAACTGGAAAAGTACTGCAGATGTGGTGAGGGAGACAGCTAGGGCAGTACTGGGTATGACATCTGGACAGTGGAAGGAAGACAAGGAGACTTGGTGGTGGAATGAAGAGGTCCAGGAAAGCATAAGGAGAAAGAGGTTGGCGAAAAAGTTTTGGGATAGTCAGAGAGATGAAGAAAGTAGACAGGAGTACAAGGAGATGCGGCGTAAGGCGAGAAGAGAAGTGGCAAAAGCAAAGGAAAAGGCATATTGCGAGCTGTACAAGAAGTTGAATAGTAAGGAAGGAGAAAAGGACTTGTACCGATTGGCCAGACAAAGGGACAGAGCTGGAAAGGATGTGCAGCAGGTTAGGGTGGTAAAAGATGCACATGGTAATGTGCTGACAAGTGAGGAGTGTGTGCTGAGAAGGTGGAGGGAATATTTTGAAGAGTTGATGAATAAAGAAAATGAGCGAGAGAAAAGGCTGGATGATGTGGCGAGAGTAAATCAGGAAGTAAAAGAGATTAGCAAGGAAGAAGTGAGGGCTGCTATGAAGAGGATGAAGAGTGGAAAGGCAGTTGGTCCAGATGACATACCAATGGAGGCATGGAAATGTCTAGGAGAGCTGGCAGTAGAGTTTCTAACCAGATTGTTTAATAAAATCTTGGAAAGTGAGAGGATGCCTGAGGAGTGGAGACAAAGTGTGCTGGTTCCTATTTTCAAGAACAAGGGTGATGTGCAGAGCTGCAGTAACTACAGAGGCATAAAGCTGATCAGCCACAGCATGAAGTTATGGGAAAGAGTAGTAGAAGCTAGGCTTAGAAAACAGGTGAAGATCTGTGAGCAGTAATATGGTTTCATGCCGAGAAAGAGCACTACAGATGCAATGTTTGCTCTGAGAATACTGTTGGAAAAGTACAGAGAAGGACAGAAAGAGTTACATTGTGTGTTTGTGGACTTAGAAAAAGCTTATGATAGGGTGCCAAGAGAAGAGTTGTGGCATTGTATGAGGAAGTCTGGAGTGGCAGAGAAGTATGTTAGGGTAGTGCAGGACATGTACAAGAATAGTGTGACAGCGGTGAGATGCGCAGTCGGAATGACAGACTCATTCAAGGTGGAGGTGGGATTACACCAAGGATCTGCTCTGAGTCCTTTCTTGTTTGCAGTGGTGATGGACAGGTTGACAGATGAGATCAGGCAGGAGTCCCCATGGACTATGATGTTTGCAGATGACATTGTGATCTGTAGTGAGAGTAGAGAGCAAGTTGAGTCTAGTCTGGAGAAGTGGAGATATGCTTTGGAGAGAAGGGGAATGAAAGTCAGTAGAAGCAAGACTGAGTACATGTGTGTGAATGAGAGGGAGCCCAGTGGAATAGTGCAGTTACAAGGGGTAGAAGTGGTGAAAGTAGATGAGTTTAAATATTTGGGGTCAACTGTTCAAAGTAATGGAGAGTGTGGTAGAGAGGTGAAGAAGAGAGTGCAGGCAGGGTGGAGTGGGTGGAGAAAGGTGGCAGGAGTGATTTGTGACCGAAGAATATCAGCAAGAGTGAAGGGGAAAGTTTACAAAACAGTAGTGAGACCAGCTATGTTGTATGGTTTAGAGACAGTGGCACTAACAAAAAGACAGGAGGCAGAGCTGGAGGTGGCAGAGCTGAAGATGTTGAGATTCTCTTTGGGAGTGACAAGAATGGACAAGATTAGGAATGAACATATCAGAGGGACAGCTCAGGTGAGACGGTTTGGAGACAAAGTCAGAGAGGCGAGATTGAGATGGTTTGGACATGTGCAGAGGAGGGACCCAGGGTATATGGATGCTGAGGATGGAGCCACCAGGCAGGAGGAGAAGAGAGAGACCAAAGAGGAGGTTCATGGATGTGCTGAGAGAGGACATGCAGGTGGTTGGTGTGCCAGAGGAAGATACAGAGGACAGGGTGAGATGGAAACGATTGATCTGCTGTGGCGCCCCCTAACGGGAACAGCCGGAAGACAAAGAAGAAGAAGATGGAATTCCCCTTTAAGGTAACAAAATTTGTCAATTTGGTACTAAAAAAAAAAAAATGTCAGTGGGTGTATTGAACTTATTTTGAATGGTTCTGATACTTGAGGTATCAAGTGTATGTTGTGTAATGGAAACAATGAATCATAAAAATGATTTTAATAAATTAGCCATAGTGTACTCTAAAATGTATCTGTCTTCTTTGCTTTTGTATTCTGATTTTCTTTATATTCACAAAAAACATACTTATGCAATTTTTATATTTAATTAATGTGCTTGATGTAAAAGAGGCCAATTATGATCAATTTTGATGTCATAACCATTTTGAAGTTGGATACAGTTAATCAATAGACCCATCTTATCTGACATAATTGTATTATCATAGCTAAGACTGGCATAATGGTCTATGTAAGTTGTCTTATTGGTTTTCTTGTGCAAGAAAACATATAATTAGACACCAACATTGTCATAATCGGACCATCATAACAGATTTTATGAATTTGACCCTTCACAAAAAGTGCGTTGACCTTTCCACATTTTCGGTCATTGTGACGTAACGCAAGGTCAAAAATAGGTCAAACTATATATTTTTGAACTCTACTCTGTTATGTGTCGACGCGGGTTGAGGAGCGGACCTGCGTCAGACGGAACCCAGCGCTAAAAATAACCAGAAAGCGGTTCCAATAACAAAAACAATTTCTTTATTTCACCCGCTGGTGCATAATAAAGTGTAAAAACTAAAATAGCGTCCTTCTGGTGGAGTGAAGGCTGGCACGCTCTCCAGCGCCCAAAAGGATCGAAGCCCGGCGCTCCTGGACTCACCACAACCGCCAAACACCCCCCAGGTGGACACGACAAACCGACTCTCTGCGAAGGATAGAAGGGGTGAGGTAAGTCAGCAGTTACAACTAATATCCTTCAAAAGACACACACTATCAGCAACACATTCAGGTCTGTATTTTAAGCTTTATGCAAATGAGCAGCTTCTCACAACAGGTGGAGGATCACTTGTCCGCACGCCACAGCAGTGAGAAGCAAGCTGCACAATTCTCATCACAATTCAAATATACTGCGTAACAAAATACCAAGTTACTATCAACAATTAGTCAAATACTTAATCACCTCTGATGTGTGCTGACAGCATGTGTCCCTCACCCTTCCTCCTTCACGGGCTCGATGTGTCAAACCCAGGCGCGGTCCTCAGCGTCTCACAAACGAACATCACAAGGTCGAGTTCCCGGCAGTTCTGCTTGAATCACACATGACTTAAATGCAGAACGCTATCCAATTATCTGCTTCAGCTGAAAGTCTTTAAGGCTGCACGTGAGCACCATTCACAGGTGCTGCACATGATGTTGATGAGGGTGAAGGACTCTTCAGCCAGCACCTTCTCCACAGACAAATCAGTTTTCATACCACCTGGAGAGCAAAGAAAAGAAAAGAACACCAAAATGTCCAGCCACACCCCCCAACACACAACAGTACCCCCCCTTTAACGGGAAGCCTCCCGGCGACCGAACAGACCAGGCCCGAGAACAGCACCTCCCTCCGGGGTCCTCGTCAGGAAGCAGACAGCACAACGCTCCCAAGGTCCACCACAGATAGCAGGACAGGGCACCGCAGCTGGAAGGCCGGCTGGCATCAACAAAAATCCCAAAACAGTCCCCAGTACAATCCAACACACAAGAAAAAACACAAAACCCACCCAAAACCTCCCCAGGGGACCGTCCCATCCAACCCTGGGAAGAAAAGAAAAACACCCAAACGCAAAAACCCAACACAGCCCCACAAACACAATACAAACATAAATGCATAAAAGAAAAATAACAAACAACCCCCCCAGAACGACCTGCAGAGCCCAACCCCCCCCCCCCCCCAGAAGGCCTTCACCGCCAGTTCCAGGAGGAACAGCCAGAACCAGAATCCCACAAAGGTCCCCAGGTGTACATGGAGCAAACGGCGCCCCCCAGAGGACCGTACCATCAACCCCAGGAGGTACCCTCCCCACAACCCCGGAACCCCAGACCCGGCCACACTTGGCTAGTCGGCCCCAAGCCAATTCCCCCCCAGAGGACCGTCCCATCAACCCTGGAGGTGGAACCCGGAAGGAAACAAAATGAAATCAAAATCCACCCCCCGGAGGACTACCAAAAACAACCCCGGGGGGATATAAAACAACCGTAAACCCTGTTACCTTCCCCGGCACCCCGAAAGACCCCAGGTCCCTCCCAGAGCCCCTCGGTGGCTCAATTTTGGCGAACGGCTCAAAACATTAAGCCGGGGAAGGGAACAGGAAAAACTAACCCAGCCCCAACCCCAAGGCTCAGCGGAAAACCGGAAATACGTCCGGTGCCCCAACTCGACCATACCCCAGCCTCTCGGGAGGGGTGGAACTACCGAAATGGCGAACGGCAACAGATCGGCCCACCCCTCCGACTGAGGTATGTCTCCGCTGCACCACACCCCGGCAACACCAATGACAAACGGTACAAAGGCTCACCGAGGCTGGAGTGGAACCGGGCCCTAACCAAACCAAGAAAAACGCCCCTAACACCCCCCTAGGTGCAGAGGTCTTCTGAGAATGCTCAGCGTGACCAACCTGCACCACCCCACAACCCACAAGACGAACGGTCTTGGGGCAAGTGAGGTTGGGGTTAGGGATGTAGGGAAATAAAAAACAACAAAATAAAACGACCCAACAACCCAAACAGAAAATACCTAAAAACACATAAAAAATAACAATCAAGTGAGCCCAGACGGGCTTCTAACCGCCTAACATTCACTCCACCAGACACGCCTCTGACTCCCCAAACAATTTATAACCCCTATTCAAAGAAAACAAAACATTAACCCATACAAGTTTTTTTGTTTTGTTTTTTTTTATGTGTGTGTTATTTTGCCTGTCCCAGAACACCTGGAGATACGTCACCATTATTTTTCTTGACGCTTATATGTCGGGGCAATACAGTGATCTCCGCTCGTCCGAGCTGCATGGGCTCGTCAGCAAGAGGAGCCAGAGGTCCCGTCGGAGGAGCCTCAGTGGGGCGAAGAAGAGGCGGCCCAGATCTGTGTCGGGGAAAGTCCCGAGACGAAAAAACCCGCTCTGATGGCCGCCCTCTCTCGCGTCCACGCTCCTTCATCCGATCATCTAGACGAATCACCAACGATATTAGCTCATCTAAATCGTTTGGCTCGTCACGGACTGCCAGCTCGTCTTTTAATGACTCATTTAACCCATCTACAAACACTTCTCGTAAAGCTGTGGCGTTTCAACCTGACTGAGCAGAAAAAAATCCAGAAGTCCACGGAATACTCCGTCGCACTCCGCCTCCCCTGCCTGAGATTCAGCAACCGTTGGGCAACGGTATTCGTTTTCACCGGATGGTCAAAAACCAGTCGGAACTCCCGGGAGAAATCCTTAAAGGATTCTAACAATGGCAAGTTGTTACTCCACAACGCT
Organism: Thalassophryne amazonica; assembly: GCF_902500255.1. Classification (NCBI taxonomy): domain Eukaryota; kingdom Metazoa; phylum Chordata; class Actinopteri; order Batrachoidiformes; family Batrachoididae; genus Thalassophryne; species Thalassophryne amazonica. The sequence continues at coordinate 60,761,480 of NC_047122.1, forward strand.
GTGACCCAAGCTAAGGCGTCACCTCGGAGCAAATTTGTCACATATGAAACACGGCTCCCATCAGAAAAGAAGGAAGCCTGTCGCTGAGCAAAAACCAGAGAACATTGCATCAAAAACGAAGCACAGGCTTCGACGTCTCCCACATAAGGCTCCGGATGACAAATAATCGGTTCGGACGCCGAATCTCTGGGTGACGGAGTTATCTGCACCGGTATCGGTGCCGCAGCTGGAGCAGCAGGAAGCGGAATGGCTTGCGCTGCAAGCTCCGTAACACAGGCGTCTGTTTGTTTAATTTGGTTTGCGAGATGCTGTAATTGCTCCCATATTTTCTTCAAGTGTTCTTGAACTTTTTCGGCAAAAGGAACCGCCTCTGCCGCTGGGTCCATTATGGAATGGCCGGGAACTACTGTTATGTGTCGACGCGGGTTGAGGAGCGGACCTGCGTCAGACGGAACCCAGCGCTAAAAATAACCAGAAAGCGGTTCCAATAACAAAAACAATTTCTTTATTTCACCCGCTGGTGCATAATAATGTGTAAAAACTAAAATAGCGTCCTTCTGGTGGGGTGAAGGCTGGCACGCTCTCCAGCGCCCAAAAGGATCGAAGCCCGGCGCTCCTGGACTCACCACTACCGCCAAACACCCCCCAGGTGGACACGACAAACCGACTCTCTGCGAAGGATAGAAGGGGTGAGGTAAGTCAGCAGTTACAACTAATATCTTTCAAAAGACACACACTATCAGCAACACATTCAGGTCTGTATTTTAAGCTTTATGCAAATGAGCAGCTTCTCACAACAGGTGGAGGATCACTTGTCTGCACGCCACAGCAGTGAGAAGCAAGCTGCACAATTCTCATCACAATTCAAATATACTGCATAACAAAATACCAAGTTACTATCAACAATTAGTCAAATACTTAATCACCTCTGATGTGTGCTGACAGCATGTGTCCCTCACCCTTCCTCCTTCACGGGCTCGATGTGTCAAACCCAGGCGCGGTCCTCAGCGTCTCACAAACGAACATCACAAGGTCGAGTTCCCGGCAGTTCTGCTTGAATCACACATGACTTAAATGCAGAACGCCATCCAATTATCTGCTTCAGCTGAAAGTCTTTAAGGCTGCACGTGAGCACCATTCACAGGTCCTGCACATGATGTTGATGAGGGTGAAGGACTCTTCAGCCAGCACCTTCTCCACAGACAAATCAGTTTTCATGCCACCTGGAGAGCAAAGAAAAGAAAAGAACACCAAAATGTCCAGCCACACCCCCCAACACACAACATACTCGTCAAGACGAGTAATTTGATATGCATATTAAAAGGATTGGACCATTCTTGAATTTTGACCCAAAAATGGGGATTTTTGACCCAAAAATGGCCAAAAAAAAAAAGATTTTTATTTTTGGCATTGCCCCTGAAACCTTACTACAACCCCTGGCAAAAATTATGGAATCACCGGCCTCGGAGGATGTTCATTCAGTTGTTTAATTTTGTAGAAAAAAGCAGATCACAGACATGACACAAAACTAAAGTCATTTCAAATGGCAACTTTCTGGCTTCAAGAAACACTATAAGAAATCAGGAAAAAAAATAAATTGTGGCAGTCACTAACGGTTACTTTTTTAGACCAAGCAGAGAGAAAAAAATATGGACTCACTCAATTCTGAGGAATAAATTATGGAATCACCCTGTAAATTTTCATCCCCAAAACTAACACCTGCATCAAATCAGATCTGCTCATTAGTCTGCATCTAAAAAGGAGTGATCACACCTTGGAGAGCTGTTGCACCAAGTGGACTGACAGGAATCATGGCTCCAACATGAGAGATGTCAATTGAAACAAAGGAGAGGATTATCAAACTCTTAAAAGAGGGTAAATCATCACGCAATGTTGCAAAAGATGTTGGTTGTTCACAGTCAGCTGTGTCTAAACTCTGGACCAAATACAAACAACATGGGAAGGTTGTTAAAGGCAAACATACTGGTAGACCAAGAAAGACATCAAAGCGTCAAGACAGAAAACTTAAAGCAATATGTCTCAAAAATCAAAACTGCACAACAAAACAAATGAGGAACGAATGGGAGGAAACTAGAGTCAACATCTGTGACCGAACTGTAAGAAACCGCCTAAAGGAAATGGGATTTACATACAGAAAAGCTAAACGAAAGCCATCATTAACACCTAAACAGGAAAAAACAAGGTTACAATGGGCTAAGGAAAAGCAATCGTGGACTGTGGATGACTGGATGAAAGTCATATTCAGTGATGAATCTCGAATCTGCATTGGGCAAGGTGATGATGCTGGAACTTTTGTTTGGTGCCGTTCCAATGAGATTTATAAAGATGACTGCCTGAAGAGAACATGTAAATTTCCACAGTCATTGATGATATGGGGCTGCATGTCAGGTAAAGGCACTGGGGAGATGGCTGTCATTACATCATCAATAAATGCACAAGTTTACGTTGATATTTTGGACACTTTTCTTATCCCATCAATTGAAAGGATGTTTGGGGATGATGAAATCATTTTTCAAGATGATAATGCATCTTGCCATAGAGCAAAAACTGTGAAAACATTCCTTGCAAAAAGACACATAGGGTCAATGTCATGGCCTGCAAATAGTCTGGATCTTAATCCAATTGGACATCTTTGGTGGAAGTTGAAGAAAATGGTCCATGACAAGGCTCCAACCTGCAAAGCTGATCTGGCAACAGCAATCAGAGAAAGTTGGAGCCAGATTGATGAAGAGTACTGTTTGTCACTCATTAAGTCCATGCCTCAGAGACTGCAAGCTGTTATAAAAGCCAGAGGTGGTGCAACAAAATACTAGTGATGTGTTGGAGTGTTCTTTTGTATTTCATGATTCCATAATTTATTCCTCAGAATTGAGTGAGTCCATAGTTTTTTCCCTCTGGTTGGTCTAAAAAAGTAACCGTTACTGACTGCCACAATTATTTTTCCTGATTTCTTATAGTGTTTCTTAAAGCCAGAAAGTTGCCATTTGAAATGACTTTAGTTTTGTGTCATGTCTGTGACCTGCTTTTTTTCTACAAAATTAAACAACTGAATGAACATCCTCCGAGGCCGGTGATTCCCTAATTTTTGCCAGGGGTTGTAGTAAGGTTTCACATTAGGGGCGATGCCAAAAATAAAAATCTTTTTTTTTTTTGGCCATTTTTGGGTCAAAATTAAAAAATGGTCCAATCCTTTTAATATTGAGATTGTTTGCCATTTGCACCTGATGACAGCTTCAACTCATGGCAGTTCCATTCGATTACGAAAGAAATTGCATCAGTTGGTAACACTAGAAGTAGGCTCGTTGAAGTTAGTTGGCATAAATGTGAATTGGAAAGTTAATTTTTATCGACAGGATTCATTTGAGTTGAAAAAAAGAACCGACTTAAAAAGTTGTTTCAATTGGTAACACCTGGATGAATTAAGTTGTTTGAACTTAACTTAGTAAGTTAGTTCAACTCTAACTGAGAAACTTAAGTTCAAACAACTTAATTTATTTAGATATTACGAAATGAAACAATTGACTTAAGTTGGTTCAGCTATTCTCTTTTTTCAGTGTAATTTAAACACTTATTAAAAGTTGGACCAACAATTCTTTTTTCACTAAAAAGTAAGTCCCTTCGGCTGCTCCTGTTGTGTGGGCCGCCAGAAGAGGAGGTACTGCTGGCCCACTACCAGAGGGCGACCTGCCTGAAGTGCGGGCTTCAGGCACAGAGGGCGCTGCTGCCATGGACACAGCCGGGGTTGACAGCTGTCACTCATCAACTCATGACAGCTGTCACCCATTTCCACTTCATCAATCCACTCCATAAAAGCCGGACGTCATCTCCACCTCGCTGCCGAGATATCATCTACCTGTGAAGGTAATTTTCTCTGCTGAACAAAACCTTGTGTAATAGTCTGAGCTTCTTTTGCAGCCATTTTCCTGTGGTGTGCCTTATCTGCGGGATTTGCGTTTGGTGTGAACAGCAACGGCTACGCTTCACACCCAGTCCAGATAAGTGGTTTAACAGGAGCTGCACGAGTGTGTGATTAGAGGTGGAGGTGACTTTCCACCTTCTGACTGTTTTGTTACTGGGTATGCACACAGCCACATCTCACTGTTTGTGCTCCTCGCCAGCAGTACCAGATCCGACAGTCGGGGACGGTGATCACCTGGGAATTCGGGACTTGGCGGCTCCAGTATTCACCGGGTTCTGTGGTGGTGGAAGTCGTGTGGTTCCGGCTCTTCTCAGGACAGACGTCTTCTATCCTCGAGCCTGCCCACACGTCACCTTTGTGTATTGACTGTTATCAGATTCTGTGATTGTCTGTATAATCGTTGTGCACATTCACAACATTAAATTGTTACCTTTTGGCTCATCTATTGACCGTTCATTTGTGCCCCCTGTTGTGGGTCCGTGTCGCTACACTTTCCCCAACAGCTCCCTTGTATTTCAAGGTGGATCTGTATGTTGAATTGGCACAAGTTTTACGCTGGACGCCCTTCGTGATGCAACTCCATGTTACATGGAGAAATGTGGCAGAGGTGGGATTTGTACCAGGAACCTTCCACACTTAAACCAAGCACACTAACCACTTGGCCACCACCCCCTTTTTTCCACTAGAAACAAAAAAATAAAAAGAGAGAGAGAGAGAGAGAGAGAGAGAGAGAGAGAGAGAGAGAGAGAGAGAGAGAGAGAGAGAGAGAGAGAGAGAGAGAGAGAAACCTAAAGAAATTGATTCAGTTGATGATGTTAAAATTAATCAAGTTTGTTTCAGTTACATTCACACACTGGCATAAATGTTGTTTAAGTTTGTTTCAGTTACATTCACACACTGGCATAAATGTTGTTTGTTAAGTTTGTTTCAGTTACATTCACACACTGGCATAAATGTTGTTTGTTAAGTTTTTCAGTTACATTCACACACTGGCATAAATGTTGTTTAAGTTTTTCAGTTACATTCACACACTGGCATAAATGTTGTTTGTTAAGTTTGTTTCAGTTACATTCACACACTGGCATAAATGTTGTTTGTTAAGTTTGTTTCAGTTACATTCACACACTGGCATAAATGTTGTTTGTTAAGTTTTTCAGTTACATTCACACACTGGCATAAATGTTGTTTAAGTTTTTCAGTTACATTCACACACTGGCATAAATGTTGTTTAAGTTTTTCAGTTACATTCACACACTGGCATAAATGTTGTTTGTTAAGTTTGTTTCAGTTACATTCACACACTGGCATAAATGTTGTTTGTTAAGTTTGTTTCAGTTACATTCACACACTGGCATAAATGTTGTTTGTTAAGTTTGTTTCAGTTACATTCACACACTGGCATAAATGTTGTTTGTTAAGTTTGTTTCAGTTACATTCACACACTGGCATAAATGTTGTTTGTTAAGTTTTTCAGTTACATTCACACACTGGCATAAATGTTGTTTAAGTTTTTCAGTTACATTCACACACTGGCATAAATGTTGTTTGTTAAGTTTGTTTCAGTTACATTCACACACTGGCATAAATGTTGTTTGTTAAGTTTGTTTCAGTTACATTCACACACTGGCATAAATGTTGTTTAAGTTTGTTTCAGTTACATTCACACACTGGCATAAATGTTGTTTGTTAAGTTAGGTCAACCTAATTAATTTGAGTGTTACCTACTGAAGCACTTTTTTAGGTTGGTCCACCAATTATCCTTTTTTTGTGGAGAACATTCCATAGAAGCTACTACTGCAGTATTACGTGCTCTGTTATTCTGCTCTGTACACATGTTGAAATATCACCTGAAGCACAGCCAGAGCAGCACATATCGTTGGAATGTATGGGTTTTATTTTGGAGTGTATTTTGGATCACTCATGCAGAAGTACTTGGAGACATAATTTCCTTGCATGTTTCAACACTCATTTTTCTGCCACGCAAAAGGCCAACATAGTAATAAATGGTGGGTTTTTACCCTCTGTAATGTCAACAAGTTCAGCTACTGTACTCAAAACTTAAAAATATATTCACATTAATCCCCCTTTAAATCCTGCAGACGTGATTGTGACACCATCCCTTTTACAGTAACATTTAATACTTTTAAGATTGATTTTCCTCACAGTATTCCTTTCATAGTCATCTTCGTTCCTCTTGGAAGAATCCTCATCCTTGTCTCCTGTCAAGACAGAGAACTCAATTTAGTTAACCTATGAGTGGGTGAAACCCGAGTTTGTGAATGGCTGCTGGTTGATGGGTGAAATGAGAGGAGGTGTTAAGGATTATGTAACACAGTTATGCACAAACCATGTATGGCCTGCAAGAGAAGTTAAACTGCATCAGAGTGTGCTACATGCTACTATATATACACACACGCGTGTGTGTGTGTGTATATATATATATATATATATATATATATATATATATATATATATATATATATATTTATTTATTTATACACAGACACATAGCTACTTGTGACTACTTTAGCGCACATAAACAATATCAAATGTATATGTGCGGTTGATTTAATTCTGATATGTGCCGTTATTACATTCAACTAGTAATAATTGTGGATTAATTGTTGTATTTTGTCTGAGGTAAATGGGTGTGAAGATACTTTCGTTGCACTTCTAAGTGTAATGACAATAAATGATGATGATCATCATATATATATATATATATATATATATATATATATATATATATATATATATATATATATATATATATATATATATATATATATATATATATATATATATATATATATATATATATATATACAAGGTTGGGTAGGATTACTTTGAAAGAATACGTGTGGATTACATGTATGTATGTACATACATTTGATTACTTGTAATCTGATTACTTTTGGATTACATTTCGAAGTAATTCTACCCAACCTTATATATATATATACACACCTCCTGAGTGTTTTAAACGCAAGAGTCTCTACAGAAAACCTATGGGTGACGTCACGCAGGATGATTACCGCTCACACACACCCCCGACTCCGCCCATGGACACGCCTCTAGTCATATCACAGAGTAATTCCACATTATTTTTTTATTTGTTTTATTTTATTTTATTTATTCAAAACAGTGCAGACGTTTTTTTGCAGTGCTCAGGATGAACAGGGTGGGTCGAGAGAGAGAGAGAGAGAGAGAGAGAGAGAGAATCAGCTGAGTTCAGTGCGCGTGTGTGTTTCTGTGAGAGTGCGCGGAGGGGGATAAGGTGAAGACACCTAGGGGTTTTTTTCCGTTTGATTTTTGGTTTCTTTTTTTTTCGTTTTGTGGGACTGGAAGCAGTTTGAGACCCAAACAGGAGGACAGTTCCGGGCTGCTCCGCCGATTCCTGAACCTTTCATTACCGTAAGCGCTTCATTTAATGACAAACTTTAGCTTTCGTAGGAAGAAAAACATGCTTGTATAAGGATGCAAAGCAACGATTCAGACGCTTTAAAACCGAATTCAGTAGCGTCTTTAAAAAAACAAACAAACAAAAAAACTTCCTTTGCGTTTTAAAAACCGGTGTCATGCAGCGTCACTGTTCGATCTGCTTACTTCATTTTTACTGAATACATTTTTTTTTTTTGGACTGTAAAAATGATATTGTGAAAAGAAAATATTTAAATGCAACGACAAGCTGGAATTCAGGCCGGGAGTTTGTTTTGAGCCACGTGCTGATTTATTTTTGATATTGTGCCTGATGACGTCACAGAGAGCCTGAGCTGCCACAAAGCTCTGCTCTCTTCTCTCTGTTCTGGAGGAGTTGGCACTGACTTTGATCAGTTGTTTCTGTGTCTGTGGTCTGTTGCTCACTGCCTTTCTGCGTGCTGGGCTTTGCTTCTGTGTTTCTCAGTGAAGGACTTGGAGAGACACTGGTTGAGACAAAAGGGGACAGACAGACAAAGAAAGGAGACTAATAGATACAAAGACAGCATAGGATCGATTGCTGTTGTTTAGTTTCTGCTTTTTCCCAGAAGGACTGGTTGGTAGGCAAATCATCTCTGTGCTCGGAAACAGGTGGTCATGTTGTCATTTGTTTGTGTCCTTCAGCAGCACATTTTGCTTTAATGACTTGTATTTTATCTCTCTGGAGAGAGAAGATCATCAAACCTATTGAGCAAAAGTACAAAATGTCATAGCAGTCAATCATGTGAGGCAGAGACAGAAGAAGAGAAACCAGGGGGACTGCTTGTGTTCATTACTGTCCCATGAAGATCTGTGTACTGTAAGGTACTGTGTCCGTGTGCCCCCCCCCCCCCCCCCCAAAAAAAAGAAAAACATTGTGAGGGTGCAGAGAAACACTTCATTAAAAAGAATGTTTCTTGTAGGATTTGTTTATATGTCAACAATAAACAGATGAGTAGCTTATAATATGTATAGTGATAAAAGTACTCACCCTCAGCTGGAACATGGCTGTTCAGTTTGCTGTTGTAGAGAAAGTTTTTTTTTTTTTCCGCTTCTATTGTGACAGATTTTGTGTCAAATCAGCTGAATGTGTAGATAGAGATGGCAAAAACAAGCTTGTCCTTCCGTGAGGGTGATAAATTTTGCTCCGTGTGATTAGTTGCCCGACAAGTTGCTGCAGTAACAACACCACACCTTTCTGAAAAGTTCAGACATTTTCAGCTTAAAGCACCTGGATCAGCTGCACAAGAAGAGGCAAAGCGCTCAGGAAAAATAAAAGCTACATGAACATGGCACCTAACAGTCCCTTCTGTGATGTCATCATCCACAATTGTGGATGCTTTTTTTCCAACACAAAATGCTCAAAATAGTACATTTTTCGTAGAATTTCTGTCTTCTTACTGTTTAAAAACTGTGCTGATGCATTTCAAAAACACATCAATGCTTCTGTTTCAGCCTGTTTTTGAAAGATGCCACTTCACCGCTTATAATGTCCATGCAGAATATTGTTTATTCAGCTCTCATCTTCTGCTGCTGCAGCTGCCTTCTCTTCTTTTGTAGAGCTTCTTGACAGCTGGCAAACTGTTGGCACACTACTGCCACCAATGGGACAGGAGTGTGTATTAGTCACTTCTCTTCTATGTAACTGCAGTCCAGGGGTCAGAAGTGAAGTGAAAACTACTGCAGTGCAAATAAGTGGCATTGATACCAGTCTTTTATTTAGTGTTTGTCCTGACAAAAGTGTCACTTAGTTTTAGTCATAATTTAGTCATCGGAATTGTTTTTAAAATCTAAAAAGTTAGGGGGTGCGTTGGTTGCTATGTGGTCTGTTTCACCTCAGTATTTCTTCTGTTTTTCTTGTTGCTTAATGCTGACAAATTTACCTTATTTGCAGTGTTTTGGTGGCATAGCTCAAGCAGAGGGTCACCCCTTTGAGTCTGGTCTGCTTGAGGTTTCTTCCTCAGAAGGAGTTTTTCCTTACCACTGTTGCCTGTGTGCTTGCTCTGGGGGTTGGTAAGGTTAGAGCTTACGTATGCGTTGCACCTGAGGAAGCTTTGTTGTGATTTGGCACGATGTAAATAAAATTAAATCAAATTACATTATTTCTTACTGCTTTTTACTCTTTATTTTACTTTACCTTTTATCTGTTTTATTGCCTATTGTAATTTTATTGTTATTTTTAATTCATTTAGTTATAATTGGTAACTTGGTGCCCATTTTTTAATTATGTACAGCACTTTGGTTGACTACTGTCATTTTAAACATGCTTTACAAATAAAGGATGAGTTGAGTCTTTTTGAACACTTGCTTCACTGTAGTCATGCTGTCATACAGGTGATGCTGAACTTAAAGACAGACGGACCAAAGTATTTGGCAGCCTGTGTGCCCTGCAATAACTGTGAAAACCAGCTTGGTTTCTTTCAGTAAGTGGAACGTTGGCAGTGTAGCTTCTGCATACCAACCAGTAGAACTCATATGAAGAGCTGCATGAAGGAGCTGAACTGGCTGAGTGCACGCTGCGCTGCATGTCTGTTGATGGTCTGTCATAAAGCCCCCATTAGCTGTGACTTAATGTGGGCTAATCTCTGCACCATGCTTCCTTCTGTGCAGAGGAGACAACAGGTCTGCTTAGGATCGGGTGACATTCAGGACTGTGGAATGCTTCTACTGTATGTAGACTGTAGTTACCATATGAAGAAGGGGAGTCCAGCGTTACGATTACACATGACAGTCACATTACATGCACTTGGAACAAACATGAGCTGGAAGCCAAAGAAAGCCCTAAAAGTAGTCTTGGTTTATCCACTAACACAGTGCAACCCGAGGAATCTTTGTCGGTGTTGGCATCTCGTACACGTCATCTCAAAAGGAGCTCTTCCAAAATCTGGACATTTGTCATGCTGATTTAACTGAGACACCGAAAACTCAGTGACACAATTCCAGTTACCTGTTAACCAACGTAGGGGGCGCACTGTCATTATTGCATTATTTTGCTGAGATTTGCAGTTACCCGTGTGTCTGCCACTTGCACTGCAGGGTTCAGAAAAATACATCTGTGTAAAGCAGATTGTACAAATTAAGTAATAAATCTTACTTGCAACACAACTGCATCCTGTTGATTACCCAATGCTAAAATATGGCCATCGAGTATTGCGAAGGCTTTGCGTCCATCTTTGCTCAGCATAACTCCAGTCCTATTACTGCCAGGGTCTTCAAATTCACAGGGAACATTCTTGGGACACAGATCTTGGACAAGTTCAAAGATGGCTAACCTTGATCTATTTCAAGGGGTCACATTTTGTTTCCTATTGTTATGTTCATACGGTCAAGAGTATTTTAGCATTGTGTTATACAAGGTCTGTGAGAAATGTAACGGACCTTATTATTTTTTTCAAAAACTATATGGATTTGAATCACGTGTGATTACAACAGACATGCTTGAACCCTCGTGGGCATGGGAGAGTTTTTTCACGCCTGTCGGTTACGTCATTCGTCTGTGGGCAGTCTTTGAGTGAGGAGTGGCCCACCCTTTCATCGATTTTTTTCATTGTTTAGGAATGGCTCAGAGACTGCTGCTTTGTTTGATAAAATTTTTTTCAAAACCTGTAAAGCACAACTGAGTGGACACCATTCGATAAATTCAGCTGGTTTTTGGTGAAAATTTTAACGGCTGATGAGAGATTTTGGAGTTTTACTGTTGCTGTAAGGATGGCCCACGGCGCCCGACGGAGATCTGCGCTCCGAGGCGGCGTCGTCTCGCTGTTTCAAGCTGAAAACTTCCTAATTTCAGGTTCTGTGGACCCAAGACTTCGTGAGATAATAGAGAACTTTCAGAAGAATTCGGGATCAGGAGTTTATCCAGACATTCCACTGTTAAAGGAGATTTTGTAATGAAAGAACGTGCGGGCAGATTTGCATGTCGGGCCGGACCCGACTGCGGGGGGTCGCCACAGGAAAAACACCTCCGTTGGAAACCTTAATGGACAAGTTGGAACATGCCCAAGCTGTTAAACAATTTCTCAGATACTCACTTGTTGAAAGCCATCAAAAGCCGCCTGAATTTTCCAAATGGTTTTCAACACGACGGTGTTTTTCCTGTCGCGGCGCAGACGGATTTGCCACGTCATCACGGATCTGACTCGGCAAATTCGTCCTCACATTCTTTCATTACAAAATCTCCTTTAACAGTGGAAGGTCCGGGTAAACTCCTGATGCCGGCTTCTTCTGAAACGTCTCTGTACGATGTCCTGGGTGAACAGAGCTTTAAATTAGGATGTTTTCAGCTCGAAACAGCCAGACGGATGCCACCTCTGACCGCGCCGCGCCGATCCGCTTTGTGGGCTGTGCTTAAAGCGAAAGAAACTCCACAATCTCTCATCGGCCGTTAAACTTTACACCGAAAACCAGCTGAATTTCTCGAATAGTGTCCACACGGATATCCCTCACCGGTCCTGAAAAAATTTGATAAAGCAACGCGCGCCTTCTCCCTGCAGCTTCTCAGACAAAGAGATTCCGACGGGGGGGGGGAGTCCACACCTCACTCAAAGCCTGCCCAGAGGCAAATGACGTCACCGACAGGCATGACAAAACTCACGCATGCGCACGAGGGTTCAAGCTTGTCTGACGTAAAAACATATGAATCAAATCCATTTATTTTTTGAAAAAAATAAAAAGGACCGCTTTTTTTTATCACAGACCTCGTATATTTACACAAGGCCAAAATATGGCCATCGGGTATTGCAAAGACTTTGTATCCGTCTGTCCATCTCTCTGTGTTCAGCATGAGTTCAGGGTCTTAAAATGCACAGGAACCATTCTTGGAACTCAGACCTTGGACAAGTTCAAATTCTCAGGAAAGAGGTTCCTGTGTACATGACCTTATACTTAGGGCTGTTATTGTGAAACATCAGAACAGAAGAACCATATATTCTCTTTGCATTGTATTTGGTTGTGTTGCGTTGTTTTTGTATGTATTGCATTGTAATTGACTGTGTTACATTGTATTGGCTAACCAGTGACCAAAGGTGACGACTGGATGTCTTTGGTACTCGGCCTCAGCTGGAATGACTTTGTATCAAACGAGCGGTGACTTAAGGTGCACTGACACTTGCAGGACCTGTGTCATGCAGGAGAGTAAACTCGTCTTTAACGGGTATAGACTGAACATGAGAGGGGCGCTGGCACGTGCAATTGCACATAGAGAATTTTGAAATGTTCAAAAAAATCTTTCATGCATAAATGTCGTGCAATGTGGCGTGATCTGCTCACCAACACTATGTGCAGCTCATCAAGTGGAGTAAAGAAGAAGTGAACAGAGCGAGTGGTTGTGTCAGTGCACCGCATCAGAGCGCACCTCGTCTGAAGGGTTATAACGACATGTTAAATCTATCATAAACATACTTTTACAGCTGCACACAAGAAGGAAACATCTTGCAACTGTCTTACCAAGCCATGACAATATAAATATGACAAATAATTGCCTTTATCGATGGCTCCAAATGCTTTTTCCAGCTCATTCAGCATGCATGGTGCGAACGGCTGCTGCTGGATGGCACCTCTGTGATTCAGGAAGTGATTACAGTTGTTTTCAGCAGCCAACTTGCAGAGAAAATTATTACTCTGCCACAAAATAATTGTTTTAAATATGCAGCATCCAGCACAGAGAGTGTGGCAGCTGGTGGAACAAAGCACGTCATCCAGCTGAGAACACAGCAGGCGGGATTGTCGCGATGACGTATGTGCAAGTGTGTGAATGAAAGTTGTGCAAGTGTCAGGGCACCTTTAGAGAGACTAAAATGAGGACTATCACTTGCAATGTGAGGGAGCGTTGGCTTCAACATTTTGGCCACGTGGTGCATTTCTCTGTGCATGATCAAGAGGTACCTGAGTGTTGAGGACCCCACTAGCTGGAGAAGACCAAGGGGATGCCCACGTTTCACCTGGCTGTGATTGTAAGGTGGTTACGTATTTTAGAAATGTAGGGATGCCTGGGTGGCTGCGAACCAGAACCCAAGGTGGCTCCGTGGTGTTGTGGATACAGTGAAGCACAGCACCAGCACATGCACCCACACTTGACTTGTATTTGGCTGTGAAAAAAACTCAGTGTAGCAAAGTTAGCTTAGCTTAGCATTGGATAGAACTGTGATGCTAAGACATCAATGTCATCCATCCATTTTCAGTGCCCCTTTAGTCCAGTTAAGTATCACGGGGGCGCTGAAGCCTCTCCCAGTAGTATAATCAATGTCAGTTGTATTGAAATACTTTGCGTGCAGAAAGGCTGATGTTGACCAAAAACCGGTAATTTGTTGTGACTTCTCGCCGAGTCTTTCAACTTTGTTTTTCAGTTTTTAAGTATAATTTTGGCCACAAAATCACACTAATCATTCAAGAATCAGTTATTCTTTTCAAATGGAGTTGATAATGCCATGTGAAGATCCCCGTATTTCTTCACGTTTTTTAAATTAATTTTCTTTATTTTACTATTTCTAACCCTACCCTTTCCCCTAACTAGAACCTCCACAGAACTCCCACCCACGTTACACCACATTTTATGATATCAGCACGAAATGGCATGAGATTAGGTTGATATATCGCAAAAAAAAACAAAAAATACTGCAATGTCACTGGCGCAGTTTGAATTTCTGGTAACTAGTTGCACTGGCGTCTGGGCCTCAGAGCCTACATGTGTAGGACTTACTTACTTCACTTGTAGAACAGGTGGCTCTGTGGCATAGAAGTTACACTACCAACCTACAGGCTGGTGTCACAGACCGAATGGTCCCCCCCTAAAAATTGGTCCACCCTGCCTTCATTGCGCATGTATCATTTGGGACCACATCAGTTCATCTGAGACAGACTCTCTCCACCCAAAGCAATCAGATGGATTTATGTGATTATTAACCATCAGATGACAAGATAAAACTTCATAAATCATTCTAAAGTCAGTTTTAAGCAGAAACGAGGCGGTAATCGGTGAGACACTACTGATGTTTTGAAATGACGGAGGCACGATGAACGCATCAGCTTGCAGCCTGTGTAGTCGCGGCACTCTGATCGCTTCCTCTGTCTTTTATGATGAAATAATGCTGAATTTATGTGGAAATGATTGTTGTACAAAGCTTCAGATATCTGTTGCTGAGATAGATGACTGGCATGCGGCTGTTAAGCAGAAACGAGGTGGCAATTGGTGAACCGCGGCTAATGACGCATGCACTGTGATGGCAGGATGGTCCGATTTTTAGGGAGGACCGTTCGGTCTGCGACACCGGGGTTTGATTCCAAGTGTGATTTCTTCAGGGTACCTGCTTTTGTACTTGGACAAGACATTTCATCTGCATTGGGGAGGTGAAGGTCTAGTCATTAAACATTGGGCTTGAGACAAGAGGATCCTTGGTTCAAATCCCAGCCTGACTGGAAAATCACTAAGGGCCCTTGGGCAAGGTCATTAATCCCCTAGTTGCTCCCGGTGTGTAGTCAGTGCCTTGTATGGCAGCACCCTGATGTTGTGGTGAATGTGAGGCATTATTGTAAAACACTTTGATCGTCTGATGCAGATGGAAAAGCGCTATATAAATGCAGACCATTTATCATCCCACTCCACCCAGCTGTACATTGGTAGTAGTCTTGGCTGGGAAATAACTTGTGTTAAAATGAGATCTACATGCTACGGAATCCGAGGACAAGCACTGGTACCAATGGGCCTCAGGGCCGATATAGAACAGGGGTGCATTTTTTACCAGTGATTCTTGACGTACCACTATTAACACTTTTTCAGGATGTCTCCCCCCCACTGTTATTCACTTTCTGGATGATGCTGTAGTCTTTGTAGAATCCGTGAATGCCCTGATTATGACAATTAAGAAGCTGGGTAAGGAATCAAGAGTGCCTGGATTTGTGATTGTCCTGGATCAAGACTATGATCTTGGACTCAACCATCAGAAATGTTCTGTTTGTGTTGAAAATGTTTAACTTGTAGAGAGATTCACTTATTTTGGCAATGTTCATGTCTCAAGGGCCTTTGAGATGGGGAGATGCCTTCGAAAAGCTTAGGTTCTAAGATCTCTAGACAGATCTTCTGCATTTGGTGATGCAGATATCTTTTCAAGAGAGCAAAGGTCCAACTTCCATGACACTTCGGATGATCCTTGGGCACTGCTGGAATGCCTTCATATCAAATAAATAGTTACTTAAAGAGATTCAGAAGAGACATTCTACTTGCACTGTGAGATAACTTCAGCTCTGACATTTTGCCCATGTGACCCACTTTCTTGAGCATAATTGAGTGCGCAGACGCCTCAATGTTGAGGACCTCAGCAACTGGATAAGAAGATGCTCAAATGTCAGCCCTCTGTGGTAGATTGATATCTACTTGACCCGTCTATGTGCACAGATTAGCGAGCAAACATTAGAAAAATCAATAAACACAGCGTTTTTAATTGGGAAAAATACAAATCAAACAAAGAACGTTTTGGCACAGCAGTTGTTTAAATTACCCAAAGTAAGTCCGCACATCCCCTTGCATGACCAGTGAAGGTAAATTACTGCCATTTTCTGCACAAGGAGCCAGAAATGTCAGCAAATGTCAACCACTTAGTGCGTGTCGTGCGTTACAGGCTTGTTATGTAGCCACACATACCATTGGCTACGCTTGCCCTTTTGGCCGGTTGTTTTATTAGCGTGAACAGACGCATAACTGGAAACATTAAAAAAAAAAAAATAGAATTATCAACACTGGAGAGGCAGTCGATTCAAGTGTGCGTGTCTGTACGTGCGCAGGCACACACACATATGATGCACATCCTCAGTCAGCAGAGCGACCTAAAGATAGCAGAGCCCCAGTGGGAACAGTAATTAGTGGGGTGAAAAGGAGGAGGAGGTGGAGAATAAAGGAGGAGAACAATCTGATATGTGTTATATAATGGCCTGCACAATAAAGAGAGAGAAAGAGAGAGAGAGTGCAGAAAAACTAGCAGAGTCAGAAAACGAGCGGAGCAGACTGGTTAGGAGTTAAAAGGTGCGGATTGTGTGTCTTTAGATTCCTGTGTTGGACGAACTCCAAATCCTGCAGCAGTACAGTGATTTGGGAAAAGGTTTCTGATCCCATTAATGTTTTAAAATTTTGTTACGTTGTTGCATTTTCAGAACTCTTTTAAGTTTCTTTCCCAAGGCCCTCAAATATGGCCATCGGGTATAGTGAAGGCGACCGTCCGTCTGTGCTCAGTATAACTCCAGTCCTATTACTGCCAGGGTCTTCAAATTCACAGGGAACATTCTTGGGACACAAACCTTCGACAAGTTCAAAGATGGCTAACCTTGATGTATTTTAAGAGGTCAAAAAGTCACATTTTGTTTCAATCTGATCCGTTTTGTGTTTGAGTGACGCGGGTGACAGCCAATCAGAGTAGAGCGGCACTGTGATGTCAGCAGCTGGTCTCTCCAAAGTGGCTTTGTTGTTTCATATATTCTGTAAAAACTAGCGAGAAATAAATACGTCTAAAAATGAAAACGCCATTTTTGGAACACCTCTGAACTTATTTACAAGACATTTTGCGGAGGTGGCGTCACTTCCTGGTGTAGCTAATTGCTAACAGCTTTGTTTCTGGTATATTATACGAAAGTAAGCAAAAAATAAACACTTCAAAAACTAAAATCGCTGTTTTTGTAACCTGATAACGACTCTAGAGACATTTACAAGACATTTTGTGGACATTACATGCTAATTTTCACTAAGTCAAAGCTAACTTCCTATGGAGTTAAATTTGTCTCATTATTAACTGCAAATGCACAAATATTCCTTCATTTGCAAACATGAACAAATGATAATTTGATTTGAATATGTAAAAATTGTACTTAAGACAACAGGATCTTAATTAAAGAATTGCAAATCATTAAGAACACAATGCTCATACGGCCAGTAAGGGTATTTTAGTATTGCGTTATATTTATTTCTCTCATCCAGCAACATCCATTATATTATAATGCTCAATCCCCCCCCAAACAACCTTTAGGATTTATTTATTTTACAAACTCATATAAAAATAAACAAACTCAAATATAGCATTGACACGAATATTCATACATATACCTTCTTTCCATTGGTTAACATGTCTCCCCCCTTCTTTTCCCAAGAAAATGTAATAATTTATTTATTCATATATTTTATGATCTTAAAAAGGACAACTTTGAGATAACAGATCACATAGCTTACAGTTTCTGTTATCACTGTCATCAAAATGAATTTTCCCTCCCTCCACTCCCTCTATTATAACAGTCATCACCAGATGAGTTCACAACAATGAAAATAATCACTTGTTACAATAATAGAGGTGATTGATTGAGTAGATTAAATGGAGTCTGGGATTCTGTCAAATCTAAATTTTCAATGATACCAAATTAGGTATGAGAAAAATATCAATATAAACCTGAATCTTAACCAGCATTATGTAGGCTGATAAATCCATTCCACTTCAATTTTTAGTTCTGTGGACTGAAGGTCCTTAAGGACTAATGCCATCAAATTCATCCCCAGTGTTGTGCTGTGGTCTGTTTGGGTATTTTCTCAAAAACTGTTCAATGAAATTTGGTGGGGGACATTCCTTGGTGATCTGTCTGGTCATGGAAGTTTGGAATTATGGATTAACTCTTCCTGGGTCCCCCAGGGCCTCCCACAGGGACAAAAAAAAAAAGGGACAATTTTCATACCTGTAAATTAATTGCCAAAAACTGTTCAATAACGTTTTCTGTAATTTTAGGGCAATAAATAAATACATTTTATTAATTAAAAAGAAATAAAATGCTATTTTTCACACTGTTTGATTTATTGCAGAAAATCTGTTCATAGAATTTTTCTGAAATTTGATGCAGACATTCTTTGGATGACTGGCTGGCTATGGTAAGTTGGGCTGTCTGATTGAATCTCCCTGAAGGGTAAATGGTATCAGTGCATATAAAAGGACTTACTTGATGCCCCTTTCTCCATATTTGGTCAAAGTAGTCTTTCTACTTCCAAAGGACTTCAGGATCTCTTGACCCTTTTTTTTTTTTTTGCATTGCAACATGAGACTCTGTGCTGACCCATACTTTCTTCCTGATGACTTGTAGCAGATAGTTCTGCACAATGCAGTGGATGTGGTCTGTTCACATTTCAGCTTCCTTCAGGAAGTCTCTCTCTCTCTCACACATCCCTGCCAGTGTTCTGGTTATGAATGGTCATGTGTTGCAAGTTTGGAAAGGGTTTCTTAGTTAGTCTTATGCCCCGGGCTTTGTTTTGCTTCTGACTTGTGTGTACGTCATACACACTGGCTGTGTTTACACTGGATCCGGTGTGCACATCCTCATCCAGGCATGCACGTCTACTCGCATATGCAGGCTTTGTTTTCTCTGTCGGGGAGAGGACGGTGAAGGCTTTTAAAGAGTGACACTTGGCCTGTCTTAAGTTGAGTCGCCTTATTGCATTTTCCTTTTTTACACGATTAATGCTTTATTTAGCGTTTATACAGTTTTTCTTTTCTGTGTTGTTGCCTCTGTGCAGGTTGCTGGTGATTCCATTGGGCATCATTCCCTACAGAGGGAATACTGAAGCGCTACCATGGCTTTGGCGGGATGCCCTGACTACTTCCTGCATCACTCAAATTACCAGGTAATGTTTTCTGTCTGCTTTCTGTAGAGGTCGTAGCACATTAGTCATCACTATGTTATTATAACATCACACTGTCTAGTTTTCATATCCCCATGAATAAAAAAATTGATGGGGTATGCCCGGGAATCCTCCTGCATATCCACACACATGTCCATGAATCTCCTACGTGCAACTCCTCTTAAACTGGTCGTTGGATTTCCACTCATAGTGGTGACACACCATGTGAAGATGTGCATGAAAGAAAATAATTCCAGTCCAACATGTTCAAGGGGAGATTGCTTCAGGTGTCAAACAGGGGAAGGATTCTAGGGACACATGATTGACAGGTGCCCAGAGACATGGAAATAGAGACTGGAATGGACGTCATGTGACTAAGGGTGGAGAGAGCACCTTGAGCCAGTTAAACAGAAGCGAAATGAGGGGAAAAAGGCAGCCAGTGCTTCACCATCAACTGCACCAACTACAAAAACAAATTCTCCAATACTAAAATGAACTGTACAAGAGCCTTAATGTAATTATATAAAACAAATGTCTATTTTAAAGTCGTTATGTCATAATTTAATATCGATTTACTGAGACTATAACTCAACGCCATAAGTTCTTTTCATTAAGCTGCGTTCACATGCATACAAATACGGAAACAAAAAAATGTTTAAATATATTTACTTGCAGCTGTTGTTTAATATGATATGTACATGGTGGTCACAGGTGGCATTTAAATTTTAACAGTGTGGTTGGAGGGGATGGAGGAGGTACTTTTTACCCTGACTGAGGGTTAAAAGTTATAAATTCTGAATGGCTTTATATCTACTTTTAATAAAATGTTAGTAAAAATTATATATATGTTGTTATTAAAAGACTAGCAATAATATTACAGTGGAAAAAGCAGCAAGGTAAATGAGCACAATGGCAAGACATACTTCAGATTTATATTTTAATAATAAGGATTTTTTTATCCAGGCATGTATGGGTTCGTTAGAACTTTTAATCAGCTTGAATATAACTTACAAGGCGTCATTTATAAAAATCCATCGAGAATTATGATGTCAGGAAAAAGCCATCACAGTAAATGAACAGAATGGCATATTTTCCCCAAATTTCCACACTTTACATAAAACATTTTTTTCTACCCAGACATGTATGGGTTCATTAGAAAGAGCAATTAAAGGGCTTTAAAACAAGCTTACTTTTATTAAAATTTGTTAACAAATAGCGACAATAGAGAGAGAAAAGCAGCACAGTTTGTCATAATTTCCCCAAATGTCTGCATTTTACATAAAAGTTTTTTTTTCACCCACGCATGCGTAGGTGCATTGGAAAGAGCTTTCAAATGGCTTTAAAACAAGCCTACATTTATTAAAATCTGTTAAGAAATAGCGATGCTAGTGCAAAAAAAGCAGTCAGTTTATTATTGATGAGCTGCACATCTCCACCCTTAGTAATGGCACCTTCCTGTCCTGAGCGACACTAATAGATTGAGGTGCGCACATCTATTCCAGTCTATATTTCCATGCCCAGAGAGGCCCCTAATACAATTATAATACTGACAAAGTAATAATGGCACTCAGTAATAAACTTACACAAACTAAACTAAACAAAATAAACTCTCTCATGTATACGAGGTCTGTGAGAAAAGTATCCGACCTTTTTATTTTATGCAAAAAATATATGGATTTGATTCATATGTTTTTACATCAGTCAAGCTTGAACCTTCGTGCGCATGCGTGAGTTTTTCTACGCCTGTCGGTTGCGTCATTCACCTGTGGGCAGACTTTGAGTGAGCACTGGTCCACCCCTCTCTTCATTGTTTCATTGCGAGGAAATGGCGGAATGATTTGGGCTTTTTTTCCATCAGAATTTTTTCAGAAACTGTTAGAGACAGGCAGCTGGAAACCATTCGAAAAATTTATCTGGCTTTCGGTGAAAATTTTACGGGCTTCACAGAGAATAAGGAGTGTTACTACAGCTTTAAGGACGGCCCACAATGGCGCTCGGCACGCCGCGCTCCAAGCCGCCATCGAGAGGCAGAAACCACCACATTATTTCTAAACGGATGGCTGTGTGGAGCTGGGACCCTCGTGTGCAATTTCTCTGGTTATCACAAGAGCTGGACATCAGCCATTTTCCGGCAGATTTCACTTTTAACAAGAGATTTTGTCATGGAAAGCTGCGCGAAGCCTCCGCTCGGCTTTCCATGACAAAATCTCTGACGGATTCGCTGATGGAGCGAGACAAAGAACACCTCCATTTCGGAGTGTTAGAGGACAAGTTGGGACATGCCTATCTCGGCTTTCAGTGCTTACCAGTCGAGTGAGTATAAGAGAAATTGTGGAGAGCTGGACATGTACCAACAGGTGAATGACGCAACCGACAGGCGTGGAAAAACTCACGCATGCGCACGAAGGTTCAAACTTGGCTGACGTAAAAACATATGAATCAATTCCATATAGTTTTTGAAAAAATAAAAAGGTACGATACTTTTCTAACAGACCTTGTAGTTTAACTTCAATCTGTTGTCTGTCTCACACATCCTTTTCTTTTTCTCTTATTGCACATTTTATTTTTCTTGCACACTTCATTTGCACGTTTTATTACTGTGAATTATTCAGTGTTTAGTGTATGTATTTTCATGCCGTACAGAGACGGTGCAGCTCAAATTGAAGTTGAATTTCTTGTATTCTGTGGGTACTTGGGAAATAAAAGCGATTCTAGTTCTGATCGTGATTTTGAGTAAGTTTCTCTCTGCTTTTTGAGTCTTGACATGTAGAGTGTCTGTACAAGTAACGTGTGTGTGTGTGTGTGTGTGTGTGTGTGTGTGTGTGTGTGTGTGTGTGTGTGTGTTAGAGAGCGCACTCTCAGCCTGTTTAGATGAAATATGGCATCCTCAACAACTCATTTCCTGTGTCCAGCTTCTGCAGAATAGCTCTCATTGTTTGTCAGCTTGGATTTTCCTCCTGCCTGACCCAGCGGCATCCTAAAGAATTTAGCAGAAAAGCATCACGGTGGTCTGTAAATAGACGGCTAACCAGACCGCAATAATAAACTGAACGCCGTCTTGTGCCACACACCTGAAAAACGCCTTTTGATGTTCTGACATCTTCCGGGGGCTGATAGGATGATGATAATGACGTCACTTTATTCCTCTTAGTATACTAAAAAAAAAACTGATGCATTGGATGAACTCAATTCAATTATGAGCAGGATTTCCATCTAATAAATATATGTAGCCCCAACTCAAATAAAGTGCATCCATAACTTAATTTAATTTAGTTGAGATTTCATATATTTATTAGATGGAAATCCTGCACATAATTGAATTGAGTCATTTGTTTGATACACTCCAACAAATAACTCTGTGGATTGGATTCCACCTAATAAATATATGTAGTCCCAAGTAAATTAAATTACATTAACTTGCATGGATGTGTTTTATTTGAGTTGGGGCTACGTATATTTATTAGATGGAAATCCTGTACATAACTGAATTGAGTTCCTCCAATGCATCAGTTTTTTGAGTGTATGCAAATCCCGTTAACAGAAGTCATGGGACTGCTTCACTCCTGCTGAGCTGACATTTTGTTGGATTACTTTATGTTAACTTCCAGAAAAGGAAGGGAATATTCCTGCAGCGTGCATCGAGTGCAGAACGTGTTTGCTAGTTAAACGCAGAGCACCGACTCGTAGCATTGTTGTTTATGTAAAGCTCAGCCATTCCACAGTGTGGCACATACACACACACACTTCAGGGTGCCTGTGCAGGATCTGACTGTAGGTTTGGTGTGTGTAGATAAGGAGCAAATGAGCCCTCTTTTCTGCATGCTTACATAAGAGTGCGCGTAACGCCAGGCATGCTCGGGGAATTTGGGACGCGTTCCAAAGCTGTCTCCAAACAGGATAAGTGTATGTTTGTGAGTGTGTCTGTTTTAGTGAGAGTATTGGATGGCTGCCATAAAAGTTTGAGGAACCAAACCAATGCTTTCATTCTCTCACCACGCACCATGTCCTTATGCGCGTTTTTTAAATGTGCACTTGGACACTCGGCTGAAGTTGAGCTATAGCCTCTGGAGGGGCGGAAAGAATGAAGAATAACATGTTTGACCTCAAGTATCAGTGTTCACTTTTGTCCTTCTTTCTTTATGTTCTGAAAGGTCAGGGGTAAGCAGCTGTAAACGGCCGTTCAGTCTTGTGGTGGTTCTGCTTTTGTAGGGGAGAAGGTATTAAAGATTTGGGCTCTGGGATGTGGAGGGAGAAGGGGGAGATGTTTGCTAATGATGTATGGGGACTTCAGCCATGTTTGTTTAAGCACAGAGGAGAACAACTCAAACATTTCCTCTGCAAAGTCAAATGACTCCAAAAACCGTGCAAGCAGGGTCCAACAAATGGAACGTCAAACCTCCAGAATCCTGCAAGAATAAATAACTGAATCAAATCCAACAAAAACTACAAGAGATGACAAATTTTTTTCTAGATATCGATTGTGGACATCACCTCCACGTGACAGCAGGAAAGCAAGAGGCCATGAAGAAGAAAAAGAAGCACATGCGGGAGAAGACATTGTTAAAGCAATAAAAATGCTTGAGAGGAGCCAAGAATCCTCCTCTGCAACAAGAACTTTGAACTGCTCTTTAATCTGCAGACATTTTTTAAAGAATGGAAAGTGGAAGGAATTCGTCAGAAAACTGTAGTTCATCAACCAGTCTTCCACCACAAACATTTTACATTCAAGAACAAAAAGAATTTGACAAAAGATGACCAGACTTTTAGAATTGTTCAAAATTTGACACAACTGAAGGTGGTTTTTGTAAAATGTACGACTGAGACTGTATAGAACAACCATGTAACTTTTGATGCACCAGTTATTTCATGACTAATGTGTTGCAGTGCTTAAAATGCATGTTTCAGTTTATTTCAGTGTTGTTTATATGTTTGGAGATATTTTATGTTTTTGTTTACTGTTAGGTTGTTAGTGGAATTATTAAAATATCATGAGCATTGTGTTCTTTCTAATTTGCAGTTGTTTAATTAATTATTAAGATCATATTGTCTTACATACAATTTCAACATGTTCAATAAACCTCTATCAATCAATCGATCAAAAACAATATTTACATTTTAAGAGCGGAAGTTGTGCAAATCAAGGAATATTTGCAGATCACCCTCTGTGCATTTGCAAGTATTAATGAGACAATTTAACTCCATAGAAAGTTAGCTTTGAGTTAGCGGAAGTTAGCATGTACGCTAACGCCGCAAACTGGCTTGCAAATGACTCCAGAGGCCTTATCAGGTTACAAAAACTTTGTTTTCAGTTATAGAAGTGTTTATTTCTCACCTTTTTCCCATAATATATGTCAAAGAGGATATATTTACACACAAACAAGAGTTTTGCAGCTAGCTACCAGCCTGTGATATCACCATGCTAACATCTGCGTAAATAAGTTCAGAGGTGTTATCAGGTTACAAAAACAGCGTTTTCAGTTTTAGAAGTATTTATTTCTTGCTATCTTTCACATAATATATGAGAAACAGGATGTATTTACACACAAACAAAACAGAGCTTTGCAGCTAGCCACTAGCCTGTGATGACACCCTACTAATGCCCGCGTAAGTAAGTTCAGAGGTGTTATTAGGTTCCAAAAACTACGTTTTCAGTTTTAGAAGTGTTTATTTCTCACGATCTTTTATATAATATATGACAAAGAGGATATATTTACACACAAAACGAGTTTTGCAGCTAGCTACCAGCCTGTGATGTCAACATGCTAACGTCTGCGACATGGCTTGTAAATAAGTTCAGAGATGTTATACATAATACATGAGAAACATGTATATAAGCACACAAAATGAAGTGATTTTGGAGATACCATCCACTGACGTCACAGTGCAGCTATACAGATTGTAACAGAATGTGAATTTTTAACCTCTTAAAATGAGTCAAGGTTAGCCATCTTTGAACTTGTCTAAGGTCTGTGCCCCAAGAATGTTCCCTATGAATTTGAAGACTCTGATAGTAATAGGACTGAACTTATGCTGAGCACAGACAGACGGACGGATGGACGCAAAGCCTTCTCAATACCCGATAGCTATATTTGAGGGTCTCGGGTAACAAATTAACAGTTTTATTTAAAATAAAAAAAAAGTTTCTATCTGACCTTGAATGTATGCACAGATCAGATGATTCTATTTTAAAATTACTTTTATTTTCCTTCTACACTTGACAACATATGCAAACATTTACTCTTATCAAATCTGGTTTCTGATGAACACCTAACTCCGTCCAACTTAAGCCCCGGTCACACGGCACTAATGAAGGACACCGAAGCCAAAACGAAACAAGAAATCTGGACTTACATTGACTTTCGGAGACATCATTTAAAAGTCGTCCAGCTTTGTTCCTGTAGCTGGCGCTTTATCAGAATTTTAAAACTGTTGAAAAATGTGAACGAATCCCGACGACAACCTCAATTCATCTGTATTCTGTTTTCCTTTCTGTCTTGACGGTTCCTTATCGTTTGCGTAGTTCCCGTACCGTAAAGTGTTCTGTTTGATTGTCGTCCAACCTTGCAAGTCTGACGTCTTGCACGAACATTACCGATATCAGAACAGATCAATAACTAAAGCTCCGATGAGCTGAACGTGACTCGTCCATGTGTGGGACGAAAAGCAACGTTTCATACAGAAACGATAGCGGCCAGAACGTTTTATCAACTACTGTAACTATTTACGCACATTCACATGCTGTCTGTGGCTGGAGAGACTGTGCGCCACAGACTGCTGTGCGCACATTCGCATGCCGTCTGTTCCAGCCCACATTCATGTGTGTGCGTACGCATTGTTTTTGTGAAGACAGACCTGGTGTCAAGACGACTCTCACACTGTTGAGAGCGCGCTTTGGCTGCAGACTTGATCACAGGCTACGCTCAGTCTGATAGCTGCTGTCAAGTCACGTTATCATCATGAATGTTTTGTTTTGATTTTGTTTAAAGCATCAAGGTCACCGTTTGCTTCATTTTTCTTTTGTTAGTTTTGGTTTTGTTTCATTTTTTTTATGTGCTCTGGACTAGCAGGCTTTTTGGTGATGGTAAAAGTGCAGGCTCATTCGTCCACTTTTTCTCGATGATTTGTGACTTTGTGACTTTTTTTTCCTTTGTTCAGCGTTCGCCGTGCGACCGGGCCCTTACAAAACTGCAATAACTTTTTTGGTTTGGCGGGTGTGTTTGGATGTCACTTGGCAATGTGAGACGAGTGCCACAGTTTCAGCCTAAATGGCTGTAATTTAGTCATTTTGAGGTAGCTAGTTGTGTGTACACAAACAATTTTGCCCAAAATGATTCTTTTAAATTGTTTCAATCAGTATTTTATTGACCTCATACTTAAAATGTTCAGTGGCATGGAGTCAAATTAGTTGGTTGTTAAATTAGAAATTTAGAGAAAATGGGCATGAACAGGATTGTGTAAATAATGCTGTTATGAATTTAGAGCAAGACTCCAGATGCTTGTTTCACAAGCCGTGAAAAACAGCAAGTACTTTTCCCAAGGGTGCCTACCACTTAGGCCGCTAAGACTTGTAAAATCAAGAATGCTGACAGTATTGATACATTTCTGCCAACAATGAACATCTGGGATTAGATCTCAGTGAAGTTGAAGTGATTATTAGTTTCTAGGAATGGCGTCTCAGTGGTGACACTCATAAACGTGTACACACAGTCAGCTATAAATTTGCGAAAGGTTCTTTACTTACACAGTACCAGGGGAATGTGTCATCATGAGTAGGTTTCTCTTTTGTTGAATGAATTTTGAATTTTACTTGTATATTAGCTGTGAGTGCAATGTCATGTCATCTTCAACTGCTTATTTGGGATCACGGGGTCAGTGCACTGATGAAATACAAAATATTGGATGACTGATTGCCAAGCTTCCATCAAAATGGTGTTCAAAACCTTGGAATGTCATGCTTTAGAGACCAGGTTCACAACTTTGGGTCCTAGAACCCCCTTAACCCATGTGGTGGCCAAAGATCATGGGGTTGAGAGATTTTGTCTGCTGTAACGTTGGAAAAAGTGGAAGTGCACATGTTACATAAAGTAATAAAAATCCACTTCCTGGAGGATCTGTAATAATTAAAATATTACTGATTTTCTTTGGATGAACCAAACAGAAAAGAAGGGGAAAATGTAATTAGTTATAAATATGTTAAAGTTATTTTTTTTGCCAAAAACATGAAATATTATATGTTTTTTGGTGCATGTGTGTGTTTGAGCGAGAGTGAGAGTAAGTGGATGAATATGAGGCATCATTGTAAAGCGCTTTGCGCTTCTGCATTAGATAGAAACATGCTGTAGAAATGCAGTTGTTTTGTGATTTCACTAATAGATTATTTATTATTTATTGGTGTTAAAAGAGTCCTCCTGGGCTGAAAACCTTCGACAGCTATCTGAATTAATCAATTATTACTGCCATATACAATTACTCATTGTGCCATTTGATTTTATTCAACCTTTTTGTGAGTGCAGCTGCAGAACTGGGATGGTATCTCAAGAACAGCCCTTGACTGCATCAACTGTAGTTGCGTCATGAGTGGCATCCGGCATACAAGTAAATCCTAATGCGGATCTGTGGTAGAGCCGCTGTGGCGACCCTGACCAAAAACTGGCGACAGCCAAGAAAACAAATATCAAATTTGCTCCCAGACCACCAATAACCAGCAAAAATCTATTTAAGCATACAAATTCAAAAAGAAAAAATAATATAGCACCTTCAACTGCACCACAGACTAAAACAGTTAAATGTGGTCTATTAAACATTAGGTCTCTCTCTTCTAAGTCCCTGTTGGTAAATGATATAATAATTGATCAACATATTGATTTATTCTGCCTTACAGAAACCTGGTTACAGCAGGATGAATATGTTAGTTTAAATGAGTCAACACCCCCGAGTCACACTAACTGTCAGAATGCTCGTAGCACAGGCCGAGGCGGAGGATTAGCAGCAATCTTCCATTCCAGCTTATTAATTAATCAAAAACCCAGACAGAGCTTTAATTCATTTGAAAGTTTGACTCTTAGTCTTGTCCATCCAAATTGGAAGTCCCAAAAACCAGTTTTATTTGTTATTATCTATCGTCCACCTGGTCGTTACTGTGAGTTTCTCTGTGAATTTTCAGACCTTTTGTCTGACTTAGTGCTTAGCTCAGATAAGATAATTATAGTGGGCGATTTTAACATCCACACAGATGCTGAGAATGACAGCCTCAACACTGTATTTAATCTATTATTAGACTCTATTGGCTTTGCTCAAAATGTAAATGAGTCCACCCACCACTTTAATCATATCTTAGATCTTGTTCTGACTTATGGTATGGAAATAGAAGACTTAACAGTATTCCCTGAAAACTCCCTTCTGTCTGATCGTTTCTTAATAACATTTACATTTACTCTGATGGACTACCCAGCAGTGGGGAATAAGTTTCATTACACTAGAAGTCTTTCAGAAAGCGCTGTAACTAGGTTTAAGGATATGATTCCTTCTTTATGTTCTCTAATGCCATATACCAACACAGTGCAGAGTAGCTACCTACACTCTGTAAGTGAGATAGAGTATCTCGTCAATAGTTTTACATCATCATTGAAGACAACTTTGGATGCTGTAGCTCTTCTGAAAAAGAGAGCTTTAAATCAGAAGTGCCTGACTCCGTGGTATAACTCACAAACTCGTAGCTTAAAGCAGATAACCCGTAAGTTGGAGAGGAAATGGCATCTCACTAATTTAGAAGATCTTCGCTTAGCCTGGAAAAAGAGTCTGTTGCTCTATAAAAAAGCCCTCCGTAAAGCTAGGACATCTTTCTACTCATCACTAATTGAAGAAAATAAGAACAACCCCAGGTTTCTTTTCAGCACTGTAGCCAGGCTGACAAAGAGTCAGAGCTCTATTGAGCTGAGTATTCCATTAACTTTAACTAGTAATGACTTCATGACTTTCTTTGCTAACAAAATTTTAACTATTAGAGAAAAAATTACTCATAACCATCCCAAAGACGTATCGTTATCTTTGGCTGCTTTCAGTGATGCCGGTATTTGGTTAGACTCTTTCTCTCCGATTGTTCTGTCTGAGTTATTTTCATTAGTTACTTCATCCAAACCATCAACATGTCTATTAGACCCCATTCCTACCAGGCTGCTCAAGGAAGCCCTACCATTATTTAATGCTTCGATCTTAAATATGATCAATCTATCTTTGTTAGTTGGCTATGTACCACAGGCTTTTAAGGTGGCAGTAATTAAACCATTACTTAAAAAGCCATCACTTGACCCAGCTATCTTAGCTAATTATAGGCCAATCTCCAACCTTCCTTTTCGCTCAAAAATTCTTGAAAGGGTAGTTGTAAAACAGCTAACTGATCATCTGCAGAGGAATGGTCTATTTGAAGAGTTTCAGTCAGGTTTTAGAATTCATCATAGTACAGAAACAGCATTAGTGAAGGTTACAAATGATCTTCTTATGGCCTCGGACAGTGGACTCATCTCTGTGCTTGTTCTGTTAGACCTCAGTGCTGCTTTTGATACTGTTGACCATAAAATTGTATTCACTTTATACATGCTTCCCTTAGGCAGTATTATTAGATGGTATTGCTTAAATGTTCATTGTTACGCAGATGATACCCAGCTTTATCTATCCATGAAGCCAGAGGACACACACCAATTAGCTAAACTGCAGGATTGTCTTACAGACATAAAGACATGGATGACCTCTAATTTCCTGCTTTTAAACTCAGATAAAACTGAAGTTATTGTACTTGGCCCCACAAATCTTAGAAACATGGTGTCTAACCAGATCCTTACTCTGGATGGCATTACCCTGACCTCTAGTAATACTGTGAGAAATCTTGGAGTCATTTTTGATCAGGATATGTCATTCAAAGCGCATATTAAACAAATATGTAGGACTGCTTTTTTGCATTTACGCAATATCTCTAAAATCAGAAAGGTCTTGTCTCAGAGTGATGCTGAAAAACTAATTCATGCATTTATTTCCTCTAGGCTGGACTATTGTAATTCATTATTATCAGGTTGTCCTAAAAGGTCCCTGAAAAGCCTTCAGTTAATTCAAAATGCTGCAGCTAGAGTGCTAACGGGGACTAGAAGGAGAGAGCATATCTCACCCATATTGGCCTCTCTTCATTGGCTTCCTGTTAATTCTAGAATAGAATTTAAAATTCTTCTTCTTACTTATAAGGTTTTGAATAATCAGGTCCCATCTTATCTTAGGGACCTCGTAGTACCATATCACCCCAATAGAGCGCTTCGCTCTCAGACTGCAGGCTTACTTGTAGTTCCTAGGGTTTGTAAGAGTAGAATGGGAGGCAGAGCCTTCAGCTTTCAGGCTCCTCTCCTGTGGAACCAGCTCCCAATTCAGATCAGGGAGACAGACACCCTCTCTACTTTTAAGATTAGGCTTAAAGCTTTCCTTTTTGCTAAAGCTTATAGTTAGGGCTGGATCAGGTGACCCTGAACCATCCCTTAGTTATGCTGCTATAGATGTAGACTGCTGGGGGGTTCCCATGATGCACTGTTTCTTTCTCTTTTTGCTCTGTATGCACCACTCTGCATTTAATCATTAGTGATCGATCTCTGCTCCCCTCCACAGCATGTCTTTTTCCTGGTTCTCTCCCTCAGCCCCAACCAGTCCCAGCAGAAGACTGCCCCTCCCTGAGCCTGGTTCTGCTGGAGGTTTCTTCCTGTTAAAAGGGAGTTTTTCCTTCCCACTGTAGCCAAGTGCTTGCTCACAGGGGGTCGTTTTGACCGTTGGGGTTTTACATAATTATTGTATGGCCTTGCCTTACAATATAAAGCGCCTTGGGGCAACTGTTTGTTGTGATTTGGCGCTATATAAAAAAAAAATTGAAATTGAATTGATTGAAATTTGATTTCATACATGTTCCCTTTGGGCAAAATTATTTGCAGCAATATAACTATATATTCGGCTTATGGTGGTCTTACTTTAAATCTATGTAAAATTCACCCTCGGTGACGTGTGTCTCCTTGACTCATGAGTTTATTTACAGTGAACAGATTAAGACTTGAATCCGTGAAACTACTTTCATTATAATGAAGGTAAAAGGCAGAGGCTTCACTCTCAGTCACGGGTGAGAGTGAAGCCATCTAACATTCTAAAAAAGGTCACAATGATGTCAAACCAAGACTTACAGAGGCTACTAAAGAAAACTGTTAAGTTATAAATAGGCGTGTGCATCATGTTTGGAGTTGCGTGTAAGTACTCGCCAACCAGCTCGCCACTATCTGCAACAAGCACGTCACTACTCGCCACAAACACGTCACACAATGCCACATGGTTGCAGGTGTCACAGACCAAACGGTCACCCTAAAAATCGGTCCCCCCGATGACGCGGTTCACGGATTAACATCTTGTTTCTGCTTCAAACTGCCTCCAGTCATCATCTATCTCAGCGACAGATATAAGCTTAAGCTTTTGTACAACAATCATTTCCACATAAATTCAGCATTCTTTCATCATAAAAGGCGGGAGAAGTGATCAGTGTGCAGTGGCTAAATGAGCTGCTAGCTGATGCGTTCACTGCGCGTCGGACATTTCAAAGCGTCACGGAATTTCACCTGGTTTCTGTTTAAAACTGACTTTAGAATGATTTAATTAATTAATTTAATTAGCATATAATGCGCCAAATCACAGCAAAAGCCGTCTCAAAGCGCCTTACATAAAACAAGTCAACATAAAATGTAATAAATAATTAAAAATTAATAAAAAAAATTCAAATACATAAATAAAAACAGAAGTAAAAGAATAAAACAAATAAAAATAAAAACTATTCATAAGAAAGAGAATAAAAATAGGTTTTGAGTCTTGACTTAAAAATGTCCACGGACTCAGACTGCCTCACGGTCGCAGGAAGACTGTTCCACAGGGTGGGTACACGATGAGAGAAGGCTCTTTGACCTGCTGACTTCTTCTTCACCCTGGGAACACAGAGAAGTCCCGCATCCTGCAACCGCAAAGCCCGGGCCGGCACATAGAGTTCCACCAGATCAGTCAGATAAGATGGCGCCAGTCCATGAACAACCTTATAAGTCAATAACAAAACCTTAAAATCTACTCTCACAGAGACAGGGAGCCAGTGCAAAGATGCCAAAATGGGTGTGATATGTTCAGATCTTCTGCTACGTGTCAGAATTCTGGCGGCAGCATTCTGAAGTAGCTGAAGACCCCTAATGCTGGACTGTGGTAACCCTGAAAATAGAACATTACAATAATCTACAACCCCTGGCAAAAATTATGGAATCACCGGCCTCGGAGGATGTTCATTCAGTTGTTTAATTTTGTAGAAAAAAAAGCAGATCACAGACATGACACAAAACTAAAGTAATTTCAAATGGCAACTTTCTGGCTTTAAGAAACACTATAAGAAATCAAGAAAAAAAGATTGTGGCAGTCAGTAACGGTTACTTTTTTAGACCAAGCAAAGGAAAAAAATATGGAATCACTTAATTCTGAGGAAAAAATTATGGAATCACCCTGTAAATTTTCATCCCCCAAACTAACACCTGCATCAAATCAGATCTGCTCGTTGACATTGACCCTATGTGTCTTTTTGCAAGGAATGTTTTCGCAGTTTTTGCTCTATGGCAAGATGCATTATCATCTTGAAAAATGATTTCATCATCCCCAAACATCCTTTCAATTGTCCAAAATATCAACGTAAACTTGTGCATTTATTGATGATGTAATGACAGCCATCTCCCCAGTGCCTTTACCTGACATGCAGCCCCATATCATCAATGACTGTGGAAATTTACATGTTCTCTTCAGGCAGTCATCTTTATAAATCTCATTGGAACGGCACCAAACAAAAGTTCTAGCATCATCACCTTGCCCAATGCAGATTCGAGATTCATCGCTGAATATGACTTTCATCCAGTCATCCACAGTCCACGATTGCTTTTCCTTAGCCCATTGTAACCTTGTTTTTTTCTGTTTAGTTGTTAATGATGGCTTTCGTTTAGCTTTTCTGTATGTAAATCCCATTGCCTTTAGGCGGTTTCTTACAGTTCGGTCACAGACGTTGACTCCAGTTTCCTCCCATTCCTTCCTCATTTGTTTTGTTGTGCATTTTCGATTTTTGAGACATATTGCTTTAAGTTTTCTGTCTTGATGCCTTGATGTCTTCCTTGGTCTACCAGTATGTTTGCCTTTAACAACCTTCCCATGTTGTTTGTATTTGGTCCAGAGTTTAGACACAGCTGACTGTGAACAGCCAACATCTTTTGCAACATTGCGTGATGATTTACCCTCTTTTAAGAGTTTGATAATCCTCTCCTTTGTTTCAACTGACATCTCTCATGTTGGAGCCATGATTCATGTCAGTCCACTTGGTGCAACAGCTCTCCAAGGTGTGATCACTCCTTTTTAGATGCAGACTAACGAGCAGATCTGATTTGATGCAGGTGTTAGTTTTGGGGATGAAAATTTACAGGGTGATTCCATAATTTATTCCTCAGAATTGAGTGAGTCCATATTTTTTTCCCTCTGCTTGGTCTAAAAAAAATAACCATTACTGACTGCCACAATTATTTTTCCTGATTTCTTATAGTGTTTCTTGAAGCCAGAAAGTTGCCATTTGAAATGACTTTAGTTTTGTGTCATGTCTGTCATCTGCTTTTTTTCTACAAAATTAAACAACTGAATGAACATCCTCCGAGGCTGGTGATTCCATAATTTTTGCCAGGGGTTGTAGTCTAGAAGTAACAAAAGCATGAATCAGGGTCTCAGCATCAGCCATGGACAGGATGGGGCGGATCCTCGCTATATTTCTCAGATGGAAAAAAGCAGTCCTAGTAACATCCCTGATGTGGAGGTCATAAGACAACGTGGGATCAAAAATTACCCCAAGTTTCCTCATCTTGTCCGTATGATGTATGACACAGGAACCCAGGCTGAGCGCCAGCTGGTCAAACTGATGCAGATGTCTCGCTGGACCAAGAACCAACCTTATCAAAGTTTAAAAGTAGGAAGTTACTAGACATCAAACTTCTCACTGATAGAAGACAGTCCTCCAGGGATTTTATGGGAGTGAGATTTCCTGCAGTTATCGGCATGTACGACTGAATATCATCAGCATAACAATGAAAGGCAATCCCAAAACTCTGCAGTATATGCCCAAGGGGTGCCACATACAGGGAGAAAAGCAAGGGGCCTAAAACAGATCCCTGTGGAACCCCAAATCTCATGTCAGCAAGGTCAGAGGTAGTGCCATTATACACTTATTTAAGAGGTCTTATCTTTATCATCTGATGGTTAATAATCCCATTAATCCATTTGATTGCTTTGGGTGAAGAGACTCCGTCTCAGACGTGCTGCTGTGGTCAGAAATGCACAGATGCAAAAGACGGTCCGATTTTTAGGGGTGGACCGCTCAGTGTATGACACCGGCACTCACCAGGATGTGCTGATTGTTTTGAATATGACCAAAACATCTTCACTCATCGTACCGTTTCCCCTTACACATCACGCACACGCCATCTGTGTGATAGAGTAGAAAGCACCGGATTGCTCAAAAATGCCAAATCCATGATAAAATAGAAGAAAACTGGTACAAACACCAAAGACATGCTCACCCAGCCATCCTCCATGCAAAAGAAAATCTTCAGATGTGCATCAGGTTTGGACCAATGGCATACCATTTACATTTGTGACCCAAGAGGGGCACAGGCAAATCAAATCAAATCAATTTTATTTATATAGCGCCAAATCACAACAAACAGTTGCCCCAAGGCGCTTTATATTGTAAGGCAAAGCCATACAATAATTACGGAAAAACCACAATGGTCAAAACGACCCCCTGTGAGCAAGCACTTGGCGACAGTGAGAAGGAAAAACTCCCTTTTAACAGGAAGAAATCTCCAGCAGAACCAGGCTCAGGGAGGGGCACCCTGAAATAAGTAAGCAGAAGCCAGACCTGGAGACCAGTCAACATGGGGTGTTCACAATAATAGTAGCATCTGCTGTTGATGCTACAAACTCAAAACTGTTATGTTCAAACTGCTTTTTTAGCAATCCTGTGAATCACTAAACTATTATTTAGTTGTGTAACCACAGTTTTTCATGATATCTTCACAACTGCGAGGCATTAATTTTGTTGGTTTGGAACCAAGATTTTGCTGGTTTACTAGTGTGCTTGGGGTATTTGTCTTGTTGAAATACCCATTTCAAGGGCATGTCCTCTTCAGCATAAGGCAACATGACCTCTTCAAGTATTTTGACATATCCAAACTGATCCATGATACCTGGTATGCGATATATAGGCCCAACACCATAGTAGGAGAAACATGCCCATATCATGATGCTTGCGCCACCATGCTTCACTGTGAACTGCGGCTTGAATTCAGAGTTTGGGGGTCCTCTCACAAACTGTCTGCGGCCCTTGGACCCAAAATGAACAATTTTATACTCATCAGTCCACAAAATATTCCTCCATTTCTCTTTAGGCCAGTTGATGTGTTCTTTGGCAAATTGTAACCTCTTCTGCATGTCTTTTATTTAACAGAGGGACTTTGCGGGGGATTCTTGCAAATAAATTAGCTTCACACAGGTGTCTTCTAACTGTCACAGCACTTACAGGTAACTCCAGACTGTCTTTGATCATCCTGGAGCTGATCAATGGGTGAGCCTTTGCCATTCTGGTTATTCTTCTATCCATTTTGATGGTTGTTTTCCGTTTTCTTCCACGCGTCTCTGTTTTGTTTTTTTTTGTTTTTTGTTTTGTCCATTTTAAAGCATTGGAAATCATTGTAGATGAACAGCCTATAATTTTTTGCACCTCTCCAAGTTTTCCCCTCTCCAATCAACTTTTTAATCAATCTACGCTGTTCTTCTGAACAATGTCTTGAACGTCCCATTTTCGTCAGGCTTTCAAACAGAAAAGCATGTTCAACAGGTGCTGGCTTCATCCTTAAATAGGGGACACCTGATTCACACCTGTTTGTTCCACAAAACTGACAAACTCACTGACTGAATGCCACACTACTATTATTGTGAACACCCCCTTTTCTACTTTTTTTTTTACTAATAGCCCAATTTCATAGTCTTAAGAGTGTGCATATCATGAATGCTTGGTCTTGTTGGATTTGTGAGAATCTACTGAATCTACTGGTACCTTGTTTCCCATGTAACAATAAGAAATATACTCAAAACCTGGATTAATCTTTTTAGTCACATAGCACTACTATTATTCTGAACACTACTGTACGTGTCTAGCATGCCAATAAAATTCAAGGTGGCCAGGTGAAAGCTTGGATGACCTGGCTTTCCAAGGAAGACCTCCAAAACCCATAGAACAACTGTGCTGAAATTATTGTACAGAGGAGGCAGTGGGTAACTGGGGCCCAACCAGGAATGCTGGCGAGTCGTTCGTATGTACGTTGGCTCCTTTTTTGTCAGTCCTACGACACATCTTCACCCATTATTTTATTTTAGCTTGATGAGTTCTGTGTGGAAATGAGTGAAATGTCGTGCTTTGAAGCCATCCATGCTTCAGGAGGCCTTTTTTTTGTTTCCTTGTGTCCAATTTGCGGTCAGATGCCCAACAGTTATACCCAGGTATGTCTACAGTCTAATTCTTTCGAAAGATGAGACGAGATTTATTGTCATTGTCATTACATGAGTGCAACTGAAATGTGAAATTGCGTTTACACTCCAGTTACCTCAGACAAGATACAGCAATTTACCCACAATTATTACTTGTTTACCGTAATAATGGCACACATCAGAATTAAAGACAACAAATATACATTTGACATTGTTTAGGTGCACTAAACTTGAAGCAGTCCATCATCCGAATTGAGGTAAAGTGGGTGAAGGCTGCAGTAGGAGGGGCCCGCGCCGCCCAGCTTGGGGAGTTGAAGGCTGCAGCAGTAAAAAACGCGCTGCCTTCGAGGTGGCATGGAGGAAGCCAGGGTGAGGGGAGTGGAGGAATGCGACCGTCCTTGTCGGAGTCCCAAACTTCATCAAATCTGAGTGTAATCTGTAACTTCAAAGGCAAAAATGCCCCATAGGAATGACGTGGACGTCTGAGCTCTAGATAGCCCAGGTCTCAACTTTTACATCCGGGTATCACAAAAGATGCATGTGCACACTAGTGACGTACCGCAGTGCCACCTAGCATCTTCGAATGCAGCTGGGCATTATGGGTTTCTAGTTATCAGGTCGGGTTTAGGAAGGATCCTCACTGTGTGTAGTATCTGTCTGTGGGTTTAAAGTATAACTTAAGGATTACATATGTTGTATACTTGCTCACGTATATCTCTCACGTGATGAATAAGACAGAAGGTAAGTTTCTGTGTCTCTACATTTTGCTTGTCAGCTCGAGTTGAAGCCTGCAGACTTTCCCTGCCGGCCCACAGATGTTCCAGCCAAGTTGCCTTCCTCGAAAAGCTTTTGGGTGCTGCTTCTAAGAGCAATAAATCTTACAGTGAGCATTTATGGATGTTTTCAAAGCACAGAGGGGAGGTGTGTGTGTGTGTGTGTGTGTGTGTGTGCGCGTGCGCATAAATGCGCTTGTGAGCACACGCACATATATGCACGACAGGATCTGTGGCCATGAGCAGTTCCTGGAAACATCGCTTCCGCGTTCTTCTTTTTCCTGGAAAAGGGAAGGTTGAGAATTCATTTGGCATCTGTCCCTTCTTTTCTCCTCTGCAGTTTTGTGGCCTGGACACTGCTTCAGATTAGACCATGTTTGACAAATTCAGTTGTCTGCTTTTTGTATATTCAGATGTTAGAATGGTGATATGCTGAGTTGGTAAATGTTTGCATGTTTTTGCTGTAAAAACAGTTGGTTTATGTTCGAGATGCTATTTTATTTAAGCAACATCGGCAATGGATGCCCACAGTGGATGCCCACGGTTTGTGTGAGCATGATGATGGAGGTCAGAGGGTTCTACACTTAGCCTGAGAGGTCACTTGCCATGCCAGGCAAGTTGGGGGTCAGATCTATTTGCCACATGGCAAATAAACCAATATAACCAAATAATCCACATGTATCTGCCCAATCTGTTACTTGTATTTGCCTAAATAATCTACTTGCACAGAAACATATTGCAGGCACATTAAAAATCAATACATTCTGCATTTTTGAGAATGTAACAGCTCTGCTATGCATTCAGGGAAGAAAAAAACAAAAACAAAAAGATCATCTTGAATAAAAGCTGCTCCTTTCTATTTAATTTTATTTCCAAAAGCGTTACTGTAGCGCCCTGCAGAGGTCACTGTCATGGTGCCACATAGTCAAATTACTTGACGTTCCTCGAAAACAGAATAAACACACCCATTGTTTGACCATCTGAACTTTGTGGAAATAACGTGTTTAGCTTGATGCCAAAAATAGTGTGTGTGTTGTCCAGATGTTGGATGCAAAATATTCGAAATTTGAAACCACTGCATGGTTTAGCCTTTAGCCTCTCTCCTTTTTCCTTTTTGACAGGAAAGCATGGATCGCACTTCCCCGCGCCAGCCCGAGGAGCTGATTGTTCCAGGTTTTCGAAGCTCAGCCAATTCAAACCTGCCACATCACCATGGTAATGCTTCTCTTGTCTCCTCCTTTAGACAGTCATTAAATTGTAGATGACAGTTTGTGCACATGTACAAATGTACCTGGTAAAGTTTTGACATCGTCCGTATCTTTACGAGCTCTCTCATCTGGCCGCACCACTTGTTTGTTGTTTTTTTCCTCTCATCAGTCTCCTGGATTGTTGTTTCCCTTCATCTCTGCAGACTCTGCTCTCCAGATATTGAATTTATAGACGTGTTTCTATGTGCACCCCGCCCCCCACACTCTACTCACTGTAATTTTTGTAAGCGTTGCTCAGCACTTTTCTCTCCTCACAACATGCACATGATTTATACCCAGAATTCCCCTCAGCCATCACGGGAAAAATTTGGAAATTCCTTTTTTGGAAATAAGCCAAATGAAGAATGGAGCCGATCTTCTCCCTCAGATTGTGGTTTGGTGGATTGCGTGCTGTGCTGATGTGTGGTGGTCATACTCATGTGGGACGTCTGTAAATATGGGGTGAGGACATGCACTTTTTGCTGTATATAGGCCTGTGGGTCAGTGGGTGCCTGGAAGAGGGGAGTTTATAGTAAGTGGGGCATAGGTCTGTGGGACAGGGGTGAAGTATCTGTATACTCACACATGCAGTGACATCACAGACAATCTAGACATGTTGAATGTTATCCACCACCCCACACCATAATTTACACCGATTAAACAATTTATTTCACTTCAGTTCAATTTATTTCAGTCTTTCTCACCATCACCCAAACAATACACAAAATGAAATACTATAGGCAGTTACCATGTCCTGCCTCACTTTTTGAAGAAAGTTTGTTAAACACCGAACCCTAAATTCAAACATTTTTTTAAATTAAAGTTTATTAAACACCTAACCGAAAATAAATTAATTTCGTGACCCCAACGCTTTGTAAAAAGTAAAAAAAAAAAGAGGAGTTTTTGCAGTGTTTTTTCCTCAGTTCTTCCATGTCTTCCCTGTGAGGGCGTCATCGGTGCGCAGTGGTAGCAGTCGCACAACAGCAACGTCAGTCTGAAAGTTTGCAGCACACACTGTGACAGACTGAGTAAAGTGATTCAAACAGATTTGATTCATAATTTGTACGGTAGCAAAAATCATCTCATGTGTCTGTTTTTGATGTATTTGGGGCTCTGATGTAATGAGTGGACAGACATCAACTGGACCCGAACAGAAGATAAACAGAAGTCAAGGATGATCCGTTGTTTGACTGTGACCGCAACAGGACAAACTGGATGTTACATTATTTTCAGTGAGATCCTGACGGGAAAATTCCACCTCTTGTATCTTTAACGATGAGAAAGAAAAAAACAGACAGCAAGAAATAGATTATTTAGTGTATCTATATGGGGTGAAAGTGTTGAACTTGTGGAGATATTTACTTATCTTGGCAGTGTCATTGAAGTCTCTGGGTGCTCAGCCTTTGAGATGGAGCAATGCCTGGGAAGAGCTTATGTGGTCACTGGACAGAGGTGTTTTTTTTTTTAATGCCAATGAAGGTCCAAGTCTTTAGGGTCCTGGTGCTTTTTGACTTGGAAGGCAATCACTGACCTAAGCTGACAGGTAGGTGTGTTTGGTATTAGGCATGTTCATAGGATCCTTGGGTATTGTAGGAATGATTTCTTATCAAAGTAATGGTTACTTAGGGAGATTCAAATGAAGAGTATCACTTTACTAGGGGAGCTACGACCACTACCATAGCACCCCCCCCAGGACTAAACCAAACCAACTGTTTTATCTTCCTTAGATGACCCCAAAACACAATCAGGATGTTCCCAAAAATAAAAACTGGCCTCAAGCCAGTTATCCAAGATGGCCGCCAAAATAGGGTTTTCCACTAAACAGTTACACACCATATAAACAACTTAAATATCACATTGTAGGTCACAGCAGACTCATTTGTGCCTAAACTAAATTCATTCATGGGTTTAAGATTCAAAATGGCGTCCAAAATGGCCACCAGTAGACCTGTATCATTAAAATACATATTAGGAACAAACAATAGGCTTAATAATGGCAGAAATCATTGATGTTTTAGTGGGGGAAAAAAAACAACCCTATTTTGCTGGCCATCTTGGAAGCCATCTTGGATAACTGGCTTGAGGCCAGTTTTATTTTTGGGAACGTCCTGATTGTGTTTTGGGGTCATCTAAAGAACCTAAAAAAGTTGGCTTGGTCTAGTCCTTGGGGGGCGCAAAGGTAGTGGTCATAGCTCCCCTAGTATTTGCATTGTGAGGGAACATTGGCTATAATTTTTTTGGCTATATGTCACATTTTTCTCAGCATGATCACATACCTCAATGTGGAGGACCACAGCAACTGGAAGAGGCCAAAGGGATACCTAGGGGCTGATCCAGGATTTTGAATGTGTCTGGGTTGTCCTTCCCTTGAAGGGTGGATCTGCCCCTGATACCTTTGTTTCATCTGGCTGCAACAGATGGTTACTTTAGAGAGGTGGGAATGAACTAGTTTTCTGTCTGGGTGGTTGCGAACAAGGACCTGGGGCCCTGGTCTGATGGATTAGACAGCATGTAGTACCAAGAAGTCCAGTTGGATGAGTGGTGAAACATTTTTAAGGCTATACAAGAAATCCACTTGTTAAGTAAAGTTATTCATACCCACTCAACCATGACCTCTGTATCACCTTCAGTATAATAGAAATGGTAATCAAATAATAAAACATTACTCAGAGAAAGCAACATTCCATGACTCCATTTTGACCTCTCAAGTTCAACAGTGACAGATTCCCAGGCAAGAATTTCCTTGTATATTCCAGAAGTATATGTCACCACCCTCCTCAAAACTACAGTCTTGAACTGGTTAAACAGTCTTGCTTGTTGTTGTTAATAATTCTCAAAATACAAAACCATTTCCCTTATGCATTACATCACCGTAAAACTGACTGCACCTATCACGATGATACGATACAAAGCATATCCATTTTTAGGAGACGAGATCATGGAAATAAGTTCTCTGCCTTAAAGAAGAAGCAGACACACGTTGGATTGCCCAGTTTATGGCCTCAGTCTTTCAAAGTGGAAGGTAGCAACGGCCTTTTCTCAAATGGAAAAACTTATAGTTATCTTTAGTCGTAAAACTTAATGACTGCAGCAATTTCATACAGCGGTAGCTGTCAAAAGTAGTTGTGGGAAGTGGAAAAGCATTAAGTGAGCTGAAGATTGATGATACAGGCTGAAGGGGGAAAGGAAAAGTAGGTTACATTGCTTAAATAAACGACTCATGCACATTCTTTTCTTCTAAATGGTCAGTGTTTGTTTTACAGCTGTAGATTATCATCATACATCACTGAATCGCAGCAGCTATTCAGGCTAAGACTGTCTACAGGCTGAAGTAACGACAGATCTGGTTATATTTCTGTCATGACACAAGCCAGATTTTTATTTGCTTATTTAACTTGATTTACTTTATAAATACTTCAGTTTATTTGTACAACACCAAATCATGTCACCTCGATCAGCTATAGACCAGTAAGGTCTAGACCTTACCCACACCTTTGAACAAGCACAGTGGTAAAGAAAAAGGAAGAAACCTTAAGCAGCTCAGACTGAGTGGGTGGCCATCTGTTACGATTGTTCTAACAAGATAAAACAATAATTATTAAGATTGGTGAAACTGTGGGCTGGACTCTGGTGGACTGTGAGAGGTTGTTAAAAATAACTAAAAATGTGTGCTTTTTAATTTTGTAATAAAGTTTAAAATTACCCAATAGATTTAGGATTTTTTTATACAATAAATCATAGCCATGAAATAAATAGTAGATCTTATTATTTATTTATCTGACTTAGTTTAACATTTCATGTCTGTGTAGTACTCAACTCATCTTCAACTGCTAATCTGGGATTGGGTCACGGGGACAACACCTCTAGCAGGGGATCCCAGACTTCCCTTTCCCAGGCTACATTGACCACGTCTGACTGGGGGATCCTGAGGCCTTCCCAGGCCAGTGTGGAGATATAATCTCTCCACCTAGTCCTGGGTCTTCCCCGGGGTCTCCTCCCAGATGGACGTGCCTGGAACACCTCCCTAGGAAGGCGCCCAGCGGGCATCCTTACCAGATGCCTGAACCACCTCAGCTGGCTCCTTTCAACATGACCCTCCTAAGGAAGCCCATTTCGGCCACTTGTACACCCGATCTTGTTCTTTCAGTCATGAACCAGCTCAGCTTCCTATTCATCACACTACATTAGAGCGAATGCAATACCGCCCCTGCAGTGCTGATTCTCCAGCCAATCTCACGCTCCATTGTCCCCTCACTCATGAACAAGACCCAGAGGTACTTGAACTCCTTCACTTGGGGCAAGACCTCATTCCCTACCCAGAGTAGGCAAGCCATCGGTTTCCTGCTGAGAACCATGGCCTCAGATTTAGAGGTGCTGATCCTCATCCCAGCTGCTTCACACTCAGCTGCAAACCGATCCAGTGAGTGTTGGAGGTCACAGACCGATGAAGCCAACAGGACCACATCATCTGCAAAAAGCAGTGATGAGACCCTGAGCCCACCAAAGTGGAAACCCCTGGCGGAGGACAAACTCTCTCTCTCTCTCTCTCTCTCTCTCTCTCTCTCTCTCTCTCTCTCTCTCTCTCTCTCTCTCTCTATTGTACAAATAATGAATGTTTATGAGTCAATGGTATGAATATTGAGCGAATATTGACAAATATATATATATATATATATATATATATATATATATATATATATAATTT
This sequence comes from Thalassophryne amazonica, assembly GCF_902500255.1. Taxonomy (NCBI): domain Eukaryota; kingdom Metazoa; phylum Chordata; class Actinopteri; order Batrachoidiformes; family Batrachoididae; genus Thalassophryne; species Thalassophryne amazonica. The sequence continues at coordinate 60,804,849 of NC_047122.1, forward strand.
GGAGGTGGTTCCATCATGCTGTGTGGCTGTGTGGCCAGTGCAGGTACTGGGAATCTTGTTAAAGTTGAGGGTCACATGAATTCCAGTCAATATCAGCAGATTCTTGAGAACAATGTTCATGAATCAGTGACAAAGTTGAAGTTGCACCGTGGATGGATCTTTCAACAAGACAACGAACCTGAACACTGCTCAAAATCTACTAAGGCATTCATGAAGAGGAACAGGTACAACGTTTCTGAATGTCCATCTCAGTCCCCAGACCTAATATTATTGAAAATCTGTGATGTGATTTTAAGCGGGCTGTCCATGCTCAGAAACCAACAAACCTGAGATGTTTTGTAAAGAAGAATGGTCCAGAATACCTTCAGTCAGAATCAAGGCTCTCATTAGAAGCTATAGGAAGCATTTAGAGGCTGTTATTCTGCAAAAGGAGGATCTACTAAATATTGATGTATTTTTTTCTGTTGGGGTGGCCAAATTTATGCACCTGCTTATTTTGTTTAAAGAATTATTGCACACTTTCCGTAAATCCTATAAACTTCATTTCACTTCTCAAATATCACTGTTTGTCTGCTATATGATATACGAGGTCTGTTAGAAAAGTATCGGACCTTTTTATTTTTTTCAAAAACCTGATGGATTTGAATCACGTGTGCTTGCATGAGCCAACCTTGAACCTTTGTGAGCATTCGTGATTTTTTTCACGCCTGTCGGTTGCATCATTTGCTTGTAAGCAGCCTTTGTGTGAGGATGGGTGGAGTCTCTTGTCGTTTTTTTGTTTGCAAGGAAATGGCGGAACAACTGGAGCAGCGCAACTTCATCAAATTTTGCCAGAAACTGGGTCACAGCCAGGTGGAAACCATTCGGATTATTCAGACGGCTTTCGGTGACGATCCTCTGGGCATCACACAGATTAAGGAGCGGTACAACCGGTTTAAAGACGTCCGCACAACGGTGGAGAGCGAGTCATGCTCCGGTCGGCCATCAACATGCTGAAATGACCGGATCATTTCCAAAGTGAACGCTGTGGAGATGTGGGACCATCGTGTGATTATCAGAGAAATTGCGGAAGAGGTGGACATCAGCACTTTTTCAGCACATTCCACTGTGAAAGAAGATTTTGCCATGAAAAGAGTGGCAGCGAAATTCATCAGCACGAAGCTGATGGCGCAGCAACAGCGCCTCCGTGATGAAGCCTCACAGGACATGTTGTGACATGCCCAGCTCGTCCACCATTCGGAAGATTCAGATGGCTTTCGGTGGCTTTTCAGTCGTGTGACTATCTAAGAAATTGTGGGACGTAAGTATATACATTTATCTCGCAATTCCATCTGAGAGAGATAATGGGGGGGGGGGGGGCAGGCAGTACACCTACACATTGCAGTGATAATTTTTGTGTTGTAAAGGACAGAATATCAGCTAATCAGATATTGGTAATTAAATAAGCAAAATACAGTAATTTGACAGAAAACGGTAATATTTAGTGTACTAAGTTAGTAAGTAACTACCAAAATTAGAGATCAAACAAACCTTTGCTGACAAAAGGTAACGTCCCTCTCTGTGACAGACAACCGTGCCACAAACCCATCTACATGGGAACTGGTTGTTTGCCTCTAGGCTCCTGTAAGATTGAATTTGATCCATTGTCTATGGACTCGGAGAGAATATCAAATAACTGATCATGTCCAGGTAAGTGAATGAAAACGACAAACTTTCCTTCTCTGACCGATACATCTACTCTGGTTTGGAGAAAGTGTAAGGGTCCTTTTTCCCAATTGACAATTTTCCTTCATAGCACTGTCTCTCCAGACCTTCAAGCGTATCCATGTAACTTGGAGGTTCATTGAGTGGCTCCCATTGACCATATTTGAAGAAAATACTCATGATGGTTCTTGGTCCAGTGAGACATCAGCATCAATTTGCCCAGCTAATGCTTAGCCTAGGCTCGTGTCTCATATATCGCACTGACAAAGTGAGGAACCTTGGAGTAATTTTTGATCCTACGCTGTCCTTTGACCTCCACATTAGAGATATTATGAGGACTGCTTTCTTCCACCTGCGAAATGCAGCGAAGATTCATCTCATCCTGTCTATGGCTGATGCTGAGACCCTGATTCATTTGTTTGTTTCTTCTAGGTTGGACTACTGCAATGTTCTATTTTCTGGTTTACCACAGTCCAGCATTAGGGGTCGCCAATTGGTTTAAAATGCTGCTGCCAGACTTTAACACGAAGCAGAAAGTTTGACTACAGTACACCCATTTTGGCATCTCTTCACTGGCTTCCTGTCCCAGTGAGATCAGAATTTAAGGTACTGTTATTAACCCTCTGGGGCCGACGCTGTCGTATATGATGGCTAAGACCAAGCTTTACTTAATTATAAATAACTTTTTAATGATATGAGATAGAAACTTACTTTTTTTGCCGAAAAGTTAACTCCGCAGACTTTAGAGCCAGCCATCGGCCATCTTTGTACTCTTCATAGAAGCTGTGTGATGACGTGCGCAATGTGAGTGTCCAATCTGAATTGGTTCAGCGTCACATGGTTTTCCAAAATCCAATTGTAGGGCAGATTTACCTCACGTGAAAAGCCAAAGATCATTTTCAGGAGTGATGTGTTACAAGTTGGCCCATTTGAATAGCCCTCTGGGTGCTCCAGTGACTCCATGCGCCCTGCACCATTACGCACAGCGATCAGTGAAAGCAGACAGAGAGCCTCTGATGACAATCTCACGTACTCAAACAAAGAGTGTGTAACTATCAGGATTGCTCCACTAGTTTGCATGTGAATGTTACTGAATAACTCTGTTGCTTTCTCTGCGTAAAGCACTGTTTACCATATTAATGGAGAACAAAACGCATAGACCATTTTGTATATATTGTTCAAAATGTGCATTTGTGTTTATTGTTTGAACCTTTTTGTTGTACAGTCTTTCACACAAGACCTCAAATTACCTTTATAAAGTGTCAAAACAGTTGTTTATTATAGTTTGTTGTGTGTTTTGAATAAATGTGTGTGGAAAAGTATTTTTCGCTTTATTTTTTCCTTGCCTATTTTTGATTGTAAACCTTTATTACACTTATAAAACACAACAAAAACATATATATTCTGAAAGCACAGGTTGTCCTGAAAAAAAGAGACATAAAACATGATTGTGGGATACAGGGAGAGCTGTTAACAGCAATAATAAAACATTTATGCGAGGCGAGTGAACTGTCCAAGAAGTGCCCTCGGACCCCAGAGGGTTAACCTATAAAATTATTCATGGACTGGCACCTCCCTACTTAGCTGACCTATTTAAACCCTACGTACCGGCCCGGGCTCTGCGTTCACAGGGTGCAGGACTACTTTGTGTCCCTAGGGTGAATAAGAAGTCTGCGGGTCACAGAGCTTTCTCTTATTGTGCCCTTGTTCTGTGGAATGATCTCCCTGCATCAATAAAACAGTGAGATTCTATAGAGACTTTCAAGTCCAGACTTAAGATGCACTTATTTTCCCTTTCGTATGGCTAGCATACTGGCATAGTATGTTACTATGCTTTCTACCCTTTTAAATTCATTTTATTAGTAGAGAGAGCGGGTCGCAGCCTCAACTTTATCTAAATTCTGCGTGTTTTAGTGAAGCTTAGGGCTAGTGGCCGTCGATCACCTTAGTATTTCTTCTGTTTTTTTTGTTGCTTAATGCTGACAAATGATACTGTATTTGTTGTCTTTCTGATGCCTGATTCTGTTTTTTTTTCCTCTCTGTTTGAGGTGTAGCTCCATCCAGAGATGGGAATGGGTGCATGCTTCCCATCTTATGCACCAGCATGGACTCTTAAAATTTCCAGTATAATCATATTGTCAATTGTGTTGGTAGCATGGCCCAAGCAGGGGGTCACCCCTTTGAGTCTGATCTGCTTGAGGTTTCTTCCTCAAATCATCAGAGGGAGTTTTTCCTTACCACTGTCGCCTGTCTGCTTGCTCTGGAAGGTTGGCAAGCAAATCAAGTTCCTAATGGACAAATAAAGATTTGATTTGATACACATTGATTATAAAAAGTTTTTTTTAAGTGACATTAAAGTACAGTAAAATGTTTTAAAAATTATATGTATTTATACAAACAATAAAACAGAATAAAATGCCCAGGAAGGGGGCCCAGAAGGACCCACAACACCTGCACCACACCCATCTTGGAGACTATGGGGCAACAGTGCCACTACTCCTGCTATATGCCCATGCCCAAAACACTGGCTACTGCCCAAGAAAATGTCTGTGTACCCAAGTGCTGCAACTGGGTAACCCCCCCCCCCCCCCCCAAACGTATGGAAAATAGTCCCTGCCTTCAATCCATAGATATAAAATCACGAAGTATCTCGTGTGTGGATCTGTGTGTATGTGAATGTATATATATATGTGTGTGTGTGTGTGTGTGTGTGTATATATATATATATATATATATATATATATATATATATATAATAAAAAATTCCTGCACAGTATTTCAACAAATGTTTTGGGAATATTGCTTGTTTTAGTGTCTTGACATGATTATTGTATTTCAGACTGTGTCGCACATATTTGTATTAGTTGCATTTACCCAAAAATGTGTAATGAAGAGGAAAAAACACAAGTCTCTTTGGTTTGCCCCATTTGTCTTTGAAACATGGTGCTGGTACATGCAACAATTAGTAAAATCAGTTTACAGCACATTAACTATTTTTAAACCAAACACTACATTAGCAAGCAGAAGCTAACGGGCTAATTAATGGTATTTTATGAAGCACAAAGGATCCGAGTTAACTGCTTGTGGTCACCGTTGAACAGACGAAAATGTCAATGCGGAGTAAAATGTGTGCACGTTTACCTCACTAAATGTAAATGAGATGCTTATTTGATATCCTTAATTGCTCCCAAAATATTTGTCCTATCAACTTCCTGTTTTCACAGCAGTTATCCTTGACCCAAAATGCAGAAGCATACCAAACAGCACATGTCAGCTCTCCCCAGTTTCTCTGTGATTAAACTCATACACACATACGCACGCACATACACAGAGGACACTTGGATTTTAATATGTAGATATGGAGTCATATATGTATGTAGTAAAAAAAAAAAAAAAAAAAGAACCTTACTGGACTGTGTGGTGCCTTGAAGCTCACTGCATGTGTTGCTGAAAATAAGTATTCATAATTCATAACAAACGTATATTGCAACACACAGAGTGCGCAGGATTATGTAATATCATACAAAATAAACACATGCATTTTAAAGCCAGTGCATTATTTAATGCTTTATTTATGTAAAGGACTGAGTTGTCCTCTGCGTTATACAGCTCGTGCTCTCTATAAAAACCAAACATCGGTGCAGAGTGACAGCTGGAGGCTGACTGAAGGGTTGATTTGCAGCCACCCTTATTTATGTTTGGATGCTGGCGATGCCAACCTTTCAGGCACTTGAGCTTGTTTTTTTTTTTCCCACAAACAGAATTATAATAGAAAAAAACAACCCAGCATTACAGTATTTGTATAAAAAGTACCACAGTGCTGGTAAAGAAGCCTTTTTGTTGCTTATGAAAACCAATTATGGAGCTCTGCCCTTAGAAACCGTATTGCCCAGCTCTGTTTTTCTGACCTCTGCTCTACTGTCAGAGGTTGGTGATTGCAGGTTGCAGTGTCCAGGGACAGGGAGTGTTGTTCAGTGTATTCTGGGATCTTGCAGAAATGAATTTGCCATAGTTGCGTGGTGCAATTTCATCCTGTCCAGAATACAGCTGCAGGTTATCAACATTCAGCGGCAGTTAGGGTTACGTGAGGTGAGGCAACGGGACGTTTTCATGCCATATGCACTCTGAGTTTCATATTGGACTATCAGTATATCAACCTGGGTTCAATTCCTGGTCACACTACCTGTGTTCTTGGCACTTCATGGGCATCGTCCCACATATTCAGTTTTAATTGTGAAAATGGGTGTAAGGATGGTATGGGGTGGGGGGAGGGGGGGTAAATCACTTTTTGAGGAGCATGGGTCCAATTCCCCACTGATGATTTTGGCTTGACTGTAGTAGTGCAGCAGCTAAGAGAATATTTAGAGCAAAATTGTGCAAATGGTGATACAAGCACCAAAGTTGGCACAAATACTCCTGAGACATTACTCTTTTGAAAAAAACCGACTGGCCACATGAATTTTCAATAGGAGGCCAGGTAGAGGTCAATTGAAGAATTACACAGGGGTCAAAATTAAAAATGCTCAAATCATTTTGAAAACTACACCACATTATTTGTCTGATCGTAAAGATTCCAAAGGTATAGGTTGGACTATCTATGACTAAATGATTAGGAGTTATGGGGTAAAAACAGCAACAAAGGTCAGTTTCAGTTTGTACAGGGGTCAAAAGTTAAAGTTGCTCCAATTTTGATTAAAAAAAAAAAAAAAAAGCAAATTATTAGTTAAGTTAACAGGATTTTAAAAAGGAATAGTTTGGACCATGTATCATTCTTAGTTATCATGTTACGGGGTAACATATGTCACATGTCATAGAATCCAATGGATGTTGACCTTGTTTGACCTTTATTTTGGAGACCAAACGTTCAGCACAGTCAAAACTATTCCATTTATTAATCCTATTAGCCCAGCCAATAATTTGCATCACTTTTTACCAAAATTGAAGGAACTTTAACTTTTGACTCCTGTACAAACTGAAACTGACCTTTGTCACCATTTTTGCTGTTTTTACCCAATAACTCCTGATCATTCAGTCAAAGATAGTCCAAACCATAGCTTTTGGAATCTTTACGATCATACAAAGAATGTGGTGTAGTTTTCAAAATGATTTGTACATTTTTAATTTTGACCCCTCTGTAATTCTTCAATTGACCCCTACCTGGCCGCCTATTGAAAATTCAAGTGGCCAGTCGTTTTTTTCAAAAGAGTAATGTCTAAGGAGTATTTGTGCCAAATTTGGTGCTTGTATCACCATTTGCATGATTGTTTCAGTTATCTGCTGCGCTATAGCAGAAACATATGTTGCCCCCGTACCATGTTCAACTAGAGTGCCTAGCGCCCTTTGGGTTACTGACTCAATTAAAACCCAAGGCAAAATGGCCATTATCGGCATAAAAATGGCCGTCATTTCCAAATGAACGAATCTACGAATATGATTTTTAGACAGGAACAATGTCAATGACCCATATTACTCCCTTGCCAAATTAGAAAAAAGTTATCAGACAGTTTTTGAGATATCGCAATAAACGGACGATGATGCCGCCGACTATGACTATCAGCTGGTAGCCCCAAAAAACTAACCCTAATTATTCAATATTGCTGTGAAACACAAGGCATTAGTCATTTTTACTGTGTCCCACCTCAGACAGTCTGTTCTTGAAAAGACTGTCCTCTGCTCTCCCCTTTCCAACTTTGTGTCACCCGTGTCCCACTCATGAACCCAGACATCACATGACCTCATGTCCTTTCTATGACAGATCAGATGACCAGGCTGGTCCACGTGCTGTATTTAGTCCAGCAGGTTCACATGCTCATCAGTAGTGCATAGCTTCAGTGGTATCCAAGGCTATGTGGTATGTGTCTGGACATGTGTTTTGATGCCCAACTTGGTCTTGGTCATTTGGCCACCGTGTGCCCTGCACAGGCTGGTCAGCGTTCCCAGAGTGCTGTAATTTTCCCCTGCAGGAATGTTTGGAATTCTGTGTGTGGTGTTGAAGCGGGACACGCACAACACCAAAGAGCCTTGGTCATACACATACAGTGGTTTATATATATATATATATATAAATAAAAAAACCATCCAGTACTTATATGGTATTCTTTTGGTGTAATCTTTAATATCTGTTTTTAAGAGCCCCTTCACACATAGTACAAATAATTACAGGATTGTACAACAAATATCAATTAAAAAAAATAGAATTTTGATGCACAAGTTTCAATATAGTTTGGAGTTTCTGGAAAAAAGTTTGGTTGGTAATTCAGTGGTGCATTAAATTATCATTAATACATTCATTTATCAATTTATTGATTCCATTTTACAAGTTTGTACAGGCTTTTCTAAACAGGAATAGACGCAGTTTGGTACTATAAGGAAATCTGTATAGATTACAAGAAGGAGGCTCATGTGGGAAGCCACCAAGAGACCCATGACAGCTCTGAAGGAGTTATAAACGTCTGTGGCTGTGATTGGAGAGACTGGGCAAAGAACAACATTTGTCTGTTGCATCACCAGTCACAATTTCACTGTGGAGGCACACAGAGAAGGATGTTCTGAAAAGGAACACGTGAAATTTTCATTAGTTTTTTAGTTCAAATTTGCCAGAATTCACATAGGAGAGTGAAACTTTTTTCCTAGCAAAGTCTGTAAAATAGGGACAGCTTTGAAAGCAAGATCCTGGGGATCGTTGGTGTTCATTACTGTGCTGCTAATGTGTTACCACCATATGGACCCACATGAAGATGGTCGCATGTCTGCTTGTTTAAATACTTCTGTGTTGCTACTCATTGCAGTGCAACATAGTGTATAACATAAATTCCTGTGTAGAAGTGTAAATGGTTTAAGTGAGCACTGACTATCACTGGAGAAGTAACCTGCGATTGAGTGGCGTACCATCCAGGAGAAGTGTAATGACTGAAGCACGGATGGTGACCCCAAGGCAGAGAACACACAATTGATAAGTAAACACAATACGAAGTGCAGGTACAAGCCGAGGCCAAGCACAGGAAATCAGTCCACAATGTGACGTTATCCGTGATGGACAAAGCACAATTCAGAACAGGAAAAACAGCCAGATAGTTTGGTACACAGTGATGCAGTTGGACCAAGCAGACAAATCCAAAGGGAAAGGCAAAAAGACAACTGTAATCTAAAACATGAGCACAGGTCAAAACCAAGAGGACAATAGGAGATGAGGCAGAGCTAGAAGACTTGGTGAAAGGTGTAAGATATTCTGGCAGGGGGATGATCTCCGGAATAATTACTTGGATGAACAACAGATGGGATGAAACACAGGTGCAAATGAGAAAAGGCGAATGGAGTTATAAGGCGAGGAAATAAAACAGGAGGAAAAAAATGACAAACTTAGTCATGACAGGAGGTCCTAGACTCTTACCTGCTTCATTCTACAGTATCCGAGGATAAACACGGACCGCAGTAGGTCTCAGGGCCTATAAAGGACTGAGTACGACTATGACCCGAGCGTATGGTGTTGTCTGTGATGAGAGGAAATTCTGTTGTAGCAGAAAGCATTTTCCTAGGCTTCTTGTTTTCTGGACTAATCTGTTTCTTGATATTTGATGGAAATGTTTTGAGTCTTTTGTTCTCTTTGTTATCTTGTTGTGGTTCAAGCTCGTCACCTGCCTGCAGTGATAAACTGAACTAATCAGCTTCTTTTGCTGAAATGATGGGAAGCTTGCATTCCAGACTGACAAAAAGCTTCCACGCCGTAGGTTTGCCTGGAATTCTCTGCCCTGCACTGGCCAGCAGTTATGCAGATGTGTAACCTTTTACAGTTATACCTGTACAACTCCTCACTCAAGGGGAGGAGGAGTAACAGGAAGACAGAGGTCGGGAATGAGAGGAACAGTAGTAGCCAGTAAACCAGTATGGCTCTGTTTGTCTGGTATTTATGTCGTGTATTTATTTTGGAAACTGTTTTTCTTTTTTCACATTTGATGCTCTGTGTTCTTCTTATCCTATGTGCTGCTATACAATGCTGCTGGAACCTCAGTTTCCCTAAGGGAGTCTTCCCAAGGGATCAATAAAGTTCTGTCTAATCTAATCTTTCTCCATCCTAATATCCACCGACTTCCACAGATGATGACGTAGATCTGGAGCAGCTGGTGAATGAGATGAACTCCTCCTTGGAGAATGTGTACTCAGCAGCAGACACAGCATTGCTTCTTGACAACGGCCACATGCACGCTTCCCATCACCATGTGCACGCTGCTTATCCAGGTCCTGGCCAGGCTCACAGGCGTCCGACCCCGCTCCTGACTGCATCCTCGCCTTCCAGTGAGAGGTCCCAGTACTCTCAGCCCATGCACATTCAGGCCATCAGGTAAATGTGCGTTTCTTGTTCCCTTCATTGTCTTCACTCACTTATCTGCCTGTGTGCTGTCAGGAAACCAAATATATGTGTGGCCTGTTTTCCTGTGTGCTTTGTCCATATTTATTTGTCCATATTGCTTATTTTGGGAATTTAATAGTCCTTTTGTACTGAGTCCGCGTTGTTGAGAGTCCAAAATGACATCCTATTGTCCCTGGACTCAAAGAGACCTGTACTGCTGGTGCTCGATCTCACTGCAGCATTCGATACAGTGGACCACTCCATCCTCCTGAACTGTCTAGCCCAACAGATGGGCTTTCAGGGACCCGTGCTGCAGTGGTTCAGGTCCTATTTAACAGACAGGCACTTCTCTGTTTTCATCAATGGCCACTCCTCTTCTACAGCTCGACTGTCTTCTGGTGTCCCGCAAGGCTCCATTTTGGGCCCAGTTCTTTTCTCTCTTTACATGCTGCCTGTGGGTTCAATCATCTCCAGCCATAATGTGTTTTTCATATGTACGCCGATGATCTTCAAATCTATCTACCAGTCTCACCAGATTCTCCAGATGCATCTCAGGCTATGAACACCTGTATGGATGACATCAAGCACTGGCTCACGCAGAATTTCCTGAGTCTAAATGAATCCAAAATGGAATTCTGTCTTTTTGGCACCACAAGCCTACTCGCCGTTGTCTCAAACGGTCACTCACTTCCTCACCATAACACTGTAATCAGAAACTTGGGAGTTCACTTGGACGCTGACCTAAATCTCCATAAACAAATTGACTCTGTTATTAAGACAAGCTTCTTTCAGCTCCGCATTCTTACAAAGGTGAAACCCTTCCTCAGTTGTTGTGACCTGGAGAAAGCAATCCACATATTCATCAGCTCACGCTTGGACTACTGCAATGCTCTGTATATTGGACTCAGTCAAACATCCTTACACAGATTACAACTGGTACAGAATGCTGCTGCCTGGCTCCTCACAAATTCTTGTAAACATCACCATATCACACCTGTTCTGCGCTCTCTCCACTGGTTGCCAGTGCAATACAGAATCCAATACAAACTTCTCCTGTTTGTTTTCTGCTCCATCCACAGCCTCGCACCTGCGTATCTATGTGAGATTCTGACCCTTCACCAGCCCAGCAGATTTCTACGATCTGCACAGCTCTACTTGTTGGAGCAGCCCAGGTCTCGAAGCAAACAGTGGGGTGATCCTGCTTTCGCAGTAGTAGGTCCTAAATTTTGGAACTCGCTGCCCCTTGACTTGCGTCCCATCTCGGATCTGCCCCTTTTTAAATCAGAACTCAAAACGTATTTGTTTAGATGTGCTTTTGATACTTAGTCTTGTTTAGACTTGGGAATAAAATGTATCTGTGTTCTTCTTTTTAACCATATTTTAAATATGATTTTTATATGTACAGCGCTTTGGTCAACTTAGGTTGTTGTAAAGCGCTTAACAAATAAAATTTGATTGATTGATTTTGGCACACACCACTTTTGTAAGCGCTCTCTTTAACAATTCACTGTTCACTTTTCTGTCTGTGTCCATCTGAGAATTCCTTTTGTCCAAACTGCATCAAATATGAGTAATATCCAGAATGCTGTCCAGCACATCTTTAGTTGTCTATCTTGCTTATTTTTTGGAATTTAAAGGTGTTTATGTTAAGTAACAGCACACAACTCAGTCTGTGCATGTTCTGACTTCCTGTTGGTTGTTAAACTTGAGGTGTATTTGAAGATTAGATCATGAGATTGATCAGCATTTATGAAACATTGGTGGCTGTCTTTTTCCTCATTATTATTATTATTATTGTATGTAAAAATGTGTTTAAACTGTCTTCAAAAGTGGGCCTTTACCCAAAGGTAGGTGGGTGGAGGTGGTGTTGGGGTGTCTTCTGACCCTTTATCCTTTTGGCTATGGGCACTGTGGAGTGCCTATTAGGAGGAAGAAAACTTCATGAAAAGATGATGAGGAAAAACTCCTGTATTTATGTTGGAAGTGCTTCCTGATTGGCCTGTAAGAAGCGTATCACATGTGCCATCCATCAGACATGGGCTTGGTGCCTAGTTGAAGCGAATTAGAGTGTAAATATGCTTTTAGAAAATGCCTCCTGTCATCACAAAGAGCAGATGGTATGCAGGCTGATCTGTGTAAGTTATGTTGAACAGACGTGATACTGATCAATAAAGACGTGCCTTCATCGAGCCCGATACCGATCACTGCGATCAGATCAGGACATCTTTACTAAATTTTTTGCAGTTGTAGAATTGTGGTTCAAAACCTGTACCAGTATAGCACAATATTACTAAGGATCCTCCAAGCTGATATTTTGGATCCGTATCAGTCTGATATCGAGTAAAATGAGTCATGTTGTGGGTTATATATATTAATATTACTAAGGATCCTCCAAGTCAATACTTTGGATCCGTATCAGTCTGATATTAAGTAAAATGAGTCATGTTGTGTGTTATATATTTTAATATTACTAAGGATCCTCCAAGCCGATATTTTGGATCCGTATCAGTCTGATATCGAGTAAAATGAGTCATGTTGTGGGTTATATACATATTTTAATATTACTAAGGATCCTCCAAGCCAATATTTTGGATCCGTATCAGTCTGATATTAAGTAAAATGAGTCATGTTGTGTGTTATATATATTAATATTACTATGGATCCTCCAAGCCGATATTTTGGATCCGTATCAGTCTGATATTAAGTAAAATGAATCATGTTGTGGGTTATATATATTAATATTACTAAGGATCCTCCAAGTCAATACTTTGGATCCGTATCAGTCTGATATTAAGTAAAATGAGTCATGTTGTGTGTTATATATTTTAATATTACTAAGGATCCTCCAAGCCGATATTTTGGATCCGTATCAGTCTGATATCGAGTAAAATGAGTCATGTTGTGGGTTATATATTTTAATATTACTAAGGATCCTCCAAGCCAATATTTTGGATCCGTATCAGTCTGATATTAAGTAAAATGAGTCATGTTGTTGGTTATATATATTCATATTACTAAGGATCCTCCAAGCCCATATTTTGGATCCGTATCAGTCTGATATTGAGTAAAATGAGTCATGTTGTGTGTTATATATTTTAATATTACTAAGGATCCTCCAAGCTGATATTTTGGATCCATATCAGTATGATATTGAGTAAAATGAGTCATGTTGTGGGTTACATATATTAATATTACTAAGGATCCTCCAAGCCAATATTTTGGATCCGTATCAGTCTGATATTGAGTAAAATGAGCCATGTTGTGTGTTATATATTTTAATCTTACTAAGGGTCCTCCAAGCTGATATTTTGGATCCATATCAGTTTGATATTGAGTAAAATGAGCCATATTGTGGGTTATATATATTAATATTACTAAGGATCCTCCAAGCCAATATTTTGGATCTGTATCAGTCTGATATTAAGTAAAATGAGTCATGTTGTGTGTTATATATTTTAATATTACTAAGGATTCTCCATGCTGATATTTTGGATCCGTATCAGTCTGATATTAATTAAAATGAGTCATGTTGTGGGTTATATATATTTTTCTTGAGGGTAGTAGAGCATTTGTTCCTCAGATTGAGTTGATGTTTTGTTAGCTTGTTACTCGGTAAGCAAAGCACATACAGATAAATGATGTTTAACAGATTAGTTGTTTTAAGAGGGGGATAAAAGTTGTTGGATTGGTATCGTTGTCAACCGATGCTGAATTTTCCAGTATCAATAAGTAGTATCATGCCATCGCTAAGTAACATCTCTTTAAGTAACTGTTTTATTCTCTGGTGTCATCACAGCTGCTAGACAGAGAAACAGCTGTAGCTTTATTGATCTTTGATTAATCAATAGAGAATGTCAGTTAAGGAGCAAAGGTCACATTAGGACTTTTGTTTGTAATGTGCGATGTGTGCCATCTTCTCGATCCAAATCATGCGTGGCCTGTCTGTCTTTCAATGTGTGGTTGAGACAGTGAATTGAGCGTGTGTCTCCCTCTACAGGTGTCTGGAGGCAGAGCATCAGCTGCGCCCAGCTTCCCTGCCGGCCATTCCCAACCCGTTCCCGGAGCTCTGCAGCCCTGCAGGCTCTCCCGTCCTCAGCCCCATCCACACCTCCGACAACCACGTAAGTACAGCAGGAGGGCGGCGTGTAAATCTGTGCAGGCTGGACGTGTTCTGACATCAGTAATGCAGTGAAGTTGTTGCTGGTGTGTATCAGCTCCAGAATGGCTGTGATAGGTTTTGAAATCCTCATTGCATTTCTTCTCCTTAACTTGACCGTTGATTTATGTTTGGTTCAGAGCAGCATGTGTTTATTTTGGCAGTCGACCGCCTTTTCTTCTACACTCAACAAAAATATAAAAGCAACACTTTTGGTTTTGCTCCCATTTTGTATGAGATGAACTCAAAGATCTAAAACTTTTTCCACATACACAATATCACCATTTCCCTCAAATATTGTTCACAAACCAGTCTAAATCTGTGATAGTGAGCATTTCTCCTTTGCTGAGATAATCCATCCCACCTCACAGGTGTGCCATATCAAGATGCTGATTAGACACCATGATTAGTGCACAGGTGTGCCTTAGACTGCCCACAATAAAAGGCCACTCTGAAAGGTGCAGTTTTATCACACAGCACAATGCCACAGATGTCGCAAGATTTGAGGGAGCGTGCAATTGGCATGCTGACAGCAGGAATGTCAACCAGAGCTGTTGCTCGTGTATTGAATGTTCATTTCTCTACCATAAGCCGTCTCCAAAGGCGTTTCAGAGAATTTGGCAGTACATCCAACCAGCCTCACAACCGCAGACCACGTGTAACCACACCAGCCCAGGACCTCCACATCCAGCATGTTCACCTCCAAGATCATCTGAGACCAGCCACTCGTACAGCTGCTGAAACAATTGGTTTGCATAACCAAAGAATTTCTGCACAAACTGTCAGAAACCGTCTCAGGGAAGCTCATCTGCATGCTCGTCATCCTCATCGGGGTCTCGACCTGAATCCAGTTCGTCGTCGTAACCAACTTGAGTGGGCAAATGCTCACATTCGCTGGCGTTTGGCACGTTGGAGAGGTGTTCTCTTCACGGATGAATCCCGGTTCACACTGTCCAGGGCAGATGGCAGACAGCGTGTGTGGCGTCATCTGGATGAGCGGTTTTCTGATGTCAATGTTGTGGATCGAGTGGCCCATGGTGGCAGTGGGGTTATGGTTTGGGCAGGCGTCTGTTATGGACGAAGAACACAGGTGCATTTTATTGATGGCATTTTGAATGCACAGCGATACCGTGACGAGATCCTGAGGCCCATTGTTGTGCCATACATCCAAGAACATCACCTCATGTTTGGGATGCTCTGGACCGGCGTATACGACAGCGTGTACCAGTTCCTGCCAACATCCAGCAACTTCGCACAGCCATTGAAAAGGAGTGGACCAACATTCCACAGGCCACAATTGACAACCTGATCAACTCTATGCGAAGGAGATGTGTTGCACTGCTTGAGACAAATGGTGGTCACACCAGATACTGACTGGTATCCCCCCCAATAAAACAAAACTGCACCTTTCAGAGTGGCCTTTTATTGTGGGCAG
This sequence comes from Thalassophryne amazonica, assembly GCF_902500255.1. Lineage (NCBI taxonomy): Eukaryota > Metazoa > Chordata > Actinopteri > Batrachoidiformes > Batrachoididae > Thalassophryne > Thalassophryne amazonica. Next base: position 60,820,491 of record NC_047122.1, read on the forward strand.
TCTAAGGCACACCTGTGCACTAATCATGGTGTCTAATCAGCATCTTGGTATGGCACACCTGTGAGGTGGGATGGATTATCTCAGCAAAGGAGAAGTGCTCACTATCACAGATTTAGACTGGTTTGTGAACAATATTTGAGGGAAATGGTGATATTGTGTATGTGGAAAAAGTTTTAGATCTTTGAGTTCATCTCATACAAAATGGGAGCAAAACCAAAAGTGTTGCATTTATATTTTTGTTGAGTGCATTTCACAACAGCTCACCCGAGGGTCATCTGATTCTGTGTGTTATTGTGGAAGCAATCAATAAATTAGCACACAAACACACGCACGCACACGCGCAGAGCAACAGGCATGTTTTGCTGCGAACGGCAGCAAGTGGCAGTTCCAGGATGCAGCAGATATAGTGCAGACTTCCGTAGCAGAATTGGGAATACGGCTGGGAACGTCTGCAGGTCGGATGTCTCTGAACTCTTTGCCTGTCTGGCAAGATAGTCGCCCGTTTCCGGTTCACAAGCTTCCACAGCGGCTCTTAGCGTCACCGTGTGTGTCACAGCCATCTCTTCCTTTCCCCGGCAGAACATCCTGCCAGGAATGTTCCGTCATTCTCAAAGACGTTTTCAGGATGCCCACTCCGAACAATAAGAGTTATTTTAGCTGCTCTCGGTTCCTCACTTCCTCGTCCTCATGCACACTTGCTGACCAACACACAGGTGCCACTGTTCGGTTCCCGCTCACACATACACATGTGATAAGGCGAACCATTATTTTTGCACTCTGTCGACATCATCTCACAAGGTCTGGAGTCACAGAGCCAGTTTGCTGTTTGCATAAAGGCTCTGTTGTGCATCTGTGAGATGTCACATTATCTTTTTCCCCCCACTTTATTTGTCGGTAGTGTTTTGACCACGTAGTCAAAGTTTTCGCAATAAAATGTGCAAATACTGTGTTTTCTGGACTATAAGCGGCAGGTTTTTTATATTTATTTTTTCTTTCTTTTTTTTACTAGTATGATGCTATGTGGTAAATCTGTCTGGATTAGACAGCTCTCAAATTCGAGTGCCTATAAGGACACAAGTGAGGGAAACCACCAAGAACCCCTGATTTGTCTAAAGGAGTAACAGATTTCTATGGCTCTGACTGGAGAAACATTTCCTGCTGCTTTGATCTCCCTGTGTCAATAAAACAGTCAGATTCTCTAGAAACTTTCAAGTCCAGACTTAAGAAACACTTATTTTACCTTTTGTATGGCTAGCATATGTTACTATGTTTTCTACTCTTGTAAATTCATTCTGTTAGTAAACGGAGCGTGCCGTGGCCTCAACATTATCTAAAGTCTGGGTATTTTAGTGAAGCTTAGGGCTCGTGGCCTGCGATCACCTTAATATTTCTTCTGTTTTTCTTGCTGCTTAATGCTGACAACTTATACTGTATTTGTTGTCTCTCTGCAGCCTGATTCTGTTTATTTCTCTCTGTTTGAGGTGTGGCTCCATCCAGAGATGGGAGTTGGTGTCTTCTTCTGCAAATCCTCCTATCCAGGACACCAGGATGGACTCCCAAAATTTCCTGTGTATTCATTTTGTCAATTGTGCCGGTGGCATGGCCCAAGCAGAGGGTCACCTCTTTGAGTCTGGTCTGCTTGAGGTTTCTTCCTCAAATCATCAGAGGAAGTTTTTCCTTACCACTGTCGCCTGTGTGTTTGCTCTAGGGGTTGGCAAGGTTAGACCGTGTGAAGCGCCTTGAGGCAGCTTTGTTGTGATTTGGTGCTATATAAATGAAATAATTTAATTAAATAATTAATGCACCACTGATTGCACCGCTTCATGTAGGAGATGAAAATAGAAAGATCTTCTCAGAAAGAAGACATGAAATTTCAGCTGCAGTTTGTCTGAAGGCACCTGAGACTCGAGCCTAAATTTGATCTGATATTTTTGTCCTGAAGTCCTTCTCTGTTCTCACAGGGTCAAGCAGCTTTTTAGACATTTTTATATTGCATATTTAATTAGCCAATTTCCATATTACAGTTCATTACAGATTACCTAGATTTATAGACTTTTATAGTATCTCACCAGGCGTGCTGACGAAACTTGGAATGGCTACAAAAAGCACAACCTGTTTATTTGAGCCCATACCAACAAAACTACCTGTGGCCCACTCTTGGCCCGACTGTGCTCGAAATTGTTAATCTATCACTAACTTCTGGATCGGTTCCTAAAAGTTTCAAATCTGCAGTGACTAAATCATTTCTTAAGAAATATAGTTTGTTGAAAAATTATAGGCCGATATCAAATCTGTCATTTTGCTCTAAAATACTGAAAAAAGTGGTGTCACGGCAGCTCGTGGACTATCTTACTGAGAATAATCTCTTTGAGCCACTGCAGTCTGCTTTTAGAAAATATCATTCCACAGAGACGGCTCTCACTAAAGTGGTGAACGATCTTCTGCTTACAATGGATTCAGACATCACCACGGTTTTGGTGCTTAGATATTAGTTAGATATTAGTGCTGTGTTTGATACCGTGGATCATCATATTTTACTCGATAGGCTGGAGAATCACTTTTGGATTACTGGGAGTGCCCTTGCATGGTTGACGTCATACTTGTCCAGTCATTCTCATTGTGTTTTGTACAATAACACTACCTCTAACAGTGATGTGAAATTTGGGGTTCCACAGGGATCTGTCTTAGGTCCCCTGCTTTTCTCCATTTACACTCAACAAAAATATAAACGCAACACTTTTGGTTTTGCTCCCATTTTGTATGAGATGAACTCAAAGATCTAAAACTTTTTCCACATACACAATATCACCATTTCCCTCAAATATTGTTCACAAACCAGTCTAAATCTGTGATAGTGAGCACTTCTCCTTTGCTGAGATAATCCATCCCACCTCACAGGTGTGCCATATCAAGATGCTGATTAGACACCATGATTAGTGCACAGGTGTGCCTTAGACTGCCCACAATAAAAGGCCACTCTGAAAGGTGCAGTTTTATCACACAGCACAATGCCACAGATGTCGCAAGATTTGAGGGAACATGCAGTTGGCATGCTGACAGCAGGAATGTCAACCAGAGCTGTTGCTCGTGTATTGAATGTTCATTTCTCTACCATAAGCCGTCTCCAAAGTCGTTTCAGAGAATTTGGCAGTACATCCAACCAGCCTCACAACCGCAGACCATGTGTAACCACACCAGCCCAGGACCTCCACATCCAGCATGTTTACCTCCAAGATCGTCTGAGACCAGCCACTCGGACAGCTGCTGAAACAATCAGTTTGCATAACCAAAGAATTTCTGCACAAACTGTCAGAAACCGTCTCAGGGAAGCTCATCTGCATGCTCGTCGTCCTCATCGGGGTCTCGACCTGACTCCAGTTCGTCGTCGTAACCGACTTGAGTGGGCAAATGCTCACATTCGCTGGCGTTTGGCACGTGGGAGAGGTGTTCTCTTCACGGATGATGCGAAGGAGATGTGTTGCACTGCATGAGGCAAATGGTGGTCACACCAGATACTGACTGGTATCCCCCCCAATAAAACAAAACTGCACCTTTCAGAGTGGCCTTTTATTGTGGGCAGTCTAAGGCACACCTGTGCACTAATCATGGTGTCTAATCAGCATCCTGATATGGCACACCTGTGAGGTGGGATGGATTATCTCAGCAACGGAGAAGTGCTCACTATCACAGATTTAGACTGGTTTGTGAACAATATTTGAGGGAAATGGTGATATTGTGTATGTGGAAAAAGTTTTAGATCTTTGAGTTCATCTCATACAAAATGGGAGCAAAACCAAAAGTGTTGCGTTTATATTTTTGTTGAGTATATATAGCACCCCTTGGGCATATACTGCGGCATTTTGGGATTACCTTTGCTATGCTGATGATACTCAATTGCACATGCAGACATCTACTGGTTATCTCACTCACATAAAATCCTTGGAAGATTGTCTTGCATCAGTAAGATGTTGGATGTCTAGTAACTTCCTACTTTTAAATTTTGATAAGACTGAAATGATGGTTCTTGGTCCAGTGAGACATCGGTATCAATTTGAACAGCTAGTGCTTGGCCTGGGTTTGTGTGTCACACATCATACGGACAAGGTGAGGAACCTTGGGGTAGTTTTTGATTCTACGTTGTCTTTTGACTTCCCCATTAGAGATATTACGAGGACTGCTTTCTTCCATCTGTGAAATATAGCAAAGAGTCATCCCATCCTGTCTATGGTTGATGCTGATGTTGAGACCCTGATCCATGGATTTGTCTCTTCTAGATTGGATTATTGCAACGTTTTATTTTCTGGGTTGTCGCCGTCCAGAATCAGGGGTCTTCAATTGGTTCAAAATACTGCAGCCAGACTTGGGACACGAAGCAGAAAGTTTGATCACGTTACTCCAATTTTGGCATCTCTTCACTGGCTTCCTGTCTCTGCAAGATCAGATTTTAAGGTCCTGCTACTGGCTTATAAAATTGTTCACGGACTGGCATTGTCCTATTTGGCTGATCTACTTAAACCCTACGTACCCACCTAGGCTTTGTGTTCACAGGACACAGGCTTACTTTGTGTCCCTAGGGTGAATAAAAAGTCTGCGGGGAATAGAGCGCTCTCTTATCGTGCCCCAGTCCTGTGGAATGCTCTGCATTAGTGAGGCAGTCGGACTCTGAGACTTTTAAGTTGCAATTGAAGACGCATTTGTTTTCTATTTTATATGATTAACATATTGTTTTACTCTGCGTTTTATTTTTTTTTTACTTTTTATTATGCTTTTAATCTTTTAATTACGCTCTTTAATCTTTTGGTTTAATTTGTTGTTGCTTATTGTGAAGCGCCTTGAGGCGACGCTGTCGTGATTTGGCGCTCTATAAGTTCAATAAATTGAAATGTAATTAATTAGCATAGAATTGAGATATTTTACCTTTTTGTATTGATGATTTCTTTTCAGGTGGACCCAATTCCACATATTCATTGTAAATTAACTTGTCCAAAACATCATTTAAATGCTTTGTGAGTGATGTAAGATACTCTCATTTGCATATTCAAGATGGCCACCAACAGAGTAATGAGAAAATTCTGAGTGTACTGCAAGTTAGGAAAAGCTTTCAGGCATGAAGTGTGTCTAGAATTACTTTTCTGGGTATTTTGAGGTAAAATCTCATTGAGTGGGCTTCATCTGACCTCCAGAGGTTACTGCTTGTTTTCACCTCAACTCCATTATAGTGGTGTACAGAGACACAATTATTTGCTGTCCTAATACTTATGGATCTAACTATAATTCGGCACTTTCATATTTCTATGCCATCAAAAAATGTGCCATTTTTTGGAACATTTTGTGTCGGCTGATGTTTCTGATCTTGGCTATTTGCTAAGATCAGCCATCCTCTGTAATCTGTATAAAATCTTGAGTGAAGGGTTCATCCAAATCCACCAAGACTTGCATACTTCCACAGGTCTCGTACTCGTCAGGGAATAGATGTCACCACCTCTTAAATACCCTGCAGAACAGATTAGGGAGGATGGTGATCTGTGATCTGGGATGTTTGACTAATTCTGCGGTTTGACTGTACTTACTGCTGAACTGTGGTAAAAGCTTCCCACACCAGTTGTGGTGTCTCGTCTTACACCAGACAGTTGAGTCACCTCAGCTCAGCTTTCACATTGATTTGATCGGGACCCCGGGGATGTGTGTCCTCCCCTGTCGTCTGTCATGACTGATTGAGTGACTTTGCTTTGGCTTCAGCAATTTCTTCTTTTATTTGTCATCAGAGATGTAGCTGAAGAACATCACGCAGGGACGGGGACGTTCTCGATACGTCCTCTGAAAGGACTCAGGTTCGTGCCCCCAGTTTTGGCAGGCTTTCACTGAGCTGAAGTGCTTGGAGCAAGACACTGAATCCTGTCCAGCGTTGGGGTCACTGCTCGGCAGCCGACCTCGACCTCCAACCTCCTTGTGGAGTTTTAAACGGGAAAAAGGAGGATATCAAATGTTATTTTCCCCCCATTGTTTGTGATTTAGTGTGCAGTTGATATGATTCTTTTCAGTTTGATACTTAACAGTTTACATGAGGTTAAGCACACACACACACACACACACACACACACACACACACACACACACACACACACACACACACACACACACACACACACACACACACACACACACACACACACACACACACACTTTGCTGCTCTCTGCAGTCTGAGCTTCCTCTTGCTTGTGGTGAGATTCAGTGACGCCGGGAGAAAATACCTTAATGCATGTTTTGCCAAATAGTGCAGCAGATCACTGAAACAATCCTGCAAATGGTGATAGAAGTAACAAATTCGGGACAAATACCCCTTAGATATTACAACCCCTGGCAAAAATTATGGAATCACCGGCCTCGGAGGATGTTCATTCAGTTGTTTAATTTTGTAGAAAAAAAGCAGATCACAGACATGACACAAAACTAAAGTCATTTCAAATGGCAACTTTCTGGATTTAAGAAACACTATAAGAAATCAAGAAAAAAAAGATTGTGGCAGTCAGTAACGGTTACTTTTTTAGACCAAGCAGAGGAAAAAAATATGGAATCACTCAATTCTGAGGAAAAAAATTATGGAATCACCCTGTAAATTTTCATCCCCAAAACTAACACCTGCATCAAATCAAATCTGCTTGTTAGTCTGCATCTAAAAAGGAGTGATCACACCTTGGAGAGCTGTTGCACCAAGTGGACTGACATGAATCATGGCTCCAACACGAGAGATGTCAATTGAAACAAAGGAGAGGATTATCAAACTCTTAAAAGAGAGTAAATCATCACGCAATGTTGGAAAAGATGTTGGTTGTTCAGTCAGCTGTGTCTAAACTCTGGACCAAATACAAACAACATGGGAAGGTTGTTAAAGGCAAACATACTGGTAGACCAAGGAAGACATCAAAGCGTCAAGACAGAAAACTTAAAGCAATATGTCTCAAAAATCGAAAAATGTACAACAAAACAAATGAGGAATGAATGGGAGGAAACTGGAGTCAACGTCTGTGACCGAACTGTAAGAAACCGCCTAAAGGAAATGGGATTTACATACAGAAAAGCTAAATGAAAGCCATCATTAACACCTAAACAGGAAAAAACAAGGTTACAATGGGCTAAGGAAACGCAATCGTGGGCTGTGGATGACTGGATGAAAGTCATATTCAGTGATGAATCTCGAATCTGCATTGGGCAAGGTGATGATGCTGGAACCTTTGTTTGGTGCCGTTTCAATGAGATTTATAAAGATGACTGCCTGAAGAGAACATGTAAATTTCCACAGTCATTGATGATATGGGGCTGCATGTCAGGTAAAGGCACTGGGGAGATGGCTGTCATTACATCATCAATAAATGCACAAGTTTACATTGATATTTTGGACAATTGAAAGGATGTTTGGGGATGATGAAATCATTTTTCAAGATGATAATGCATCTTGCCATAGAGCAAAAACTGCGAAAACATTCCTTGCAATAAGACACATAGGGTCAATGTCAACGAGCAGATCTGATTTGATGCAGGTGTTAGTTTTGGGGATGAAAATTTACAGGGTGATTCCATAATTTTTTCCTCAGAATTGAATGATTCCATATTTTTTTCCTCTGCTTGGTCTAAAAAAGTAACCGTTACTGACTGCCATAATATTTTTTTCTTGATTTCTTATAGTGTTTCTTAAAGCCAGAAAGTTGCCATTTGAAATGACTTTAGTTTTGTGTCATGTCTGTGATCTGCTTTTTTTTCTACAAAATTAAACAACTGAATGAACATCTTCCGAGGCCGGTGATTCCATAATTTTTGCCAGGGGTTGTACTCTTTTGAAAAAAAAAAAACGATTGGCCATTTGAATTTTCAATAGGCGGCCACGTTGGGGTCAATTGAAGAATGAAAATTAAAAAATGGTCCAATCACATCAATCATAGAAAACTACACCACATTATTTGTCTGATCATAAAGATTCCAAAAAGGTATAGTTTGAACTATCTATGACTGAATGTTATAGAGTTATGGGGTAAAAACAGCAAGAATAGTGACAAAGGTGTTTCAGTTTGTACAGGGGCCAAAAGTTAAAGTTGCTTCAATTTTGATAAAAAGAGGTGCAAATTATTGGTTGAGCTAATAGGATTAATAGATGGAATAGTTTTGACTGTGTTGAATATTTGGTCTGCAAAGTAAAGGTCAAACAAGGTCGATGACCATTAGATTCTCTGACATGTGACATATGTTAACCCGTAACATGATAACTAAACATGACACATGGTGCAAACTATTCCTTTTTAAAAACCCTGTTAACTCAACCAATAATTTGCATTACTTTTTACCAAAATTAGAGCAACTTTAACTTTTGACCCCTGTACAAACTGAAACTGACCTTTGTCACCATTCTTGCTGTTTTTACCCCATAACTCCATAACATTCAGTCCCAGATAGTCCAAACTATCTACTATTTGTCTGTGATCAGACAAATAATGTGGTATAGTTTTAAATATGATTGGAGCATTGTTTAATTTTGACCCCTGTGTAATTCTTCAATTGACCCCTACCTGGCTGCCTATTGAAAATTCAAATGGCCAATCATTTTTCAAAAGATTAATATCTAAGGTGTATTTGTGCTGAATTTGGTGCTTCTATCAGCATTTGCACAATTCCTCTGTAAATAATCTGTTATTTGCTGAACAAAAATCCGTGCCATCTATCTTTTCCACGGATTCACTTCTCTCCTATAAGCGACTGGACGCATGTTGAGATTATTTGTGTCTGTGGTTGTGGAACAAACATGCATCTCTTTTTCTCATATCTGAGTCTCAAAAGTCTCAAAATGTACTCCTAAAAAGTGTAACAGAATGTAGTCCACTTGTAAGGAGTCAGCGCTTAGCAGTTGTGAATGAATGAATGAATGAATGAAAACTGTTTATTTCGAACATTTGATACAACAACAATTACAAGATAGATCAGTAAAGACAACAACAAAAAAGTTCCTACTGTGTACCGAACATGTCCGAAAAGGGGTAGGGTGAAGCATCAGCTTATTTATCTCTACCCCTTCTTCCCCACAACCAGTAATACCCTTTGCCACATATACACATAGATTCCTACACACCTAAACCGATATCAATATATATATATATATATACATATATATATATACACATACATATATACATACACACATCAACATACATACACATATACATACACATATACATATATACACATATACATACACAAACATAAATATACACCTACACATACCTACTTACATACAAAATACTATATATTTACAAGCCAAAGCAAAAAACAAAAACACCCTAACCCTCATTACCCTTCCTCCTCCCTATACCCAGAAAAAAACATATTTTTGTACCGCTGTTTGAACTGGTTCGTGCTTGGACATTGCTTGAGCCCCACTCCCAATCTGTTCCACATCCTCACCCCACAGACAGAAATACAGAAACCTTTTAATGTTGTTCGTGCCCACTGATGCTTTAAATTAAATTTCCCCCTCAGATTGCAATCCCCTGATCTGTTAAAAAACATATTTTTAATATTTGCTGGAAGTAAATTGTTTATTGCTTTATACACAATTTGTACTGTTTGAAAATGAACCAAGTCTGTGAATTTTAAGAATTTGGATTGTAAAAATAGTGGATTTGTATGATCTCTATAGCCAGTATTATGAATAATTCTTATAGCTCTTTTCTGCATTACTGATGGTGATTGTGTTGTACCTTTATAAGTATTACCCCATACCTCTGCACAGTACTGTAAATATGGTAAAACCAGTGAGCAGTAAAGAATGCGGAGTGAGTTGTGGTCCAGAATATGTTTCGCTTTGTTTAGAACTGAAATGCTTCTTGACAGTTTACTTTGTATATGTTTTATATGAGTCTTCCAGTTTATCTTATCATCTATTATCACCCCCAGAAACTTATTTTCATGTACCCTTTCAATATCTACCCCCTCGACTTGTAACTGAACCTGTATGTCTGTATTACAATAGCCAAATAACATGTATTTTGTTTTACTTAAGTTTAATGATAATTTGTTTCTGTCAAACCATATTTTCAATTTTCCCATTTCTATACTGATCCTCCTCAGTAACTCCTGCAAATCCCCCCCTGAACAAAAAATGCTTGTGTCATCTGCAAATAATACTAATTTTAATATTTTGGAAACATTGACAATATCATTTATATAAATTAGAAACAGTTTTGGACCCAATACTGACCCCTGTGGGACGCCACAAGCATTGTCCAAGCATGATGATGTATATTCCCCCAACTTCACAAACTGTTTTCTGTTACTTAAGTAGCTTCTCACCCAGTGCAACACCAACCCCCTAATCCCATACTGTTCAAGTTTATTGATTAATATGTCATGATTAATTGTATCAAAAGCCTTTTTAAGGTCTATAAATATTCCAACTGAATGTAATTTGTGGTCTATGGCGTTTGTAATCTCCTCAACTGATTCTATTAATGCAAGTGATGTTGAACTATGTGCTCTGAATCCATATTGACTATCAGTAAGTAATTTATGTTTATTTATGAATTTGTCTAATCTATTATTGAATAACTTTTCTAATAATTTGGAAAATTGTGGAAGCAAAGAAACAGGTCTATAATTTGTGAAGTGGTGTCTATCCCCAGTCTTATACAGCGGCACAACCTTAGCTATTTTCATTTGATTGGGAAATTTACCGGTTTGAAATGATAAGTTACAGATGTATGTTAATGGTTCTACAATCCATTCAATGACCTGTTTTACCACCACCATATCAATTTCATTTAAATCGGTAGATGTTTTATATTTACAGTTGTGAAATTGATGAACAACTGTTAAGACCGATTTTCAAAACATATCTGTGCAAAAAAACAAAAAAACCAAAAAAAAAACCTGTTGCTGCATGGATGAAGCGACGATAGCTGCTAAAAGTGCAAAAGTCGTTAACATCCAAAGTTAAATCACGTGATAATTTCACTTGACTGGAATGGTGGTGCACAGGTGTCTTTGATGATCCGTTAGGAGATATAACCACACAACAAGCCTTTTTCCTCCATGTATTGGTAATAAAATGTTCAAAATGACACAACAGCCAGAGACACCAGAGCCACACACTGCTGTCACTCAAAGTTATCCATAAATACGTAAATGTGTTTCAATGTAATTCAGTGGCTTTGTCTATATCACAGTAAGAAACAGCTACACTGACTTAATAAAATCTCTGAAACACATTCAATTGACTGAGTTGGATATACCAAATGAAATGCTTAAAAATTTAACAGTTAATTTTATCTTCACTCTACATTTTTTATTTGAGTTTATTTCATTGAAATAAATTAGCATTTGCTTAACAAATTATATTTTATGAAATATACTTAATTTGTTTGGTAAATTTTATTCAAAATATTTGGAAAGGACTAATAGACTTAATATTTACCAGGATTATCAACTATATTTAAATGATTTGAGAGGCAGTAAACATTTCACTCTGTTACAGAAAAAACGGCTCCAGTTCTGTTGTGTGGGCTGCCAGAAGAGGAGGTACTGCTGGCCCACCACCAGAGGGCGCCCTGCCTGAAGTGCGGGCTTCAGGCACGAGAGGGCGCTGCCGCCATGGACACAGCCGGGGGTGACAGCTGTCGCTCATTACCTCTTGACAGCTGTCACCCATCTACTCAACATCATCTCACTCCATAAAGACCAGACGTCATCTCCACCTCGTTGCCGAGATATCATACTTCATTGGAGGTAATATCCTCAGCCGTTTTGTAATTGCAATATTTGTATATTGTGAGTGTTTGCAGGAGTACCAGTTCCTCCGTCGGTGGAAGCTGTGAGAGCGCTGAAGGCACTCTTTTCCCCTGAGGAATCTACAGAACTCTGCAAGTTATTGAGTGAGAGGTGGAGGTGGCATTCCCACCGTTGTTGTTACGGGGTGTACACACACCCACACTTGACTGTCTTTGTTCTTCGCCAGCAGTACCAGATCCGACAGTCGGGGACGGTGATCACCTGGGAATTCGGGACTTGGCGGCTCCAGTATTCACCAGGTTCTGGGGCGGCGGAAATCGTGTGGTTCCGGCTCTTCTTAGGACAGACGTCTTCTATCCTCGAGCCTGCCCACACGTCACCTTTGTGTATTGACTGTTATGATATTCTGAGATTGTCTGTATGTTCGTTGTGCACATTCACAACATTAAATTGTTATATTTTGGCTCATCTATTGACCGTTCATTTGCGCCCCCTGTTGTGGGTCCGTGTCACTACACTTTCCCAACAAGTTTGGCAGTGTAGATTTTCAGGTGGCCAGGTGGGATGCCAGCCCTGTCCAGTGGGAGGGGAACCTGGCATTTTGATGTTTGCAGATATGCATCCGCATGAGTGAAAAATTTGACTTAAGTTTTGTTGTCAGTATACATTATCTTGGCTCTTCGTCAAGACTATTATAGAAATGACTGACGCTGTTGTCAAACTGTTAGATAATACAATAATAATACAACACACCACCTCATTGATATGTGCATGAAATGAGCTGGACTCATCTGAACAGGCGATACTGATTGACACCAATATATATATATATATATAAATGATAAATGTTCTGTGGAATAGTAGTTTTTTCATGATTTGAATTAAAAGTGCCGTCGATGTGAAGGGTTTCCTTATACTAACTGGTTGTAGTCCATGAGTGCCTTGGTGGCGGTTGGGGGGGTGAGCCACTCAGTAAGGTTTTGTGGTGGTGCTCCAATGAGGTGAAATTGAGTTTGACCAGTCTGCGGAGATAATCAGCTCTGTCTGGCTTGCAACCCGACCACTTGCAGACATGAAAGGGAGCTGATGCTGCTGTCATGGCTCTCCATCAGTAAGAGAAGACATCAGCAGCCAGCATGCAAGTGCTAATGTTTCATATTGGTGTTTATCAAAGTGACATTTTTTAAACATTAAATGAATAGTTTGTTGGGGGTTCAAACCCTCGTCTTGCGGGATGCATACCTATGAAAGTGAAAATGGGGCTTTGTTTGTCTTCTGGATTCGCGTCATTGTTTATACCATGTCAGATCTTGAGGCATTGCTAACCTTTGGATTTGTACCCGTGTAATAAACATATCACTGTAACTTTACACAGTTTAATGCAAATGACTTGCACTGCTGTAGCTGTTGCTGCTGGAACAACAGCACTAATTTAATTCAAAAGGAAGAAAAGCATGACCCAGTGTCTTTGCATCAACCATGCCCAGTGCAGGCTGACTCTTTGCGCTGTTATGCAAATGAAAGAAGGTGTTTTTGGTGGTGACTTCTTTAGTATGCAATTCAACAATACTATAATTACTTCTTTGTCTTCCAGGTTTGAGTATTATATGTCACATGCATTTTATAATTCAAGACTTACAAATGATGTGTGTGGAGGGCAAAAAGACGGGGTCGCTGGGCTGCTCACCGCGCGTCCCCTCCCCCTCCACTCTGAATGCATCAAGATTGGTTTTACAATCTGTAGGTCGTATTACCGTGGAAGAGATCTGCTTTGGCTTAAAACGCCGTGATAAGTTGTGTGTGTGTGTGTGTGTGTGTGTGTGTGCACGTGTTGTGTGTTTGTGTGCAGCCTGATAGGTTTAGAGGCCCATAAAGCTCTTGATCAAATGGGCCTGACCCTTCAGATTATTGTTTTTGATCTCTGACCCTTTACATACTGTGCTTTTGTGTGTGTGCATGCGTGCACATTTATATACATGCAGGTGTGTGTCCATAACCCTTCAATCCAGTACGCTGTGGCTCGAAGCCCTCTTCTGTGTGTGTGTGTGTTGCTGTAAGCCGTACAGGAGATCCTGTGCACCTCCACCCCGACACTTTCCTCCAGTGGAGAATGAGAGAAAAAGGAGGGAGGAGGAACAGACTGAGATGAGGAAAATATCATCACGTTTTAAGTACGAGGTCTGTCAATAAAGTTTATTTTTTTCAAAAACTGTATGGATTTCATTCATATGTTTTTACGTCAGACATGCTTGAACCCTCGTGCGCATGCGTGAGTTTTTCCACGCCTGTCGGTGACGTCATTCGCCTGTGAGCACTCCTTGTGGGAGGAGTCGTCCAGCCCCTCGTCGGAATTCCTTTGTCTGAGAAGTTGCTGAGAGACTGGCACTTTGTTTGATCAAAATTTTTCTAAACCTGTGAGACACATCGAAGTGGACACGGTTCGAAAAATTAAGCTGGTTTTCGGTGAAAATTTTGAATGAATGAATGAATGAATGAATGAAAACTGTTTATTTCGAACATTTGATACAACAACAATTACAAGATAGATCAGTGAAGACAACAACAAAAAAGTTCCTACTGTGTACCCAACATGTCCGAAAAGGCGTAGGGTGAAGCATCAGCTTATTTTTCCCTACCCCTTCTTCCCCACAACCAGTAATACCCTTTGCCACATATACACATAGATTCCTACACACCTAAACCGATATCAATATATATATATATATATATATATATATAAACATAAATATACACCTACACATACCTACTTACATACAAAATACTATATATTTACAAGCCGAAGCAAAAACAAAAACACCCTAACCCTCATTACCCTTCCTCCTCCCTATACCTAGAAAAAAAACATATTTTTGTACCGCTGTTTGAACTGGTTCATGCTTGGACATTGCTTGAGCCCCACTCCCAATCTGTTCCACATCCTCACCCCACAGACAGAAATACAGAAACCTTTTAATGTTGTTCGTGCCCACTGATGCTTTAAATTAAATTTCCCCCTCAGATTGCAATCCCCTGATCTGTTAAAAAACATATTTTTAATATTTGCTGGAAGTAAATTGTTTATTGCTTTATACACGATTTGTACGGTTTGAAAATGAACCAAGTCTGTGAATTTTAAGAATTTGGATTGTAAAAATAGTGGATTTGTATGATCTCTATAGCCAGTATTATGAGTAATTCTTATAGCTCTTTTCTGCATTACTGATAGTGATTGTGTTGTACCTTTATAAGTATTACCCCATACCTCTGCACAGTACTGTAAATATGGTAAAACCAGTGAGCAGTAAAGAATGCGGAGTGAGTTGTGGTCCAGAATATGTTTCGCTTTGTTTAGAACTGAAATGCTTCTTGACAGTTTACTTTGTATATGTTTTATATGAGTCTTCCAGTTTATCTTATCATCTATTATCACCCCCAGAAACTTATTTTCATGTACCCTTTCAATATCTACCCCCTTGACTTGTAACTGAACCTGTATGTCTGTATTACAATAGCCAAATAACATGTATTTTGTTTTACTTAAGTTTAATGATAATTTGTTTCTGTCAAATCATATTTTCAATTTTCCCATTTCTATACTGATCCTCCTCAGTAACTCCTGCAAATCCCCCCCTGAACAAAAAATGCTTGTGTCATCTGCAAATAATACTAATTTTAATATTTTGGAAACATTGACAATATCATTTATATAAATTAGAAACAGTTTTGGACCCAATACTGACCCCTGTGGGACACCACAAGCATTGTCCAAGCATGATGATGTATATTCCCCCAACTTCACAAACTGTTTTCTGTTACTTAAGTAGCTTCTCACCCAGTGCAACACCAACCCCCTAATCCCATACTGTTCAAGTTTATTGATTAATATGTCATGATTGATTGTATCAAAAGCCTTTTTAAGGTCTATAAATATTCCAACTGAATGTAATTTGTGGTCTATGGCGTTTGTAATCTCCTCAACTGATTCTATTAATGCAAGTGATGTTGAACTATGTGCTCTGAATCCATATTGACTATCAGTAAGTAATTTATGTTTATTTATGAATTTGTCTAATCTATTATTGAATATCTTTTCTAATAATTTGGAAAATTGTGGAAGCAAAGAAACAGGTCTATAATTTGTGAAGTGGTGTCTATCCCCAGTCTTATACAGCGGCACAACCTTAGCTATTTTCATTTGATTGGGAAATTTACCGGTTTGAAATGATAAGTTACAGATGTATGTTAATGGTTCTACAATCCATTCAATGACCTGTTTTACCACCACCATATCAATTTCATTTAAATCGGTAGATGTTTTATATTTACAATTATTCACAATGTCTATAATTTCTTTTCCATCCACTGCTGTGAGGAACATTGAACAGGGATTTCTTTCTATGAGATTATTATCCCAATCCTCAGGTTGGGAATCGGGAATTTTTTCTGCCAAGCTTGGTCCAATATTTACAAAAAAATTATTAAAACCGTTGACTACCTCATCCTTATTTTCCTTCTTGCCATTATTATCAATGAAATACTGAGGGTAACTGTTTTTTATTACCATTTTTGATAATGCTATTTATCCCATATTCCTTTAATATTGTTTTTGTTATTATATAATATGTTACTATAATATTCCTTCCTACATACCCGTATAATATTAGTTAATCTATTTTTGTATTTCTTATATCTATTTTCTGCCTCTTTAGTCTTTAGTTTTATGAATTCTCTATACAGTGTATTTTTCTTATTACATGCATTTCGTAACCCTTTCGTCATCCATGGTCGAGCTTGGATTTTTTGTTTTCTGTAGTCTTGTTTAATTGGACAATTTTTATCATATAATGATGTAAATATTTGTAAAAAAGTTTCATATGCACTATCAACATCACTTTCACTGTATACCTTTTCCCAGTTTGGCTCCTGTAAATCCTTCTTTAGTGTGTTCATGTTTTCATCTGTCCGCACTCGCCTGTATTTTATTTTCTCCTCTGGCTGATTCCACTGATGGTTTCTATTATAAACTATGAAAACTGGTAGATGATCACTAATGTCATTGATTAATAATCCACTCACAGTGTTGTTCTCAATATCATTGCTGAATATATTATCAATTAAGGTGGCACTATGGGATGTAATTCTGCTTGGCCTGGTGATTTTTGGATATAAACTCATACTGTACATTATACTGATAAATTCATCTGTTATTTTATGCTTATTTGGATTGAGCAGATCAATATTTAAGTCACCACAAATGAACACAGTTTTTTGATTAGTTTTTGAGAACATTTTTCCCATACAGTCAGTGAATGTTTCAATACTAGATCCTGGTGCTCTATATATACAGATGACTAATACATTTTTGCTTTTTTCTTCACATATTTCAATAGTTATACATTCTAATAAGTTATCAATCACAGTTGTCATATTGTCTACTATTTTATAATCCATGTTCTTATCCACATACACAGCCACTCCTCCTCCACTCTTATTCTTTCTGTTTACACATTTAAATTCATATCCATCCAGTTCAAAATCCATTCCTTTATCTTCATTGATCCATGTTTCTGATATAGCAATTATGTTAAATATTTTTTTAAATTGACTTAAATATTCTTTAATGTTGTTAAAGTTTGCATATAGAATTCTGCTGTTGAAATGGATTATTGATAATTTGTTATCTGTTTTAATGATCCGATTAAACTGTTCATCTGTATAATAGCAACAACTGTCACTGATATTTGAGAAGAAATTATTGTCCGGGTCGATATCGTGCTCCAAGTCCAGTACATTGTCGTCTGTGTATTTAAATGTTCTCAGTTCTACTTTTCCATGATCAGCAATCCTTTGAGTTATATCCTTCTTGTCTCCAGATGTAGATGATGTAGTAGATGAATAGGTTCCTCTGGTCTGTGAATTTGAATTTTTCCCTGCTTTTTTAAGAAACGAGCTTTCCTGGCGATGTCTGCGTTTCTTTTGGTCAGATGTTCATTGATGAATATGTTTGTTCCTTTAAGTTTCCGTCCCTGTTTTAACAATGCCATTTTATGTTTTCTGTTGACAAACCTCATTATAACTGCTCACTTGTCTCCATTCTCTCTCCTGGGCAGGGGGTGGCATGCGTCAATGTTATTACAGTCCATTTGAATACCTTTAGATTGCAGGAAGTCAGCCACCTGTTGTTCCACTGAGCTGGCCTCCTGCTCGTTGGCCTCCCCTCCGCTGTCTTCTGACACCGCCCGTGCGTAGGATCGAGGTTTAATATGAATTCCTGTAATAATAACGTTGTTCATCCTTGTGTACTGTTCCAACTCTGCAACACGGTTCTCCAGGTACACCAGACGCCGGTCTTTCTCGGCATTCTGGATCCCGATAGCCTTCACTTCTTCCACCCGCTCCATAATGGATTTCTGCTGCATTTTAACAACAGAGATTTCCTCAGACAAAAAGTCCAGGGACTTCTTGATATCGTCTCCCTCCTCCGCCGTCAGTGCCTTCTTCGGACCCATGGTCAGATAACTCCGCGCTGGCACCTCGGGCCTCGGTAAAGCTGCGCCGGTGGAACTAATAATGTGATTATTAACTGTCAGATGACAATGTAAAACCTCTTAATCATTCTAAAGTTGATTGTAAGCAGAAACAAGGCAGTTTAAGCGCAAACGGGGCGATAATCTCTTAATTGCTGCTAGCGCTCAGTCATGACACTGCTAGCGCTCCGCCATTTGGTGTGGTCCAAATTCATTTTAACGGCTGATGAGAGATTTTGAGGTAATACTGTCGCTTTAAGGACTTCCCACGGTGCGAGACATCGCGCAGCGCTCCCAGGCGCTGTCGTCAGCCTGTTTCAAGCTGAAAACCTCCACATTTCAGGCTCTATTGATCCAGGACGTCGTGAGAGAACAGAGAAGTTCCAGAAGAAGTCGGTTTCAGCATTTTATCCGGATATTCTACTGTTAAAGGATATTTTTTTAATGAAAGACGTGCGGGCGGATTGCAGCGTCGGCTTGCAGCCGCCGTGACGCTCCGCCACAGGAAAAACACCTCTGTTGGAAGCCTTAAGGACAAGTTGGAACATGTCCAGCTGTTAAACAATTTCTCATATACTCACTCCACTGAAAGCCATCAAAAGCCGCCTGGATTTTACAAATGGTTATCAACACGGAGGTGTTTTTTCTGTGCCGCCGCACCGCGCCGGCTGCGTCCTGACGCGCGGACCCGTCCGCACGTCTTTCATTAAAAAAATCTCCTTTAACAGTGGAATATCCGGATAAAATGCTGAAACTGACTTCTGAAACTTCTCTGTTCTCTCACGACGTCCTGGATCAATAGAGCCTGAAATGTGGAGGTTTTCAGCTTGAAACAGGCTGACAATGGCGCCTGGGAGCGCTGCACGACATCTCGCTCCGTGGGAAGTCCTTAAAGCGACAGTATCACCTCAAAATCTCTCATCAGCCGTTAAAATTTTCACAGAAAACCAGCTTAATTTTTCAAACCGTGTCCACTTCGATGTGCCTCACAGGTTTAGAAAAAATTTTGATCAAACAAAGCGCCAGTCTCTCAGCAACTTCTCAGACAAAGGAATTCCGACGAGGGGCTGGACGACTCCTCCCACAAGGAGTGCTCACAGGCGAATGACGTCACCGACAGGCGTGGAAAAACTCACGCATGCGCACGAGGGTTCAAGCATGTCTGACGTAAAAACATATGAATGAAATCCATATAGTTTTTGAAAAAAAATAAAAAGGACCTATACTTTATTGACAGCCCTCATATTTAAAAGTCGAGGAGTAAAGTGACGGTTGTGAAAGAGAGATACAAGTAGACAGGAGGATGTAGAAGAAAGCATAAGCGAGAGATAAAACACAGTGAGAGAGCAGACTGCATGTGACCCAAAACGTGAGCCGTTTATCGCTGTATTTTCTGGAGTATAAATTGCATCTGTCGAAAAATGCCTCTTGGAAGAGGAAAAAACAAAACAAAAAACATAAGTCGCACCTTTTTCAGTATTATCAGCTCTTTAGTTTGGGATTTTTTTTTTTCGCATCCTTTAGTATTTATTTAATTTTTGATTAGATATTCATTATTTCAGGAGGCAGGGGTGGTGACCAAGTGGTTAAGTCTACTAGGTTCCAATGTTGAAGGTTCCCAGTTCAAGCCCATTCTTGCCCAGTTGTGTCTGGAAGGGCATCCGGCATAAAACTTCGTACAGATCCACCTTGGATCTGCTGTGGCATCGACCCCAAGTGAAAAGAAGCTGAAAGAATGGACTATTAATTACTTCAGTAACCACTTGTTTGATACAAAGTCATTCCAGTGGTACCAAAAACATCCACTTGACACCTCAGGTCTTGTCTCTAGTTAGTGTTCAAGTCTCACAACCATACAGCAAGACAGGCAGCACCAGCAAAGACTTGGACCTGTGATCTCCTGCAAAGATATCGCATCGTCAAACACCTCTGTTCAGTGACTTCATGACTCCATAAGCTCGTCCCAGATGCCTCTTGATCTCTTGATCTCAACCCAGAGATATGAATCTCTCTGCAAGTTGAACACTTTCACCACATACAGATACACTTATGATGGCTGAGTCCAGAAACTTGTTAAAACCCTGAATCTTCGTTTTGATGTAGGAACAGTTGCAAACCCAGACACTCCGATTCCTCACTCAGCTTCTCAAACACTGCAATTAGAGTATCCATTGATTTCACTAAGATCACAGCATCGTCTGCAAAGTCAAGGTCAGTAAACCTTTCCTTGCCAACAAAACATCCCAGTCACCAGTTTCCACAATCCTACCCAACACCCAGTCGATGCAAAGCATTGAACAGTGTAGGAGCTGGACTACACTCCCAAAGAATGCCAGTTTTTACTGGGAAAACGTTGCTGCCCATTTTAAAAAGAGAACTTGAACAATGAAAACAAGGTGTCCAGTGTTTAACCCTCATGCAACCAAGCTATTTTAGTGACTAATATGACCGAGTGGGGTTATTTATAACTCCATTGACTTTATATTGGAATACTTCTATATAAGGGTGATTCTTTAACTACGGGCACTATTGGCCTTGTAAATGTAATTTCCACCACACCATTGCCTTACAATATAAAGCGCATTGGGGCAACTGTTTGTTATATATATATACATGTGCTCTGATGTCACTGTTTATCTCCATAGAAACTACCCAAACAATCTTTCATACAAACTGTTTAAAGGGACATTATGTGTTGTGGTGGAAATTACGGCAATAGTGTGGGACAACTACATTTAAAAAAAAAAAAAAATCACAACAGTTGTATGATATTGAATACCCCAATTATGTTTTGATTATTTTACTGATATTTTATTCAGAGATATTTTAAAACGTTAGAAAAAATGTTTCTTTACCATTCATTTTTATCATTGAAGATCAACAGTCTGGGTGTGGGACAAGCACAAAACGGCAATATTTGCATATAATGATGCTGAAAAAAGGTGAAAAAGTCATCATAGACTCAAGAATCAGTCTCAGTGCTTGTGCAGCTGTAAATCTTGCTATTCTAGGTCTGTTGACCATGCTTCCCTGCAAAACAGTACAATATATTGATTAGAGTCCTCAAATTACAATACCATTTGAAGCTATAGTGTCAGAAATCTCAGATCTTCCCAGGGGTCATAAGTGAGCACACACAGTTTGGATTATACTTGTCACATAGATCGTCCCATCCTTGCACAATTCTATGAACAAATGCAGGACAAATAGATTGACAAATTCATGGTAGGAAACTTTTTTTTTGATTAAAATTAGAAAAATGGTGCACAAAAATATAAGCACGGCGTCATAAATGACCCCATTCAGTCACTTGAGGGTTAAATAACATTTTATAGTAGAATTTGTTAGATTAAATTGCAATATGAACAGTGCTAGTAAATAATTTCATATTATACTTAATTGTCATAAAACGTAATAATACAAAATACATAAAACAAAGCAGGCATGAATTTCTAACTTTCAGAAAAATAAGGATGTCTAGTTCTGATCACTCACTCGGGGAGGGGGAGGGGTGGGGGAGGAGTAACAGGAAGACAGAGGACGGGAAGGAGCGGAACAGTAGTAGCCTGTAAACCAGTAGCGAGTAGAATTTCTGGTATTTATATTTGTGTATTTATATTTGCAAATTGTTTTTTTTACTTTCAATTTTGATACTCTGTGTGCTTCTTACCCTGTGTGCTGCTGTACAATGACGCTGGAACCTCAATTTCCCTGAGGGAGTCTTCCCAAGGGATGAATAAAGTTCTATCTAATCTAATAATTATTTTCTATAGCACTATCAGTATAAATACCACATATTAAAAGTCTGGAAAAGACCCCCCCCCCCCCCCCCCCCATTTTTTAAGCTTAGTGGACTCTTTAGTCTTTGGCTGTGGACGCCGTTACACACGCTCACTGAGCTGAATGATCTCAGCCAGGTCAGTGCACACATTTTGTCATCACCTTCCAGATATTGTGGAGAAATTATTACTGTGCTTTGACTCTAACATGTGACGGGCTTCACAGCAGAGCAGGTGACAGAGGCTGAGCTTTTAAACTGCTCTGCTCATTGGAAAGCACAGCTTTTTTCTGCCCTCACTCTTTGATTTCTGTGACACCTGGATCAAGATTTACCCAGTTACTATAAAAACAAGTCACCATCACAATAAATCTGTATTTCTTACTCTTTTGTAAACGTTGCAATTAATCCACAGATCATATGCTTAACGAAACTCTGGAGGTGTTGTCTGTAAGGATGATGCCCACAGTATGTGATCAGTCTTTTTTTTTCCTCCATTTTTTAAAATGAAATTATGCATGGTGTGTGTGTGTGTGTATGTTTATATATATATATATATATATATATATATATATATATATATATATATATATATATATGTATATGTGTGTATGTGTGTATGTGTGTATGTGTATATGTGTATATGTGTATATATGTGTATATGTGTGTGTATATATGTGTATATGTGTGTGTATATATGTGTATATGTGTGTGTGTATATATGTATATGTGTATATGTGTGTGTATATGTGTGTATGTATGTATGTAAGTATGACATGCAAGTCATAATGAGGACCAATTGTTTGGAGACTGACTTGAGAATGACTTGACAGTGACTTCGTCCCACCTCTGCAATATATACATGTATTTATACATGTATTTCTCTCTGTCTGTTTGTCTGTGTTTACCAGCCCTAAGGAAACTAGTAAAAAAAATTAAAAAATTAAAAGTTGGCATTTCCATATTTTTTATGTTACAATTATGCTCTTTTATCTCAAAGTGAAAATAAATCTGTAGCACATGATCTGAATTAAATACAAAATGCTGTACTATTTACATTTGTGAATTCCAAAGGATGTTTATTACATTAAAAAAAAAATCATCATTGGATGAATTCGATTTAATTTTGGGTGGGATTTCAGTCCAGTAAATCTTTGTAGCTCCAACTCAATTACATTAAATTACATTGCATGGATGTTTTTTGCTTGCGTTTGGTCCACATATATTTATTGGGATAGAAAGCATATGCATAATTGAACTGAGTTCATCCAGTGACTTTTTTTTTTGAGTATATCTTAGTTTTTTTACTTGTGTTGTATAATCCTGTGTGCACTTATGCAGTCAGTTATATTGTGTGCGTGTTTTATTTGGTTTACATTATGTTATGCTGAGACCCTTATTCATGCTTTTGTTTCTTCTAGACTAGGTTATTGTAATGTTCTCTTTTTAGGGTTACCACAGTCCAGCATCAGTGGCCTTCAGCTAGTTCAGAACGCTGCCGCCAGACTTCTGAAACGTAGCAGAAGGTCTGAACATGTCACACCCATTTTGGCATCTTTGCACTGGCTCCCTGTCTCTGTGAGAGCAGATTTTAAGGTTTTGTTATTGACTTATAAGGTTTTCATGGACTGGCGCCATCTTATCTGGCTGATCTGGTGGAACTTTACGTGCCGGCCCAGGCTTTGCGGTCGCAGGATGCGGGACTTCTCTGTCTTCCCAGGGCGAAGAAGAAGTCAGCAGGTCAAAGAGCCTTCTCTCATCGTGTACCCATCCTGTGGAACAGTCTTCCTGTGACCGTGAGGCAGTCAGAGTCTGTGGACATTTTTAAGTCAAGACTGAAAACCTATTTTTATTCTCTTTTGTATGAATACTTTTTTATCTGTTTTATTCTTTTACTTCTGTTTTTAATTATGCATTTGAAAAAAATTTTAATTCATTTTTAATTATTTATTTAAATTTGATGTTGAATTGTTTTATGTAAGGCGCCATGAGGCGGCTTTTGCTGTGATTTGGCGCATTATAAGCTAATTAAATTGAATTGAAAATTGTTATAGAGATTTGTTTTCCCTTTCATTCTTTTTTATTCATTTAATTCTGATTTGATAATTCTGATTTTTGCACGGCTGTCTGCAAGGATAACAGCCACCTGGGACATTAATTTGTTTGGTCCTCTGCCATCAGGGTAGAGGTACCGCACTATAAGGACACAGACTAATAGGCTAAGGAACAGCTTTTTCCCCTAAAGTTGTAGCCTCTATCACCACACCTCGTCCCCCTCCCACAAACACAGACGTTCAGTAACGGATATCAACATGTGCAATAAACAATACAGTCTGTTTGCATATCTAAAACTATCCTACCTCTATAAGCATTAAGCACCTTTTTTGTCGTCCTGTGAAGCTGTTCGTTGTTTTTTGTGTTTCGCTGTTTGAAAAGTGCCACCAGAATTTCATTGCAGAAATGCAATTACTATAAACATCTATATTCTTAATGTCATCAATATAAAGTATTACATTCATCCACTAGGATACAAACGTTTGCATGCAACTTGACACTAGGTGTTTAGTTCATCACAATTTAATGTTACAGTTTTCCACAAACGGCTGCAAAACTGCAGGCAGACTTGGGAAGAAGTTGAGCACCAGAATTTAAAAAAGATTGCTGGAGCGGCTTGTCATCTCTTACATTTTGTCTTCCTCCTTTGAGAGTGTGTGAGTGTTGTCGTGCACACTGTATTAGGGACCAGCCTGGTTGGCCTGCAGTCCACACATGAGCCTGATTATGACTCAGTATTGCATTACTGACATTCCTCCATAGCTCTTTCTTTATTTCTCTCCCCCTCTTTTGCTTCTTGTCCTCAGCTCTCTCCCCTGCCTTCCCTCCCTGTACACTCCTTCAGGCCAGGCAGATATTGCTGAGCAACAGACCTCCCCTACCAAATCACCCCTCCCCTCTCCCAGCCTTCCCTCGGTAAAGCCCAAACGCCCGACACGTGATCGGCTTGGCTTCAGTTTGAATCGAGCCTGCGATTTCTTTTTCGAGTCCTTCTATTCAACCTCACCGCTGCCGGTGTTTGTTACACGTGTTGCTCTGGTCCTAACACTCTCCCCTAGTATTTCACATACAGCCAAAGAGGAGAAGGGAGGGAGGGACAAAGGCTAGAAAGTGAAACTGCAATCCAGCTTAAAAGAAATGTCAGTGGATGTCTCGGAATATGAGGCACACTCCACGGGGACGGGAGAGCGGTTTTGGGGGATTGGCCTTGCGTCGTACTTTCGTGCAATGAGCTCGTGCTCTCAAGTTGTGGGCGTGTTTGTACTTTACAACAGAGAGGTTGGGAGGGGTGGCGGAGGGAGGGTACTTTCAGTGTGACGCCATCTGTAAAACAAGCTGGTAGTTGTGGAAACGGCTTATTTTTTTTGTTTGTTTTTGGGATCTGGGGGACTTGAACGCCACCTTGAAGGTGAGGGTGTGAATTACGTGACAGGTAGCAGCTCACATTTAAAAATCCCACACTGGGTTAATCCAGGAGAAGGAGGAGGAGGAGGCTTGTACCACTCCTTGCAGCTCAGCCTTTATGCCGCCCAGCAGAAAAGAAGGGGCAGGCTGTCTCTCTCTCTCTCTCATCCTTCTTCTGTCACTCTGTTCCTCCTCCCCTTGTGTCTTACCTCTCCTGCGTCCTCTTTGCCAGTCCGTCCCTCCCTCTCTCTTTCTTCCTTCCCTCCCTCCCTCTCGCCCTCGGTCTCCCTGTGTCACTGGAGAGCGTCTCAGTGAGAAAATGCCATCCTGCTCTCCAGACTGTTGCCTCTTTCAGGCGGTGGAGGTAAGAGACTCCTGCATTCACATCTTGTCCTTGTGTGAGTTGTGTGTTTGCCTGTAGCATTGACGACCAGTGCATCCCACCCCTTTCCTCTGCATTTGAAAAACTTTCTTCAAGCAGAACTCTTGCGACATGAGAATACTTTTTGAAACGGGGGGCGTGTGGAGGAGAGGGAGTCTGTTAGCGGTGACGTTGTTTCTCCTTCCATCAGAGGCTCTCTTTGCGTCGCTGTGTTGTTGCTTCTTGTGTTTTGTGTCACTTCCAAGCCATGGTTGGTGCCGTTTTGCTGTCTTATGTTGGTACGGTTCTCTGTGCCATTAAACGACTTAATTTTTTTCGGGCTACCCCACCCTCACCCCATCGCCAGCTTCTTCTTTCATGTCATTTTCATCACTTGCTTCCCAGCGGCTTTGTGTGAAGTGCAGGGCAGCTGTATTTTCAGTAGATTCCCTGCTTTGGACAGAAGATGTAAAGTGCAGTCCGTGGGCGTGTGAGAATGCACATAGCGCCACGCACTCGTACGACAGGACACATGGGAATCATGATCTAAGCTGTTTGTGTAGCTTGTGTGCACTTCCTG
The DNA here is from genome assembly GCF_902500255.1 of Thalassophryne amazonica. NCBI lineage: Eukaryota > Metazoa > Chordata > Actinopteri > Batrachoidiformes > Batrachoididae > Thalassophryne > Thalassophryne amazonica. The sequence continues at coordinate 60,846,966 of NC_047122.1, forward strand.
GTGCTTGTTTGCTTACATTTACATTCGCATTTGCATATTATGCAGCGTTTGAGGCCGAGATTACCGCGGCGTGTTTGAGAATCGGCACATTCGTGGTGTGAATCAGCGGCTCTCACGCTGAAAAAAAAGGCAAAATGACATAGTTTTGCTTTGGGCACTTGGGTGAAATTGTAAAATGTCACAACAAAAGACGACACTTTACCTTTGAACTATAGCTGCTTGCGCTCCTCTGCGGTGACATTTTTTCAAAATGCATATTGTGTAAATGCAGCGTAAAGTTTTGCATGAACACGTGGAGTTTCTGCTTTTCTTTTTGCAGATATTTAGAGAGAATGAGTGCACATCCCACACCCGGGTGTGCGTGTGACTTTGGTTGTCTGCTAAATAGTTGAAGGCTACGCGACGTCGTCCTTCTTAGAGGGTTTCTCTTGTTAGAGGGAAGAGAACAATCCGGGGCTGAAGGCGTTGACAAAGCACTTAGTCATGGAGGTAAATTGGACTTTTAGTGCCCACTTTTTTCCCCCACCTCCTTTGGATTTGTCTCGTAGAAGCAGTTTGATGCCTCTCGCCATCCGACTGTTTCCTTCTTTAATCCGTCCACTGAAAAACGGTTTGTGTCTTTGTTTCTGGTGTGTGCTTTCAGATAGTGAAGGTGTGGAGCGAGGATGGGGCGGGTAAAGTGGTGGAGATCCCAGCAGACATGACCGCCAGAGATGTCTGTCAGCTCCTGGTCTACAAGAGCCACTGTCTGGATGATAACTGCTGGACGCTGGTGGAGCATCACCCCATCCTCGGACTCGGTAAGGACTCATGTTTGTTGTATTTAGGCCTGACTTTGGTGCTGTGTTTGTTTTCATTGGCAGATATAGTCGTAGACCAAACTGTGTGTCTCGGAGTACGGTTTAGACATTCTGGGCTTGTTCATCGAGTAACTGTGCAGATACACATCTATGAAAAATGGAACACACTAAAATACACCTTAAAAGTAATACGCAGCTTCTGTTCCTGTGCAAGCTCTTAGTTTTTGAACAAACCAGACACGCGAGTGAATTTAATCGTTCAATGACATCAACCATCTATCTGATTTCAGTGATATTTCTGAAAAGAACGTAATTTTTGGTGGAGCCTTTAACTTCAAAGACAATATCTCTTTGTCAAATATGAATGTGTTTGTCTAGTTTGTTGTGCTGAGGGTCACAGTGGGGTTGGAGCCTATGTCAGCAGCGCATATTAGGCAAGAAGCGGAGTACGAACATTAGGCAGTTAGACGGCCGTGAACATCATGACGTCATTACACACTGCAAAAACTGTCCTTCTCAAAATGAGCCAAATAATCTGAAATCTAGCCAGATTGTCTTGTATAAAGCAAAACAATCTGCCAATGGGGTAAGAAAAAGTTTACTTGGTTAGAATTCTCAGAACTAGCAAAATGTCTAAATGTCAAAATGTGCCTTATTTTAAGATTAGCCTCTGTCTTAGAATAAGGAAAACAATCTTGTTCTTTTGCTTGGATGAGTTGAAATTTGTTGTCTTTCCTTGTTACTGGTTAAATACAGCTTGATATTAGCTGGAAAAACTTAAGAAAAAGTGAGATACATTTTCCCAAAATAAGACATTTTTTCTTATGTAAAAAAAAAAATGCTTGACAAGATTATTTTTCTATTTAAAGAAAAATGAAGTCAAATTTTCTTTAAACGAGTCTTTTTTGTTAACTTTCTTAGATATCAGTTTTTGCAGTGCAAATGGCTAAAAACGAGTTACCGCGATGGTTTTACTCTCGTTTCAGCTTGTTGTTTTCATGCCGTGTGTGTGTGTGTGTTTGTCTGTACCTCCTCTTGTACGTTTCCATGTTGTTGGTATTGAACCATGTGTAAATACTTTCTATATGATGTGTTGGATGTTTTTCATGTTTTTGATCACACATTCATCAGCCCTTAAAAACGGCACCATCCCACAGTACCGCCCTCTTTGTGTGTGTGTGTGTGTGTGCGTGTGCGTATGTGTGTGTGTGTGTGTGTGTCATTCATTTGCAGGCGTTTTTACTTTTTTGACGTCTGCCTTTGTCCTCAGTGAGCTTTTCCTGATCTGGAGTTGTATTTTTGGAGTGAAAACATCACTTTGTGCATTGCTGCGTGATCTGTGGGTAATTTGTTTTTTTGGCGGGGGGTGGAATGTGAGGTGAATCGAGGGAGCGAGAGAAAAAGAAAAAAGTGGGCCGGGGGGTGTTGGCCCGAGAGGCCTGGACTGAGCATCATACCAGTGCAGCGAGGAGCCAATCGCACACCTCCATAAGACGAGCCCCTAGCTGTGTCAGCCAATCAGACTGTCCCGACCACAACGCAGGAAATTCCCCTGCTTCCAGCCCGTGCATGTACGTGCACATGTTCACATGCACATATAGAAAGTAACTGTGAGCACGTTCAGTTTGTGTGGTTGGTTGGTTTCTTTTCTGCCTTTTTCTTTGCTTATGCCTTTCTGTGCTCTCAGCAGTCGGCTATATGACATCATCTTCCTGCAAACCCTCCCCAGCCGTGCCTCCTCCTCCTTCTTTTCCTCCTCCTCCTTTCCATCTTTTTTCACATCTCCCTGCCTCACAGTACTTCTTTTTACAGCCCCTCCTCATTTAACATCTCGTTCATCGGTTTTTTTTAGTAACATCCTTTTTTTTAAATTCATTTATTTTTTATTTATTTTATGCTCTATTGTGTATAATGACTGCATCTTGCAAGTGCTGGAATATAAAGCTGTGAGTTACTTTTGACCTCCACTTTGTGACTATATTTGGGCCCACCACATGGTATTTGTAGCCCCTCCCCTCAATATTCTTAATACATTTGTCAGTTATCCATTTTTAGTCCTTTGGATTATTCCCCAGTCTGCCATGCATTATGTGCCGTCCAGGCATTTTCTCAAAAACTGTTCAATGAAATTCCCTGAAATTTGGTGGGGCCATTCCTTGGAGCCTCAACTGGTTATGGAAGTTTGGACTTATGGATTGAGTCTTCATGGCTCTCCAGGGCCTCCCAGAAGGGCAACAATGGCAGTTTTCAAACCGTTCAATAGATAGAAACCGAATGATCCGCACAACCACAGCACTCCAATACAAAAAAAAAAGTTTTATTTCATAAGACATAACGTTTTGGGCAACCTGCTCTTTGCTGTGGTTGTGTGGATCATTCAGTTTCTATCTTTGGTATAATTTTTCTTGGTCCAGCATGCCTTTTTATGTGTTTTGGATGTGCGTGTCTTCACTGCAAAACTGTTCAATAACCTTTTCTGCAATTTTGCATAAAGATTTTTTATTTTTTTGCCTCCAGACAGAAAAAATTCCATTGTCTTTGAATCGTGGAAGTGGCGAAGTGCAACACCAACACCTGCTCAAAGCTTAACTTGACTGAATTATTCTAAGAGCCACCTCGAGCCACCCAAAAAGGGCAAAAAAAAAAAAAAAAAAAAAAAAAAGCAATTTGTCACACTGATTTAATACAGAAAATCTCTGTTGAATTTGTCTGACATTTGGTATATACAATCTTTGGGGGACCCACTTTGCTTGTATGTTGCCAAAATTACACTTTCTTTCACCAAAGTACTTCAGGGTTTCTTGACCTTCTGTAGAGTCAACTTCCATATATCAGTTATCCTTACCCTAACCTTAACCTTTCTTTTTAAAAATTATTCCACTGTACAATAATCAGATAAATGGGTAAAAGAGATTATGAAGCATGAATAAACATATTGTATTGCTTGTGGCTTAATGGCATTTTTTAACACCAGTGGGTACTTTTATCTTAGAGTGGGTCCAAATGTCATAATATTTATACCCACCAGGTTACCCATCATATGGGGGTCGCCGGGGGTCAAATATCATATGACACCTGGGCCTGGTTTCATAAAGTGGTCTAATGTTGTTTAAATGGTAAATAAATGGACTGCATTTATATAGTGCTTTTCCATCTGCATCATACGCTCAAAGCGCTTTACAATTATGCCTCACATTCACCTCAATGTCAGGGTGCTGCCATACAATGCGCTCACTACACACCAGGAGCAATAGGGGATTAAAGGCCTTGCCCAAGGGCCCTTAGTGATTTTCCAGTGAGGCTGGGATTTGACTAATCTGATTGGCTGTTGCTGTCTGCTTCCCAGCATCCCTCGCACAATTCAGGGGAAGTCCCCATGTGATATATGAGGTTGCTATGGTAACTATAATAGAGCGTATGGGTCCCAAATGTAGTTCAAGGTCGTCTGTTCTTTTGAATTTTTCCCTTCAGGGGAAACAATTGTGACTTTTTTCCAGACATCACGAATTTTGATCGTATTGCCAATGTCATATTATGAATCTCTTATTTAAAGACTAATAAATAAAATTATAATGGTGCCAAATAAATTTTTTTTATGACTTAAATCTTAAAAATAACCCCCAAAGGTTGTACACTTTTAAGTCACACTTTATTATGATGATAAGTCAGTATTGTAGAGAGCTATGATGGCTTTTGCTGCTTTCCAACAAAACATAAAAAAATAAAATAAAAATACAAATCTGTTTTAATGGCATTTTAACAACAACAAAAAAAAATTGTGGTCACTTTTTCTTGAAGCAGTTTTAGTGCTTTTTTAGTGTTTTCCTTGTTTATGTATAAAAACTGTTCAGACTGTGACTCTAATTTTCTTCTACATTTGTCTTCATTTTAAAAAAGTCCAGGCAAACCTTAAAAATTCCTCTTTATGGAATCCTCAAAATGAAATAAATAAAACATTTATATGATTTAATTTGAAGAATCGTGCTGACAGTGTGTGTCTGGTCTGCAGAGAGATGTGTGGAGGACCACGAGCTGGTGATTCAAGTTCAAGCCTCCATGAGCAGTGACAGTAAATTCCTCTTCAGGAAGAACTATGCCAAATATGAATTCTTCAGGAGCCCCCTGGTGAGTCTCTTGCATCCCTGAATGGACCTTTCTGTGACTGCTTCAGCTTAGCACGCACCCTCAGCCACTCACAGCTGGGATCGGCCTGTTTGTCCTGCGTCGGTATTTTTGGGAGTGCAGCTGGAATTTCATGCTGACAGTCTGAATTTTTTACACGTTTTTCCATCTGAAAATGTCACATATTCCGTACAAAATATTTTTGATATTGTGAATGCAATAACTGTAAATTATGTCCACCAGAGGGTGTTTCTTCTTATTTCCATGAATAAATTGAGCCCAGTGTTGAGTTTAACACAGAACACGTGGCTCGCGTTTGGGACACGAACCCGTGTCAGCTGTTTGTTTGCACATTTTGCTGATGTAGCTGCACTGTAGCGTGCTGGGGCATGCGGCGACATTGCTGTCGTGGTGATTTAGGGGTGTGGCAGAGCCAGTAGGTGACCTCAGCGCTGTGGTAATGAGCGCAGTAAAACACCAGAGTGCTGGCCGCGGCCTGTCAATCACACTAAGAGTAGCGCTGCTGGCTAAAGGGGATTACATCAGCGGGTGAGATCATACTGCATCGACTCCCAAGCTGGAGTGCCCTCTCTCTTTCTCTCCCTCTCCCTCCCTCTCCCACCACTTTGTCTCTGAGTCCAGTCCACAGATAGAAAAAAGTGTGTTCTGCTCAGAGGAATACGACCCCACCCTGCGCTGGTGCACATGCTGAGTGGTTTCTTGTACCTCTGTCTTTGTCCTGTAGATGATTGTTTGTCTTTCTCTTTGTGTGTGTGTGTGTTTTCTCTATTCAGAACTTTTTTCCAGAGCAGATGGTGGCTTGGTGTCAGGAGTCTGATGGTTCAATCCCTCAGTCCCAGCTTTTACAGGTGAGCCGATGACTTGGTCACGCTAAAGTCTGCACATACGAGTACTTCATTAATTGTCTAACCTCAAACCCAAATTAAAACTAATCCTAATCTTTATCCTAAAGCAGCTCTTACACTTGGCCCATTTCGTCTCACAGTTCTCCCAAGTGGCGACTCTGCATGGGGTCATGAATGGGGCTTCTCCCCATGGCTTGGCTAAGTCAGGACGGGTCGGTTGAACCTGTACTTGTTTTGAACCTTTTCAAAATTTTTGGGGGCTCAGTCAGAGTCCCTACTGCCACAACTTGACTCACGATCATTTCGGGGTGGACTGGTGGTTTTCTAGAGACCTCGGAACAATGCGACCCCGGGACCAGCGATCTTGGAACCACTACGACCTTGGACCCGCGACACAAAACTTATGAAAAATGGTGAAAATCTCCTGTTCCACCAACATTCCCCCCAACCCCTGTTTTAATGTCATTTCGAGCACTGAACGACATGTACTCTTCAACCTGTCTTAAAGTCCGCTGCAGATAACATGCTGTGCCTTGTAGCGGTTCTGACAATGTGGTGTCTCTGAGAGCGTATCTGTACCGCCATTACAGAGGTTGTTTGGTTCTGAGGTCTCCATTTACTGACTGGTGCAGAAAAGACCAAATCTCTGTGTTACAAGATAAAACAACTAAAAAGGCATATAAAAGTAAGATAAGACATCATGGGAATATGACGAAAGATTAAAAATCCAACAAGTCTAAAAGTCCTGGCATTTGCTTAAAAGAAAGGTCTTAAGTCCTTTAAAGCTCTCAGTGGTCTGTGGGGTCCTCAGATGGTCAGTGAGAGCATTCCATCGATGAGGGGCGCAGCACAGAAGCCCCGATCACCCACGGTGCTGAGCGTACTCCTGAGGCGGAGAAGGTGATTTGAGTGTGTAGAGTGGAGGGAGCATGTTGATGTTAGTGGGAAGAGTAGTTTGTTCAAGTAGACAGGGGCATTGCAATGGATTTGTTGGTGAGTAAGGAGAGAGACCTTGTCATCTTACTTTGGAAAAGAAAAGGTGATTGTCTGAACTGTAACAACTTCAGAGGTATTACAGTGTTCTCTGTGCCAGGAAAAGTCCTTGCAAGGATTATTCTTTGGATTCAGTCCCAATTGCTTGTCGCTCAGTAACAGGAGAAGTCTGGCTCCACTGACTGTAGCCGAGCTTTGGGAGTACTCTTTGGATGCAAGCGCAAATATTGGCAGTGCTTTTTCTGCAGCTTATGTTGATTTATCACAGAGCATTTGGTTTCGTTGACCCTGTTGTAACAAGATGTTGGACATCATAGATGGCCTAATACACAGGTACTCTGAGTGGGCTGCAAAGTGGGGGCAGAATCTTTGTTTTCCTCTGAGTGAATTCCAACATTAAACTGTGATGTTTTCTGGATCCTACCCTGTTCAGCGCTTGCAGGAACTGTGTGTTGAGACAGGTTGTGGAAAACAGTGACTTTGGCACCTTTGCCAGTGACAAAATTTTACTAAGCATGACTTTGCAGATGATGCTGTGGTCTTTGTGTAATCATTGGGTACCCTGATTGCACACTTGAGAAGCTGAGTGAGTAGTTGAAGTGTCTGGATATCTGACTGTTCTGAATCGAGACTAAGGTCCATGGTTTCAATAACGGGATGGACTCGGTCATCAGTGGTGTATCTGTGAAAGTACAGAACTTGTCTCTTGGTTCTTAACCTTTCCGGACACGCCTGAGAAGATGGAATCATGAGGTTTTGTGATGTTGATATCTTTGCAGGAGAATGAAGGGTCCTGGTGCTTCCTGTCTTACTCTGTTATTGTGAGGTTTTGTCCCTAACAAGTGACTTAAGGTGACGACTGGATGTGTTTGATACTACGTCTGTTTGGTGGATCCTTAGTTACCGCTGGAATGACTTAGTGGGAATTGAAGGGTTACTTGGGGATTTTCAGATGAACAGTATCTCCTGTGTTGTGAGGGAACATTCACTATGACATTCTGGCCGTAGGGGCATTTCTCTGCGTATGACCCAACATGTAGGTGCCTCAGTGTTGAGTACCCCAGCAAATGGAAAAGGCCAAGAGGACAACCAAGTCTCACCTACATAACAGATGGGTGACAGCTTGTCTCCCTGAGTGATTGCCATCCAGGACCAGCGACACACGCCACCAGTGCATGTTCCCAGCCTTGACTTGCATGAAAATGTTTTTATTTGTTTTGTTGGTGACGGCGGCGGCAAAGTTTGAACATCAGCAGTTTCAGGATGAAGGCTGACCCACACTGTTAGACTGAATTCCTTTTATTATAAAGCAATTCCTGGAAGTGATGAGTGAATAATCAGTTAATTAGTTACAAAAGAACCAGCAGACAGAGCAGGGTGAAAGCATTCCCTCCTTAATAATGTAAAACAAACACAATAACCAGATGTTTTATTGTTCCTCAATTGTTTCTCTACACATATTACATTATATTTTCAGTGCAGTAAAAGCAGAAACCCTCCTGTTTGTGTTGCGTTGAATGGACCTGACTCTTAACGTGAGATGCTGCTGCTATGTATCGTTTCTCAGAACTTTCTGAACTCCAGCAGCTGTCCAGAAATCCAGGGCTATCTGTACATGAAGGAGCCTGGAAGAAAGTCCTGGAAGAAGCTCTACATGTTCCTACGACGCTCTGGTCTCTACTACTCGACTAAAGGAACATCCAAGGTACAGGAAGAGTGCTGTACAGAGTCTAAAAGTGGGAAAGCTGTCATTAAGGGACTCCTTATGGGACTTGGGGGTTCTCCTAGGGGTGCCACGTAAAAATTGGTGGAGCATTGGTCACAACCACTGCAAACAGCTCAGCTCATTATCACTCCCGGTTCTGGTCTGTTTTTTCTCCGGTCCAATAAAATCACTCAGTGCTTGCTACAAAAAAGAAAACAAAGCATTCAGCATTTGCCCTTAAAATTCTTAATTTTGTAAATTTGGAATGACGTTGACAGAACAAAGAAAAATAGATCTCTTGGAATTTTTTCTTCAGGGTTAGGGAGAATAATTTGTTTTTAATTAACAACAACAAAGTTTTTAGCGCTCTGTGATGCTTCATTTCCCCTGTCTCTTCTTGAACAGGAACCTCGACATCTGCAGCTGTTGTCTGATCTGGAGGACAGTAACATCTTCACCATCATCACCAGCAGAAAACTGCACAACGCCCCCACAGAATACCAGTTCTGCATCAAGGTGACACACGTGTGCACGCACGCACGCACGCACACACACACAAAAAACAACACATTTCATCCAGAACTGAAAATTGTCTAAGAAATTTACACAAATCATTCACAAATTGAGCTTTTTCTTTCTTTCTTTAAAAAAAAGGGATATTTTTTAAGTAGCCCCATAATCACAGTTTCCCTCTTCAGTTTATTTACACCCAGAAAATTTGTGTTGCATCAGACTTGATCATTTTAATTTCAGATGTTAAGAATTCTTAAGCTACAATTACATTAAACAAAATTAGTCAACATATTTATTGGACTTGGTGACAAGTTGAAAGAAATGGCGGCTCAAAGAATATCCTGTACAGTAACAATAGTCTGAGAATTTTTAGTCTTATACACTTACTAATGTATTGCCCGTGGGGATCTATGGGCTCGAGATTGGGTAGTGTTAATAGAATAGGTAGCTGACATTTTTGAAGGGTGGTAATAAATTATGCAAAGTTTCAATAATTTTGGAATGGTGTGTGAGTCCAGAATGTAAATATCAATGTCCATTATTCACTGTTGTTATGTGATATCTGTAATTTCTCCAAAAATATTAGTCCTGTCAACATTCCGTTGTGGTGGTGTTCATCCTTGACCCAAAATACATAAGCATACCAAATGGCAAATGTCAGCTCTCCCCAGTGTGTCCGTGATTGAAGTCATACGCATGTATACGTGCACAGAGAGGCTGCTTGGCTTTTAATCTATAGATTTGTGGCCTGAACCATCTCTCTTAGTTTATGAACAAACGTTTGCTTGCTGACTGATAGGGCTGCCACGACTAGTCAGCTAGTCACGACTACATCGACTATTGAAACCATCGACAACTAATTTAGTAGTCGTGAGTCATTTGCTTTGAACCTTGAACCATTGAAGCAGTGCTTCGATCTGCTGCTTCATTGGATCTTTGCTTCGCTCCTCTTCAGAAGCGGGATCTCCGCTGCTTATCCCCTCCCAAAGGCATTAAAATATGTCAGTCATGAGTCACTTTTGTGTGGACTAAAGTGACTAAGTGGGACTCCTGTCTTGTTGTGAGAAAGAAACGAGAATCGTCCTGCTTCCCTTTGCTTCAAATGCTGCGCCGCCGAGTCCAGTTAGAAAGATAGAGTCCGCTCTGAATTAATAACTTCAAAGCGAATTCCAAAGGTTGTAATACAAGCAGTAAACTGCAATTAATCAAAATGTTTTTGTTTTTCCTCCCAAAATGAGATGTGCAGCAGCCCAAGACTGTATGGCTGCAGACCTGCAGACTCCAGCAGCCGCCTGAGTTCAGCTCAGACATATGGAGTGACATTCATGCCATTAATGCCTGAAAGGAAATGCTTTTGACAAAAACTACAAATTTTTTTCTGTCTATGTCCAGAAATCAAGGATCCATCACGTAGAGTTTATTTATGTCCAGAGTTTAAGGATCCAGTGACCAATTTCATATTTATTTACTGTAAGACTCAATAAAATGTTGTTGACATAGAAAACCTGTAAAGCATACTTTTAGTACACAGAAAATTCACAGGAGGTATCGATAAGGGAATCGATAAGGAATCGGATTGATAAGCGGAACTGATAATGGTATCGATATTGATGAAATGCGATAAGCTGCAATTTATGTGTGATCCAACTTTCCGACTAATTGCAAAAAATAATCGTAGACTAGTCGACTGTCAAAATAGTCGTTTGTGGCAGCTCTACTGACTGACCTCCAGCGTCTCTGGTTTCAGTGCACGTGTCCGACACTCTGTGAGGTAAAATGGTCAAATCCTAACCATGCACAGAGATAAAGCACCCAGTCCAGGAAGGTTTTACTGGGCATCTGTGAGGTCCATTCACCGCTGCTTCACTTCACAACTGCACCATCACAATGAGTCAAACTTTGAGGAGGTGCTGTGAAGTTCTTCTTTATCAAAGGGAGTCTAATCAAAACAGATCAATGTGTGATTCTGAAATACTTTGATTTTTTTTTTTTTTAACTTTGTGGTCTTGTTTGCCAGCTGACATAGAATCATCTTTAAAGTGTGGAATTGTTGATTTTGTTTTTCTTCATGTTAATAGAAGAGGTGTTATGAACAAAGTGAAGCCACGTCACGTGTGTGCATGTGAGAGAGAACAAGAAGGTTAAAGTTGCCCAGCAGGGATTCAAACACACAATCGGCACTCTGTCCTGCACTCAGGTCGTTATCTGTGGTGGGTCACCAGCTGATCCGGGATAAGCCCAGTGGGATAAGATGAAGTGTTAGATGGAATTTTGATCATCTGTCCTGTTCGCCCCTCTTAGACACATGCACACACACACACACAGAATGTCAGATGGACGGACACCACTCAACCAACTCCCCCACTTTCTTTCACAGCTAAATTCATGTAAATTCCTTTTCTGCAGGGTTGTGTGGAGGTATCAGTGTGTTATTTGAGTTTTGAGATATAACAACTTTGAAACAATCATAAAAATAACAGTTTTCTTCTTGGATTTAGCACATTTCTCTGTGGAAACAATCTGTCTCTCTCACTGGACAACCACACCTGCTCCTAATCCACCATCAGTCCCGCATCATCCAGCAGGAGACAGATGTGTACGTGATGTTATACAGGCAGAACAAAACTGCTGTTTCAGATGATCTGGTGTATCAAAATTCAGCAGATTTGAAGACTGAGTTTTAATTATAATTTGTAGAGTTACCAAGGTGGTAACATTTACTGCTTTTGAGTTACTATGTTAAACTGGAGGGGATGGACTCATCTATGTCTAGTTATGTTTCTACTGTCTATCAAAGTATCGTTTGTATCCAGCGTATCTATCTGTCTATTCTTGGACTACAAGTCCCATTGGTGTATGAATCGCATTTGTCCAAAAATGCATCCTTAAGAAGAAAAATACTTTAACAACAAAATCACACTAAGTCTATGAGTCACATTTATTTTTGAAATGTGGAAGCAAAATTAACTTAATTGATGTATGATTTAGTTATAATGCAAACACCATGTGAGTGATGCATTCAGTCATCTTCTACTCCAACCAGTGGTCATGTTTGGGGGTGGGGCTGTAGCCTATCCCAGCAGTCATAGAGAATGAGGCTGGTTACACTCTGGACAGGATGGCAGTTTATCACAGGGTGCAGCGTAATTACATGTTAGAAAATTGTAAAATATCATAGACTCGCCTTAGCTGACCTGCTGTTCCTGTTCTTGTTGTCTCACAAGGTTGGAAACCAGCTTAACGGTGCTTTAGCGTGACCTTCTGGTTCAGAGTGTAATTTACAGGACCTCATTGAGTCACAGGAGCAACAGACAGTGCCATCTTGTGGCCACAGAAAATAATGCAGTATTTTTTTGCCATGTATGTCACTTTAAAATATATATTGCAGAAACAACAGTGACTTTTAGTCAGGAAAATACTCTGTCTATTCACTCGTTGCATTTTAGAATACCAATATATTTTTTTAAAAAAAATTCTGTGAAATACAACAGTTTTCATATCAGTTCCACGGTGGTGCTGTGGCTCAGCGGACTTGGATCTTGCAGTGTCACAGATTTGAAGTCTCGCCAGAACAGAAATGCTTAAAACAATAACAGATGCCTTCCATGGTCGTGTTGGCAGAGCGTTCCTCGTTAACTGGGTGTCCCACTGTGCCTGTTGTTTGGTTGTCAGCCGTCGAAGACGAGAAACGACTGTAAGGAGCTGAAGATGCTGTGTGCTGAGGACGAACAGAGCCGGACCTGTTGGATGACGGCATTCAGACTCTTTAAAGTACTCACCGCTTAACTAACTTATAAAAATGCTTGTAGCTGTTCACCAGTTGGAAACGTTGCTTATTTTGTTTTCTGTCCTCACAGTACGGGATAGTCCTGTACCAGAGCTACAACGTCCCCCAGCAGAGGAAGTCCAACATGTCTCATTTCTCATCGCCTGTGGTGAGGTTCTGCTTTTTGAGTTCACCTTCTTACAGCATCACCTTAATGCCCCCCCGGCTGACACCAAACTTGTCCAGATTGAGCCATCAGTTAGCTGGAAACCAGCTCACTTTGTGGCTGGTTTAGTTTGGTTGGAGTTGCCTTGAAGTTCTCAAGAAGAAACTCTGAACCATCACAGGCTGCTGGGCTACGTTTGTTTTTTGCACACAAAGGATATACAGTATGTTCATTAATGTGAATTGTTGTATATAACTTTGTTTGTGCTATATGTTTACATATCTTTTTGAAATTTACAATTTATATTTGCATTGTAAGTTATAAAAATGGTTTGTTAAACATGTTTATGGTTTTCACAGTAAAAAAAACTAACTTTTTTCTGATTTGAATTTTAGATTTTGGAGTGAATTTAGGGTCAGTGTTTTAATGCAGTATGTCAGAATAAAAGAAAAAAACTGTAAAGTCACACAGGTGAGGTTGTGCTGAAAAAAATGACACCAAACAAGGCAAAGCAAACAGTTTTTTAAGGTAAATTATGAAGAAACAAAAAGTAGTCAGAATATACTCTGGACTCCAGAGGGTTAAAAGAGTAATAATTCTAAGTATTGTTTTTGTTTGTTTGTTTGTTTGTTTGTTTGTTTTTTAAGTGAAGATACATGCTTTTAAAGATGCTTTCACCAAATCATGTTTTAATGTTAAGTTATTCCTGAGCAACAGATTTGACATTAAATTGGAATTTGGCAATTGTCATGAGTAAAGAGATCAAACATGACAAACAAGTGACTGATTTGTTAATTTGATGGTTAAAAGTGGCAAAAAGATTAATTTTTTTTCCTCTATGGGACATCCCCTGTGATTACTTTAAAGAAGACCTGCTCAGAGGAGACACCAGGGGCTGTCCCTCCTCTTCATGTGTGGATTGGCTGAAGTGGGTCTCTGTGCAGACAGGATTTGTCATGCCCCAGTGAGTGTGTCTGGCTTGTTTGACCTATAACCCTTGTCACCCCCCCCACCCACGTCTCCCGCTCTGTCTCATCACAGCGGAGTGTGTCTGAGAACTCGCTGGTCGCCATGGACTTCTCTGGAAGGACGGGCCGTGTCATCGACAACCCCGTCGAGGCTCAGAGCGCTGCCCTGGAGGAGGGGCAGACCTGGAGGGTACGAAATGGAGGGAGGTGGGGCGGGGACAGATAACTCTGGACCTGGAAAGACTTGATGGTCCACTGAAACACACCGTTATTTTTCAACATTATTTCAGTTTTATCTTATAAGCAACCTGAAAAAATGAAGGATTTTGAAATTAAATTAAAACAAGTGCTATATGCTGTATTCCTCGTGTGTGTGTGTGTGTGTGTGTGTGTGTGTGTGTGTGTGTGTGTGTGTGTGTGTGTGTGTGTGTGTGTGTGTGTGTGTGTGTGTGTGTGTGTGTGTGTGTGTGTGTGTGTGTGTGTGTGTGTGTGTGTGTGTCAGGAACAGCTGGTTGTACAATCATTTGCAAGATGCAAGTTTATATCAGTCACGTATAATAGAGCAGTGTGTCAGAAACCGAAAAGGTTACCATGCCAACGGCACAAAAACCCCTCCTTCACGGTACACTGTTGCTGCCCCCCAGGTCTCGACCTTTCCCATCTTATGAATAAGCACATTAAAACGGTTGTAACAAAAACTCCCTCAACCCTTTTTTTTTCTTGATAGTCAGTCTGTCTTGTTTTGGATGAAATGAGGTCCAAAGATGATCCGCCAGAAGGCTGATGTGAAGTTGTTGGTTGATCTTCTATTCTGTGATGGTAAATGTTGCTCGTGTGTCCTTCTGTCCACACAGAAACGAAGCCAGCGTATGAATGTTCTGGGCAGTCAGAGTCCTCTGCACCCGTCCTCTCTGAGCTCAGGTACTTCAGACGACTGTCAAGACACTAAAAGCTTTTCAGTTTAGACCTCGTGCACTGCTGCTTATTAACATACCAGTTGAAAGTGTTTGTGGTTCATCCCAGAATGTTTGTACTTTTGGACTTGGTGTCAAAATTTAAAATCTTTTTCAGTCATCCACAGGACACAGGTGTGGTTTCATGGGCGCATCATGAGAGATGAAGCGCACAGAATGATCATACAACAAGGCCAAGTAGACGGGTAAGAAGACCTGAGACAGAAAAATAAACACTGCTGTTGGTCTTTGTCTCTTGACTGGTACTGAGATCGGCTCTGCAGTTTTACTGGTGCATTTCCTGTGGCAATATATTGATGACTTCTGATATGGCAGCTCCAGTCCAATCTTAGTATCTTCTTAATTAACCAGTTAACCAGTGACCTAATCTGATGAGTGGATGTCTTTCGCCTCTTTGGACGTTCCTTGGGTACCACTGGAATGACTTGATGTCAAACGCGGATGAAAAGTATCACTTGTATTGCGAAGGAATGTCAGCTACGACATTTTTGTCATGCGGCGTGTTTCTCTTGGCATGATCCAGCACGCAGGTGTCTCAGTGTTGTGGACACCAGTGGATGGACAAGGCCAAGGGGACGCCCACATTTCACCTGGCCGCAGCTGGTGGGATGAATCCCCTTGGGTGGTTACCATCCATGGCCCAAGTCATGTAGTTGGATGTGGTGTCCACGGCACCACCGTTCTTTCCCAGACCAGAAATTTTCAGAAATTAATTTCATGGTCACACTTTTAGTACTTTTTGGAAATTGTTCAGTTTTCTTTTTTCCTTGCCAGGTTATTTCTTTTGCGGGACAGTCAGAGTAATCCCAAGGCCTTCGTCCTCACCATGTGCCACCATCAGAAGATCAAGCACTTCCAGATCCTGCCGGTCAGTCTGACTCTGCACCAGCATCCTTGAAAATCATCTGAATCAAACTTCTGCAAAAAATGAGTGATGACTTCTTTTGTTTCACACCGTTGGTTGGTGCACTCCTATTTAATTTTTATAAATGGCGAACTCCTCAGTTTGCTCTCTTGCTTTGTCACGGTACAAACCTGTTGTGTGGCACTTTGTCATGGGTGCAAGTCGCTGTGTCAAAAAGCTTTTTTAACATTTGAGCACCCGTCATTGTTTTCTCAACAACAGTACAATAGTAAAAATTAACCTTGATTTTTGCAAATGGTTCCTGCACAGAATAGCATCATAATTATCATGCAATTTTTTATTTTTATTTTTTAAAAATAGTGCAGGTCCAACTGACGCAACATGGCAACAAAACAGCGCGGGCCTTTAAAGTCTTAAGACTGAAGAGTAAAATGTTCATGTTGTGACCCAATAAAATCAGGTGACAATAAAAAATATATAAGGTCGCGACAGGCAGGCCACAAAGCTTGAATTATTAATATTAAACTCGTGTTTGAAAGGACTCGCTGTGTAAACATTATTAGAGTTCGATGCAGACGGATCCACTACCATTTTTATAGCGTTCACAATCTTTAAAGATTATGATTATTACTAAGACCTGTGACTTCATACTGTGACTTTTGATATTCCCCGAAAAGATTTAGTGGCGGTATCGTCCGCCCTTTTGGTTCATTTTCATCTATGTTTAGCAATTTATACAACAAAAACAAAGTTGATTTCCTTCACCCGTCTTTCCTTACACGCCACCTGTCCCTCAATCAAGCATTATGCTGTCGTATTTATATATTAGTGCTGTCAAGCAATAAAAAAATTAATTGAAGTAATTACAAACTTTGCATTTAATTAATTCAGATGAATTACATTTAAGTGCATGTGTAATTTTTTCAAAGTATAAAAAAAAACGCAAGGCACATAGGGTGTACAAATACAGTATTCTCAGTAAATGCAAAAACAATTAATCAATAAACAAACCATATATATATATATATATATATATATATATATATATATATATATATATATATAAATGAATTTATTAAAAAATATTCTTATTAAAAACAATTACAGAAATAGTTTAATATACAGAAATATACTATATCATAAATGTGTACATATATACACATAAATGCAATAATTGCCGTATTTAGTAGTATATGAACCACTAAATAAAAAAGTACAGGAATATTTTTATATTGTTTATTTTAGCACAATAACAACAACAACAATTACAGAAATAGTTTAATGTACAAAAAATATACTGTGCAGTCTACCCAGGCAGCAAATGGATCCGGGCCGGATGTAGTCCAACATCCAGTACCAATCCTGAAAATGGATACGGTCCAGACAGTTTTTGACCCTGGCCCAGATCCGGCACGGCTCCGCTTTATAGTTGTGGAACAGATCCGGACCAGATCTGAACTGGATCCGCAAAAGACCAACCGTTTACAGCCCATATCTGGCACAGATCTGGGACAGATGTGGTCCGCATCACAGCACATGGGGCATAACGATAAGCAATTTTATCTGCACTCGGCAGAAACTATCCTTTAGCGATTATGGGCTGTGAAAACTCCACGGATCATGGG
The DNA here is from genome assembly GCF_902500255.1 of Thalassophryne amazonica. Lineage (NCBI taxonomy): Eukaryota > Metazoa > Chordata > Actinopteri > Batrachoidiformes > Batrachoididae > Thalassophryne > Thalassophryne amazonica. The sequence continues at coordinate 60,864,329 of NC_047122.1, forward strand.
GTGGGGAGGGTTTAGCATGTACTCTGTAATCGTGATCGTCACTGAGGTTTTTTTTAAATGCCTATCACAAAGCGATTTGTTTCTTTATGACAATCAAGTTTTATAAGTCCACGGACACTGATCTGTGCGTTACAGATAGAAATCAGTTTCCTTGGATCCACGGAACTTACCCCTGTAAAACTTGTTCCTGCCACGGTGCTGTGATGCAGTCCACATCTGTCCCAGATCCGTGCCAGATATGGGCTGTAAACGGTTGGTCTTTTGTGGATCCATTTCAGATCTGGTCCGGATCTGTTCCAAAACTGTAAAGTGGAGCCATGCCGGATCTGGGCCAGGGTGCAAAAATTGTCTGGACCGGATCTGTTTTCAGGATTGGTACCAGATGTTGGACTACATCCGGCCCGGATCTAATTGCTGTCTGGGTATGAGCTTTGCAAAAATGGTGCATCATGAACTACCCATAGATAGGTGCGGCAAGCTTGTGACCTCATATTTAAGAAGACTTGAGGCTGTAATTCCTGCCAAAGATGCATCAACAAAGTATTGAGCAAAGGATGTGAATACTTCCATACATGTGATTTCTTTTTTTTAATTAATTTACAAAAAAAAAAAAAAAAAACTTTTTCCAAGTTGTCATTATGAGGTGTTGTGAGTAGATTTCTGAGGAGAAAAAAATGATTTACTCCATTTTGTAATAAGTGCTGTGAATACTTTCTGGATGCACATAATTGCAGTATTTAACAGTATATGAACCATTACATAAAAAAGCACAGGAATATGTTTTTATTGTTTGTTGTTTTAGCGCAGTAAAGGTGCATTGATGTTGAGATAGTTGCCGTCGTCTGCAGTCTCTTGCTCGCTGTGTTAGCCTAGACTGTAATCAGGGTCCCTGTCGACTGTCATGTGATGACTCTCCCTGCTTCTCTCTTCCACTCGCTCTTGCATGAAGTGTGAGGAAGACGGTCAAGTGTTCTTCAGCCTGGACGACGGCGCGACCAAGTTCACTGACCTGATCCACCTGGTGGAGTTTTACCAGCTGAACAGAGGAGTTCTGCCCTGTAAGCTCAAACACCCGTGCACCGCGGTGGCCTTGTGACACTCCACCATCACACACATCCACCCCTGTCACGCACCTCACACCCCGAGGTCCCTCACCCCTCGTTCGCCCCTCCCTCACCACTACAACGAGACTGAGGAGATAGAAAAACTGAGTCCAGATTTTGGGGATATGGAAAAGCCTGGACGTTGTTGACATATTGAGGTCGGCTGTCTCCAGCGTGCTGAGGTTTTCGCCGCCGAGTGGCTTTATTGGATGTTGGGACTCTCTCTGACAGTCCAAATGTTTCCACAGTGTCCCAACTCCTGTGTTCTTCAGTTTTGCTTCCTGTTCGACTCGATTCCTTTTTATGAAAAATTGCACATAGTCAGCAGGAGTTCTGGGAGGGTAAGTCCCTCCCTTGGAACCCTTCCGTCCTCAGCCTTCACCCTTCCCCTCCTCCAGGCCTGATAAGCTGTGGTGCCCGCCCCACCTTTGCCCCCCCTTGCCATGGTGGTGGCTCAGGTGGGCGGGGCGCGCCACCCTCTGACTTTCTCATCGATTATCAGGGATGGACGGGATACTCTCTGGGTCTTATCACACCCGATCCAGGAGATTTCTCAACCTGTGCAGTCCAGTCTGGATAAGCTGGCACCCCTCTGAGCAGACTTGATGTGGCCTCAGTGATCTCTGGTGCACCCCTGTCCCACCGTCGTCCCGCCTGTCCTCCTCCACTGGAGCGCAGAGAAAAGTCGGAGGGAAAAGACAAGTAGCTAAATGGTGAGATAAGCAAAGCGGCCGTGAGGGTTTGCTGAAAGGACAGAGGAATGTTGATGAGGAAGGCTGGAACGAGCCTCTCGTTAGAGTTGATTACTTGATGTCATTTTAATGCTGTTTTTTACTGTTGATTCAATGCAGAACTTGTGTTGCACTCCCGGGCGGACAGACTACAGCTGGTCTATCCAGACAAAGGAAGCCGCCTGCTCTCTGTCATCCTCTTCTTCCTCCTGCTACCCCCCACCCACCCAAAAAAGACAAACATCTAAGGAGCAAGCGTAAAAAATGTTCTCCAGTTCTGATTGGATGAAAGTCATGTGGTAGCAGGAGCGTCTGGTGGCTCACGGCTGGTGATACAGTGCCTTTCAAAAAGGTTTGGGAACATCCAGCACCGCGTGCACAACTGACTGAAGTCAGATTGATGGAGACCAGATAGCGTTCGTTCCAGTGCAGACTAAACAACGGTTGGTAATATATTAGTGCCCACCTAACGGCTGTTGCATCCACTGGCAAATGGACAATATAAAAAAAAGGGAAGATCAGGGAACTCTGATACAGAAAGTGGAAATCTGGAGCATGTTCCCAACTCAAAAGGTCTGACAGGAATCATACAGGTAAATAAAATCCTGTCTGAATCGCTGTATCCCATAGGAAAATGAAATCCTGTAGGAATCACTGTATCTCATAGGAAAATGAAATCCTGTAGGAATCACCGTATCCCCTAGGAAAATGAAATCATGTCAGAATCACTGTATCCCCAAGGAAAATGAAATCCTGTCAGAATCACCGTATCCCATAGGAAAATTAAATCCCTTCGGAATCACCGTATCCCATAGGAAAATGAAATCCTGTCAGAATCGCCGTATCCCCTAGGAAATGAAATCCTGTAGGAATCCTTTAGTGATCTTCCTTCAGCGATTTCCAGAGATAGAAATGCCTGACTTCAGTGAATAAAATTCGTACCACATATTTCTTCCAACCACCCAGTAAACCATCTGATTGTAATTAGTTCAGCAAATCAGACAGGTAGATTAATTAATCAGTGAAATTATCTGTTTTAGGTGAACAGATAGAAGCAATACATGGAAGGGGTTTTACTCAATGAAGTTGTTTTTCCATCTGGTCATTCCTACAGTGATTATCCTTTAGTGATTCCTATAGTGATTATCCTTTAGTGATGCCTATGGTGGTTATCCTTTAGTGCAGGGGTAGGCAACCTGTTCCTGAAAGAGCCATGAGGGTGCAGGTTTTCTTTGCAGCCACTGACTCCACCAGGTGATTTTACTGATTAATATCACTTTGAGCAGATGGAATCAGTTAATCAGTGAAATCACCTGGTGGAGTCAGTGGCTGCAAAGAAAACCTGTACCCTCATGGCTCTTTCTGGAACAGGTTGCCTACCCCTGCTTTAGTGATTCCTATAATGATTATCCTTTAGTGATTCCTACGGTGGTTATCATTTAGTGATGCCTACGGTGATTATCCTTTAGTGATTCCTACGGTGGTTATCATTTAGTGATTCCTACGGTGATAATTCTTTAGTGATTCCTACAGTGATTATCTAATTTCTGATAGACATTCTATGAGATTCTTGTAGGTGTTTTTTCAAGTAGGCTTCTAAGTAAAATACTTTGCTTTTGTTTGGAAGAAATACAGTTTTTTGACGAGTTTTTAAAATGTGTTTTTTTGGTAGTTATTCCATTAATTGTATAATTACATTATTTCCTGGACTGTATATCACATCAAAGTATTTGTTAGATTTTTTTTGTCCAAAGATGCACCGTGAAGAGAAAAAAATACATATGTTGCATCAGTCTATAAATCTATATTTATTTATGAAACTCGGTTGATACTGCTTCATACAAAAGAAAAATAAATTTAATTGGCATATTATTTATTTAATTAGATGCCAGTTTTACATGCTTTTATATACATGCAAACCTTTAGTAAATCAGGCCCTTAATGTAATTAACCATTTTAAAGCTCAAGCACAGTTTTGAAACATTATAGTTAGCCTTACCTTAGCCCAGCTGCCCTCCTTTTTGCACTTACGGCTGTCCCACAAAGTGTAAACATGTTGAGAACCAAGTAGTATGAAGGTTTGTTTCTCCAAGAGGGAGGTCTTTCAGTTTGAGTGCATGCTTTATTAATTTCACTTGATCTTGAAGACCCAATACGTTCTCGTCATTCAGATGTTCATCTTGTTTTATGGTGGTCGGTATCCATTGTGCATTACTGCTACTTTCTACTCCAGAGTGCAGGTCAGACAATAGCACCTCATTCAGATCAGTACACTACAGCAGCTTGTCACGTGTTGACGGTGCCGTCTTGTAGCTGTAAATTTTTTGACATATAAGTCACTTCACAATGTAAGTTGCAGGATCAGCCAAACAAGCCCAAAAACAAACATAAAAAGTCACTTATATTTCAGAAAATGTGATTATATTTCTTAGCATTTTCTTGATTTCTTATCCCCCCTCCCCAAATTAATTTCCTCTTAAAAAATTATACTTTTGGGGGGAGTTTGCCACTTATTTTGAACTCTCTCTCTTTTTTAAGAATAATTTACTAGTTGATAATGAATGTTCACAAAGTTTGCTCACATTATGAGTCTACAGTGAAACTGTACAAACAGGAAGATGGTAAATTTTCACCACTGTGGTTTTTAGCGGTTTCCATCTTTCCAAAAATTCTTAATGGGACAAACTGTCCTGATAGTTCTGAGGAAGACGTTGTGCACGCAGTGTTGGACTCCTGTCCAGTCTGAGGTTCATCCCAGCATGTCCACACTGCATTACAGTGCAGCAGAACCAGCGGAACCACCTGAAGACTGAGAAGAAGACTGTTTAAAAAAAAACCTCCTAAAGTGTGCGGCCTGTCAAGCTTCTGCCATTTCAGTCATTTATTTCATCAAAAGGTTAAAAAAAAAATCTGTCTGCGTTAGTTGGTGAATTTGTCTTTGAATGTCATTTTCTTGTCTCTTGTGTTTTTAATGTTTGCACATTTTAATGATTCAGATTTAATATAAGATCCGGAGGCGAATGCAGCTGTCATCTTCAGATCAATGAGTGGAGGTTCCCATCACTTTTCTCCCCTCGTGTCAGAACAGACAACTCGACAAACGCACTCCCACAACTTGTCTGATTTTAACATGGAATTGAACAAAAGACTTGAAACGTGAACTTGGTCTTGACCATAAGTCAAATGAGCTTCAACTCGCCTTAAGTGAAAGTCGTGAGCTTCGTGCGTGTGAAATCGAAGCTACGTTAGAATGTACATGCACGTGCAGCAAGACCGCTTAAGGACACGAAACGACGCCACGTGGGATTTTGTTAAAGGCTTGCAATGCGACTGGGAAAGCAGGTGCTGGTTGATGTGACGCCGCGTCTCCAGGCCCATTTTCTGATTCTGTGCTGTTTTGTTTTTTTTTAATCTTCACAGAAAACTTGCTAAATGCAGAAATCCAACTGTCAGATCTAGAAATTGTTGCATCATGTTAGGTTCCATTTAACATCGAATATTAAGGGCGGCTGCTTTCCAGAACTGTGGGTTTGCAACAATCGTACAGATAGAAATTCTCACCAGCACTCAACTCAATAGACCAGAATGCATTGCAGCATATCAAGCAGGTTGTCTAAGAGGTTCCGCCACACACATTTTGGCTGCATTAGTTGAAATGTGTCCTGGATGGTCAGTTGACTCGGGTTGGTCAGCTCGGTGTCTGTTACAGTTGTCACTCCTGTGGTGGTGTTTTTTTTTCGGTCTCTCCGCTGTGTGTGGCATGCATTCTCTTCACACAAACGTGGCTTCATTTTGTCATTTTAGATCTCTATCACAGCATATTACAATCAAAAACAAATAACATGGACACAATGAGATAATCGTGCAGACTGTCAGCTTCCGTTTGAGGGTAATTACGTCCAAATCGGGTGATGGAGCGCCAACATTGCAGACACAATCCCAGCATCGCTCACGGCCTCCCAGCAGCCAGTCACTCGTCATGACGTCCGTGTTCAGAGATGGCAACTCGTGCAAAACTGACAATCAAGATTTTTCTATTTGTTTAATCCGTTGCACAGTCGGAGATAAAGATTTCTTCGCGATGGTCACAGTGTACTTGTGGCTCGTCAGCGTGTCAGTGTTAATATGCTTGGTGTTACTGTTGTATCTGCAGCATGGGCGGATTAATGAACGGGCTTGCTTGGGCTAAAGTCCAGGGGCCCCAAGACACATTGGGGCTCCACAAGTTTCTCTTCGTCAAAATTGTGTTGACTGATGAGATGAGTATTTTAAAAAAAAGCACATCAACCACTCTTGGAAGTCTTTCTGGTCACTACAATTATAATGGCATTTTAAGTTCCCACCAACAAGTGCGGCCATTGGGCCACTTTAATCCGCCCCAGACCTGCAGGCTGATGTTTGCTTTAAACATGATCTTTATTGAAAAGCATTCTAGGAATTGTAGGGATTTGTCACAAAATTACAAGAAGATGAGGGAGGGCTGTGGTGCAAAGGAAAGTAAGCACTTTATTAATAGATAAATCTTGAGGTGGCTTTAGGATTACAGTGTCCAAAGGTTTTTTTTTTTTTATCTCAACATGTCCCTCACTGCCCCGTCATGACCCAAACAAAAGGACAATATTTGTAAGACTTAACAGGCTGAAGTCCAGCTTGTGTTTACCGTCCGTGTCCGACCTTCCTGACCAGTGAATGAAACGCTGCAGGTCCTAACAGAACGAAACCTGCAGCGGATCCCACCTGCATCTCCCATCCATCCCGCGTCAGACCGGCAGAGGCTAACGCTCCGTACCCGCTGTCACTGACGCGCTACTGCCAGTCGAACAGTCGGCTCTGCACTCCATCAGTCAGACATTTCTCAGTCAGCCAGAGGGCAGACTCTGCAGGGATCGGATAATGCTTGAACTCCCCGGCCCCACTTCCCCACCTGTGTCCAGCCTGTAAGCTATAAGCCTGTGTTGAATATGTGTGCGTTTGCATGTGTGCGTGCATGGACGGCCAGACTGTTATATTTACTCTGCTGGTGTTCCTACTTGCCTTTTAAGATGTGCGGTCGCTTTGGTTGAGTAAAATAACTCCTCGGAGGAGATGGGAACCCGGCTGGAGTTCCGTATTTTGACTTTTCGGATGTATCCCAGCATTCCTTCTCGCTCCAAAGTTAAAAAGTTCTTTCTTGTCACAGAGGGATGTGAAACCACATCGTTGTCTTCTTCTTCGTCGGTCTTTTTGTTTGAATCACTGTGCTACAATGCAAATCCTATAAACAAGCTCAAGTATATGAACATACCAATAAACAGTATCATTTGTTTTCTAAGTATGTGAAGCTGAGAAGATGTAGATCTTAACACTGTACCTAGGTCACAGATCACTATGTAAGGGGCGTTATGCTTTAGCTCATAACGCCGTACAAAATGAAGAATGAATTGTTTTCTTTTTTTCTCCAGTTGTTTGTGTGTTTTGACATTATTGTGTATTTTGTTTGATTTGCCACAAAATTACATTTTTTTATTTACAAAGAAAACAAATATGCCACAGTTATTCAGTATTAAATTAAGCTATTTTATTTTAAAGAGATCAAACTGGACTTTATTCCTCCCATGTGAAAGCATCTTACAATGACATAATTCTGCCATTATTTTGAAAATTCCCTATTTCTTTGTCACACTTCAATTCATTTTCCTTAAATTTTTAGAAGACATTTTTGGAGCTTGCACACACACACACACACACACGCACGATGGCGTTTCATTGATGCAACTGCTTCAACTTCGGGGATATTCAAACAGAGTTTTGACACTTTATACACTTCGTCATGTGTAATGCAATTATAAGCTGTAGTTTGAGCGGTTTGTGTCCATGTACTCGGATTTTTACGGTGCGTAACAAAAAGTGTTTTTAATCGTTTTCTTGCAGCAGGTGCCTCTTCTTTCTCAACAACAATAAGACATCATTGCGTCCGTCCATCGTGCTGAGCTACATTCAGCTGTGACTGGGACTTGTCCAACTGGAAAGAAATTTTTATTTAAAAAGAAAAAAAAAAAAGTCCCGCTGACATCATGTGTTTCTTTTTTTGGAGATTGGGAGTCATTGCAAAATGTGTTTTGGTGGCAAAATGTTCAGGGACTGTCCCTAATCAGTGTTGAGAAAAGCCCCAGCATGCTTTGCTTCATTCTGTAAACATCCGTACGGCTCCTGGATCTACATCGTATCCTGTTCAGGTATTTTTGTACAAACAAGGGACTGATATATTCTCTGTTTAATGGAAATTAGAATAAAGACAGCATTGCTATAAACCAAACTGACAGTCTGGTGCGTCGTTTCTCTCTGTTGTTTGCGCTTTGTGAGGGGAAAAAAAAGGACAAATAGAACGTCCTATTCATGTGGTGACTTTGTTTTAAAGTTGGCGCCATGATCATCCCAACTTGAAATTTGTTGACCGTTTGCCAAAACAAACCTTTAATGAAAATTTTTGTGTTGATCTTCATATACATACCAAGTTTTGTAGAAAGTGGCCAAAGGGACCTGAGCCTAAATCTCACCTCACATCGACTCCTGAGGAACCCGCCTATACGATAATTGGCTTGGTCGATTAATGGCTGATTGTCGGCATTGGCTGATTATCGGTCAATCCCTACAGAGCACCCTGAGGGATTTTTCGGCCAATGCCGATCATCGGTCTACCCTTATTCTTTCATTATTGAGTTTATTTTGTTTGTTTTGATTCCTGTGAAAGTCTTTTATAAATAGTATATTATTATGAATATGAAACATGATTTTTCAGTATATAAGTCACACCTGACTATAAGTCGCAGGGTCTCTCAATCTAGTAAAAATTAAAACTTGTACTTTGGAAGATATGGTAAGTATTTTAGCTTCTCTAGAAGCCAGTCAGCTGCTGCAGATGTACTTTGAGGAAAAACGCACACTAAACGTGAAGAGAATCAACAGTCACGGCGTCTGTGTTCATTATGTTTAATTTTCAAATAACTGATGGCAAAATGAGGGTATTTACAAGAGAAAATATGTATGGTCTGTACAAAGAAATATACATGCAAAGATTAATAACAACTAAAAAACATACTTTATGAAACAAAAGAAACTGAAGAAAACAAAAAACCTAAACTGAGGTATCCAGTTCAAGTTGCCTCATCTTTTAACGGCCTGTGAATAACTTCAAAATAAATAAGTGGGATGACTGAGTTCTGTTCCTGGTAGAAACACTTGATGTTCTGAATTCAAAGTTTGCTTGAATTTCCAGAAATCGAGCCGCTAAACCTAAAAAGCCGGATGGTAATGAACATTGGCGAGTTAACAGCTGCTTTTAAGAGATATTTATAAGGATCATTTATTCACGAAATATTAATTTTGGCAATAATTATCTACAAAAAATCTGCCTTTCAACTATTCAAATTTATAACACTTCATTCTGTGACTAAAGAGGAATTTCTTCCTGCTTAAGGGGAAAAAAAACCCAACCACGTGTTTTATGTAAACAATTCCACATGGTCATTGTACACCAAACCCGAGTGAATCGTAATCACAATAAATCATTTTAAGTACTATAAAGCTAGAGCAACTTTGGTGTACCAATACTACATAGGCATACAGTACAAAACGTGGTAAATAACCTTTGATCAAACATCATGATTGTAGATTGTGACCTCGAACGTTGGCCCGGCCTGAAGTCAGAACACTCAAACACGACTACCAGCAGTGCCTGCAGTACCAAGTACATGCTTTTCTCTAAATTCATTACAGATACAACAGATGTCTTCATAAATAGTTGCATAAAATGTTAAAGCCGCAACATTGCACATGATAATCAAACATAACATACAATGAGTGCATTTACAGTAACGTGTCGTACTTTTACCGCCGCATGCGCCGCCACAGTCGTTTGTCCTGCCAAAAAAAAAAAAAAAAAAAAAGAAACAAAAAGAAAAAAATTTTCACCGTGAACGTGAGGGAAAATAAGGCAGTTCAGATCTATATACAAAGTAAGGCTTAAACATCTCTTTTCTTTGCCACACAATTTTGTTCTAAGAAAAGCAACTGATGACCGGGAACGTCGGTTTCTGGTTTCTTCTCAGACTGGACGGTGCTGCAGAGGAACCGGCGTTCATGATGTAAGCACAGAAAAAAAAACAAACCTCTGCTCAGACGTATAAATGTCTAAAAGTTGGGAAGCTTCAAAGTCCAAAGTGGCACAGCGACTTTTATCTACATTATTTTCCTTGGAAACCGACAGTATTTTTCTTTTTAAACAGTTTCAATAAGAAAGTTTTGCTTCCCAAAAGTCTGAGTAACGGTTTGAGTATAAAAGAGAAAAAAAAAAAAAAAAAAAAAAGTCTGTCGCCGTACGGCAACAGGAGGGACGGGCAGTTGGCTCTCAGCGCTGTCGCGGGTTTCGTTGGCGTCAGGTTCTCCTGAAGGTTCAGACTGTGCAGTGGCATCGAGGCTCGAACACGCGGCTCTTCTGATTGCCTTGAACTCTCGGAAAGAAAATAAATTACTTCAGAAAGTCTTTAATTTCACTATAAAATCACGTTGACACGAGCAAGCAGCAGTAGATAAGGGCAACCATGAATGTGATGGTGAGAACCGTGTTCTCGTGGGCTCCCAAATGGACAAAGACCTCAGGAGGTCTTTGTCCAAAGGGTGAAAGGACTACAGGACTTTGTAAACGTGTGAAAGAGGACAAGATCAGCATTCGTTATTAATCCTCCACTTTTTATCCAGACTGTGAAGATCTCCAATTCCAGACCTACGACCTTCACGCTGATGGACGGTAAACTGTGAGGTAGGTCCACTCGTCAGTCCTCAGACTGTCGGATGGAGGCGACTGTGGATGAAGCCCCGGACTCCTCCAATGGGCCGAGCATCGGTCTGATGTTTCCTCCTGTCTATAAAGGAGATGAGGCGGGAGGTGTCCAGACAGCCCTCTGTCCTGGCCCGTCCATCTGCCAGGCCACCTTGAAGCCAGGGTTCCTGGAGGCAAAGCCCGGCCGGGGGCCTCCTCACTGGGTCGGTCTTCAGAAGCAGACACACAAAGTCCCTGGCTGCCTGGCTGACGCCCTGGAAGTAGTCCCTAGGGAAACTAAAGTCCAGCCGGCAGATGTTCAGGCAGGTCTCCTCGGCGCTCTCGTCCAGGAAGGGGGAGGCTCCGCTCAGCAGCACATAGGTCACCACCCCTAGACTCCAAAGGTCACAGGTCAGTGACACCGGCTCTCCCAAGACCAGTTCTGGGGAAGCAAACTCAGGACTGCCCAGCAGAGGGTGGATGTAGTTGGCACTGTTGAGCTGGACAGCATCTCCAAAATCTGTCAGTTTGACCACTGGCTGTCCGCTGGAACTTTGCACCACCAGCAAGTTCTCAGGCTGACGAAAGAATCAAGAAAACAGAAAGAGACGGTGCAGGTTAGCTCAAAGGTCGCTGCTTCCAGTCCCACGTCAGTGTGCTCGGTACAGCGATAAATAAGTCGAAGTGAATTAATCAGGTCCATAAGTATTTGGACAGTGATGTTATATTGTCTCTGTGACCCACCAGATTGGAGCTGAAGTGAAGCAGTACTGTCTGGTAACTTTTACTAAAAAAGACTTGAGATTTCAGCTGTAACTCTTAACTTGTCTGGGTGTCTTAGTGGCTTCCCTCACTACTCTTAATTAATTAGGTTTTGTAGTTACTTAAGGGCTCTGAAAATGGACAGACTGTTTATAACCTCTTGAGTTTAAAGCTGAAAGTCCTACCACTGTCCAAATACTTATGGTGATGACAGGAGATTCTGGAGGACTGTTAGCATTTTCAGACATGTCATGAACAATCGTTTATTCATTGAACGTCATGATCTGGATTCTGTCTTATTAAACTGAATGTGAATCCTCTATAAATGTTTGAACTGGGCAGATGTTGATCTTCAGATCCGGTTTTAGGACATTCTTATTCATTTGCACTGATGTGCTTCAATTTCACACACCACACATTACACACACAATGTACTCAGTGTTGATCCTACTGACTTTCATGCCTCTTCTCTCCAGAGCATATGTCCACAATTCCATGTTTGTCTCAACTTGGTCTCTAGTCTCAGTACAGATCATAGGGTCATCTCTGCAAACATCATACTCTAGGAGGCTCCTGACTGATGTTGTCATCAACCTGTCCATCACATTGTGAACAAGAAAGGACTCCTTGATCCTTGATGTAATCTTACCTCCTCTTGAATGAATCTATCACTCCTACTGTGGATCTCACCACTGTCATACTGTCTTGTACAGGTTCTGCACTTAGCCTCACATACTTCACTCCAGACCTCATAACTTACAATGGCACAATTCTTCTCTGGGCACCTTGTCATAAGCCTTCTCTAAATCCACAAATCTGTAGTGCTTTCTTGGCATGAAACCATATTGCTGCTCACAGATCTTCACCTTTTTTTACACTCAACAAAAATATAAATGCAACAGTTTTGGTTTTGCTCCCATTTTGTATGAGATGAACTCAAAGATCTAAAACTTTTTCCACATACACAATATCACCATTTCCTTCAAATAATGTTCACAAACCAGTCTAAATCTGTGATAGTGAGCACTTCTCCTTTGCTGAGATAATCCATCCCACCTCACAGGTGTGCCATATCAAGATGCTGATTAGGACACCATGATTAGTGCACAGGTGTGCCTTAGACTGCCCACAATAAAAGGCCACTCTGAAAGGGTGCAGTTTTGTTGTTATTGGGGGGGGGATACCAGTCAGTATCTGGCGTGACCACCATTTGCCTCATGCAGTGCAACACATCTCCTTCGCATAGAGTTGATCAGGTGACGCCTGCCCATACCATAACCCCACGCCACCATGGGCCCACTCGATCCACAGCAATTGACATCAGAAAACCGCTCACCCACACGACGCCCCACACTACGCTGTCTGCCATCTGCTCTGGCCCTGACTGTGAACCGGTATTCATCCGTGAAGAGAAACCGCTCCACGTGCCAACGCCAGCGAATGTGAGCATATTGCCCACACAAGTTGGGTTACCGACGACGAACTGGATTCAGGTCCAGACCCCGTAATGACGGACGACGAGCATGCAGATGAGCTTTCCCTGAGACGGTTTCTGACAGTTTGGCAGACATTCTTTGGTTATGCAAACCCAATTGTTTTCAGCAGCTGTCCGAGTGGCTGGTCTCAGATGATCCTGGAGGTGAACATGCTGGATTGTGGAGGTCCTGGGCTGGGGTGGTTACACGTGGACTGCGGTTGTGAGGCTGGTTGGATGACTGCCAAATTCTCTGAAACGCCTTTGGAGGACGGCTTATGGTAGAGAAATGAACATTCAATACACGAGCAACAGCTCTGGTTGACATTCCTGCTGTCAGCATGCCAATTGCACGCTCCCTCAAATCTTGCGACATCTGTGGCATTGTGCTGTGTGATAAAACTGCACCTTTCAGAGTGGCCTTTTATTGTGGGCAGTCTAAGGCACACCTGTGCACTAATCATGGTGTCTAATCAGCATCTTGATATGGTACACCTGTGAGGTGGGATGGATTATCTCAGCAAAGGAGAAGTGCTCACTATCACAGATTTAGACTGGTTTGTGAACAATATTTGAGGGAAATGGTGATATTGTGTATGTGGAAAAAGTTTTAGATCTTTGAGTTCATCTCATACAAAATGGGAGCAAAACCAAAAGTGTTGCGTTTATATTTTTGTTGAGTGTAGCTAAAAATTCTAAAATACTAAAAATACTGACGACAGTCAGCATTTAACTTCCAGGATTGCCTTCGGATGCAGGAAAAAAAAGGATGTATATTTTTTATAATCTATAGCCAGTCACACTCCCCCCACCTGAAGCTAGATCCACTGCTGCTGAGGAAGCAAAGTGTTAACTTTATTGAACAATGCTTTCCTTCATGTTGTCATACTTATTCACAGTAAGTGACCATAAAGTCCAGTCTTCTCATACTTAATCCAGGTCATGCAGAATTCGGACAGGCTACTACCTAATCAAAAACAAAATGAGAACACTGAGTGTAAAGCACTTACTTTTACATCCAGATGTGCGATCCTGCAGTTGTGCAGGTAGTGTAAAGCTTCTAAGACGTCCCGAAGGTAGCAGGCAACTTTCTCCTCCGTCAGGTTCCCCCAGCTTACGATGTAGTCCAGCAGACGGCCTTGATCTGCCCTGAAGCGTGCAACATAAAACAGCCAAAGGATTATTGAGCTGTGCGTTAGTCCGGCCCGTCTGCGGGAGCGTCTCCGATCTGTACTCACATCTCCAGGACCAGGGCGTAGCTGCCAGGGGTTTCGTACATGTCGAGCAGACTGACGATGTGGGGACTCTGCAGCCTCTGGATCAGGTTGAGTTCCTGGGTCACACGGTCCCTCCTCATCAGCTTCTTGTTGATGTGTTTGACCGCCACCGTGCGTTTGTTGCCGCGGTGGTCGCACCGTTTGACAACAGAGAAACGACCCCTAGAGAGTCAGAGGACATAAGCTGACGCTCGTCGTGTCAATGACAACAAAAACAAAAAACACTGTCACTGGAATGTGTGGTGAAAACTTTCTAGGAGTCAGTGAGTTTGGAAGTGAAGTGTGAAATAAAGTGTACCGCTCTGTATACCGGACACTGTTACAATGATGTCATGTATACTGAGGTACAGTTTATGCTAACAGCCAGCAACACTTATAGTTACTGTGACCACATATGGTAAAGAAGAAGAAGAAAAAGTACAAGAAAAAAAAAAGACATCTCGGTTTTTAACCGCAATGACGTTACCTGCCCAGTTCCACCACCTCGGTGTAGTGAGACTCAAAATTGTCCTTCCAACTGACTCTGATCCCATCAGTGGACACCGCTGAGACAAACACAAATAAGACATGAACCCAATCGCCAGCGAGCCAACAACCTCTGTGGCAGAATGTTGGGTGTCTGTGCACTCACCTAACACTCTGAGGCTGGCTGACGATGTTACACTTCCCAGGTCGTTGGTGGCAACACAAGCGTAAACACCATCATCCTCAGAGGCCACGTCCATAATCCGAAGGGTCGCTTCACCCGTATCGCTGAAACATCAAAGACAATAAACGCCGTTGTGGGACTGAGCGTGCGGTTAGACGTGGACTCCTGGTCTCACGGGTCTGTGTTCTCTTACCTGTAGGCGATGCTGAAGCGTCTGTTGTTGGTGAGGTTGCTCTGGTTGGGTCCCTTCCAAGTGACGGTGGCCCGAGGTCGACCGCAGACCTTACACCTGAGAGTGATGCTCTCTCCATTGTCACACGTCACATCACTTAGAGGTACGAGGAACTCGGGGGCCACTGGAAAAGATCAATAACGGGCTGAAACTCTGCGCTGCCTCTTAGTTAAAGCGTGTTTATTATTAAAATATGATTTATTGATTGGTCAAAGTGTTTCTCCATCTCTCACCGTCATAGATGTAGTTTGGATTTAGAAGCTGTGAAGAGAACAAAGAATGTCAGAAGACAAACAAAATAAAACTGAGGAGCAAAAACTAGGACAAACTCACCTTTACTGAAACCTTATTGGCCGGACCGTCTCTGGACTTCCTGTACCCGTTTTCCAGCTTTGTCTCTTTCTTCGCCTCCTTCTCCTTCTTCTCAGACTTCTTACGAATGCGCAGGGACGTATGCCAGGATGAAGACTTCCTACTAGGACAAAAAAAGAAAGTTCAAACGGAGTAACTGGACACACAGGGATTTAGTTTGATGCAGATCGACACGATCTGAACACCTTATTCAAGTTATACAGCAAATACAACATGACTGATTAGTCTGTGGACAAAGGTAGAAGAAGACCTTACATTCTTTGAAGTCTGAATTAAACGTTTGCTACTCTGTTCCAGAATGTTGAAAATGGACCATCAGCTGTTTCTGACACCTATTCGTGACCTCTGGCTTATCCAAATAGAGGAAGACGTGACTCTCGTAAAGTTGGTGTCCATCACAACACAGGAGACTGCTGACAAGATCCATGACATCATGGTGATCGAGAAACACCTGTATTCTTCATACAACTCACTTACTCTCAGGAGAGCAACTGCCCAATGAACAGTGGTTTTCCGTCCACAACCATTGGACCAGTTAACACAGGGGGACGTTGGAACAACAACTTCTAAAATCATCCCCTTGTAGTCAACAAACGTACCAATCACCCTGTTGAGTTGCCTTTATGTGGAGCAAGTAACTTAACCTCGAATATGACTGTAGCTTGTTGCACAAGACTGCAAAATCCGGCCCAAATATCACCAAAACCCTTCTGAAAATACAGCAAAATAGTACATATAGACTTTTCATGGAGTAATTCTTACTTGATGGATCCTTCGGGGCAATCTGGGACGATGGCTGAGGTGTGTCCCAGCACAAATCCGGGAATCCAGCCCTCAGCGGCGGGGCCCTGCTCGGTACCTGCTCTGAACACCAGGAACATGTTTTGCTGATTGCTGGCCAGAATCTGGACAACTTCACCCTGAATGACACTGATCTCATCCTCTTTCACGGCCATATAGTCCTGGGTCACCAACATGGTGGATACGCTACTGCTGCTGCTACTTTCACTCTGCAGCACAGGGACGAAATATGATGAGTATTTACTCAGCAGGTGAAATCATCATCTATAAACATATCGAAGCTCTTGCTCTTTTCTAAGAGATTTCAAATGAATGACACAAAATAAGCACAGGATGTGAACTCCAGGAAAATGTACAAGATCTACTATATTTTTACAAAAATGAGGGGGGAACAAAGTAAAAAGAGGTAGACAAGAGCTGGAAATAGATTTTTTTCAGAATAAAGTGCAAGAAAGACAAAAACGATTAATTTGTTTCGTCTTGAATAAACAACTGGATGAAGAAAGACGGTGGTTTGGATGGACCCCATATCATTTATCTTTACTGTTCCAGGCAAAGACGGTTGGAGGTTAGTTGCAGGAAGACACAGTTCAGGGGGTGAAGGGCGATCAGGAGGAAGTCAGGTGTTAGTATAAGTGTTGTTAGATTGTTAGAGACAGTGTCACAGGAAATCACTGAAGTGTTGAAGCTCCAGCAGAAATGTACCGACTCGAAAACCACTGCTAGAGACATCAGAGTTCAGAAAGTGCTTAAAGCTAGAGAAGGTACTGAAGAGCTGAAGGTTGTGGGGACAGATTAGTAAAAGTGGCTGCAACAGGACAGAAACCCAGCAGAACAGGACAGAGCACACCTTCTTTGGGCTCGGTATTAGTCTGGGCAGCTGGCAGTAGTCTTACCCCGTTACTCTGGGTGGACTGGATGGACTGCTCGCTGGCCGATGAGCATGTACTCATGCGGTCAGCCTCCTTGCTGTGCGTGGAGTGTCTTTGGGTTTGGTTTTGATTCCCAGATCCAGAGCCAGCCTGGTTGTGGTTTGAGCTTTGACGGACCGGCGTATCTCCTGCATCCCCTGGGAAGGTGAATGAGCCAGGCCGGCTGGCTGGGGAGCCTGGCACAGAGCTCCAGAATCCCGATCCAGACTTATGTCCAGGGCTGGATGGAGGAGGAGGAAGGACATCTTTGCTAAAGGCTTGAGTGGCCATAGGGGAGGCCATAGGGGAGATGGCTCCTGGCCGAGGTTTGGAAGCTGGTGTGGCACGCATGGGCCCAACTGTGGCACGGGGAATAGGTGCTACAATGCTGGCAGGGGTTGGAGGCTGCACCTGATCATCTGAGGTCTCGATGGGGCGCCTGTCCTGCGGGCTACCCCCTGGAGGGACTAGGGGAGGAGGGACAGGACGGGTAGATGAACCTGGATCATATGTGAGCAGAATTCACAACTAGGCATGAGCCAATTCCTGGTTTGATTTATGCTGTGTTTTGAAAATGACACGAAGATTTCCTGTTCGCCTGGACGGTAGCTCTACGAACAAACTTGATATCATTCCACAGTATTTATTCAGTGAACTTCATGTTGTTTAAACCTGTGCATTACAACCGACAAACATCAGATGACTTCAGCTTAGAAGAGGAAAGCCACCTACTGTGCAAAACGTGTTTTTGAAGAGTGACTAAGAAAAACAACCCCCCACCCTTTTTGCTGAATTCAATGTTATTTTGACACTAACTTCAACTACTTGGTACCAGAGCTGGGACAAAGTCACCATCAAGTCACTCCCAAGTGAATCAGCAAGTCCCAAGTCAAGTCTCAAGTCATAATGACCAGCAATTGTTTGCAAGCTGACTTGAGACTTGACTTGGGACTTGCAGATTAATGACTGGACAGTGACTTTGTCCCACCTCTGCTTGGTACGGAGCTGCTATATTTTTTAAAATAAATACAGTAGTCTCACTAATGCAGCAAATACTATGTCATATTGGCAACTTGAGTAAATTTTTTCCCCCCAGTGTCACTCACTGTGAATTCAACATAAAATGCCACAGAATCAGAATTGTTGAACAGAATTGTTTAACAAAAACTATTAAGCTTTTGAATAAAGAAAGAATCCTTGGATTTGCTGGTGGAAAACTGTGTCTCACTGATGTGCAGCGGGCCAAATGTTTGCTCCCTACAAAACCATGACGTACTAATCTAACAGACTTCACACTGAATTAGCTCCGGCAACCTTCAGCGGTTAGCCATGTGAGTCTGCATGACTGTGAATGTCAAAAATAAAATATTGGTTTTCATATGTCACAAACAGCGAATATAGCAGCAAAGAAAGATGGCTGGAGAGAGAATGTGTGCATCAACACTGAAATAATGTGTCCACAATATGTCCATAAAGTTATAATAATGCAAAACTCTCCCACATACTTCTGTCACTACCAGTTACCCAACCGTCTGTCATATCCCAGGTGTGAAGCTCCTCCTTCAGGTTTTATTTATTTTTGGTGGAATTTACCTCGAGTACATGGTTGCGGGAAACGTCCCAAAAAGCTGAACTTTTGCCATTGTGCATGTTGGAAACTGTATACGCAGTGTGCCAAGAAGCTAGCCTTGGAAAGCTAACTCATTTTGGAAAGCGAACATGCTAGCTCATTCAATTCTTTTGCTTGACTTGACATTCAAATAACGCTATGTAACACAATTTTTGTTCCTGGCTTCTAAGTGTTATATTTCAACTGCTTATGTCTAAAGTCTATGGAAAAATGACTACATTCAGCACAAACTTTGATTGTATTTTTTTTAACGTTCTAGAAAGTTCTAAAAGTTTCTTGAAATTTCTAGATAATTCTGGAAACTTCTAGAAAATTCTGGACAGTTCTAACAGTTAAAGAATATTCTAGAAGACTACTCAGTAGTAATGAAGGCGAATCAAGAATATTCTTGAAAACAGACAAATTTCAAAATATCATTGTCCTGATCACTGAAGCAAAGTTTCTGTGGAATAACAGCTATTTTCTATTTATTTAAGGCATAACAGGTTAGGAAAACACACTGTGTACCCAGGAACAAAACAAAAATAAAAATTTGTTACATAGTATAATCAGGAGTGCACATAACTGGCGCATCTGTGTGCTAAAAATAAATGATATGCAGCACAAAACACAGAGAGTAGGGTTCCCAAAGCTTAAGACAAATTTAAAGCTTTTATAATGAAAGAATGAAATTTAAGACCAACAAAACAATAACCAAAAATGAAGATGAAGAAGAAGGAAGACAAGAAGAAGAAACAACATAAATGGCTGAGGGTTATGCAAAAATCTACCCAATTATTTATTGTAACATAGAACACTGTTACTGGTTTAAGCCACACCAAAAACATCTTCACTGAAAAGCCAATTTTCATTAAATTTACACTTCCTCATGTCTTAAATTAAGTTACATCTTGCTAGTTGAAAGCATCTCTGCTCGAAAAGAGATTTGTTAGTTCCTCTATTTCGCTTTACGTAACGTTATGAGATTACATATATATGTATATAAAAAAGAAATTCCCATTTATTTTGATAATTGCAATGCCAAAAGAAAATATGCATAAAATCCTACTTTAATACCAATTAAGGCTTTAATTTTTAGATGAACAAATTCAATGCTTTTTAAGGCTTTATAAGGATCTGCACGTTTCCTCGAGAAGAAGTGCTTCCCTCTGGGTTTTCTGTTTATTTTTAGCACACACGAGCATTTTGTACATCAATGAGTTGTATGGTGTATCTAAATTATTGAAGCTCGTGCTGTTTGCAGATGACACAATTTTTTTTAATCAGATGGTAATTTACAAAATTTATTGAAAAATGTAGCATCAGAAATGAATAAATTTACAAACTTGGTTTAACAGGAACAAATTAGCTCTAAATTTAAGCAAAACAACTATGATGATATTTGGTAATAAGAAGATAAATGTTGAAATAAAGGTTGTGTTAGATGGCTGCAATATAGAGTGGGTTAAAGAAACAAAGTTCTTAGGAGTACTGGTCGATGAAAAGCTTTCTTGGAAACTTGCAAGAAGCATCGGAGTAATAACTAAAGCAAGATACAGTATGTTCTTGATAAAAAAAAAAATCATTACATCTATTGTATTGTTCATTGGTTTTACCGTATTTAAGGGTGATTCTTTAACTACGGGCACTATTGGCCTTGTAAATGTAATTTCCACCACACCATTGCCTTACAACATAAAGTGCCTTGGGGTAACTGTTTGTTGTGATTTGGCGCTATATACATGTGCTCTGATGTCACTGTTTATCTCCATAGAAACTACCCAAACAATCTTTCATACAAACTGTTTAGGGACATTACAGTGTTGTGGTGGAAATTACAGCAATAGTGTGGGACAACTACATTTTGTTTAAAAAAATCACAACAGTTGTATGACATTGAATACCCCAATTATGTTTTGATTATTTTACTGATATTTTATTCAGAGATATTTTAAAACATTAGAAAAAACGTTTCTTTACCATTCATTTTTATCATTGAAGATCAGCACAAAACGGCAATATTTGCATATAATGATGCTGAAAAAAGGTGAAAAAGTCATCATAGACTACTAGAACAAATTTCTTACACTTTCATTGTAAAGATAACTATAAAAGTGTGAAATTTCCCCTTTTTTCTGTTTTTCATACAATATGATCAAAAGACATAATAAGTGCCGTAGTCTAAGAATCACCCTTAAGTTACTGTGCTGAAGTGTGGGGGAACAACTATAAAACGGCTTTACAGACCTTGGTATGTCTTCAAAAAAGAGCCATTAGGATTATGCATAATGTCAGCTTCAGGAGCCACACAAATCACCTGTTTCTTGAATCTAAAATACTGAAATTTTTGGATCTGGTAAAATACTTAACTGTAATTATAATTTATAAAGCAAAAAATAATACTTTGCCTGATAATGTTCAAAAACAGTTTATGGAGAGAGAAGGGGGATACAATCTGAGAGGTGCACTAAAATTCAAACATGCCAGAGCTCTCACTACCAGAAAGAGTTTGTGTGTCTCGGTCTGTGGTGTGAAGCTCTGGAACTCAATCAGTGAAGAGCTGAGAGGGTGTCCAGACATGAGAAGGTTTAAAAAGAAGTTTAAAGAAGTGATTTTGTCATGATACAGTGAAGCAACTTAGAACTAATACATTTTCGAGAGTTGAGCAATAGAAGAAACTCCGTTGCACTTGCTTATTAAATGATGCAAATGAATGTTGGAATTTCTTATGTGTAAAGTTGACTGAAACTGTGAAAGCAACAAGAAATGTTCACAAATAAGTGAGTATAAATTGTTATAATTGTCTTGAAACTTCTGAAACATATAAATTGTAGAAGTGGGAACAACACTGTAACCAAGGAACCAAATGATGATATAAGTTGCTGTGATAAAAACCTCCTCAGAAGATCAACACTTAAGCCTCGCTCCCTGGTCTTCCCCCCTCCCCTCAGCTTCTCCAGCTCTGACGTGAACTGTGTTAGAACTGTCCAGGACTTTCTCAGACTGCGCAGGGCTGTTCCCTTCCCCCTCCAGACTGTCGGACAAGGCCGTTGACGGCGCCGAACTGGCTGCCTTCCGGAGTGTTCTGATAAACTGGTCCTTTCAAATCTCGGTTGTCGTCCTGTGTCCTTGTTTTGTCTCTGTGATTATTGTTTTATGTGCTGATGGGATTTTTTTTTCCTCATTGCCGCTGTGTAATGCAGCAGCTATGAGGGTTTTTTTTTTCTTCTCCTTTTCCCTCGTGTTTTGCTTTCATATATCTGTTTTATGTACCGGGCCGGCCTATGTGTTGTGTGTGTTGTTTGTTATGGGTCGGTGTTGGGTTGCTCAGCCCTACTGTTGACCAAGGCAGGGATGTACATCTGGAGCTGGTCCCCGGGCGCCTAATGGCGACTTCTGCTCCTACTGGCAAATAGGATGGGTTAAATGCAGTAGCCACATTTCATTGTGCAGGGAAGATGTTCTTCTGTTCTGTGCATATGCCAATAAAATTTCCTTGATTCCTTGAAGTTGTATTGTAAGTTCAAAGTAAAGGGATGGGACTAATAAGTCTATACTTCTTCCCATTCCTTTTTGAATATGTACTTTCTCTATGTAGTAATGATATTGTTTTGTCTTGTCTTTGTGTACTACACACATATTCAAATAAATTCATCATCATCATCATCACCTGAGCACCAGTTATGTGCACGCCTGCAAATACTGTAGTTGGATAAGTGAAAAGAAAGCAGTTGAGTGAGTTTTAACACACTCATTTTACAGCTGTAAGGGGCAAATTGTGGCCTCTTATTTTTGTCTGAAAAATATTCTGTGTGCATATTCCATGCCTCTTATGGCTGCTGTGGCCTCCATAACGAAATGCATTTCTTGGCATTGAACACCAGAGGGCCTACTGTGTACATTACAGATGGTGCACATACAGTACATGAAAACTAGGCGTAATACCAGCCCATGCCTACCTACAACTCTGGCACCTCTTTAGGCCTCACAAAACATGTCCTTCAGACTCAGAGATTAGCCATACCTGTCATCTTGTTGGGGCCGTCCATGTTGGCTCCGGGGGTGATTGCCGTAGGGGCTGGGCAAGCGGGAGGGCTGGGGGATCCTAGAGGGTCGACGAGAACCTCCTTGGGGACCTGTAGGAATGGAGCTCCCCTGGGGTCCTCCACTTCCAAGGGTTGCACAAGACACACTATGACCACTTGGAACACCCATGCTGGGCGTACAATGCCCAGTGCTGCCACCTACATGGTTCCTCTGATAGTCAACTGGTGACGTTAGAGCTGCAGTTAGCGGAAAAAAAAACAAACAACATGAGATCATATGATGAACTATTCTTCTACTGTTCTTCCTGTGACTGTGTGTCTGCCTACCATTGAGGAAGTTGCGTTGGCTCTCCAGAATCTGACTGATCTGAAGGGTCCAGACCTCACGCACACCTGGGTGGGAGGAGTGAAGCACAAAGGATTCCACGGTGCCACTGCTCGAGCGGGAAGTGATCATAAATTTGCAGGGATCACCTTCCACATTCTCTTCCAGACCCAAACAGCTGACCTACATGGTGGGAAAACATTCAAACTCAGTATGATTATATCTGAATCGGATGTTTAATCTTTCAATAAAAGCAACACATAAATAAAATGCTGCCGGTGTAAGTAAAGGACAAGTGTTTTAATATTTAGCCTTTCAAACTAATTTCACATGAATCTCATCTGACTTTGTGTATCTGCTGTTATTTTAACATTTATAGACATGAATCACAAACTGGCTCTTGTTAAGCACAGGGCAGATTGTCCACAAGGGGGAGCTGTGCTGTAGTCAGCACATTTTCTAGACTGTAAATTTAGGCCAATTAAGCCAATGTATCTGTATTGCCCTCTGCAGACTGGTACAGTACGGAGCATTTACCACAGAGCCATGTAAACTAATGTAACACAGGCTAAAACAACATTTAAGGCCCATCGACTATAAAAAGTTTCACAATGATATTATTACATTTCCAATATCTGCATGGAAAACAGTTTAAATAATTTATTTATGGGTGTACAAATTACGACAATTAATTAAATATTTTTGATTTAGCCTTTATTGCTTGTTTAACAGTTGTTATAATGGTTTGACCTGTTCTCAGATGTATCCCTTCAACGTCAGGGTCTATAACTGTTACAAACCGACTCCTGAAATCACAGTTACCCACAAATGTGATCGAGCAGATGTTTTTGATGATGCGACCTGCTGGACTTGTACCATAAATCTGTAACTTTAGCACAATCTTGGCATTTCTGGGAACCTTCCAGTGATGTGAAGGGATTTGCCAAAGTTTGTCAAAGTTGAGGAAACACATTTTCAAATATCTCGACAAATCTCAACATGGTTAAAACAAGAAAAAAATGGAATGAAGGAACATCCTGTTTCATCACAGATACCCTCCAGGACCCTCTAAGGTTTTCCAAGGTATGGACAAGATTTCAAACCATGAGCTTCTGGGAAACATATCTGTCAAAGGTTTCCAGGAATTATGACAAGAATAGTGGAAGATCGCAGTGCTGTGTGTTTATTGTGTAATCTCAAATTAATTTTTTTTTAATCAAGTTTATATATATATATATATATATATATTATATATATATATATATATATATATATATATATGTGTGTGTATATGTATATACAGTATTCATAATATTCTCAATGAATTTCCTTTGGAGTTAAGTTAAACATTAACAAATTAAGAAGCAGGTCATCCTGAAAACTTGAGTGACCACACATGAAATAGAGTAGTGAGGGAAGCCACCAAGACAACCAGAACAACCCATGGTGTTACCATCTTAAATTTCTGTTATTCGGCTGACCGAGACAGACAATGCAACATAAGAAGAGGACTGTCCTTTCATGCCCTTTAGGGAGAGGACATGAAATGTAGGCTAGAGTCCTGATATGCCAGTCTAAGTTTAAACAGTACAGCAACACCGTATACTAACTTCAAATTTGTCTTGATGGCTTCCCTCACGAGACTTGTTTTCACTTTGAGGTTAAAGAGGATATTTTTTTTTGTTAAGGTTCTGTATTCTTATGTCTCCAGAGCTGCCCCCCCTCATGTTACCTTGATGCTGTTTTTATAGAGGAAGCCTGGTAAGGAGAAACCTTTCTTCTTGTCCAGTGGCTCACTGAAGATGACCAGCTGCTCAAAGAGGAAGACTCTCCTCTCCTTCATCCGGCCCAGCAGGCTGCACTCGGGGTCGGACACCATGAATGTGTCCTGCAGCAAAAGACGTCCCTGAGCCACAATCTTCCCCTGGAGAGAGGGAGACCATCGGGACGGATTATGTAAAGTATGATTTGTTTGAATGCACTGAAAAAAACAGAAATGAACTTTCATTTAGAATCACGTGAGGTATCTTACTTCAAATCCCTGAAGCCGGCCAACGTTCATCATATCGTTGCACCTTTTAGCCAAAATGCACATGACCTCCACTGCTTTCTGAAAGTCACACAGAAGCACAGGTTTGACTCTCTGCCTGACGGGTCTCATTAGAGATCATCAACACGGCTCTGTAATGTCTTTTATCTCACCTCCAACTCCACAGACTCCAGCCCCGCCTTTTTAGATTGCTTGAGGAAACCCTAAAACATGAAAACAGATTTCCAAGACATAAACAAGGGCATCACAATGCTCTCTGCTGCCCTCTGCTGTATGGTATCAGACTCACCTTGAGCAGCAGCTGGTACTTCATTATCCTTGGGACCGGCCTGACGAGCAGGTCAGTGATCTGCAGCCTGTGACCCAGTCGCTGCTTCAAGTCCTGCACCCAAAAGGTCAGAGGTCACTGGAGCTGTATGTTTACCTCCGCCAACACTGAATGAATTTTCAAAAATTCATATAAAGGTCGCATTTATTTCATATTTGTGAGCGCTATCCTTTATTGACTGACAAAGTTAGATCCAGATCTGATCCGGATTCTGAATTTTGTGGCTATTTAAACATCGAAACCCCCATTTAATGTATATTTTACATTATATCTTAATCAAACATGCCCCAATCACTCTTATATTTGAAAGTGAGGTGCAGACTGACACTCATTATTACCTGACAAAGTTTGATCCAGATCTGATCCGGATTCTGAATTTTGTAGACATTTGAATTTAATATTGAAAAGCCCATCTGGTGTACATTTTGCATTATTTCTCAATCAAAAGCACCTCAATCACTCTCATTTGTGACAATGAAGTGCAAACTGGCACTCTCAATAAATAGACTAAGTTTGATCCGCATCTGATCCGTGTAGCGGATTTAGTGGATATTTGAATGTAACACTGAAAAGCCCTTTTGATTGATTTTAGCTTCCGAAAAGTCATTTCTAACAGGACTTCCACCTTGAAAATTTTTTCCAAGCTAAAACTTTGAGGAACTGGAAACTAGTGCTGGTGGAGGTTTGCGCTCTACGGGCGCAGTGAACTGGTTTTAAATTAAAATGCTCCAAATAACAACAAGCTCATACCTCAAAGTAGGTGTCAAGGTACTCTGAGACAATGTGCTCAGACTTGGGCTTATTTTGACAGTAGACCACGTACATGTTGAGTCTCCGTTCCTGGACACACATACAAAAAAAAGAAGAATAAGAAAGAAAAAAAAAAACTGTTACAGAATGATCAAATACAAACAAAACAGAAGCTGGAAGCCTTTAAGGGCAAACCTGTTTAAGAAAGAGTGGTCCCAGTCTGTCAGGGTCATCCAAACATTTCTCCAGCTCCCCAAAGAAGAAACTGTGCGATACAGAAAGAGAGAGAGTAGGACAAAGGAATGTGTTACCAGTGAATGTAACGTGAGAAAGCAGCACGTAATTTATGTGTATGTGTGACGTACTCTTTGTGCCAGTCGTAGATTTGATGGATGTTACCAAACACGATTTTGTCTTTCCCCTTCATATCATCAGGGACGCCCTCCTCCTTCATCCTGCTCATGTAGCCCTTTAGATAATGAAAACACACATACACACAGATATACATATATGTATATAACTCAAATTCTATTTTAAAACCTTTTCTTATGTCAGTCGTACTTATGAATAAGTTATCTGCACCAAAAGCATCATCTCACCTCCACCACCAGACTGAGGTCTTGACGTAATCTCTTTCTGTCTCCCACCAGCTCCAACAGGATGGACCTAAGAAGAAGAAGAAGAAGAAGAAGAAGAAGAAGAAGAAGAAGATCATGAATGCAAAGAAAACGTAAGGGGGGAGGGGATACTTAGTTGTTCATGTAATACTACATGTGACAAAAAGCCATGTTCAGGTTCATGCAGAAGCACTTGTGGTGTTGCACACTGGAACTCATGAGATATGTTCTGTTGTGCACAACAAGGTGTTAATACAACATACACGTAATATGCATAAATACACAGCAATGGCCACACGACACACTCGCTTGTCACCAAATACTACACTTTATAAGACCACCGTCTGCAATACGTGGATCATAAAAGTCATAGTTCCATAATTTCAATTTATGAAATTGTTTTGATGTTGTTGAGCCTGAAATGTGGCAGCCAAAATAAACACATAAATAAATAAAGAGAGAAATAGGTGTGTGGTCTGAAATGGGGACACGAAGGGCCAAGACAGTGCAGGTTTTTCTTGCTATCGATCACCTCAGCAGGTGATTTCACAGATGAGTAAGACTTTAAGTTGAAAGGAGGACCCAATCAGTAAAACCACCTGCTGAGTCGACTGCCTGCAAGGAAGACCTGCACCATCTCAAGTCTTCGTGGCTAATGATGGGAATCAAAAACCAGTTCCACTTGAGAATCTGTTCCACATTTTTTAATTCATCGGACTGAGTTGTATGCGTCAGATGTTATCGATGATGGCATTTTTTATCTGACGGTTCCACGTTACGAGCTCATGATGAAATGTCATCCTGTCAAACTCTACATCTAGCAACCAGAAAAAACAGCTGCACTGATGCTGAAAAATTCTGCAGGCCTTCAATTTTTCCACACAGAAAATTTATCAGGAATTGATCTTATTAAATCCCCTCCCTATTCATGTCACACTGTTGCACCTGCTCCAGAAGGAGTGGTGTCCTGGAATATCCTACTCTGCTAGTTCAGGCATGACAGTGTCCGGGACACGCCCCAATGTCTCCTAAGCAACCACACTACAACCTGATGCACTGCTTGTGGACCCTCCTGGTTTCCTGCGAGGTGCACCACCGTAACATGCACAGGGTTCTTCTGCAATTTTTATAATAAGAACAAAACATGGCAGACAAATCCAAAAGCAAAAGTATGACATCATGACTTTTGCTCTGCTCTTTTTCTGTTTTTTTGGCTACCTTTAATACCAACAGGCACATTCACCAGCAGCTGGTGAAATCCCTGCAGATAAAGAGTGAATTGTTCAGTTTATCAGCATTTTTTTTGGCTTTCCTAAGCTCTGTGATAACCCTGCATCTGTTGCCACTTCATTGGCATGGAGATGATTACCCATGACAGGCAACGTATGGTGATTAACAGATGATTACGCAATAAACATAAATCATGGCAGTATTTTGGCAACGGGAAGCTCATTTCTGGATTACAATGAGCAGCCAGTCAAACAGAAACAACAGGAAGCAGTGACAAAAAGTCAGACAAAGAAAGTGGCAACTAAACAGTCCACCTCCACAGTGAAAGACCCTGTGAAAAAGACAACAGTGGTGTGACATAGTTTGCTTATTCAACCAGAAGTATCACATTTTTTCCTTTCAGTGCTTGTAGATTGTAAGATAACACAGAGTGGACATTTATGTGACACCATATGGAACTCCAGTGTATTTTTGATGTTGCTCATTTCCCCTCATCTGCGTCTGATTAAGGAAACACTTTATAAAAGAAACATATAAACATATGGCCAGCCCGACTGTTGTAATGGTTGAAAGAAGTGGACGTACTGTCTTTTCTTCAGGAGGATGGTCCGGCGTTCATCCATGTCATCCATGGGGAGGAGGAGGAGAGGAGGGAGTTGTCAGATGGGTGAAAGATGGAGAGCTGCTGTCTCCTTGTTCCACTGACAGAGAGCTGGGTCTGTCCTCCAGAGCCTGCAGCAGAAAATTCAAAAAGGACAAGAGCACACGGGAAATGGTGAACATTTGCAACTAATCAAACCATTCGTGAAGCTGAATACTTTCTTAAATGAACTTAGTGCTACTAAGAGCAAAGTTTCTTCTCACCAGATCACATGTTTCAAATTTAGATGAAAGTTTAGAATTTCCTGTGTTGATTAACTTTGCCTGTTTCTTGGTTGGTTTGTTAACAAAATTACTCAAATCAAATGAACCCTGTTTCTTCTGCAGGCCTCCCCGTCTTGTGCACCAGCGTGGACCTCCCAAATTTCCTGTATTGTCAATTGTGCAAGCAGAGGGCCACCACTTTGAGTCTGGTCTGCTTGAGGTTTCTTCCTCAAATCATCAGAGGGAGTTTTTCCTCACAACTGTCACCTGTGTTGTTGCTCTAGGGGTTGGTGAGGTTAGACCTTACTTGAGTTAAGCGCCTTGAGGTAGCTTTGTTGTGA
Organism: Thalassophryne amazonica; assembly: GCF_902500255.1. Classification (NCBI taxonomy): domain Eukaryota; kingdom Metazoa; phylum Chordata; class Actinopteri; order Batrachoidiformes; family Batrachoididae; genus Thalassophryne; species Thalassophryne amazonica. Next base: position 60,893,598 of record NC_047122.1, read on the forward strand.
TTTGGCGCTATATAAATGAAAAAAAATTGAAATTGAAAAACCCTCTTCATGAAACTTTAAGTCGGTCTTCCAATAATCCCTATTATGGAAGCTGCTGCTTCCCAAGTGCAGGACTAACTGGCCTGAAAAACTCCTTTGTCTCTCAGGCCGTCAGACTATACAACTCCCTCACTCAGGGGGAGGAGGCGTACAGGAAGACAGAGGACGGGAAGGAGAGGAACAGAAGTAACCAGTAAACAGTACTGATCAGAGTGTCTGGTTATTTATACTTGTGTATTTATAATTATATTTGCAAATTGTTTTTTTAACATACCTTTTGATGCTCTGTGTGCTTCTTACCCTGTGTGATGCTATACAATATACTGCTGGAACCTCTAGTTAGTTAATTAGTTTGTTCTTTTTCTTTCTTTCGATCTATTAAATATGTAAATGACAGTTTGTGGAAACAGATGTGTTTCAATTTATGTTGTAAAATGTTCAGAGTATTGGTAACAAAGAAATTAAAAACAGATTTCCTAAATTCAGAGTTTACACGCAGGACTTTGATCATGAGCCAATCACTGGAATTAGTTGAATTATGATTACGGGACCAGGTCATGACGTGGCAAATTAGTGGCTATGGAAATAAACAGGAACCAATGCAGCTCACATCATCTACTTAGAGGCAACCATGTGGGGAACAGCCATCTACAGGAATACATCTTAGCGCAGGGTAACAAACTCAATCTGGGGTATAAGACGTAATGTCACCATCATGTAAAACAGACGAGAACACAGCCATAATTATTAGCTTCTTTCTGGACACAGGAAAATTAGATTTTGGCAACACAAATAGCCAAATCTTTGTTGTAGGTTGCAGACAAGTGTGTCCATGTGAAATGTAAAGTGACTTTTCGATCCAGCCAGATACTAATATATTATTCTCAGAGTCCTTCCTGGAGTCGGGTCCATCTCATGTGGTTAGAAACAAACTTGTTGTTTTTTAATTGAATATTTAAAGCTTGACTGGGATTTGGGTTTTTCTAATTATTAATTTTTTCAAGTGTTAACTTGTACAGGTAAACAGGCAGGTGATACTTGTACAGGTTATATGTATTCTTCTCATCAAAGAAGCAACTGCACATTTTTTTCTCTATTTTTTCCAAGTCTCCCCGCCCCTTCCTACCATCTTGCTTTTGACCAGCTCCTCGATGGCGCTCACCAACTCAGCAGCACTGGGCGTCTCTGAACTTGACGGGCGGACAGATAAACGAGATGCGGTCTGGGCAATAACGTAGAGATATGGAAGAAGGGAGAAAAATGAGCATAAGAACTGTTTTATCCACATAATCTAAAAGTGAATCCCAATCTGCTATTTTGGTTTGTATGAAAACAACAGAAAAGTCACTGTATTAATATTTACCACCTTGGTTTCTAATCATTAAAGGTGCTATGAATGACATTTTACACATGAATATAACAGCCAACAACTACTTTAACAGATTAAGGGCATCCTGTGCAGAGAATGAAGCAACACTCCATCACTGCACTGACCTTTTCCCTCCCCTTTTGCATTCACAGTCTAGCTGCACATGCACATTTAGTTCACCTTAGTCCTGCCTTGTGAAAAGATTGCCCCTTACCCAGTGTTGGGCACAGCTAACCAGAAAGTTAGCTTCGATAACCGCTAATCTGCTAACTGAAAAGTTAACTTTTATAATGCTAAACCAATAAACTGCTAAAAAAAAAGGAAAAAAATTAGCGAACGTTACAGCTAACCGCTAACTTTTAGCATTGACTCCGGTACACTGTCAACTACTGACAAGTCAGTTTTGAGTTTAAGCATCGACACATCTGAGTTTAAAGCAAAGGCATTCACAAACCCAACAAAACAAGTCAGAGCTTCTGTCTTTCTGCACCCTGCCCCACTGCTATAAGGAAGTGCCATTTACATTCACATGGAACAGCACAGATGTGTGCAGGAGGCATCAGAAGCAAAGCAGTTTCGCTTATGGTTTTGATTTATAAATGAAACTAATTCAGGACAGTTAATCGAAATTAAGGACAACTCTATCATTTTTACAAGTGAAAAATCACACATATGTTTTAGTGTTAAAGTAATGTGCTAATTCTGATGGCTTGAGCATTAACAGAAACAGATGCCAAAAGGCATTATGGGAAAATGAGCCTCCTCTGATTACTGGTTGGTTAGTTTATTTATTTGTAAAAACCAACACACACGCTACAGTAACTTGTGTGTTGGTTTTTAACTTGGTTAAAAACTGAAACAAACCAACAAACACGCTACAGTAACTTGTGTATGGTTTTTAACAATAAATAAACCAACCAACCAGTGATCAGAGGAGGCTCATTTTCCCCATAATGCCTTTTGGCATGTGCTTCTGTTAATACTCAAACCGTCCAAATTAGTGCATGACATTAAACCTTAAAACATATGTGTGATTTCTACTTTGTAAAAATGACAGAGTTGGCCTTAATTTTGATGAACTGTCCAGAATTAGCTTAGTTATGAATCAAAACCATAAGTGAAAATGCTTGCTTCTGATGTCCCCTGCACACGTCTGGGGCCCTGTATGTTGAATGTAAATGACTTTTTTCTTGGTAGTAGCCTCGCAGCTGCTTCCCCTGCTGTGACAGAGATGAGCTCAGCTCCTCACAGCTGTCTGACTGCTGCAATACACCTAACAGTCAAGAACTAACATATATCATTTTAAGGTTTACAAACGTCTTTGACTGCTAGGCTTTACTATCTATGCCAGCAAAAAAACGTTAGCGGACTGCAAATTTGCTAAACTAAATTTAGCGGAAGCTGATTAGCCTGTTAATGGTTTTCGAAGTTGTCTGCTTTGCAAATTAGTGTTTAGTGGAACTGTGCCCACCACTGCCCTTACCCCATTTATTAATAGACAGAAGATCTCACTACTAAAAGTACAGCTACTGAATTTTTTTCAAGATGTCGGACAGCAGTAACTTTCCACAAATATGTCCAAACATCACATGTAGTGGGTAAAAATGTCTCTTACCAAGAATGAGGTTGGACTAAAATCCACATAGCTGTTATACCCATTAAAAGGATCCCACTCTCATCTGCTCTGCTCAGTACGGAGGATTGGGGGGAATGGCAGAGAAGGGATGTTTTGCTTCTATCCTGAAATGTGGACCAGGTTTGCCATCTAGTGGCAAAAAATCATTCATAGCATCTTTAAAAATACTATAATGAAACTTTAATGAAAAGGCCACTTCTTTATCTTGCACACAAGCGGTAAGCAATTAAATCTTTACACATAACTCAAGGCGTTTGACTAATGCCATGAATTATGTGTATTTCTTCAATAAATAATAAACCACAAAAGGGATGGCAAAAAGAAACATTAATATGTTACTGTCCTGTTATTTCAAGGTTATTGAAGGGCAAGAATACATCTTTTAATTTGCTTTATTATACATTATTAGTCAGGTATAAGTATTTACCCTTTTTCATTTTGCCTCTCTACATCAACAGAATAGAGATAAAATGAAACATTCAGGATGGGTTTTGCAGTGTAAATATTTAGTTTTAATTAAAGGGGTTTAACAAAAATATTGCATCAATCATTTAAGAATTACAGTTATTTGTCATTTTCACATGCCATACGTAACTGGAGAAACTAAATTTAAGTATCATTGTTAATACAATCATCATATTTGCAGCCAGTTTTATTTAGACAAGTCGGACATTTACAAGTCACTGAATATGTTGTACTTCACTTACATCAATCACTAGGGAATACATACAATATGGTACTATGTGGTACATTTGCCAAAACTGAGTAACTGTGCAAGAATGAGGGAAGTCACCAAGACTCTCGTGATGACTCTGAAAGTTGACTTGGTGGCTGTGACTGGAGACACTCTGTGTAATGCAACTGTTACACCACGAGTTGCAGCATCATGGTGGAGGAAAGAATTTTCCAAAAAAAGAAGACATGAAATTTCAGCTACACTTCATCAGGTGACACGCGGGAGACTTGAGCAAGACACGTTCAGCGACTCGGAAATATTCATGTATACATTCCCTGTCGTTTCTAAAGAAAACTGTCTGTACAAGTGATTTTATTCTTAGATTTAGAATTACATTAGTTTGTCTAATCACCTAAGAGCTCTGCAAACAGTATTCAAACAGTATTTTATTAAACCCCTTAAATCAATGCTAAAAGTTTACACTACTAGCAAATATTGTTTCATTTAGACTTCACTGTGGTGGTGAAGTCTGGAGGCAAAAATCAGAAAAATACTGATGGACCTGATTAGTAGATGTTTGTTTTTTTTTTTGTTATTTGAAACAACGACTGTGAAAATGTCTGTTAAACATTTGACTTATTTAAAGCAACACACAGATTGATTCAGATGTTTCAGCCACTGAAAGCCACAATTCAAACATGGTCAGTTTTTCAAGAAATCACAATCATCAGCAAAACAACACAGAGGAAGTAAAGGAAAGGAATGGGGCTGGAGGTGGGCTGAATGACAATAAGATAAAAACAAAATGTAAATAAATTAATCAAACAGCAGTGGATAAAAAAAAACATCATGAGGAGAAGAAAAATGTGGTTTGTGGTCTGAAGTGATGATTACCAGGTTCTGGAATCAATGCAGGATGCTGAGAGAGTGAAAATGAGCACGTGTGTGTGTGTGTGTGTGTATATGTAGACATAGTTTAGGAGACTCTCACCCTTGCTGTGCTGTGCTTCAAGACTTTCCCCAATTAGGTTTCTGGGTGAGGCTGTGTGCCCTTCTGGCCAGCGTTTAAAGATGCCAATTACTCGCATGATTTATGAGATTAACGCACACAGGGTAAAAGGCGGACGAGGACGAGCGGGCGAGGGCGGGTGAGAGGGTGGTGAGGGGTCAGAGAGTTGGGGAGGGGGTGGGGTGGGGTACAACTACCTGACAGTGTTCTACCGGGTGTCTTCCTGCAGGCGCCTAACTGGTCAGCGGATCAACTATCCTCAGTGCAAACTCAACTACCAGCCTGTGCTGCTTGAACAAACTGAAGGTGTTACTAAATAAATAATTGCACAGGTTCTTGAACGACTGAAGCCTCCAGAAAAACCTTGAACACAACCATCCAATCTGAGCTGGAGCGTCCTCTCTTCCTACACTTTTCCCCTCAATCTTTTGGCTCAATCCACTCTAAAAAATAAAAGTCAAACAGGGTGCAATTAAAAACGATGGGAGAAAATCTACACTGAGTGACACAATTCAGGAATATTTCAAAGTTAGAATCCATAAATTTGAAAGAGTGACTTTCAGGAAGTACAGAGAGGAAGATTATTTTAAAAAGAACAGGTTTTGGATGTTAAAATAAAACCTGAAGGGAGATTGTGCCTTTTTTTTTCTTCTCAACACTCAGCCATTAGGAAAGAAAAAAAAAAAAAGAAGAAATTTTCAAATTAGCATTTATAGTTGAAGAGCGTCAAGATGGGAGGAAAGCGAACTGAAGAACTGAGGGAAGAGACAGACGGGGAAGAATGGGGGAATTTTAGATGGACAAGTATGGAAACTGAGACAAAGCAAAGACAGGACATAAATCAAGGTAATGCTACAGCATGGCAAACAGCAAACCATACAAGCAGGAAACAAAAGAGAAACAGAAATTAGTGTCAGAGGGGTCTCCGCTTTGGTCGAGGAAGAGACATGGACCTCCTGAAACGTTAGTGTCTACTGCTTCAGGAGAGACAATATGATGCATCAAAATAAAGTATATATTATACACAACGTAAACTCAGGAGTCATCCAAAAACAGTGCCAAGAAATGTCCTGTTTTGGGATATGTGGGAGAAAAAGACTGGAATGAGAAAAAAATGTAATTCGAGGAACAACGAAAAATTATAACAGCAATGAAGAGAAAGATAATGAAGCTCACTCCATTATTTCAGAAAGTATTTTACATTTGTGCGGCATAAAGGAAAAGAAAACTTTTAAATACGTTACTGAAAAGAAAGTGAAATTTAAAATCCCAATATTTCATGTTGGTAATGATTCTTTATGTTTTTGTCACCAAGAGAGAGTTCAGACTTCACTTTAACCCTCTGAACGCACTATTCATGGAATTTTTCTGATTTTTTTTCTGGTATAAACAATCCTTGGAGGACTGTCTGGTCCTGGTAGGTTGGAATTACTGACTGAATCCCTGTGGGCCCCTGAGAATGGCAAAAATAGCGATGTTTCACACTATTTGATTTATTTAGGATCATTATAAGAAAAAACAATAGAGTAATCATGAGTTACATTCTTTTTTCCACCATTTATACATCTGATCCATGTTTTTTCCCCTGCTTTCTTTTACACATTATCAATTACACATCATATTACAACTTAAGTTAGAACAGAACATGGGGTGTTATCATATGCAAATACAAAGAAAAACACAGTGCCTTATTTTTATTTTTTTTAATTAAAAGTCGGGCACTTCAGCAGAATCATGGCTCCAAGAAGGTAGAACAAACTCAAAAATGTCTTTTCTGCAGTACAACACATTTGTAATGTCATAAATCACAAAAAGGAGCAAACCAGAATTTGAATTTCTTCTATGATTTATTCATTAATTTTAAACTGGAAAAACATGCAATCTCTTTATTCAACATTTTTCCAGTGTTACCAGTCCTGGATAAACTGTCACACATATTAGCTTTTCTTTTCTACTGTTTCTGTCAACATAACACTCCATTCTTTTTGACTTTTTTTTCTGCCTGCCTCACGCTGAAATTCAGTTACCCTGAATTTTTGTCACATGACTGTTAGTCTGAGGCTGAGTTGTTGAAGACTTGATAGCTAATTGATAGCTAAGAGAAATCATTTTATATGGGCAAAAATTTAAATGACACAAAAGACATTTTAATGAATTCACTCCATTTAAAGGTTTCATATATATATATATATATATATATATATATATATATATATATATATATGGAAGATTTTCCGGATGCAAGTGTTTGATGCACATGGGTAGTTCACGGACTGTCAGAAATGTGAAAACCTGATGATAAATTATGTTTTTACAGTTTCTGGCTACGGCATACTGTAATTTTGGCTTTTTTTTGTTTGTCTTAAAGAGAACATGTCTTTTAAACCCGTCGGTGGTTTGTGGGGTTCAGAGGGTTAAAACAAAGACAGAAGCACACTAAAGATCCTGAATCTGAGATGGAGTATTAAATACTACAAACAGAAGCCACACTTTTAGGTGGAGAATGAACCTCTCTGGTTCACCTTCTTTCTCTTAATTCAGTCTCTGCCACCCACCCGCTGCCCACATTCACACCTCCATGTCCTCACCTTGTCATCCTGTGAGTCTGGCTGCAGCAGACTGTGCTGCTGGATGGCCATGGGGGGAGGCAGAGGAACAGCATCGGCACCTTCCTCGCCTTCCTCCTCACCACAACTCTGCATGCCCGAAGAACTGGACTTGGACAGCGTGCCGCTCGACAGGCCCTCGTTACGAACCCGCTGATCAACACATGGAGAAGAAACATTATGTGAATGTTGAACTTGGATTTAAGCAGGTTTTAACGTTACTCGGGGCTCCGAAAAATGTAAAACGGCTGATGACACAGTATAACGAACAGCATGTTTACAATACACCACAAACCACCGGAGCAATACTCACAACTGGATGCGCCATTACTTTCTGAATATTTTGTTTGCATTACTGGAATCAAAGGAGCTCTTAAACCAAAAGCCCTGAGTGCATATGAGATATCGTCTGTCCTCGCACCTCCTCCACGGTCTCATCCTGAGGTGTGGCCGCGCTGTCGTCTGAGTCTTTCTGGGACCCGATTGTTATCTCGCCGCTCTTCCTCACCTCACGGCTCTTCTTGTGCTTGTGAGCCAGTTTCTTCACGTGGCCGTCCGCCTTCCCACTGCTGAGTCGGCGCACAGGGCTGGTGAGCCACTTCCGCAAGGTGTTACCTGGAAGACAAAAGTATAAAAACCAAAATAAATAAATAAATAAACAAAAACAAAAGGGGCAATGAGAGAGCACGATGACATTTAACCAATTCTATCCAAAAGAAAACCACTTTATACTTAACAAACACACAACACGACCACTACATTAAAGCCACAGTGGCTCCAGTGTTTTAGTTAAACAGTTATGTCCTAGAGTTTAACGTATCCATGTCACCAAGACTCAATAGTAGTAATAATAATAATAATAATAATAATAATAATAGTAATATTTGTACAGCACTTTAAAAACAACAAAGTGAATCTAGAAAAAATCATATCTATATTACTATTTAATAGTATCCATAGGTGTATCTTTAAACACATACTTGGTATATGCTTTCAAAAATATCTCTAATTTATCATTTTAATTTTGGCTGATGACGCTGACTTTTAATTGATTTTTTTCCAAATCCTTTTGCCCGTGGCTGACTCTCAGTCATTCTACCAAGTGTGATCCAAATCTGATCTAAACTGGATGAACAGACTGGATTAAAGGTATCAGAAACATGGGCATGGAGAGCAGCTGAGCGTACCTGGTCGTTTTGGTCCTGGTGAGTTGTGAGAGCTGATGCTGTGACCTGGCTGAAGTGTTGTGGACGAGCCGGCCATGATGGAGTCGTTGCTGCACACCGACAGGGTATCTGTGAAATGCATGACAGCGCCGCTGTGTTTAAATGTGACGGTAACTCCATCTGAAGCTACTTGAACCAATGATCTAAACAAGCACGTTTCTTTGGTAAATACAGACTATGGCGCCCCCTGTCAGTCAATACTGGATGTTGAACCTTTGTGGTTGAAGATTCCCTCCATCTCCATGGAGGATCGGGAATGGGCGATGCAGAGGGTGGAGCAGGGCACCAAGCCCTCCTGGGCAGGAGAGCGGTCTGTGGTCCTGACCAGGCACCAGTCTGGCTTGTCGTGGCAACGCTCTAGAACCTCCACTGTTTGGCCGCGCCGCACTGTCAGCTCGTTGCTGTTGCTGGCCGTGAAGTCATGAATCACCACAGTCAACTCACAGCCACCAGAGAGCTGAGGACGGAAATGAGGCGGTCTGTGAGGATGTGAGCCTCAGAAGGACCTGGTTCCCGTGTGATGCTGGTCTACGTTTGCAGAAATGTAGGCAGCGTGCGTTTGTGCGTCAGTGCACACTCACCTTGTCACTGTCCAGTGTGTTCTGTGAAGTGCGTGATGCCAGAGAGATGGTGTCTGGCTGGCTGCTCCCTTCACCCTGACTGTCCAGATCCTCTCCATCCCTAACAAGCACACACGTGATCAGGAGATCTTTAACACTGTGTGTTTTCTTTTTGTTTTACACGTGTTTCAGCATAATGAGCACAAATGAATGTTTTAGGACAAAGAAACGTTTATCTGAAGAGAAATGAATGAAATTCTAAAACTATACAGCACACCAAACATGGATAACCACATAACATATTAGAGCCTGGCCGATATTATCGGCCGATATAAGCCCTTGTCAAAGTACTCACTATCAGCCGAAATTTTGCAGATAGAATGCCGATAATTTCTCAAACAGAACAGTTACTGAAATAATGTTTGTGTCGGCAATGTAAAATGTCCTTGCACCGTTTGTCCAGTAGATGGAGCTCTGACTCCATTCAACTGAGAGCTGCTTACACCCCTGCTTAAATGTGTTCATCACCGGCTCCCGTAATTCACCGTCACACTGCACTGATCGGCTGACAAAAACATACAAGTAAGTTTATAAGGATGTTGTTTGTAATAACTTTGCGATTACATTCACCCCACATTTCTCCCGTTTCAGTTCAACTCAGTTTGATTAACTCAGTTTATGTAGTAATGTGTCAAATTTTAGCAGTAAACTTTCGTTTACTGCTAAGAGATTGAAACATTCAGATTCACTGGTCGTCCGGAAGGGTTCTGGGAATTACTGCTGTTCGTCCTGAATCCTCTGGGGCTGACGCCGTCGTATATGACGGCTGGGACCAAGCTTTACTAAATTGTAAATAACTTTTTATTGATATGAGATAGAAACGTACTCTTTTTTTGCTGAAAAGTTAACTCCACAGACTTTCGATCCACTGTCAGCCATCTTGGTACACCTCATAGAAGATGTGTGATGACGTGTGCAATGTAAGTGTCCAATTGGAATTGGTTCTCCGTCACATGGTTTTCCAAAATCCAATCGTAGGGCAGATTTACCTCACGTAATATGGCAAAGATCATTTTCAGGAGTGATATCTTACTAGTTGGTCCATTTCAATAGCAGCCTAACTGTTCCAATTGCATTTTTGCAGTTTTTGAACTTGAAAATTCTTCTCTGTTATAAAGTTAATCAATATGAGGATAAAGTTTCAGCTTTTAGCTCATACCTTTCTTGTTAAGGGTCCAAAAAAGAACATTTTATTCATTAACTCATTGAGTGCCATTGACGCTTAAACACGTCTTTTCAGATAGTAACGCTCAGCGCCAAAGACGCGTTATCGCGCCAATTACATTTTTTTTATGGGGGGGAGGAATCAGCTAATCTAGCTTGTGTAAAAAAATTAGAGCTGTAATCACAAGGGAACCCATTGTGTGGGTGGTAGCAGTGTGAGTGTGGACCGGAGTGCGGCTCGCTCTCCACCGTTGTGCGGACGTCTTACAGTTGTACCGCTCCTAATCCGAATGGTTTCCACCTGGCTGTCGCCCAGTGTCTGTCAAACTGTGATGCAGTCGCGCTGCTCCAGTTGTTCTGTCTTTTTCCTTGGAATGAAAAAACGCCGAGCGCACGACACACACCTCACACAAAGGCTGCTTACAAGCAAATGACGCAATCGACAGGCTCATACAAGCACACGTGATTCAAATCCATCAGGTTTTTGAAAAAATAAAAAGGTCTGATACACGGGAGCCAGAGGGAAAAGACGCGCCGCCGAGAGAAGAGACAGACGGAGTCCCTCCCCTGATGGTTTTTTTTTTTGGTGCATTATACAATAGGATCACTTTTCATAATGTTTGAGATGTCACTGAAGCAAAAACAATTATAATCAACCCACCCATGTTCTGCAGACAATTACTAAAGAATGGAAAGAGGTACAAACAAACGTTTTTTTTCTGATGATAAAGGAAAGTCTGAAGTTTCTTTTGGTATGTTTGTTGTTGACATGGACATACAACTCAATTTTCTATGGGTCATGAAAAAACACTCAAATGCTGAAAAATCCTGGCACTGGGATGTTCTGAACTTTGAAAATGGCTGGCACTCGATGTTGTGTGGGCCGCTGAAGAGGAGGTACTGCTGGCCCACCACCAGAGGGCGTCCTGCCTGAAGTGCGGGCTTCAGGTACGAGAGGGCACCGGAGCAACCGGGAGTGGCAGCTGTCACTCATCAACAACGCCAGCTGTCACTCATCATCATCATCCACACCTCCATAAGAGCCGGGCAGCATCTTCACCTCACTGCCGAGAAATCGTCTACCGAACAGGTAAACCGCTCAGCCTAAAGTATCACATTAGTGACGTCCTTACTTCTGTGTGTACAAGTATTTTTTGCAGACATTCCTGTTTTGTACTGAGTAGTCGTGTGTGGGGAGTTGGCGTACTCCGCTCCTCGGTTGGAGGCTACGTACTTTGCCAACAGGATCTGCACGTAAACACTGTGTTTGAGAGGTGGAGGTGCTTTCCACCTTTATACTGAACTGTTTGCTGGGTGTTCACGCACCCACCATCACCTGTCTGTTCTTCCTGCCAGCAGTACCCGATCTGACAGCCGGAGGCAGTGGCCACCTGGGGACCCAGCGCTTGGTGGCTCCAGGGTTGCTTCAGATCCGGTGGAGTGGAAGGCGTGTGGGATCCGGCTCTTTTCTGGACGGGCGTCTTCTATCCTCGAGCCTGCTCACACATCACTGTGACTAATTTGACTGTTGATCTCAATTGTGTTGTCTGTTGCTCTGTTGTGCACATTCACAACATTAAATTGTTATATTTTTGGCTTATTCCATTGTCCGTTCATTTGCGCCCCCTGTTGTGGGTCCGTGTTCCTACACTTTTCACAACAAATGAGTTAAAAAAAAAAAGAGAATAATATCGGCTGATTTATCGGCAAATCGGCCGATTTATCGATTATCGCCATTTTTTTCATCCAAATATCGTTATCGACATCAGCCTCAAAAAATCCATATTGGTCGGGCTATATTACATATATATCTTGACTTAAAACTGAACATATATTTATTATGTGGTGTGTAACAGAAATATTTATCTTAATACAGTGTAGGTACTAAATGCCAGGATGTGAGTTATGAACATATTAATTCCTATTGGACTGACATAAATGCTTCTATCATTAACGGTCAGGATGCAGGTGTCGCATGTTTACCTTCGGCCCTTGTGGTGCTTGACGGCGGTTGTTTTGGGGATATGGATCGGCTCCTTCAGGGCTCCTCTCAGGTGAATGGTGCGCTCCTGGATCACTTCTCTTATGTGTTTGATCCAGTCCTGCTTGTTCTCAATGTTCGACGCCTACCGTTGGTCAGTGATGAAAGAGGTGCAAAAGGTCAGAGTCATTCTGAAATGAACTTTCTGTGAAAATCTCTTTTTTTTTTTTTCTTCCAGTCTTTGGGTGTTTCTCACAAGTCTGAAGAATCTGCTTTGGTCACCTCTTACCTAAAATACATTGCTGGTTAAAAGGTATTTACCTATCCTGATTTATTCTATTTCCACTTATATCAATGAAATTTGAAACTTCAAATATAACTTTACATGAAGCAAAGATGATCTGAGTAAAAAAAAAGCACAGCTTTTAATCCCCCATTCCCAAGTATAAGAATAAATAGAACTTTATTAATGCTGAAGGAAATTGCTTTGCCAGAGTGCCGAAACAGTAAACAATGCTTTTTTTTTACAGTGAGAACAATGAGTACAACTTGTTTATGCAAAATGACTGAATACATTTGCACAAGATGTTGACAGTATTGCACATAGCTCTGAGCAACTGAAAAACACTGACTGTTATGTATTTATTCTGCAGAAGGGGGAGGAGTTATACAGTCTGACTGCCACAGGTAGGAAGGACCTCCTGCGGCGTTCTGTGATGCACCTCGGTGGCCTCAGTCTTTTGCTGAAGGTGCTCTTACAGGACACCAGTGTGGCATGCAGGGGGTGGGAGGTGTTGTCACAGATGGTGAGCAGTTTTCTCAACATCCTCCTCTCCAACAAGCATCCCCAGTTATCAAATACCAACTGGGGATGTGAAAATATATTTGTCAGTTTCCAACCTACACTAATAAGGGGGTTTAGCTGGACTACACACCCCCAGTACTGACTGCTAACACTCACATTTAATTAAGTCGTCAGTTAAATAGAAGTGTTTCAGTCTCCTAAAGTAGTCATTGCTTTGACACACAGGTATTCCAGAGGTACCCAAGGATTCTCCAAGAGACCTAGTACCAAAGGCATCCAATCGACACCTTAGATCACAGAATACACCAGGACCCAAAAGGCTCGGATCATCATTCTCCTGAAAAGTCAAATATCTCTGTCCAATGACCTCATGACTATGTACGCTGGCCCCAGGTGTCTCTCAAGCTGAAAGACCGAACATGCAGAATAAAGACTGAATAAATCAAACAAGTTAAATACTGTAATTTGCATTTACTCAGGTTGCCTTTAGTTTAGGTTGCATTTTGTCTGAGTGTCAAAAAAACAACTGTAATATTAATTAATATCCATAACAGAAGAAATCAGGAGAGGGCAAATACTTTTCACTGCACCATAATCTCACAACCTTTCAGTAATGCCAGTTTGGCATTAGGTTGAATTTTGTTTTTGACAGTAAAATGCTAAGAAAAGCTACGAGAATATGTCGATTCAGACTTGTGAGAAGTGACTGCGGGCTGTGTTGCGGGATTGTTTGTACTCACCGTGGCTCCATGTTTGGCTCCCTGACTTAGCTTTAAAAGTTTAAAATATAAAATAGAGAATTTTACTGGTTCAATTTTAGATGTACAGGACATTTTGCTTCCGTTGACAAAATTATTTAACATGGTACAAACGTACAACACTGATAGTTTTGACAGTGTAGGCCGACTGCATGGCACATTTTCCTGGATGACATCTGCGTGTTTACATGAGTAGTTAGTGATGGCACTCCGTTTACAATGCACACACCACATGGCTGCATCTCAGTGGTTAGTCTGATAGCCAACATATCACAGAGTTCTAACGCTCAGAATTATGTGTTAGGATTTTAGTATCATGCACAAATTTTCAGTAACAGAACATGTTTGGAAACGGAAGTTTGGTGAATTGTTAATGCCCCAGTCACACCAGGAAAAACAGCGGCTGGAGACCGCAACGCATCCCAAATTAGCGGAAGCGTGTTCAATCATCTTGCTCTCACATTGCAACCACAAATCCCTGAAACGGGCGTGTTGAAGACACCGACTGGGTCTGTGATCACGTGCAGTCAGCTAGTGATAAAACAGTCGTCATAAAATGGAGTCTGACGGTGAGCAAACGGGATTAAGTTGGTAATTACACACAATCTGTGTGTAATAAAATGGCGAAGTCCTCTTGTAGCTGCAGAGGTGACGGGACTACATCATATACTACAGCTCTCCAGAAGAAGTAGAAGAAGTGTGCGCGTTGGACGGGCCAAGTAATACAAAAAAACCCCCAAAACATTCTGATTAATTCTGGGCAGGTCCCAGTGGATGAGATTTACATTTTAGTGCTCTCATTTTAGTCTCTCCCTTATTTAGCAGGAGTAGGGGAAAAACTACAGAGGATCTTCAGACAGCACAAAATCCCAGTTTACTTTAAACCGGTTAACACCTTGAGACAGAAATTAGTTCACCCTAAGGACATGATCCCTAGTTACAAACAGAGCAATGTAGTGTATTCTATCAGATGTCAGGAAAACTGTAACGAACACTACATAGGTGAAACGAAGCAACCTTTACACAAAAGGCTATACCAGCACCGCAGAGAGGGCGCCAGTGGACCGCAGTCTGCAGTTCACCTCCACCTCAAAGACACTAACCACACGTTTTAGGACAAGGAAGTTAAAATATTAGCCAGAGAGAAGAAATGGTTTAAGAGAGGGGTCAAGGAGGCATTCTTTGTGAAACGTTTGAAACCCAGCCTTAACTGGGGAGGAGGTCTGAGACACACTTTATCCCCTGTTTACAATGGGGTACTCAGGTCAAAGGAGTTTCAGTCTTTTGTTCATGGTAATGAGTCATTCACGTCATCAAGGGAGCCATCAGAAAGGCATCCATGCCATCATTAGAGGGACAGCTGTCCTGCCATTAGGTGTGCTAACTAGAGCACAATAGTTGCTAATTAGAGCTATTGTTTAGTCACTAGCCTATAGCAGTCTGCCTCTCAGTAGGAGGGGTCTGGTTAGGTTTAAAACTCCAGCTTTTGTTGGCTTCTGTTTTATTCTTCTCTACAAGAGTCAGACAGAAGTCAGACTTCCAGAGCAAGAATTTTAGCTGAGGAAGCTTCTGCGATTTGAAGCGAAACGTCCTCACGTCAAGCAACCCAGTCCAGTCGAAGATTCAAGCTTCTCTACTATTTTAGTGCTTTAACCTACTTCTTACATAATCTGAGGAACACTGAGTGGAAGGTTAATTTAAACAGGGCTATTTAAATAAAGAAACGTTTAAATATATTCTTATATTTCATTTTCAGCTGCTTGTGTGTTAAGTTCATCCTGCCAGTTTTCACTTTAGTATTATACTTGATTAAATATTAAATATGATTAAATCTAGCACAGACATCAACTTGAGCAGCGATTTTCTCCCACATTGTTTGCAGCTCATGTGCTGAACTTTTTTTTTTCTTTTTGGTAGTTACTATGGTGAATCCCAGCATTGGGGCTCCATTAGCGCTGCTTTTTGTGCGCACATACTTAACTCAGAGTGAACCCACTCTGAGCTGATTAATTTAAATCAGCTGTTATGGAACTAAAAACTCAGCATTTTCTCAGGGTAAATAAACTCTCATTTTTGAGACAGATTCAATAATTTGTTGAACCTCCTTTCCAAAACAGGCTCCAGGCAACCACCAATTTTTCCCAGAGTCACAAGAAGGTTGACGTCCTGTTTTCACTGTAGTGTGACTGGGGTATAACGCAGTGATTTTTCTGCAAGAAGTCAATTTTATGAAAAGTCTGTGGGAGGGAGAATTGTGGGTGTGCAGATGTAGAATCGGTGTCAGCTGCACAGGTGGAAGCATATCAGCCCACACAGAGAATCAGAAATACAAACATCCACAGAAAACACAGCCCCGGATAAACAGATGTAACTGTGTGCGTTTGGAACGTGGGAGAATCTCCGCACAGGACAGACACTGGCAGAGAAAGACACAAGACAGGGAAGACAGAAGACAGAGGAGACGCTAGCCACTACAGAAAGCTTCTTGATGCTGCTCATGCAAGCAAACAACACAGAGCAGAAGAAACATGAGAATATTAGAAGAAATTTATTACAGCACTAAATTTAATTAGAAGAAAGGGCCCTATCTTGCATCCTGTGCAATGCAGCTGTTGGTTTCATCCCCATTACCCACATTGTGTAAGTATCGAGTATAACTGCACTTATCTGTGAAACAACGGGTCTATTAGTCAAAACATAAGGTATGGTCAGGTGCAGTGTTGGTGCATTGCTATTGTGCAGCAGCAGAAAGCTACCGTGCCATAGTTTTCCTGGTGCTTACACAGTGCAACATTTCAATGTGTCTCGCACAGGCAGTTTCACAAAGCGTGTACATTCTGTACAGGGGTATGCACATTAGTACATACCACAAAACAGAGTTAGAAAAATTTTTACAATGACATGAAATGATAATCTAATTGGGGGAAGGACCCCAAAAGTTTAATAATTCTGGTTTGTATTCTATTTATTTATTCTATTTATTGTTTTCTAAAGGTAGATTCTTCCTCCACAGGTTCTCAGGGAGTCTGATTGGACATGGAGAGGATCTGGTGGTCGGAGGAGGAAGAGGAGAAGGTGTTGCAGAACAAGACACTTGAATGCTTCACCTCAGGGAGCTGTGGTGGATGCTGCTTCTGTAAATGAGCTGCTCGCTCGTGTTGACACTTTGTGTGCAGATCTGTTTCCTTGTCAGAAAATCTCTCACTTCTGAGTCTGTCATCTAAATAGTAACGGGACACATGCTGGTGCACTTGTGTTTGACAGGGGATGCCAGAAGAGAGTCTGACTGTTTTTTTTATTTCGAGCTATGACCAGAACACAGGCAGAATGAATTAAAACCCTTCTGCGCCCTGCGCCTTATTTTGCACCCAGACTAGAAGACATGTAAATAGCAAAATGGAATTGGATACATCTTAAATGGATGTGCACTGGGTACGTTACACCGTGCACGGTCGATTGTCAAGATAGGGCCCAAACATAAAGGTTAGACTGATTTATAGATATGACAATATGTTGGAAGAGATTTTTTCGACACTTTTTGTATATACATTTATATTGTAACATCTGACAAAACAAACGATGGTCGATTGTCAAGATAGGGCCCAAACATAAAGGTTAGACTGATTTATAGATTTGACAATATGTTGGAAGAGATTTGTTTGACACTTTTTGTATATACATTTATATTGTAACATCTGACTTTTTTGGTACCATTTGTTTTGATTTTTTAAAATGTACTTTTACATTCTCAAGTTTAAATATAAAGATATTTAACAATCCAATAGATTAAAAGCCATTGAAGAACTAACTGGTGTAATGAAAAGACACACAAAGCAAAGAAGAAAGAAATTTCACCTTGAGTACAATCTTGTTGTCGGATGTTGGGGTGCGTCCCACCCAAAGAGCGAACTTACATGGGTCTCCCTCGACGTGCTCAGTCACCCCCAACTCTGAGGTCTGTGGAACAACAGGAGTGATTTCACACAGCTGCATTCTGCCACTAAAGTTTTAGAATACTGTCAATACTGCCCTCACTCGGGGGGAGGAGGAGTAACAGGAAGACAGAGGACGGGAAGGAGAGGAACAGTAGTAGCCAGTAAACCAGTAGCAAGCAGTATATTCTGATATTTATATCTGCAAATTGTTTTTTACGTTCACTTTTGATACTCTGTGTGTTTCTTACCCTGTGTGCTGCTACACAATGCTGTTAGTACCTCAACTTCCTTGAGGAAGTATTCCTAAGGGATTAATAAAGTTCTCTCTAATCTAATATGACATATACTATGAAAGGTTCAGGAACAGAAAAGACTCAACTAAGATGTTTTGCTTCCAGTAACCCTATAAAAAATTGAACATAAATACATTTTTACTAACAACTTACAAACAGTTTGCTCTTGTAGATGTATTTACTGCGGCCGTTTGAGTCTTTGACCTCCTTGCTGAAAACTAGAGACATCTCAAACAGGAAGAGGTGGCGCTCTCGGCCCTTTCGGATCAGTGTCTTCGGATCCCAAACCTGGAAGGAGTCCTGGAGAATCAGCTCGCCCTGGGATTCAATGTTTTCATCAAAACCTGCAGCAGAGACGGAACACAAGCAGTTAAACCCTCCTTGTTGCCTAAATACATAGTTTTAATTTGATTAGGAGAACCTGAGTTCGCCACCAACATTTTAAGACAACTCGAACGTTTGTTGTTGTGAGCTACCTTCCAACATTGAAAGGTGCATGGCATCGTTGGCTTTTTTGGGAACACTGAGCATCACCTCCAGGCCATCCTTGATCTCTCCTTTACCCTCTTCGCAGCAGGTCAACAGCTCCTGAACAGACAGAAACCGTGAGGACCGAAACTGTGCACATGGCCTCTAGAGCACCGAGCGGTTACCGAGGGTTACCTTTAGCAGGAGCTGGTACTTGGTGATTCTCTGCACGGGTTTAATCAAGTAGGAAGAGATGGAGTTAGCCAGTCTGTGCCTCTGCTGGATCTCCTGTTAACACCCACAAAAAGAGCCACAGTGCTGTGATTAGATACAAGTTCAGTTTTAATTTAGTCCAAAAGAGTTGTAAAAGTAGACACTTACATCAAAGTAGTTTCCGGCGTGCTCCAAGATGAGCTGCGTGGAATCAGGTTTGTTCTTGCAGTAGTTCACATACATCTGGAATTTATCATCCTTTAAGAAGAAACATGATGTAGTGCAGCAGATAACAGAATACTTACAGAGGAAATTTTCAAATAGTGAAAGAAGCACCAAATTTGGCACAAATACTCCTTAGATATTACTTTTTTGAAAAAAAAAAAAAAAAAAGACTGGCCACTTGAATTTTCAATAGGCGGCCAGGTAGAGGTCAATTGAAGAATTACACAGGGGTCAAAATTTAAAAATGCTCCAATCATATTGAAAACTATACCACATTGTTTGTCTGATCAGAAAGATTCTATAAAGGTATAGTTTGGACCATCTATGACTTAATGTTATGGAGTAAAAACAGCAAAAATGGTGACAAAGGTCAATTTCAGTTTGTACAGGGGTGAGAAGTTGAAGTTGCTCCTATTTTGATAAAAAGTGATGCAAATTATTGGTTAATAGGGTTTTAAAAAGGAATAGTTTGCAACATGTCGTGCTTAGTTATCACGTTACAGGGGAACATATGCCCAATGGACATCGAGACTGTTTGACCTTTATTTTGGAGACCAAACATTCAACAGTCAAAACTATTCCATTTATTAATCCTGTTAGCCCAACCAGTAATTTGCACCACTTTTGAATCTAAATTTAAGTAACTTTAACTTTTGACCCCTGTACAAACTAAAATTGATCTTTGTCACTATTTTTGCTGTTTTTAACTCCATAACTCCAGAACATTCAGTCACAGATAGTCCAAACTATACCTTTTTAGAATCTTTATGAGCAGACAAATAATGTGGTTGTAATGTGTAATTCTTCAATTAGCCCCTAACTGGTCACCTATAGAAAATTCAAGTGGCCAGTTTTTGTTTTCAGAAGAGTAATGTCTAAGGACTCGTATGTGTGCCAATTTTGGTGCTTGTTTCCAGAAATGAAACACTGCTACAGTTATTTGCTCCACTAATGGTTTGAACTTGGAAGTTGTTAGAAACCCCCCCCCCCCCCAAAAAAATTTATTAAAGGTCACTGTTAACAGGTTGAGGAAATTATTTTTTCTTTCTTCTGCATCATTAAGACTGAAAAACAGCTTTGTGCTGCTGCGTAATGACTTACCCATGTAACAAAGCAATGGCCAACATCCTCTGGCAGTTGCTCGTATTTCTCCAGCTCTTTAAGAAAAATGCTGCAAAACAAGGTGTAATAAATTAAGAACTGAAGAATAATAAACCAAAAGCATTGATATCATAATTGAGGATAACTGGTGACATTATAACAATCCTATTCTTTGACATAACACTAATAAGGACACTTGGGGTATATTTATTGATATATTTTTCTGAACCATTATTATAATAACATAATTATTCAGCTGAAATGTTCTGTAAGTATTGCCTATAGAGATGTCTTTAATTTCACTTATTTTGACCCAGTTAGATTAATTACTGTGGGCTCCATAATAATTTTTCTTATGGGATTCCCTTGAAACCCAGTTTGACATATAATGCTATATGGTTGGACTCCATAGCAAAATGTTTGAGCTTATTGTCAATTTTTCATAACTACTTAACTGTCAGTGCAGTTTTTATTCAGGCTGTTTGTGTCAGAGAAACCACAGGGAGGAGTGGCTAAGTGTTGAATTTTTGTACTGAAAAGTCATGTAAAAAAAAATGTATTGTCTTTCAAAAATGTGGTTTATCAGTCAGATATTCAAGGGACTTTTTCATCTAGTTATAATACAAATACATGCAAGAATGACAAATAAAAACAAGCTGATCGTATTTTAAACAACAGACTCTGGTGGGAGACCGGCACGGACCACAGGTGAACAGATTAGTGTGTTTTATTATGTGGTGATGAGGGTTAAACTGTTGATTATTTTTATGAAGAACTTAGTCTGTAACTGTGTCAGTGATTTATTCATTTTTTTATATAGCTTATCACTTCTACTTAGAGCAGCACTGCAGTAGTAAAATTAGAACATTCAAAGAAATATTGACTGAATGATGCTTTAAATGTTAAAAATACATTAATCCCCATCATCAACATTATTTTCATCATCATCGTCATATAGCAAAAATGTATTTACAATATGATCAAAATTAGACCTTTACGCTCTTTAATTTAAGTAGAATGCGCTACTTCATTGGCCAATAAGGTCAGAAACAACCTTGTTGCATATCTGAAGTGAAGGAGAGCAAATATGTTTTTTAAAATGTGTACTATAGCAGCACTGACAGAGCCCAGCTCACATGTTGATGAAACAGAACAAGATGACTCGTCATCATTTTGGTGATTAACACAGACCTGTTTTGCATTTGAAGTGAAGGGAAGCATAAATATGCTTTTAAAACATGAACTGTGGCGCTTCTCATGAAGCAGCAGCAAACACTGAGAAAGTGTTGCCTGCACTGCACTTATGAAGCAACACTTACATGAAATGTGCATTGATTTGGTGACTCCTGTTTAGTTTATGCGATACCAAAGTTAAAAAAAAGAAGCATGAATCGGGCCTAATTCCATTCACCTGGATTGGATCAGGACCTCACATAAAAACTTTCAAAACTGGGGGTCTTTGTCTGTTTTTTCTTTTATAAATGAATTAATTTATTTTTGTCAACCTTAAAACATCTTCACACATGTCACATAATGCTAAGCATACAGGTTTGCCTTGTTTAAAAATAATAGCACATCTTTTACTCACTTATGATGGAATTCATAGAGGTCCTGCATGTTTCCAAAGATGATGTGCTCCTTGTTGATGATTCCTGGAGGAATTTCTTCCACACCACTTGTCATCTCCCACAGGTAGGTCTGCAAGTGGCAAGACAACAAAATCAAGACAAACTTAACAAGAAGCTCCTGAAACATATAAACAGTGATGGCCATCACAAAAATGTGCCCTACTTTCAAAAATGGCAATGACCCCCCCCCCCCCCCCCCCCCAAAAAAAAAAAAAAAAACTTGGAGTGATGGAATCCAAAATTCATACTAACGTTTTGACCAAATGAACCTAGTTTCCAAACATGTGACAGCTACGGTTATACAGCTGGATGATTCCCGTGTAGAATGAATGATTTGTGTTCATGGTTTTATTCAACCCAGTGAATCCAGGAGGAAAGTCACACTTACATCCATACACTCCCGCAGGTCTCGCACGTAAGCCTTTTCTGTCTGAATCAACTCAGCCATGATGAATCTACAAATACATCCAGACGAAAAAAAAAACAAAAAAAAAACTGTCATTCTGTCCTGATTCACAGAAAATGATACATCACCAGTGTCAAAAAACACATTTCAGCAGCCTTCATCCATTTATGCTAATGAAGAATAGAAGAGTGGCAGGTCATAAAACCTCTGTATGAGCCATCGATCACAGAAATCATGCTGATGCGCTACACGTAGCTTCATTTGTTCGCTTGTGGACTCTGATTATGCAGCTGTTGTGCTCGTCCAGCAAGAGCAGCAGGTGATGAGTGGAGGAAATTTAAATCCATTCTCTACATTCATTTACAGGCAAATCTCATGTTTATTTAGAAGCACTAAAAATCAATAAGCAAGCAAGTAGGAACGAAATGCATCGACTAAAGACTGTTTAGGCCTTTTTCCACTTGCACTGAAAGCAGCGTATCATCAAGGAATATTTTGTTCTGGTGTTATATGGGAATAAATGATGGAAGTCACATTTATGGGCAAAGATGCCTCATTTTTCTTCGTAGTCCAGACCCAGAATCAGCAGATGATGTTGATGGACAACTTACACAGCTTTTGATGCTGGAACAGAAGGATGTTATAGAAAGCAACAAAACAGCACCACGACAAATGTGACAACCTTTCAGAGACAGACATTTAAACTAAGTATCTTTTTTGGGAAAGCTTGATACAATTATGAAATGTATGCGCAACTCTTTTTTTCTTTTGCTTTTTTGTTCTGTGATTCTCATTTAA
The DNA here is from genome assembly GCF_902500255.1 of Thalassophryne amazonica. Classification (NCBI taxonomy): domain Eukaryota; kingdom Metazoa; phylum Chordata; class Actinopteri; order Batrachoidiformes; family Batrachoididae; genus Thalassophryne; species Thalassophryne amazonica. The sequence goes on from NC_047122.1 coordinate 60,916,554, forward strand.
ATGGACATTTCTCAAAATATTTACACAATACATGTTGTCACAGCAGGGTACCTCTTTAAAGTTGGGTGGTCTGATACAATATACACTCACCGGCCACATTATTAGGCACACCTGTTCAATTGATTGTTAACACAAATAGCTAATCAGCCAATCACATGGCAGAAACTCAATGCATTTAGCCAACTAGACATGGTGAAGACGACTTGCTGTAGTTCAAACCGAGCATCAGAACGGGGAAGAAAGAGGGTTTAAGTGACTCTGAACTTGGCACATTTGTTGGTACCAGACAAGCTGGTCTGAGTATTTCAGAAACTGCTGATCGACTGGGATTTTCACACACAACCATCTCTAGGGTTTACAGAGAATGGTCCAAAAAGAGAAGATATCCAGTGAGCAGCAGTTGTGTTGACAAAAGTGCCTTGTTAATGACAGAGGAGAATGTGTGATGCCATCATGTCAGTATGGACCAACATCTCTGAGGAATGTTTCCAACACCTTATTGAAGCTATGCTTTGAAGAATTAAAGTAGTTCTGAAGGCAAAAGCGGGCCCAACCCCGGTATGAGCAAGGTGTACCTAATAAAGTGGCCAATGAGTGTAGGTGAAGTTTCTTGTCCAAGGATGTGTTGTGTGTTGGGGGGTTTGGCTGGATGTTTTTGTGTTGTTTTCTTTTCTTTGCTCTCCAGGTGGTATGCAAACTGGTTTTTGTCTGTGGAGAAGGTGCTGGTAGAAGAGTCCTTCACCCTCATCAGCATTATTAGCTGCACCTGTGGAGGATGTTCACGTGCAGGCCTACTGACTCGCAGCACCTGTGTAAACTTAAAGACTTTCAGCTGAAGCAGATAATGAGATGGCATTCTGCATTTAAGCCATGAGTGGTTCAGCAGAATTGCCGGGAACTCGACCTTGTGACGTTCGTTTGTGAGACGCTGAGGACCGCGCCAGGGTTTGACACATCGTGCCTGTGAAGGAGGATGGGTGAGGGACACATGCTGTCAGCACACATCAGAGGTGATTATTGTCTGAATGATCATTAATAGTAATTTGGTATTTTGTTACGCAGTGTATTTGAACATTGATGAGAATTGTGCAGTTTGCTTCTCACTGCCGTGGCGTACGGACTGATGATCCTCCACCTATTGTGAGAAGCTGCTCATTTACATAAAGCTTAAATTCAGACCTGAATGTGTTGCTGATAGTGTGTGCCTCTGAGGGATATTTGCTGTAGCTCTGTTGACTTACCTCACCTTTTCCATCCTTCACAGAGTCAGTTTGTCGTGTCCACCTGGGGGGTGTTTGGCGGTGAATCTGAGTCCAGAAGCGCTGAGGCTTCGATCCTTTTGGGCGCTGGAGAGCGCACCGTCCTTCACTCCACCAGACAAACCACATATTTATGTTGTACACTAATTATTGCACTAGAGGGGGAAATAAAATCGTTTTGTTTGTGGAACCGCTTTCTGGTTATTTAGCGCTGGGTTCGGTCAGACGTTGGTCCGCTCCTCAACCTGTGTCTGCACATAACAGGATGCGGGTAGTGTGACTGGGAATTGAACCCAGGTCTAGATATTGGTAGCCCAACTCCTTACCTCACTGAGCTACCTGCTGCATAAAGAAAATAACAAAATAAATGAGAAGCATTAGCATACTCCTTTCTGCGTGCAGACTTGCGCTTCTCCTCATTGAGCTCATGAGCAGCATCCCTTAGCTTGACCTCTGACCCTGGAGCTGTGGCTGGGATGATGTCCAGTTGGAGATCTTTACTCTGACAGAAGGAGAGGGATTACATTTACAAACGTGGAAGTGATTCAAAGAAAATTTGTACGAGAGGATGCATCTGGTGGTGCAACATCTTATTAAGCGCTTACTGCTTTGTTAGAGTCGGATGAGATGCCCAAAGCTTTCTCCAAACTGCAGCGGTACTTGTCCATGCGCAGGGAGAAGTCACGGTAGCGCTTGTCGACAGCCGTTACCCACTTTTTGATCTCTGCTGCGTGACTGTGGCCTTTGTCACAGAACCCATCAGCCAGCTGGATCAGCAGCTTCACTCGCTCTTTGGTTTGCTAAAAAACAAAGGGTGTTAGAGCCATGCACGTCGACACACTGGTGTGTGTGTGTATGTTTGTGTGCAACGATAACCTTGGCTGTGATGTGGAAGTCCTCGTGCTCCTTCAGCAGCTCTTGCGTGTGGTGGATTGTTGAGCCAGTGGAGGTGTGTGTAGACAGATAAAACTCACCAGTGTCGTGAATCCACTCCAAAGCCTAGACACACACACACACACACACACACACACACACACACACACACACACACACATAGGATGCACAAATTCTTCAATTACTTGACAGCAGTGGATGTGGGAAGCTGATAAAAAACCAATGATGCTCCACCACACTGATGATAAGTGTCAGTCAATCTGATGACGTGAATTGAAATTAGAGTGCGTGTGTGTTGTGCACCTGTTTGGCACTGCGCTCAAACACCACATACTGCTGACACTGGTCCAACCGTCGCTTCCTCATGGTCCAGAAGTGCAGAACTCTGTTTTCCCTCTGCAGCAGCTCATTCAATATGTCTAAACAAAACAGTAACACACACACACACTCAAAAAAACAGTCAACATTCATGTATCACAAAAAATGTCCACTCTGGTTTCAGCACAACAAAGACATCCAACAGCAGCTTTCCTACATTTGGACATGTTCACATGTGTGGAAAAACCAAAATGAGTCTAACTAATTACATGTTTTTCTACACTGTACCAAAGTGGGCAAAAACGCTGTACGGCAAATTACTGTTGGATAAATTAGGGCAGTGGTACGGTTGTGAAGACAAGCAGCTTAGTTCCCTTTGTTGGCTTCATGGACGATGCTGTGATCTCTGGGGATTCAATGTTTACCCTGATTGCAGCACTTGAGAAGCTGAGTGAGGAATCAGAGTGTCTAGTTTTAGAATGAAGAGTTCAGATGTAAAACCCAGTAAGTAGTTTTTTTAATGGAGAAAAATGCAGTTGAAAATGGAGATTTAAAGGAAACCATATTCGGAAATGCAGAGACTTTCATCAATAAAATGAAAACACTTTGTTCAAATTCTTTCATATTTTGCACACTGATGGTCTCCTTGACAGCCAAGTACATGTTGGCCTCAACTAAAAATTTATCATTTTGGAGATACTGGGTTTTACATTATAACTCTGCAAATGTTCAGGGCCAAGTATAAGATCCAGGCTTTCAATTATGCTGTGGACTCGGCCATTAAAAGTTCATCTGTGTGCAGTGAAAGTTTCACACTTGCAGAGATGTTCACTTCGACAGTCATCAGCCTTTGAGGTACTTGGAAGAGGTTATGGAATCATGAGGTTGCTGGACAAAGTGTTTGATGATGCTGACACCTGTGCTGGAGAACGAAGATTCAAGTCTTTAGGGTTCTGGTGCTTCCTGTCCAATTGTATGGTTCTGAGACTTGGACAGTAACCAGTGACCTGAGGCAATGACTGGATGTCTTTGGTACTTCAGAGGATCCTTGGGTCCTTCTGGAATGACTTGGTGTCAAATGAGCACAGTGAGGGAGCATCACCTATGACATTTTGATCATGTGGCATGTTTCTCTGTGTGTGACACAGCACGCAGGTATCTCAGTGCTGAGGACTGCAGTGCATGGGGAAGACCAAGGGGACGACCATTTTTCCCCTGGCTGCAGTAGATAGATGGTCACGTTGAAGAGGGGGGGATGCACTGGTTGTCTTACTGGGTGCCTGCTATCCAAGATCTGCGGAGGTTCTATGGTGTGAAGGGTGCGTCAGTGTGAAACCCCAGCACAAGCTCCCAGACCGAACCTGGTCAGAAGTCTGAATTCTCCATATGAGATTACATGAATCTGTCATTTCACCTGAACTGCACCTGAGCAGGATATTACAGTCGTGTTGTGGAAGCTGAAATACATCCTCAGGATGACACTCACTCTTAACCTGCTGCTCTGGCGCTTTGATGTGGCTCAGCATCCCGGGCATGTTGACGCTGTTCCTATGCAGGTATTTGAGGAAGACGTCTGCGTTTCGTCTGGCCAGCGTGCACGCCTGATTGAAACAGTAATGCACAGAGTCAGCTGTGTAACTTGGCGCCATCTTTGCTGTCAGCAGTGGTTTTGTCGTGGGTGTGTTACCTTGAGGAAGGCCTCTTTTTGCTCCAGATGCTTACTGATCATGGGGCTGACATGATCCGTTTCAGAGTTGGGTCCCAATTTGTCAGCTCCTCCGCACCAGTCCTCCTCTCTCTTGTACTCCTGCTCCAGACTTTCCAACACACTGCAAACCTGCAGGGAGAAAAACACAAACTATGGTACCTGAGGAAAACAGAATTCTTTATATTCATTCTGAAGACTAGAGATCTGTGAACAGCCTCACTAAATAATAACTCCTGCTCTGACCCACTATTTTCTTGTATGTATTACTGTCCTTCAGGCATATCTTCATATGATGTGCTACTATTGTGTGACGTTTCATTGAAATCCACTGACTGTTTTAGAAGGAGATGCACTGGTGATTCCTTCATGCACTCAACATTTTCCACCAGAACAACAAAGGTACGCTCTCCCATACCTGTTCAGAGGTCTTGTAGAAGGCCACAGAGGCGTTCACCAGTTTGAGGCGGTCCTCCATCTTCAGCATGAGCTGCTGCCAGTGGGACGCCACACTCTCAGCACAGTCTCTGATCAGGTCCATGTCGTAGTGGTTGCCCTGGAGCAGAGCCTCTGCCTTCTGCTGAACCTGCAGGGCGCTCTGGTGGGTTTTCTGCAGCGATGGAACAGGTGCACAAAGGAGAAGATCAGAATTAGATAAATGAATGAGTATATACGTAAAAATAACAGCTATAAGTTACATCTGACAGCAAAACCCTGGAGTTAGAAAACAGGATTTTCAAAGAATCTGAGGGATTATAAAAACAGTCTCACCTCAATAGCGTGCTGAAACTGCTCATGTTCTCTCTGGAGCTGCTCAGCTTCCTGAAGGGAGCTGGCTGTGATTAGACCGGCATTTAACATCGACTCCCCATTACGAATCCAACCTAGAACCTGAACAAAATGAAAAACAAAGGTGTAAGCAACCTTCCTCAATACTCCCCTCCACATAAATTACTGTGAATTTATTAAAAGTAGCAAATCATTAACAGGTCAAAACACATGTGACCGATAAAGCAAGGTGTATTGGAAGATTATAGTAGGCGGGTTTTCATTATCTTCCAAATTGCGCAATGTGAACAGCAAGTTAAGAATACACAAATTAGAAACAGGTATTTGTACACACCTTCAAATACCGCAGAAAGATTTTTATATTTATATACTTTTTCAGGGGATCTGAAAAAGCCATATTTCACAAAACTGCAATGGAAACAGTTTTTCTCTATTGCAGTTGGAGCGACACACAGAAAGAGTTGCATGAGATTCTATAATGCACGGCACAGTACGTAGAGACGAACTAGGAGACAGACCACTTGTTCAATGTTGCAAGAGATGATGCTACCGCAACACTGGATAAAAAACAAAACAAAACAAAACAAAACAAAAAACCAAAATACCTATATTTAGCGGGACTTCCCGACCTATTGCCAAGACCTTCGGAATTAAAATTCTCATAATGACCTCCCTAGAATAACAGCTATCATGAGATGACAAAATTGGCAGTATGGAGCTAAATCCAGGCTAAAGGTTTTGTAATCTGAAAAAAAAAAAAAAGATTGAAAAGAAAAAATTCTTGAATTTTCTAATCATTTAAAAAGTATTATTAAAATAAAAATAAGTGTAACATATATATTTTTCAGTTTAAATATACTTTTGATTCAGCTCTAATTATTTTGATCAAATAATTTTTCATTTTTTACTCTGAAATATATTTTAACATGTGATGTGTCATTTTTATCAGCTGCAGGATTACATTTTTCAGAATCAAATCTTATCTTTTTGGTTTCATATTT